>NC_058044.1:8998498-10198498 GCF_020085105.1 Siniperca chuatsi | reverse complement strand
TTACACCAGAAAAGATGCCTGTGACATCGTTGACAGGTCAAAAAAGGGGGTTTATGTAATTTAGTTTCAGCCACTCATTATTTTTAAGTTTGAAATGCATCTAAATTGTTGTAATGTTGAGTTTGCTCGTGTGTTTTGTTGTGTATGTGCAGGTACCTCCAGAGGTTTGATTCTGAACTGGAGCAGATTGAGTTGATGAACGGGATCAAGGGTCGCCAGGGTCGTCTCCATGGTGCCAGAGAGGCTGTCATCAAACAGACCATCGAGCGGGAGCGAGCGCAATATGAGGGCATCGGATTTGGTGAGTGCTCATCGTATGAATACATACACACATGCATGCTGTATAAATAAACTAATCCATTATACTGTGGTTTGTCCTCTTCACAGAGATCCCAGACATCATCAATGCAAAGCATCTGAAAACATTCAGGTGAGTGGATATGAGCTTGAGTTTTCTGTTTCATTACAATTTATGTATTTGAGAAGTGGCCGTAATTATTCAGCTTCCGTGATCTGACAAAATGTGATCATGCAAATGATGAAATGAAGAGGAGTCTTGGCAGTCTTTGACTCCTGCTGTTTACCTTCGAATTCAAAATAATTTCAATGCCTCCATAATGTGCAGAGATTTAAAATGTTTATTTTTCTAATACTACATGGATGAAAAAAAAGCCTAAAAATACTGACATACTGAACAAATAGAATAATTGTAAATAATATTGTGATTTTAAGCACAGGATTTGCACGTGGGACATGAGTGTGAGGATTCATAAACATCCCTTCTGATAACGTTTGTTGATCCTTTATTTCGGCAGGGAGTGGACCGGTGATCTGAAGAAACTTCCAAATATCAAACTGCGAAAGGTGTCTAACAAAGGTTTGGACACAAAGAATGAAGAAGAGGAGAAACATGACGCAAAAGATGATATTGAGGATGATGAAGATGACTTGGATGATGAGGAGCTGGATGAGATGGTGCTGATGTCGGACTCAAACTGACTCAGGATAACATCAGACTGGCAAAGACTCTTTCATAGAAAAAGTGTTTGTGTGGGAAAATGCTGCTACTCCATGACTGTCCAGAAGATGGTGCCAAACTCTCTGGTGGAAAACTAAAAATGTGATCAGTCTGCCCTCCTTTAAAGTCTTGTTGTTTCTCAGTAACTTCACACCGGCCTGTGAGGGTTTCTACATTCACTGTTTATTGCACAAACAAATATGCATCGTATGTAGCCGGAATATTCAAAAAAGGTTTTGACAAAGATGTTGAGCTGTGGTGTTGTGTTGTGGTGGATATAAGACACAGAGAAAATAACATTTTCCGTGACATGAAAGTGACACTGGTAAAAAAAAAAACAACAACAACCCAAATTAAACCTGTAGAAAAGTAGACACGTGTAAACAACAGTCTTCTTTTGTAGATTGACTGGTCAGTCACTCACACAGTGTGTCAAGTCTAATGTCAATAAATGGCAACCACGAAAGCTCTAGTTACATCGATGTATAAATAACGGGACCTCGCAGAGCAGGATCACTTAAAGCTGCAAACTGTCAAAACAAAACGTCATAAACAACTGGGTTACTTGAGATTTGCTATTTTAAGAAATATTCTAAACTTTCCTATTATCATAAATAAATTCTGCTTTTTCAAAACATTACATTTTTCAATTTCAGACTGAGCTAAATATTTAAATAGTTGTTTCTCTACTTATATCTGACTCTTTGGTGTCTGAAGACCTGATTGTCCAGAAGGAGAGTTAAGGCCTCAGTATGCTTCAAACAAAGTGCTTGTTGGATTGTCTAACTGCATCTGAAACCTGCTGCTTTCACGTGTGCCCGTGCCCGCTTCATGCTAACAGGTGTGCGGAGGTGTGAAAATAGGTGGGGTATGAACTTCTTTCCTCAAGCTCTTTTCCATTCTTCACACTACAACCTCCGTCACGTCTCGTATACAACTGAATGCAACGGAATAAATGGCCATGAAGAAAGACTGTTCCCAAGTTTGTGCCATTATTTCCATTTCAGCGACTACCACATCTCTGACAGCATGTTTAAGGTGAGTGTTGCAGTTTGGAAATAAACAATGATAATGACACAGTTGGACGAACTTCTCTTAACCTTCCTCCGGCCTGTAAGGCCTTATATAATTGCTTGTAGTGTCCGACAGTATCTGAAATCCCCCAAAAATTTCTAGTTTTTGCGTCCAAAAACGCAAAAAATGATGTGAGCCCAAAATTTAAGACCGCGCCAACAAACCGTTGTGAACATGTCCGTGTATGCAGACACGCAATGTAGTAAAAACAGAACCGCATGAACGTTGACTGTCTGTCCGTTTTCGCAACACATCTGCCCCTTCATGCAGTGATTTGTCAGTCTTCATTCATCGCACAGCCACTTAAATCACTTTTCACATGGACCAAACAACCAAGTCTAACACCATGAGGACATGAAGTTGTACAATTCCTCGTATCTCGCCCCCTCGCTCTCTGTGACGGCAGGCTTTTCAGCAACCCTGTGTTTAGCCTGAAGACATGGCTGTATGACGTGTTGTCCAAGGTTTGTTTGAAGCATAATGAGTCTTTAAATGCATCCACAGCGTGTTCACACCTTTACCTCATGTCAGTGTCAGTATATACCACATGACTGCAGTCTTTACAAGCTTCTGATGGCTTTATTTTCCTTTACATCTCCTCACCTCCTCTTTTCTCAATTTTCTGGCCTGCCACATTCTTCCTGCACATTCACTTCTCTGCAGCCTTTCAGTTTTCCTTGATCACTGAAGGACTTTAAATCCGTCCATTGTGTCTCAACATCAGTAATCACAGGAGTTGAGATGACCAACACTAAAACACTGTACGAGTCTAAATTACACCGTGCTCACACCAGCTTGTGCTGTTGGATGCGCAGGGTGTGATTCAGGACTCTTTCTCAGCAGGAGGAGAATCAGTCAGACGGGGTTTTGTGCCGGCGCCACCGCAGCCTCCACTGACACGTCTGAGTCCATCTGTGCCTCTGGAGCCGGGACGGGGGCCGGACTGACTGGGACCTCCACAGTTTCATGCTTGCCGTTGGTCAGGGCGCTGGGCCGGGCCTGAGAGTTGTGCACGCCTTTCTCTGGGCAGTTCTGCACAGTGATGATGCGGTTGAAGGCCTTGAGGCGGCGCCACAGCTGCAGGTAGACTTTACACTGGATGTACATGAAGATGAGGCCGCCTGTGAAGCCTATGGCCACCACAATCAGCTTGGTCCAGAAGGGCCACTCCAGCACAGCTGAGGACGCACACACACAAACACACAGAGCGGCTGTAAGTCGACCTGCAGGATGTGTGACGGATCATGATGGGTGGTGTGCGCTGTGCTTACCCTGTGACGAATAGTACTTCAGAAGAGAAACTCTCCATAGTTCCTCTGCAATCAAGAGTGAGTGTAATTTCTTTTTATTTCTATGATCTCCGAATAAATGTGTTCTATGCTATTGTTTATGATAAACAATTAATGTATATTAATGTTTATCAATCTATATTATGTGTTTTTAACATATACTGCATCTATGTTTGCTACCTTTAACCTTAGGTCCTATAATATGAGAATAATAATACAGATACACTATGGTCACAGCACAACACACAACACCATCAACGAACACAACAATGAACACACAAAAGCACTGAGGGGTCTATTTTGTCAGGCCATCATGTGACCTGTCAGTCAAAACAAAAGAACATACTGGTGGTTTTGCATGTTTACTTGTAGTTCATGTCTTCGTCACATTACTGAAACTATTTTCCATAGACTGGTTTCAGTTTACGTCAGTACAGTGTGCAGATCAGTTTGTAGAGATTTGAAACTCGTCTTGTGTAGTCAGTGAACCTTCAGGCTCTTTCTTTTCTCATGATACGGTTTCATCTTGCGGTAATGAGATTATAAGCAGAGACTGCATTGAAAACCTTGCTGGTGAATTACTGTCCTTGATGATGAACTCGAACATCTGAGATGACCGTTTTCACATCATTTGAATTTGCATACAGTTTGTTCTCTGGGTTTTGTTTGGAAAGTTTGGATCAAACTAATTTCAGGTCTTACAAGCAAGTAAATAACTGCTTGAAAAGTAGGAAATTTATCAGGAAATGTCATCTGTAGTAACAAAGTTCATGCAATTTGTAGTTAATGAGCAACAACATGAACAATATACTGTATCCACAAATCAAGTGAATGTGTCTTTTTAAAGTCACTGATGTAGCAATTAATTTATTTCAAAGCTACTGCACTTTGCATGAGCTTCATGGTAATTTTGAGATAACATGGTATGATTTAAATCTTTTTATGCAACAATATGTGAAACTAGGTAAAATTACAAATTACTGTGACTTGGAATATATGTGCAATTCTTCAACACTAGACCCCTAATGTGCAGAGGGACACTTGGGGATGACCATCATTAAGTTTATAGGCTGGGAGATTTACACTGTACATTTCATACACATACTTGTGTTTTACTAGAGAAAACATGAATACAACGAATGACTACGCAGGAAACTTTTCTTCAAAATCACATCACCAGAGTCAGACAGGTGTAAAGATCAGCAGGTGAAAAGGTTGACTGTACAATGTGGCGTTTTTGACCACTAGGGGCACTAGAGTGCAGTGTTTCAATGGTGCTGTATTGTTTGTATTAGGCGTTTTACCAACATGAGGATGCACATGTGCAGACGGGATGTGATACAAATTTCAGGGCAGTCATACATATTTACAACTGTGACATATGTACATTTTTATATAATGGAAAAATTGCACAGCCAACCTACTTATAAACCTATAGCATTTTCATACTACATATATTTATATATTTGTTATCTTTGAATTGTAATCATTAATATGATTTAACTGATGAAATGCAGTATGCCACCCGGTATTTCACTGCAAGCCAACTTAAAAAAAAGGTACGGTTTGCAAATGTTGACTGAGGTAGGAAAAGCATGAACATGTTTGTTAGGTCTTATGTATACACACAATACCTTGGTGAGAAATAGTGAATGTGAGGAAAACAGCGTTTTACAATTAAAACTCCCCACGGTACCTTTCATTTAATTTCACGATACTGTTTCATCGATGCCGAAAATGATCAAAAGTTTCAAATTTTACTCTGCATGTCTCTGGTATGTGAGAGAGGGAGTCAGGGGAAACGTACTCACCATTCTTCCCAAGTCTGATCTCTTCCGCGGTTCTCTTCACCAGAACGAAGACTGACCACAACATACAGACTATTGCTATCAGGTGAAACAACACTGAACAGAAGATCTTTCTCCTCTCACTCTTCGACATGTGTAGCCTCTCCCACTGGAAGACACAGGGGTGGAGATGGAGAGGGGATGGGAGGCAACATTGGTTGAAGGGAGAGAGAGAAATGATCATTATTACAGCCTGACAGTCCCGTCTGGAGGAGCAGATCCCAGTTAACAGCTTTGAATGAGACTCATGAGCGTGTGCCCACCTTGCATAAAGGTTTGAGCTTCGTCTCCATAACAAAGTCAAACTTGCAGAGTTCACAGCAGCGAGTGTCTGAGGATTTGATCCACTGGTTGAGACAGGCCTGGTGGACGAAAATCAGGCTCCCCGTGCAGCGACAGGGCATTATCAACGGGCACTCATCATCCCCCTCACAGTGGCAGATCCTACACACACACACACACACACACACACACACACACACACACACACACACACACACACACATCAGTATAGGTAATTATATGCAGCCTCTGTACTATTTTTCTTGGGTATCTTTTACATCCCTGACAAAGAGAATCTCCCATTTTGGACAATAAAGTTGAACTTGAACCTGATATTGATAGATGATTAGTGCACACACCCACACTCATATAGGCTCACAAACACTAACCTGCAGACCTCCAGCTCGGAGTCATCAGAGCAGGGCTGTGCTGTGCCTCCATTCACACCGCAGTGTTTCTGTGGTGTGGGCACTGACATGTCCCCACCCCCTGACCCCTTCTCCTGGTATCTCTTGGTGATGAGCTCCTCGCCGTCCTCTGCCAATGAGGAGCTGCCTCCTGGGCTGCGTGACTTGCATCTCTTATCTCTGCTCTGTGAGCCTTCCCTCGGTGAAACGTTGCCGTCTCTCTTCATCGAGGCCCTGCTGCTGTGCCGCTTCTTAAGGCCTCCGCCGTCCTCCACCAGAGGCTGTTTCTCCTTCCCTTCATCTGAGCCCACCGACTGCAGCTCCATGATCTCTGCTTTGTCTTTGTTCGCTCCATCCCTCTCTCGGCTGCTTCCGCTGCGGCGGCGCACTCTTCGGGCTTTCTCTTTGCTCCAGCTGCGGGCCTCGCGCCTCGCCTCATCCTCGGAGGTGGAGTCTGACTCGGGGGCCCCTGAGCAGCGGAAGCGAGGTGGGAGCTCTTTCTGGTTCTTGGAAGGCCGCTCCCTCTGCTCCCCCCGCTCGCTGCGGTCGGAGCTGAGGCTGCGGTCGGTCTGCTCCTGTTTGGCGTTGGTTTCCACGCAGTCGAGGGTGGTGCAGCTGCTCCTCTTGCGGCGGTGACGGCGCTTCACTTGCTTCTTCTGGGCCTGAGCTGACGAGCCCAGAGTTGTGCTGGTGATGGTCATCACAGAGGTGTGTGTGTGCTTGTTGTGTTTTTGTGATTCAGAAGCATCCTCCTCTAAGCGGGTCAGCTGGCCAGGACTGAACACACACACACACACACACACAGATGGAGATGTGTAAAAACAAGGTGAAACAAGATGGAAAAGACATGAATGTGATGACATTAATGAAACAAATGAGCTGAAACCTGATTGTAAGCACTTAAAGGGTCAGTTTACCAAAATAACAAAAAACATACAGTATGTTACCTACAATCTAGCTATGCAGAATTGTCTTTATATGCACAGGTTTGGAGATTTTTTGCCTTCACCTCAATACAGTGGAGGTGAATTGGATTTCATCTATGGTGGTCACAGTTTTTTTTTTAAAAATGACATTAAAAACAGTCAACGGCAAAAGCTCTTTTCAGAATCGGTGTCCCCGTTACTCTGGAAAACCCACAAACCTCACTGTCAACACTTTTCACACAGACTATTTCTTTAAAAGCAAGATCTCTTAATTATCCTGAATAACATTTTTTTCTAGAAATATGTCAGTGTTTTGAGCACCATAAACCAAATTACTTTCAGCTCGATTGTAACTGAGTGAAGTATCTCCAAACCAAATAAAAGTAAATCTGCATTGCTCGATACCACTTAATAGGGGGAAATATACTTTTTTGTAATTCTGTAACCCTTTAAAGTGCCATTGGCCAGCATCCTTCCGAGCCGACTGATATTAGGACAATATCTAGCCCGATCCCAGACTTCTGAATCTCTGTTTAAATGTCAAGTGTAAATTCTGCGTATTTTTCTGATCAATGTGGAAAAACATTAAGTAAACAGTTCCTAGAAACTCCCACCAGCTTCCATGTTGACTGAAAATGATGTTGGCGAGACAGATATGTCATTTGCTACTGAGTGGTTCAGACAAAATAACAACCGAACAAAAAAATGTGAAAACAAAATGGCTATGTAGTCCTGATTATCAGGCTAGGTAATCAGAATAGGAAATTATTTGATCATGGTATGTGACAAATGGAGGTCCAAGCACTCATGTACATCACACTGCTATCAAACACAGCGTCCTTTCAGTCTTGAAACCACAGGACTGAGCCTGTCACCATGATGACCACACCACCAGTTTATATAAGAAGCTGAAGGATCTGCAATCAGCTTCATGTTCCTCCACCCATTGGAGTTTCAGCCTCCGTTGTAATTTTGTTAATGCCCCTCGGGGTGCGGCACACCCATTGAGTCCCCCACTCAGTGGAGAAGAAGCTTTAAACTGAGAACTGTGGCTGCTCTGGAGCCTGGCTTTAAGAAAGATGTTTGCAGATATTCAAGAAGCATCGGTCCTGTACCTTCTGACAAGGTGACTGTAATTCTGGGTAAAACTTAAAGAGACAGCTGTCTTACCTGCATATGTCCTGACCAGACGGGGTGATTGATGTTTTTGAGGCTGTGGTGAGTCCTGTTGTAGAGTTGCTGGCCTGAAAGAACAAACATACTTAAATTAGCTTCCATGCTGCTATGCTACTACACCAATCTGTCACTGGTCATCAACCATCACTAGTTTATCAAAACATTTTTACACACTTTCTAATGATCACATAACCAAAATAAAGAATAATATTATGATAAATCATAAACATGAATTATCTTAAAGCTGAATTAATAAATTTTTTGCAAAATAAGCTCACAAACATACAGCCCTGACATATGTTGGCCTTATCAAGTTGTTATTGCTAACATGTTAGTAAAAAAATTACCCACGTACATATCCAGCATCCACGTAGAAACACTGGCATTCATTTTGAGTATTTCTTTATTTCTAGCCGCCTGACAAGCCCAGTATTCACTCTCTTTTTAGCTCTGGTTTGGCCTCCACCAACTCATGAGAAATGTATCCGAGCCGTTAGCTGCTAGATGTTTGGCTTTTTACATTAGCTAGATTTCAACTTCATCCTGAATCATCTTTATCTTTTATTTATGTGAGCGTTTTTGCTAAAAAACCCAAAAAACAGCTCCCTACTGCTGTTAAAAATGGGGCTGAGACTGGTGAGACTGATACATAGAGTTAATTTGGTAAAAGATGCTAACAGGCTCAAGTGACCTGTTGAGCTACAAGTAATGATTCTCTGTGGGTTTATTACTATGAGCAACCCTTCCACATTCCCATTTGATTTATAGTTAATATGAAACAGGAGCTTAAAGCCTAATTTAGTGTCTCATGAGACATAAATACAGCAGTGTGTACTTAGAGCAACCATATATTGATTGGTTAGTAACACTTCTATCATTACCACATTCTTGCACATCAGATTCTGCTTGGATAAACGATGCTACCATACACTCTGAACTGTGACCTTGATATTGGCTCTCTGATATTTAGCGGTTACCTTGGAGATGTTGCTGGATCGACTCCCTGAGCGCCCGGGAGCCTTCCTCCCCTGCAGGGAGAAGGAGAGACAGAAAATCATTAGAGAACACAGAGAAGTATGTGATGCTTTAATGGCACCTGAGCTGCCTGAGTTGTTTAAACCAGCGATTTCTCTGCCGCACAACACAAAATCTAACATTAATAAGCTACTGGAACAATACTTCACTGCACTCATGTCAACACAGGGCGCATTCATCTTACCATAACATTTTAGATGTGATCAGCTGTAGAATGATTATTGATTATTTTCAGTAAATTGGTTAATAATTTAGTCTCTAAAATGTCAAGCCCCAGATGATGTCTTCAAATGTCCTGTTTTGTAAGATATTTTATTTAAAATATTATAAAACAGAAAAGTGGCAAAGCTTCACATTTGAGAGGCTGAAACCAGAGAATATTTCCCATATTTTTCCATTTTAAAACACTGTAAGGGTTCATTGATTATCAACACTCTTTTCTGTCAATCAACTAATCGCTTAATCGACTGATTGTTTCAGCTCTAATCTGCTGTCAGTTTCATTTTGCCCAAAGATTTCCACATCAGAAGCTGTACATTCAATTTTCAAACTAGATTTTCAATTTTAAGTTCACCTACAAAGCCCCCCCAAAATAAGTGAAATGTGAGAACATTTCATGACTTTTGTGTTGTAAAAGTAGCTAAAGATAGAAAAACTGGACAAACTTTAACTCAGCAATGAAGACAAAAACATTATAATCAAACTGAGCAGCACACACGTGTTCTATAGTATTCAGTGTTCGCTGGTTCTGTGTTGATTGGTTAAAATCCAGCGTCAGAAGTCATGCATGGACACGTGTCCTTGTTATTTCATTGTGACCAGAGCTAAAGCCGGACAATCCTATTACCTGGTCGTCCTGCTAAGTGTACAAGATGCTGCTCTGCAATGTGTTTCTATTTAAAGCAAACTAATAGCACTTTTCTAAAACTTCCTAGAGCACAGACATCTGTGGCCTCATTCGCTGCCTGCAGCAGTGGAGCTAGCAAGTTTCAGTTACCAGTAGACAGTTCTGTGTAGGAGTTACCATGTTTACGTCGGTAAACCACCATGGTATTTGAATCACGTTTTTATTTTTATTTTCCAGACACAAATACACTCTCTAACCATGTCCGCTCACAAGTGGGCGATATGCATGAAACCCTTTATCACGATATATGTAATGTTATATTATCACTTTAAACCATGATATAGTAGATTTTCTGAAAAACCAATTGAGAAATTATTAATGGATAAAATAACCAGACAGAAATGTCTGTTTTGGGGTAATTCAGCAGAGTAAATAACTGACAAATCAAAGTAGTTCATCACATTGATGCAAAAATCATATAAAAATCCTAATTTGCCATAAAACAGTCCTGATAACTTATTTACAGTGGCTTAATACACCTAGAGATTTTAAAGCGGTAGTTACTTCGGTATAAACAAAGGCAAAATCTCTTAAAGTAGACACATTTTTATCATCTGACTGTATGTGTATATATATATATATCACTCATACCTAGTTCAGCAGTGTCTCTGTGTTCACATGAGTTACTTATTGTTTTAAATTGTGAAATAAATGGATGCAGGCTAGTTGCTGCGGGAGTTTGATCCATATAGTGAATAAGTAGTGGACAGCATTTCTACTCATTTTTTTTGTCCCTAAAATATCAGAATTTCTTGGTAGGTGTCTAAACAGAGCATGTTGACTTCACACTTACTCTGTTGTGGGTTGGGTAAGTTATACTTAGAAACGATCTGCTGTTGGAGCGAGTGGGCAGTGGAAAAGGAACTGAAGCATAAAATAGAGTGAAAGTTAAAGCGATATGTAGTGATAGTATATATCCAGGAGAAAATTAGATTTGAAAGATAAGGGTTGTTATTCTGAAAATGTTCTTATTTCCAATAAATCCCATGAAAAGACCAAAATCAAACAACTGCATTGTTCGTCTCTCAATACTTTCTGACTTCCCTTCCTGTCTGTGGCTCTCTCAGACCGACCTAAGACTTCTGATTGTATTTCAAACAGTTACTGTCCGCTGTAGGCCGCTCCATTATATTGATACCATCCCTGCCTGAATTGAATGGATTCCTCATTCTTTTAGTTATTATTGGGGTGTGCGCGTGTGTGTGTGTGTGTCTTTGTATATTCATATATACAGGAACGTCACTTATTGTGGTTCCTTTTCTATATAGAGTCACTACCTTTGATATTTAAAAAATAAATGTACAGGTGTACTTGCCTGTGTCCTAATTTAAAATACTGCTGTATCAAGTGCATGACAATATTTCAGTGAGTACAGTTTGGGGTCAGTACTTTTGTTTCTTCTTTTTTTCTCTTTTATTTTTCTTAGTTTGTCTCTTTTTGGTTATTTGTATGTTCACTTTAAAAGGAAAAGAGGGAACTGGCAATGTAAGTCAGAGATGTAAACTGTTTAAATTTGCTCTATTCTCTCAATAAAAACAGGTCTGGATTTATACTTTCACTTATTAAAATGCCAAATCATTTCCTAACACATATGGACACTGTAGTTTTAAGCAAACATTGTTCAAACAAGAATAGGGACTATTTTCAGCTGTGAATTAATGTGTGTATTTACGGCAGGACGGTGTATGTGGGATTGACTCAAAATAAACTACAGTGCTGGGAAGGAAGCGAGAGAACGTGTCATCCTTGCATTGGACGCAATGGAGGTCTATGGCACAGAGGAATAAGATATATATAAGGCTCTGACTATACAGATAATAATTGTAGGATCAATTCATTGTTTCGATCTTTTGATGGGATTTGTTGACTATAATAATATTTATTAAATTACTCCACAGCTCTGGTGTCCTTGAAAATACACAGGCTCAGCCATTTGGAAAGACAACAGTGTTAAAAAAAAATCTAAATTTAAAATGAATGCAAATAGTCTTTAATACGTGTCTGCTTACATGTAATACATGTTAGAGGTCTGTTTGTAAAGGTCTTGGTATTTATACATAGTATGTATTACCTATAGGTTTAGCAGTATGAAAGTTATAAGCTTAATGTATCATGAGTTCAAAGTTGATGTTTGTCTCATGTGGGTGGTTTCTTTATAATATTTTATACTTGACATACAAAAAGCAAAACAGAGCTTGGGTGTACCAACCCACACATAGACTCAGTTGTGGGTACACCGTGCAGTTCAGCGAAATAAATAAGCAAGACACTGTCAAGCACAAGACTGCATCGTCTAAGCTGATCAAGGGATTTTCTGATTTGCCAGATTTAAATCAGTAGTCCTGTGTGGAGTCAAAGCAAACCTCCTCTGTTAGACGAGATGGACACATGTACTGGGCCTATGAGGCATGAAAACAATGAGAAGAACTCTGTGTCGCTTACTGCTGAAATGTTTATTTGGTTACAACGTTACATCAGGTATATATGGGCAGTATCACAACACAACGCGCTGCCTCAGTCAACCAATCATCCAATCAGAGGACTACAGAGATTGGTTTGACTCAAAGCATATGCGTCAGAAAATAGCATTAAAAAGATTAGAAAGATACAAAATGACTCACTATAACGATACCAATAAATCTTAAGCAACATCCAAGTAACCTCAAAGCTCTCCAAAGGTCAGAAAATAGTAAAGAACAAGTGAATTTAAGAGCAAACATACTGATATATCATGAATCTTACAGCAACATCAAATAGTCACAGGTCAAAGATGTGCAATCGCATAAATAAACAGTATCATTCATCAGTGAATTTATAGAGTAACATCCATATAATCTAAATAGTAAAAGAAACATTCTAGAGGCTGGCTAAGTTCAAGGTGAGATCAGTCAGACCAGCCTCTGTAGTCCTCTGATTAGATGACTGAGGCAGTGTGCTGTGATGCTCATGAACCTGATGAAGGTCGGGCAGACCCAAACGAGTTATCTCATTGTTTTCAAGTTGCACATTCCTCCGACACGAGACATGCAACAGATTATCTGTCAATAAATCACATATCACTACTCCAAACTTCCATAATGTGGTTAAAAAAGAAATTAAAATAAAATGTCTTTAATTATGAGGCCAGCGGCTGTGCACGTGTGCTGTTCAGGTGATCTGAATTTGCATTTCTGAGAAGATACAGATATTTGTGCCACTTCATCATTTTAATACTCTCAGTATTAAATATTCATGTGGTGCATTCATGTGCTCATGTAAAGCTCTAGATGTCAAAAACCTTTGCATTCACAGCCAAGCTGTCAGAAAATAAAACTTGAAAAACAAACAACATACATGGTCATGATTACAAGAATAATAAGAATTATTATTTTTTCATTAAAAACAACTGCCCCCATCTGTCTTGAAAAGTGTCGTCTCCACAGCGCATGAACACACCACAACACAGCCATACAGATGCCTGCAGTGGACTCTTTAAAGCAGAATTACAAAATTGTAATTTTATGTCAGCTGTATGGATGAGTGTTAGTGTTACAGTGTTAGATGAGAAGATTGCTATCGATTTCCTCTTTGTGTTCAGTAGAGAAATTGGTCTAACAGGTGTTAAGCATTGCTGGGCACAAAGACTTGAAGCAGGGGAAAGAGCTACTCTTGTTAGCTTATAAGCTAGTAACCTACACTTGTAAGAATCCCCCAGAAGTGTTGAAAGTCACACGAGGGCTTCTAAAACAACATGTTAATGTGACAATTTTAAAGTTGTTGTTGGAAGGCACCTTTGACAGAGCCATTTCCCCCTGCTTCCAGTCTTTGTGCCAGGCTAAGCTAAACACGGCTGGACACACAGACAATAAACTGATATCAATCTTCTCATCTAACTCTTGGTAAGAAAGCTAAGCAATAATGTTTTTCAAACGTCAGAGTATTTCTTTACGATTGGCACATTTGAACTGAGTGAAACAACAGTTGAACTTGCTATCCATGAGTTGCTATGCAGTCTCACTACTGTCCCTGTCTGTTCATACAGCACTATGTGTATTGGTCTGTAGCATCTGCACAGTAGCTGCATCTGTATCATAATCACATTTAGATGTCCCTACTCTTTGGCTCACACCTAATAAACACAAATAGACTATAGACATTTTTTTAAAGGCAAATGATCTATTCCCATAAATGTATGAGCCAATTTTTAATACCAGTCTTGAATTCATACAGTTGTACACTGGCTCCATCTTTGTCCCTCTATAGGTTTTCGTGTATCTAAAGGTTTTACTCCTCACTACAAGCAAAGAACCTGTAATGTAAAGTATCCTGATTTAAAAGCCTGACAGGTCTAAGACACAGCAAAGCACTGCCAAATTTCAACAACCATTGAAGAACATTGCAAGAAAAGTTGCACACAAACCGAAAACCAGAAGATCACAGTAAAACACTCTGGTCCTTCCTGCTGGAGCCTCGTATAACCTCTGCCTACAGTTCAGTAGTGATAAAGTGCTATATCAGAGATAACATCCTACTGTCACTTACCCGAGTGCCTGCTCCTCTGCCGTCACTCTGATGCACAGCAGAGACCTTGGTGAGTCTATGTGAGGACATGTGCATGTTTCTGCAGAGGGGATTAAGTGATGTAGCGTGGACTGAGGGCTATATTTTGGTTCTGTACTCTGGCTCGCGATCAAAAAACACCTACAGCCACATTTAGACAACCAACCATGAAGCTGCAGCTGCACCGTTTATATTTGATCACAACATGTTTTACAGAATCTCAGCTTTTAAAAAGGACCTTAACACTTTGTTTCAAATCTAAAGTATTTCTTCACAACATGAAATATTTCTTCTTCTTCAGTTCACCGTTCTAAAAATCAGAAGCTCTTCTTTACAAGACTCAGTGTAGTCCTTCAGTGCCTCATCCTCTGAACACAACAGGATGGTGACTGTAACACACAAGCTGCAAGAAGTACACTGCCCCTCTGAACTTAAGCGATGATCTCACACCCCATTCGCTATTCAACTCACTACTTCAGGCTGCGGCCGACAGTACACATGACCTATCTAGATTATATTAACTGTTAATCAACCGAACGCAATGTTAACGTTAGCTTTCTGGCTCATAGCTGAGCCAAAGGGTTCTATGAGCTGAGTGGACTAGAAATGTAACCCGTTGCAAAGTCGTATCTAAGGTTCGTTCTCGTTACTGGAGTAGTGAACAACGTTCCCATTGCATAACAATCTTATGGGATGGTAATGATTGTTCCAGGTATTAGTCAAACCCTCAGGTGTTACCAGGGAAACTGAGTTATGGCTTGTGAAAAACTTTAGATTTTGATTGCAAACGCATCCAAATATAAATTTATGGTCTTATTTTTTTTCCTTTGGCAAATGACCATGGTATAAGTGGGACGGTTCTGGCCTCCCTGTTGTCTATTAATTCCTGACACCTCGTCGGGCATTATCCCTTACGTGAATAAGCAAAATAAGAATAGAATAATATGCAAAACTCAGTTAATCTGCATCATCAGTTGTTGTGGTGTCTCCGTGGCAACATAACCAAACAACCCGAAAACTGTCACCAGACTCTTTATTGTTATATGTCAATATGTGACATCACCTTTTTCCAACACCTTTTTACGCCCACCTCAAACCAGAGAGAAGAGCACATAAAAAACACAATACAGCCAGTATTGTTCTAACTGTGGCAGACAACAGTGTGTATATCTAAGATCACATCACTTATAGTAAGAAGCTGATTAAGGCCTTTAAGGTTAAAGCCATAGCATTTTAAATATTGTACACTTGCAGTAGATTTGTGAACAGCGGAGTTGGTAGATGGAAGACAGGACATTTGTTTTCGATGATAACTTAGCTATTTGCTATATTTTTGAATATTCAGTAGAAAACTTTACAGCTTTGAGATGTAGTTCAAATGGATGTTTAAAGGACCACACCAGTGTATCTGCAAGTTAGCTCTTTATCTATAAATCATGTCAATGTTACATTTTTGCATTTTCAAATGCAGTCCTTACATTTTTTTGTATTCTTAAATGTATTTTTTTTGGGATGAAAATCAACTGCCAGACAATGTAAACAATGTAACTTTAAGAAAAATTAATGCAGACTTGATGTTCACTGTGATGGATTGCAGAATTCAGGTAAGTTTCAAGAGTCTAAGAGCTAATTTATTTTCAGAAGAATGAAACCAATAGATGCCTGGAACAGTAGGAAATATATGTCATATAGTATCAGCGATTCGTAGTAAATGGGCTAAAACATGCAGAACTACATTTAACAGGTCCAGTGAAATGAAAATTACATTTTCTATGTGTTCCTGGGTATATTGTTCCTCAATCTATTGTTTTTATACCTAAAAATAAGATTATCTTAAAAATTAAAGTAAAATTGTTCAACTTTATACTTCAGCTTTGTTATATTTTATATATGGATTAAGAGTTGGATTCGAAAAAACGTTATACAAACCAAAGACTTGCATCAGTCAATAAGATAATTAAATATGCTGGACTGATTGCAGTCTACCATGGAGATGATCTACACTGCAGAAGGAGCAGAAAGTGCACATAGAGCTCATTAAAACAAGATTATTATTAAGTACCATCAGCAGGCATGTATGTGTTATTTCAGTCTTACAGCTGTGCATTATTGTATCCTCACACAACAAATCTACAAAATAAATGTATATTTTTTTTGTCCACACAGGTCATTATCAGTGGATAATTGCAGACTGTGGTGTAACCTAAAATAGAACTGCTATACAAGAAGTTTGCATGTTAAACATGCAGTCTGTTGTCATCCTCGTGACCTAATAGTCTAAATGCGTGCCATGTAGCCACCACATTCCTCTGTTTGAAGTTGGGTGAAAAAGCTTTTAAATACACAACTTGTTCCACCTGTTTGTACAGAACGACTTGGTGAATTGGAATCGATATTTTCTAGGACCTGGAAACACATCATGGTCAGTCGTTTTGCTCCTAATTTAAGTTTTTTATTTTGTAGGGTTGGAGGGGTGTTTTCCACCTTATTTAGACAGCCGACAGTAAAGAGATTACAGGTAATGTAACAAATGACAATACATCTTTCAAAAAGCTAGGTACCCAATAGTCAAGACTTTTAGAGGCAGGTCTTGCGACTACTGTAGGGCAATGAATAAATGACATTAGAATATTGTGCCAAATATGAGGAAGTGAAACCATTTTGACATACACCAAAAAGACATCACAGGCTATTTAAGTTCCCGTTTCCGTTTTAACAAGTAGAGTCATAGTGAAGCTATTAGTAACAAATACATAGTGCATGCACAAGACAAGTGCATGAATGACACTAAGCTGCCAAGAACCATTCGACCACTTGCATGAGTTTGTAAACTATATAGTTTTCATAAGAACCCAACTCTTTAGTTCATATATGGCCACGATGACGTTGTTTCTCTTGATGCTATGAGTCCTTAACTCTGCCTACCTCGAATCCTCCCTGCTGTCACAGAAAAACACTTTATAGCCGTATGCATGTGACGTAACACGAGGTGATGTGAGGTGACGCGACGTGTTGTGACGTTCTATGATGTGATATTTTATGATCTGACGTTTTATGATGTGATGTGATGTCAGGCTCTAAAGAAGATGCAGCTGAAAGCATCAAACCCCCAAGTTTTTTACAGTGATAAAAGGCTGCTGAGTGCATCTATGAGGTGAATGAGTTGGAAAGACTGTCAGCTGATACTAGAGGCTGACACACACACACACACACACACACACACACACACACACACACACACGCAGACACAGACACACACACACACACACACACACACACACACACACACATCTGCAACCTCCTCTATAGTCACCAAGATCAATGCTCAAGGACCAAATTACTTCTGCCTTCTGACAACACAAACATCATCTCTGGAATCTTACATTTCTGTGATCTGACCAACTTTAGACTAGTTTAGACTAGACTTAACCGCAAAAAAAGAAAAAAGAAATAAGCCTACAGAGTATTTACTGGCACCTCAGAGGCTTGAGAACAGAGTTAAGAGGTCAGCAACTCACCTCGGTCTTGTCTTTGGAGCGAGGACCGCTCTTGCCGTTGCTGGCTGTCTCCCTGGCCGGAACCACAGTTATCTGTTGTACTGGCATGCTGCTGTTTCCAGGCAACACTCCGGTGTTACTCCCACAGCATTCCCAGCACGTCGCGCCTTCCTGTCCTCAGATCCGCGTCCCTGCGTGTGATCCGCTGTCCCATCCACGAGTTGTTTTCAGGGTTAAGGAGACGTCGCTCTCCTTTATCAGCCCAATCTGGATCATCAAGAGGAGCAGAGATGGAACAGGATCAGGTCACCGTGGCAACAGGAAGACAGCTCTGGAGATGGTGGGGCGTGAGGTCGTCATGACGACTAGGAAACTACTCAACAGTGTGCAGCACCTCCTCCCCCTCTTCCTTCACTGACCTCCTGCTGAGAGAGACAGAGAGAGAGAGAGAGAGGAAGAGTTGATATGGAGCTGAGCAGTACACAAGGAGACATGGAAAAAGTGTGTTGTAGTGATGCGTGTGTGAGCATATGCGTGTGTGTGTGTGTCTTTCTCGGAGGGGCGGAGCCAGGATTTTGGCGTGCTTGCTGGGTAATAAGCATACGGTCCACAAGGATTAGGGTTTAGACTAACCTCAATCTCCTCCTCTGACCAGGGGTGCTGCTAATAAGCTTACGCAACTTGTGCACATGGACTGCACACACACACACACACACACACACACACACACACACACACACACACACACACACACACACACGGCCTGATTGTTCAGGGACTCCCTGGTGAGAAACAGTGTGTTGATAGATGTTAAGCCACCTCATTTCTTCTGTCATGTTAAAGGAATAAAGGCACATTAGTCCTCTGACTTGCCATGAAGTGAAAAACCTACAAAAATCATACACAAACCGTGGGTGTGCGTGTGTTTGCGTGGTGAGGGTGTAATCCTATTTCAAGTTGTCTCAGGCCATGAGGATTATGATTGATATAACTGGAAAATGGGTGACTTAAAGTGGTCACTGAAGAGCAGCGGCTGACTGAGGTGAAGAGGCAAACAACTCCATTTTATCCAAGGCTTGGCGATCTCATTAGTGTTCTAACTTCTTCTTCCTTTTTTTTTTTTTTTTTTTTTTTTTTTTTTTTTAAACAGGGCTAGCATATATTGTATTGTTATTAGAAAGTCGATAGTAGAGAGGTGAGAGGAAATGAGGGAAAGGAGAGATGATATGCAATGCCACGGCTCAAACTGGGGATGTTGCGATTTCATGGTCAGCTCCTTAAGCGCCTAGACCACCGGAGCACCCCGCCTTTTTATGTTTTTACCTCTGAGGTGTGGTCGAAGTCGAAGGCAGATTTATACAACAATAAAGTGAAAACTGATGAGTCAGGCATGAATGGCTATGCTACACTTACTTATGTTATTATTTGTGTCAAGCCCAAAATGCGCCAACCGGACATGGACCAAAAATACTGCTGCAGTGGTGAAACATTATCAGACAATAACATAACTTCTTACAGATTTTGCATTAAAGGCTCTGCACACCTATAGTACGAAGACTGCACAAGTGATTTCACTTAGTTGATTAGACCTCTTCTCAGGACTGTGTGGCCATGTACAAACTGTGTTTGATGGACATCTCCCTCTTGTGAGCTTTGTTGCACGTGATTGGGTGGGCCAATTACACCTTTATCGTGCTTATTAGTACATAGAGCCCTGTGACCTCATGTAATTCCTATCAAAGCTACCACCACCTTCAAACTAGAGCTCTAATCAGCGTAACTTTCAGGGCCTTTAAACTTCTTCTGGCTCCAGACCTTTGAATCGCTGCCCATCTTTAAACAAGTCTGGCATTGTGCTAAGGGACTAAGAATGAGGAGGCCATCTTCCTGTGCCAGAGCCAGAAAAATATAGATAGAAAATTTGCCATAAAAAATGGCGACAAGCGTGGATTGACACAGCTAAAAAGGTTATTTTAGGTTGACTTACAGGAGTAACAACACATCAACATATTTGTTTGATTTGAAAGCTTAAGTTAACTGCAGATTTCACGTCACCTGAAAATGATGATTGTTTAGAGCAAAACAACAACTTCTCACAGAAAACAGCAAATATGAACACGATGTCAGTCTGAATGATGAAGTGAAAGGAAATGGCACTTCAGTCTCGTTATCATTTATTCACACTGCAATTTGAACTTTTCCTACTTTTCTAGATTTAACCCTGCTCTCTGCATATGAGTGATCCCTGTCTGGTAGTCCAAACTGATGCTATTCATGTCTTGGTGACTTCACTGTGTTTTTAATTTTACAAGTTGTCTTCAATGTTTTATGTTTTCACATCCACCTGTGTTTTTCACTTCCCCAGACTGCTGGATTCACTGAAAATATCCCCACTGACAATCTGACATGAACTATGCTTATACTATATTTGCATAGAGAACAACAGATTGTTAGCAGCAGTAGCCATGTTTTCAATAAGTACTGCTAAAACGAGAAGTGCTTAAATAAGTGTCTCAGATGTGTATGTATGCCCACCCACATCCTTTTCACACACATACATTCATGCATTCATGACCACACACATTGTTGCAATACCATTTAACCACATTGGAAATGGGGAGGTCAGAACGAACTTGTTTTGGTGTCTCTAATTTTAAAAAAAGTGCTATTCCATCAACACTTGCGGCATTTTTAACAGTCTAAAGAAGGTATGCTCAGTGCCTCTTAGGCCTTGAAGATGGGAAGGATGGATTCCAAAGACAAACTGATTTGTTCCATTGCAAAAGGAAAGCCACCACATGGGTTCTTACTAAGAAAACCAGAAAACCACTTGAGCTTTATCGTCACAGAGTTTCAGTTCAGAGACGTGTGAATGAGGGCACAAGTATTTTTAAACACTAAAATCTCTCCCACCATGTAGAGCAATCATAAATATTAAAATGAACATATTTGTACATTTTAAATGGGGTGTTTCCACTGGTAATTAGGGTTAACATGATCTTACTTGAACTTGAGAGGAGATGTGTTAGTTAGCTCTTCACACTTCTTGCAAGTGTGTGATAGAGAGAGACAAAACAGGGGGGGGGGGCTGTGTGAAGCTGCTGTGTGCTGGTCAACATCTAAATGCTCCAGTAACAGACTCTGGGTAAGTGATTCATCCTCATTTTGACTCAGTGTGTGATGGGATGTCACCTTTGTAAGGAAAACAAGACGAGATGTTCAATGTCGACACACAGCTGTGGCAGCGGGTGTAGATGGCATCTCCATTGACTGAGCTGGAGGTGTTGACGATCATGTTCTCTCTCCTGGTTTTCGCCCTCTTCACACTTACTGGGATGTTCAAAGAGGAATGTGCAGACTCGAATGGTATGACTGCAAACACCCACACACACACCAAAAATGTCTGACTTTGTCCTTTTAGTCACTTTACAGACATAACTTTTTAATTCCCCCGAAAAACTATAAGAATCGTATGTGCTGTTTAACGTTTACACACACACAGTGCACTGTGCATTTATAATATCAATGGATTTTCTATGACATGAGTACTGCCACTTTCATACATGTTTCTAATAGGGGTGGAAGTAACAGAAACACCTATGACTGTACTGTAAAAACTTTAAACTAATGCAGTCTAATACAAAAGTTTTGCAATAAATCTTACCTTCACAAAAGGTTATAATGTTCCGTTTTTTGTTGAAACTGTTTTAGAGAGGAGATTCAACTGTATCATCATTTTGGAGACTGTAGTTTACCCTCATTAATATCAATGCGGTGGATAAGATTTTAGAGACACCTCTCAGTATAATATAACTCTACAGCCTGCAGGGCAGCTGTATTACACTACACTGAGTTTTAGCAATCTCTTAAACTGGCAAGTGTATAGTATATAGTGAAAATATTTTTGTACAAAACAACACATCCTACAATATCCATTAGTGTTACAACGCTACAAACAACAGCCTCAGAAATTATAGTGGAATTAATTAATAATGTATCTTTTTTAAACAGCAATGGTGGATCGCAGAGCTCTCTACATGGCTCTGGGTTGCTCCCCGCTTCTGCTGGTTGGCGTGAAACGCATCATTACCGATCCGCACCAGCACGGGAATGTCGCCACAGACACCAGATTTTAAACTTCTGTATATTGCGAAATACAGAGCGATTCACCTGGCGGTGATAGGCCTAATCAGCATTGTGTGAACTCGTTTGGCAACAAGGGCTCGAATGTAACAGATATTCATTTATATGTAAAAGAACTCCAGCTTTAATGATACTTGTTTAGCACTCTGGTTTGATTTATCAGCCCTCCATAATATTATCTTTGTTATAAGTTCCCATTCTAAATCTGTCCAAACGTAATTCCTTTCTGTCTAATATTACTGTTTATTTCTTTTATTTCTTAATGGTACCCTTAGTTTTGTCACCACACTTTATTTCCAATTCCTCTGGAAAGCCGTTTGTGCTTCTGGCTTGAAAAGTGCAACACAAAATAATATTATTAAGTGTTTCTGATATGTTTTCCAGCCGAGTCATATAAATGAGAGTAGACACAAACTGCAGCTTCCAAAATGACCACAGAATTGAATCAACATCGCGCCAAAACAGTTTCAACAAAAACTGAACATTGTAACCTTCATGAAGGCAGGATTTATCGCAGGGCTGTTGTATTAAACTGCATTAGTTTTTTCTACGTGTACGTGATAAACTGGCTACTGAGTGTTTAGTATATACAGAAAATATTACATTTCTAGTTTTGTGCAAAATAATAAAAATATCCAGTAATGCAATCAACAAAACCACAAACTATGGATTAAAACTAAATAATAATAAATAAATCTGATGAGTATTATCAGCTTCACATAGGTCACAAAGGCATTTATTCCAAGTCTCTAATGAATTCACTGTCACTGCCGTTAAATATTGCCCTAAAACTTTTTAGCCTTTAGAGAGAGTGGGAAGGTCCCTGGCCAGAATGAAACCAGTAAAATCAGTATATTTATGTTATCAGTATGTATATGTATGTTATATATATATATGTCATAACCACTAATTCACCATGACACCCCGTAAAACTTATTTTGTCATGTTACCATGGAACTAAATAATAATTTTTAGTATTGTCGTTTAGAGTAGTTTTTATTTCTCAGCCCTGTAAAATATTATCTTTGTTATAATTGTGCTGTTCTATAATTAATACAGATGTCGTCTTAATAATTTAATTATTCTGTGTCTAACATTGCTGTTTTATTTCTTTTCATGCTGTTTGCTGTATGTAAACTGTACACATGACATCTGTAAGTCCTATAGATTTTGAAGCAATGGAGGTTTATTCACGACATTGCAAATAGACCTTGTGCAATCTATGATGTATAAAATAAGTCATGTATAGAATAAAACGATGTATATATTGTATTAAAAAATCAATAACATAATCTTAACTCAAAAGTCCACTTTTCACGGAGCTTCGTGTTCTTCAGCAAATGGAACTGGCTCTGTGTGCAGCTGAAAGCTAAAGAAAAAGCTAGTAAATGGACCTTAAATGGAGTTAAGATTATTTTATACATGATTTATTTTAAATACATCATAGATTGTTATTATATAAGACTCTAAACAGCACAAACAAGCGCTAAACGTAAAAGTTCATGAGTAATTGTCCATCTTTCACTGTGAATTGTATATTTACTTGGGAAAAACACAGGCAGTGACCACTTTTTATCATTTCCTGTCTGTCAGAGACAAAGACACAACCACAGAGCGAAGAGCTGATCGTTTGAAAACAGTGGTCAACAGCTGCCTTTCTTCCTGTTCGATGCCTAATGAGGACGTGTCAGCCAAACCCTCATGTGAGTGTGTGTATGTGTATTATCAGTTACCAGCACAAAGTCTAAATGGTGACCTCTGAACGTACGTGCGTGTGTGTGTGTGCGTTTGTGTACTTTGTTATAGGATCCAGTGCTATTTGCTTCCAGGATGAGGCACAAAGGAGTGGCCTAGATGGTACACTGTTAAAAAAAAAAAATCAATCAACAAAACACCTGCTTCAACCAACTGTTCCAACTGCCTTCTTTTCTCGTGGTATGTGAACATACACACAAGTCCTTTTATTTTGATCTTCAGATGTGAAAATAGCTGCTGATTCTTCCACTGGTAAGTCTCAAAACTTGGTACCTAGTTTTCTTCTTTCCACCTCCTCCCACTTTTCTTGTTGTATATCGCTGTTTGATTTGCTCAAACAAGAAATGTGTCATCTCTGACAGAAATCTACAGCTCCAGAGAGGCTTTTCAAAATCCAGGTCAGGAATAAAAGATGTGCTGGCAGATTAGAGTGAGCTCTCAAATTATTCGGCAGGAATGAGATGTGTGAATCATTCTTGTCAGGGATCAAAGGGTGGAGCAGTCCATCTGTGTTTGGCTATTATGATTCATTCAGCCTCTCAGTGATAATTTAAAACTGCATGGTGCAACATAAATGATGCCTGTTAATGTATCTAACTATAATGGAAGGAATCTCTGATTGTATGTCTGTCCATACGATCGACCTCACATTTGGTTGGTGTACTGCTGAGGACCCAAGGGAGTGCAGTGTCGAGTTTGGTGCAATTTGGCCAGATGGTGGCGCTATAACAACAAACATTACATTTTGGCCTGTAACTTTTGAAGCTTAAGTCTCACAAACAACATTCATTTTTCCTGGATTCTGTTGGTCCAGCCGAATCTATCCATATAAGTCACACCCATTTGCGTCTAGATCACTTTTCCGCGATTTTGAATTTTGTCCAAATCAGTTTTTTCGCTAATCTTCCGACAGATTTTGAGCAATCGTCACCAAATTTGGTACAAAACATCTCTGGGTCAAGCTGGAAAAAGTTACATTTCGGATTTTTGATATTCCATACAGTTTTGCTATAGCTGGCCCTCAAAGTTTGCTCAAATGCTGTAGGCAGGGCTTATATTGTCATTAAATGTCATATCGTCTGAATGCTTTGTGCTATTACAACCACATTTGGTGAATGTGTAGATATGATTTCTGAGTGACTATGACAAATTTGGTGCCATTTGGCCAATAGGTGGCGCTGTAGCAGCATCATCTAACTATAAAGGAAGGAATCTCTGTCTGTCTGTCTGTATGTGTGTATGACTGTCCCTGGCATATCTCGAGAACCATTCATCCGATCGAGGACCCAAGGGAGAGCAGTGTCGAGTGTGACGTCAATCAAATGAGCGGTTCTCTTGACAGCGCTCCAAGCAATCGGCCCACTCTGAACGGGCACGCACTCCAAACTGCCTCGCGCTCTGAACGCCCCCCCCAACAAGGCTGCAAGCAGCAATGGATGAGAGCAGGTATACGTCACTTTCCTGTCTTTAGAACGACCACGCCCCCTTATGGGTGGAAACTGTAAAAGTCCCAGCACCTAATTGAAAAAACTAGTGCCACCATGCCTAAAAGCTGCTGTGGTGCATTTTGCACGTCAAACAAAAAAAAAAAAACAACCCAGTTTACAAATTCTTCCCCCCCCAAAGAGCGAATGACAGTAAGCTCTGTGGCTTCAGGACATCCACAGAGAAGATGAAAATGGTAAACTGTGAGACCCGGCCATTCAATACTTGTACCTCTGTGGCAAACACTTCATCACAGGTTAATTAATGATGTTACTGAGTAAATGGCATGTGTGCAGATTGTGCCTGTAGATCGAAGCGAATCAGAAAAGAGTCTTATTGATGGCGTGACTACAGTTTTTACTGTGAAAAAATATGGCCCTACCCTAAAACACATGCTTTTAGAATGGAGCTTGGTTCAACAGTCTGTCCACTCAAAATACCGGTGAGGAGAGGGTATTTTAACGTTAATAATTAACATAAATTGAACTGACCTAAGTTCTAATAATGAACCCTGTAGGAAGTGGGGCTAAAACCAACCTGTTTTCTATTTCTCGGCTTGTAGTAAAAGGTTGTGTAGTAAGCACAAACGGCTATCAAAATAGAGACAGTGGTCGCTTCACCACAGCGATGTAATTAGTTTACAGTAACTTCACATTGGACAGACTACCGAAATAGCAAAAAATAAAGGGTCAGAAATACATTACCTGGAGACATCTACTTCATCACTGTTAAGTGCCTGATTAGCATGTGATAGGCGTGACCAAGGTGATAATACACTCCGATAGACTTTGGGCAGATTAAATCTCAGACCACCATTTCTGTTCAAAGAGGGGTTGTCTTTTTTCACAAAAATGGCTTCCTTGACGCCCCGTTCAAACGAACTCTTCTCTCTCTGATACTGTAGAGGTGACGTGAACTGGAGAGATTATTCAAATGTTTCAGGCTGAAAGTAATCATAAATAGAAGGTTCTGTAGTAAAATGTACCATAAAGCTCCACCAAGACCAGGAAAAAATATTCTGCTTTAGCACATCTGTGAACAATCATCCAGTAAACAGATACAAAGAGCACTGTAGGTAGACTGAGGAGCACGAGTCATTGTTTAAATGGCATAGTTTTTTAATTTCATTTGTTTTTGCCCTATCCTTGGTACTATGTGGTTCTATCTGTCTGTCTGTCTGTCTGTCTGTCTGTCTGTCTGTTTATTTATATATCTATCTACCTACCTACCTATTTATTTATAAACCAACAACAGACAGAAGTAACAGTTACAAATAACAGGGTTATAAGGTCCCCTGGTGGAGGTGCCATGCTACTGCACCTCAAGCTGTATGTAAACAGTATTGCAATGAAAATACTACCTCTCATGTATGCAAAACAGTGGCTTTTGTGCTGACAAATAAATATATTTTAGTATGTGGATAATGTGCATTTAAGCTTGCAATAACCCATAGTTTCACTCTGAAAACAAGTCCTAATTTTATCCATATCGTACATGTTTATTATCCTGGTTCCAAACCTCTCTTTTGCTGCACACAACTTTAACATTTAGTTTTATATCTGATAGCCCTGTTGCTATAGTTGAATATCATGCAGATATGGATTATAATGATTGACCAAAATCTAAGTCATTTACATATAAAGATTAAGAAATGTCAGTTTATGCACATTGAAACCTCATATACACGTTTGCAATATGGAATGGTCTTTTTAAATGACGGCGAGACACCTGTCTGTGATCGTGGTTCAGCAAAGATTGAAATTTTGACCCTTTTTACTTCATAAATCATAGCAGCAATTCAATAAAATACAAAGTGTAGATACTAGCTAGCTACTTTTAAATATTAAAGATGTTAATAGTTGTCCTACTGTATCTCCGTAGGTCTATTTTAGCAAACAGAACAACACAGTTCAGATCACCGGAGATGATTTATCAGTTTGTCTGTGTCATGCATTTTGTTCTTAATCCTAATGTGAAGACGTTACATAATGTAATGACGTGCTTTGTGTTGGGTAGTTGTGTAGATGGAACTTCCGTTCTCTGGCTTTGAGCTCACCTTCATCATCGTTGCCTTCGTCATCTTCTCACTCTTCATCTTGGCTTCAGTCTGCATCCAACCACAAGCAGCACATCCAGGTACGAAATCCTCCTCTGCTGTCAGACACACACAGACAAATGTCAGCTTTTTTAATGCTGCACACTGTAACGTATATCTGTTCTCTTTCAGAAAAAGGCGTCGAAGCAAAGAAGTCCCGACCATTTAACAGAAAGCAGAGAGTGATCACCAAGCAAGCTGGACAGAAGCCATAAAGTAAAAGTCAGAGATCTCTATCTTGATCTAGTGTACTAGATGTGGTGTATCTGGGGTTTTGGTGAAGGTTTCACAAATGACTCAAAATCAACTGAAAACTTCCCATTTTATTTGTTGTTTTTTTATTAAAGAGTGTCATTATGAAATGAAACAAATGAATGAACAAGTCTTAGGTAAGAAAACTGAAATTGTTGACAGTCTAATGTGGCATGCAACTATTGCTGTAGAGCAGGAACAGTTAGATGTGTACACCTAAATATCATGTGATTCAAATTCGTAGTGTTGGGTTAGGATTAGTTTTTGTCCCCCTTAACTTCTTTGAATTGGGATTTGGGTGAATCTGTAAAATCGTCCTTAGTAATGCACTCACTGCACTTACTGATCAGTTGTAATTACAAGCTAAGCTTAAAAATCTAGCTGCACTGATCTGAGTTTTTCTCACTTTCGACTGTTATTTTGTGGTCCAGAGCTTCACAACCAACCCCGAGCACCTGCTTTTGAAAGATTCTTTCACTGAATTATCCTGCTCAGGTAATGCTTCCTCTGAGGACGCATACAAATCCTGCCTCCTTTGGTGGGAATCTCTGTCCTTTGCTGTCTATAAAGTAAAACCATTTGATTGTTGGATTGTGTTATAGTCTTCAACAGGATGGATCTGTCAAAAAGTACACAATGCTCTATCCACTGTATGTTTTTGTTAAAACTAGAGCCATGTGGAATATATGCTAAGTGAACAGTGACAGTTTGTTGACTATTTGATTTGGTCTGCATGACCCCTGACATCTTTGTGCCACCACAACTTTCTAAAATCAAACATGTGCTCTTGCTCTAGAATATAAGTGAAGTGCTTGCTCTTTAGCCCCACCTGCAGTTTTCATGAAGTATCACACCAATGCGATTTTAAATTCCACTGAGAAGGACCCTGACAGGTTGAACCAAAGAGGACAAGCACAACTTAAGCAGAAACTCAAAGCTTTTCTCTGTGCACTTTCTGTATTTGTATCTACTGATGTGTATGGCCAGAAAACAAGAAAGATCCACACTGCACTTTGAAAATCAAACCGCAGCACGGACACTGGGTTTGTGTGTCCAGAGAAGCCGCTGTGTCTGGGTTAGGATTTAACAAACCAAGTGACTTTTGGCCCCTGAAGCCCCATTGCGGTGACATCCTGGGGGGTTAGAGGCTGCTCCCTGTTGAGTTTGCCCCTTGACCCCTGAGCCCTCCGTCACTCCTCCACAGTCAGCCGTCTAGTTGCCGACGCGGAGGGGAGGAGGCGCACCAGAATAAAGACGAAGTTAATCAACCGTCGTGAGACTCTTATCTTTGTCTTCACAGAGTGCAGGAGAAGAAGAAGAAGAAGAAGAAAAACGCCCGGCTCATTTGTGTTGTGTGATGTGTCCTGATGGTCCATACTGTTTGTGTGTGTATTGGGTGTTCACTACTGTTCATGTGTATATGTTTCCATTGGGGTCTGTATTGGGCAATTGGAGATAAAGAGTCTTAAGAGTAATTAAGCTCTGGCTGGCTGCGGCCCTCATTAACACTGACGACCTGATGGCATGACAACAGACCCACACTATCACTCTAACGATGGACAACGAACTGACCCATCAGATCACAATCAACACACGTACACACACACACACACATACACAAACACTGGACTACACCCCAAAAAGACATCACGGCACAAAACATCTCTGCTACTCAATCTATCACCTACACTCTCCTCTGTATCCACTTGGGTGACTTTGTATTAAAGGAAAACTATGGTCAACACAACTTGGGTCATATTGTTGTAACCTATGTGGGCCATATGGATAAAATCCTCTATCACGGTATACGTAATTTTATATCACAGTATCAATTAGGGCTGCAACTAACGATTAACTAATAATTTTCTCAATTAATTGATTCATAGCTTTGTCAGTAAAATGTCAGAGAATAGTGAAAAATGCCTATCACAATTTCCCAGAGCCAAATGTGACACACTGAAATGACTTGTTTTGTCCGACCAGCGGTCTCCAGCTCAAATATATTCAGTTTGCTATCATACAATACAAAGCAATGCCGAAAATCTTTACATCTGAAAGGCTGAAACCAGCAAATGTTTGGCATTTTTGCTAGAGAAATAACTCAAACGACTAATCGAGTATCAAAAAAAAAAAAAGAATCTGATAGTTGCAGCTCTAATATCAATATATATTGTAATAGTGTGTCTTGCTAATTTCCCAGAAAATCAGTCGGGTTTAAGAGTGTCTGGACTGGACAGGTGCGTTTGTTTTAAATTGATCCAGTGAATTTAATACCTGACAAATCAAGTTACTTCATTACATTGATGCAAAGATTATATTAAATTTCAATATTACCATAGAGCAGTTCTGCTGACATTTTAAAGGCATAGCTGCTGCCACAGTATTGTTATGTCAAAATCTCTGACTGTAGACAGATTTATATTGTCACAAGGTATATATCGTCATACTGCCCAACCCTAACATGAATCATATGCTATGGCCTTCGCAGTCACCAGATATTAATCCAGCAGAACCCCTTTGGGAGACTGATGTGTTGGACACTCTCCACCACCGTCATCAAATCACCACATGAGGGAATATCTTTTAGAAGAACGGTGTTCATCCCTCCAGTTCAAAAAGACTTGGAGAATCTTTCTTGTTCTGGAGGCTCGTGGTGGAGCAACACCTGACTAAGAGACCATATGGGTGTTTTTTTCTTTAATTTGTTGCCTATCTGTACGTATATACCTATTTGTCCATGCTAAGCGTACCTGTGTACAATGCAATAATGTTCGGCTGAGTGGAAAAGGAACTTTTTTCTTTATATAACGGCCTGTTCCTCTTAACAAGTTTTATCAGAGAGGAATTTCTTTATCTGCGTGTCCTGGTCATGAGATGATGGGAGAGGAAGAAGAAAGTGAAAATTCAGGAGGGGAGGAGAGGCTGAAGCTTCCTCCGTGGTCGTAAAGATCACAGCGACTAGGAAGTCCATGACTACTATAACAGTAGCAATAACAGCAGGTCTGCAGTCTAACTCTGTCCAACTCTTTCCTGAGTTACACACTCATCCGCAACGCATTTAAAATGACCAGACTGACAAAGGAAAATGGGTTAATGCACACTTTTCCACGTATAGCCTGACATTTAACAGTACATTTTAAACTGTTTCCTTACATGCAGCAGATTACTATTTTCACGTCTAATTATATTCTGATCACCGACTTTCACTCTCCAGTAATCCTGCAGCAGTGCCTGTTGAGTTCAACTACACATTCAAGTGAAAAGATGCTCATTGTGAGTGGTCAGATCACTACTAGCGCTGGGTATAATGTAAACCTTTGTGATACTAGTGGTGATACGACACCTTAGATTTGGTTCTGTGAAGGATTGCAAATAATTATTATTTTAATGATCTATTCATCTGCAGATTATTGTCTCGATTAATCGTAAATCAGTCTATAAAAGTTAAAAATGCCTTTCACAAGTTTCAAGAGCCAAAAGTGTCTTTAAATTCGCTCGTTTTGTCAGACAAACAGTTTAAAACCCAAATGTATTTAATTTTTAATGATCTCAGAATAGAGAAATAGCAAATGTTTACATTTTAAAAGCTGCAACCAGTGAATTTTAGGCATTTTAGTACAAAAAAAAATCAAAAATCTTTAAATGATTATCAAAAAATTTATTTTTGTCGACCAACTAATGAATTAAATGACGTTTCAACACAACAAGTGCTTTTTTACTACCTTACTTTGAGAAATATAAACATGTTCAACAAAAAGTGAATATTGTCTGAACTTTACAAAATTAAATTGGCTGAGCAGACGTTCGATGCCAGCTTTCAGTACTTTTCATACTCAGTGCTATGGACACATTTCAGCTGGCACCAAACAAGTGAGCAGAAACAACTAGTCAATCGGCAGGAAATTAATACATCAATTTTTATAGTTGATTAACCATTTAAGTCATTTATGAAGCAGAAACACAAAACATCTTCTGGTTCCGGCTTCTCCAATGTGAGGATTTTCTGCTTTTCACTGTTTTAGATCATTGTAAACTCAATATCTTTGGGTTATGGACTGTTGACGGGACAAAACAAGACATCTGAAGACGTCACCTTGGACAATGGGCATATTTGTTATCATTTTATAGGGTAATCGGTTAGGTGAACACATCTGGTCGGTACCTAAAACACTAATTATCACAATCCAAAGAATAACCTTCAACGGTGAAGCGAGGTCCATCTGTGCAGTCCAGCGGTGCCAAGGTACTGAAGCAGTTTAATACGAGGTTGCCCTCTGTGTGTGTGTGTGTGTGTGTGTGTGTGTGTGTGTGTGTGTGTGTGTGTGTGTGTGTGTGTGTGTGTGTGTGTCTCTCACGTAGGGGAGTGTTTGAGCAGGCTGGGTAATCCCTGTAAAGACGTTTAATCCCAGGAAGAGCAAATATTACAACACGCTCTACTCAGTCACACAGAAAACCTGGTGGGGAGAATTCGGTACGATTCACTTGTTTCTGTTTTTGAAGGAGAGATAGAAAGAGACAGAGAGAAACTGAGATTTGGCTGCAGTGGATACCAGGTGGCTCTGAATGACAATTGAGACGAAATTAGCATATTCAAACAGGGAAAATAAAAGTTTTTTAAAAGACAATGGCAGCTGATATGCAAAGTGCAGCTCGCCACAGAAACGAACTACATACCTCGGCTGAGTGTTGGCGACAGGATGAGTGTGTGTGTGTGTGTGTGTGTGTGTGTACGTGTGTGTGTACGTGTGTGTGTTTGTACGTTAGCCAAACCCACGAGGAATCTCTGTCATTTCAAGCTACATTTTTGCAAACACAATAAAGCAATAAAAGCAACATTTACAAAGACATAATGACACTGACACATACACGCACACACACACACACACACACACACACACACACACAACTAAACAACCCACAAACGGAGAGACTCTTTTTTGGTCTCTTTTGTCTATTTTTGAGGGCTAAAAAGAGCTGATGGTCCGGATACTTGTTCAAAGTCTCTCTGACTATTTCGAGCCCCCGGTCCATTAGTGTCCTGCTGCTTCTCTAATCCTCATTCACATGTAATGGCTGACATTTCATCTTAATGTGTTAATTCATTAGCTGGGTGCTGAATGAAGAGTCTCAGTCCACAGAGACGGCCGTAAGCAGACACGCTAATGAGTCCCCACACTTTGCAAAATCCACCGGCAACCGCAGAGCTAATGCCAAGTGAACGGGGTTACCTGCTGCAAGAAAATCCCCTGGTATACCACCAACTGACAGCCTGCATGAGAAGTAGGGCTGGGTATTGTTCGAATATTTCGATACTAGTGTAGATACAATAGCAGCGCTACTGTACCAATCAAGTTTTGATGCCTTATTTAAATGAATATAAACGTGTTTTCTGTAAAACCACTTTTTTTTTTATATTGCCTAAACACAAGCAGCTGTGCACCAACTTTGCTTAAACAAAATATGCAGAATTTAAATCAGGAGCTATCTGATCAAAGAATGAGCAAACAAGCTTATAAATATATTATATAAATTTCAACACTGCTCCAAACACATTTTGGCCGATGCTAAAAAAAGTACTAAGGTTCTACACCCAACCCTATCCATCACACATGAAAATTGATTGGTGACTAAAGAATAAATAATTAAGATGCCCTTTCAGTGCTTGACAGTTGTCGATACTCAGTGGTTTGATACACAGTGCTAATGAGAAGATGCAAACAAAGTGAAATGAACTCACTTAAGTCAGCAACCATTTTGGAAAGCCACAGTTTGAATTTTTACAGATGACACCTCCTAAAAAAAAAAAAAAACAACCCAGAATCCTCACGCTAAGGATTGCTTTTTAGAAAAATACAGTTTTATCCATTTAAATACACACCTACAAACACACCCTCGCCACACAGACAGACGCTGGTGCAGACAGACAGAGACAGTTGACGGCATCCCAGACAGACAGACTTCTTTGAGAACTGTTAGTCATTTTATCAGGACCCCAGCCCCGATATGCTCGGTGCAAACACCCCCCTCCACCACCTCCAATACCACCCCCAGCATCCAAAAGCCCCAGATGTGTGTGTCCTCCTCAGTGCGGGGGTAGGGGACAACTGCGGGAGGAGGGATCTGGCTCTGCTCTCAGTCTTGAAGAACCAGCCACTTTCGACGACAGCTTCTTAAATCTTTGCTCTAATGTTACAGGTGATAAATCAACACTGTCTGCTTCATCCGCTCTCAAATACGTCAGTCGCTCATAGTTGCACACACACACACACACACACACACACACACAAAATGCAGCACGCAGGAGAGTGTGTGTTCAGTTAGAGGGTAAGGAGGGGGCTTCCTGTCATTTGAATTGCCCTCTACATGTGGGGTCAATGTGTGCAATGCTGAAGTGTGTGTGTCTGTGTTTGTGTGTGTGTGTGTGTGTGTGTGTGTGTGTGTGTGTGTGTGTGTCAGGGGTTGAGGTGGGGGCTGCTGTGGGAGCTACACACCCCCTCATACTCCACCCCCTCCCTCTAAAAAGCTGTATAAAGGAGGTGGGGGGAAAGGCACCTTTGTCACTTTGCTCTCAGACACAATCACACTCTCACTGGACACACAAACACTTTGGACACACACATTTCGCAGAAACATACTGATTATCCTGAGAAACGAGGTACTGGTCTGTACTGGATTCTCCCGTGGTGGGCCTTCTGGACTGAAACCGAGGAGAAAGAGAGAACCGAAACACGCTGAGCATCACCAGTCCAGCTCAAGAGCCGGAAGGACTCTCAACACTTTCGGAAAATTATCATTAACTAAGCTCTTCAGAAGCTGACCGCTGCCCAGCCATGAGGATCTTCAACCTGCTCTACCTGCTCCTGCTGCTTGTAGCTGTTGTAGCACCAATCTCCTCTACCAGACCAGGTAAGCGTCCCAAAACGTCTCCGTCCAGATTTCCCGACTGGCCTGCAGGTCAGCATGACAGTTTAAACGTAGTCCCGGTCAACAGTTTTAAACAGCGTTCTAAATCACTGCGCAATGTACGTTAAACTACAGGTAACCATAGCAACAGTGCTTCTTGCTACATTAACTAGCTTAAACCCCAATACCTAGCTTAAACATAATTACAAGTTACACTGACTACAAACTTAAATAAAATAAAATACATAAAAAATATAGTGATTTAGTCAATTCTTTGCGTTTTGGCTGCGGTAATGATAAATCATCATGGCGGGATGTAGCTAATATAATGTAATCTCTTTATAACATCCACGATCGGTACGAATCCGTAAAATATGTGGCGTGTTCATGAGTTATCATACAGTGCGTAAATACGACAACTCGAGTGGGAAAAACCGTTACCGTGAGCCTCTTAATAAAAACACTACGAAAGTGTCAACAACCGGTGGCGAAAGAGCTGCAAAGCCAACTTGGCTGCCGTTACACAAATTAAATCAAACAGTTAACGTTAGTTGTTGACACTGAGACGAGTTTTTTTTGTATCTTGTTGCTACTCAAACCACTACAAATATGTAGCACGATAAAATTACTACTTAAAATTACTAAGGCTTAATTTCAATTCATTTGGTGAGAGAACATGACTAGAAATGGGGTCAATTAGTACCTTGGGATAATGCGTTTAACAAGAGCCTGTTCTTCCCATTTTGCCAAGATGGCTTGAATGCGGCACTAGCATAGCTAACTTGTGGTATGTTTGGGTTTTAAAATTCTAAAGTTTCACTTTAACATTCGCCATCCCAACAGTTTTCACATCAACCTGGCTACAAACGAGCAAACCCAAGATAAAAGTTTCAGTTTTCCTGACTGCGGTACATCACGCTGCCTGGCGTAGCAGGTGCGCTTTTTTGCGCGAACCCAAGCTGTTTTGCGGTTATCTGCTCCTCGGCCTTGCGGCGGAGTCAGACAGCGGTTGTTAAACAGAGCGGCTTTGGGGCTTGAGGTCGTGATTAGATGCATGTGATGATGGAGAGGAGAAGAGAGGAAGAGGGAGGGAGCCGAGCGCCGCCGGGGACCGCACAGCGACCCCAGTGAGTCCCCTTTGTCCCCGGCTGGAAGGCACTCCGGCGCGCTTTTGTTAATCACGGTGTTAAAGCGCCATGCAAATACCCGAGCTTTATTAACATGACATGGAATAGCAGTGCCAAGTGTAAAGAAGCCTACCTTCAGGCGTGGAGCAGTGTCTTTCCGTGGGGGACGGGTCATAAAGTCATCTGGCAGTTTATCTCTTCCTGGGCTTGGCTGGCAGCCCGTGAACCGCGGGAGTCAAAGTCGATTTATTAGGGGCGTTTAAAAATAATCATGTGTTAGGTCTGTGTGTCCCAGTTTATTAGAAGGGGGTCGCCCTGCTGTTGGAAAATGGGTCCAAACAATAAAACCCATAATAGCGAGCTTTTCTATGGTCAACAGAGGTGAAGTTGGGCCATAATAAGGGTTTGTTAGTTTCAAAATTATGCTTACTGGGAAAATGGTAGATGTTGTTTTATCTCTTGGTGCTAAAAAGCCCAGGCTGAGTTCACTCTCCTCCATTTGGGATTAATTAGGCCTGTCAGGTGATATGCACGGGTCCACCTGCAGACATAAATCTTGCTTTTAGACATACAATTACACTTGAGAAGCAGTTCACTCATGCTAGCAGCATAGCTTACATTAAAATATATATATTTTATAGGCTACACATTTAAAACCATCTGCTTATCCAGTGACTTTATTCTGCATGTTAGAATTAAAACAACTCTTTCTTTCAGATTTCCTGAACCTGAAGAGAAAATACCACAGGCATCACTGCCCACACAGACGCTGCCTGCCTCTCCACTCCAGAGTACCCTTCCCCTAAGGTAAGACATGTGCACTCATACATGTGTTTCTCTGTAAAAGAGGTTATGAGCAGAGCTGTGTGATACATGGAACAAAACCAGGTTACGGAGCTGGCAGGTGGCAGTTAAGGTGTGTGTGATTAGTGGCAGAGGTGTGTATTCACGCAGAACAGGAGTGCAGGGGGGTGGAAGGCTCACATAAATCTCACTAACGATGAAGAGGAAGGCTTTAGTGCCATGAGGAGTGTTTTGGGGGGAGAGGATGGAGCCTCAGCTTTAATTCTGACTCCTGTACATGCACAGTTACTTAGAGCTGTCTTTGTCTTACCCTCAACTCGTTTTAGCAGGACACTAAATTGTGTTTTTTCCCCCCATTACAGGTTAAGGCCCAAGAATGAGGGTGACCTTAGGAGAGAAATATGAATATGAAGCAACTGCAGTGTGTGGCCCAAACACCGTGGATGGGTCCCAGTACCAAGACATAGATTGTGAAGTGGGGAAAACAACTATGGGACACCATGAAAATGTCATCCAAAGGCTGTAGCTGCAAAAGAGCTACAAGAACCTGTTCAAAATCAAGCTCAACTATAGCTTGAGCATGATTGACTCTTCATTCCCGACAAAATATTAATTAATGAAATGTTTTGGCATCCTGGTGGCCACAGATCTGGGTTTGTCCAGTTGCAAGCGCCTTCCCCTCTTCGTCCTCAAGAGCCAATACTTGTGTACTGAATAAGAAGGTGGGGAAAGGATCAACAACAACATCAACATCAACAGCTGTTGTCAAGTATGTTCGACACTCGACTCAAAAGCTACGGACCAAAGAGCTGGAAACATCTTAGTGACTGCAGCTACGATGAACAGCATCCACATAGTATTCCTATAAAGTGTTTATAATGCATGTATGCACTTCAAATGTTTATTGAATTACATTTAAAACTTTTTAATAAAAACATATATCAATGTAGTGTTTTGTTTTTATTGTGTTTATGTGTAAGAGTAAAATAACAAACGACCATAGGGTCGAAATAAACGTGCAACTTTGAGGATAACAATAGGTTTTTAGCCAGACTTCATTTAAATCTGGGATAGACAATATCTTTATATGTGTGACCTAAAAGCCCCAAAGCAAACAGCGCTCCTGATACCTGCAGTACTCCAGATAACTCTGGGCTCCCAGGAGAAGCAACATGGGGAAGGAGTCGTAAATGCAGCGCTCCCTGCGGAGTTACGGACGCCAGAGCATAAAGAAATCACAGCGGGAAGCAAACACCAAGGGCTCAAATGACGACCTTGATATTTCGTTAACGCAGATTCCCGTGACTGTTGAAATTTAACACAGAAAAGGCGAGGCGGGAAAAGGCATTCACACCAAGCTAATGTTGACGCTGCAGTCATTCTATTGTTTCTTTCTTTTAGATCGCTCACAGTACATTATAACAAAATAAACACTTGTCAAAACACTGCAGTCACTTACTTGGGTTTCACTGAAGTATTGTGTCAACTGTCACCCTGGAAAGGCTTCAATTAAGCAAACAAAAAGATGAGAATATTAAAGATTTATTGGAATCTGATCACAAATACACAAACTCAATGATTAAACAGAAAAATAAAAACACTTACACACACACACACACATTCAGATAAAATAGCACTTTCAGACATTTTACAACGTTACTCGATCTCTTTCTGTTTGACCCTGATCAGTGGTAACCTCTCCCACCTGTGTCTCCTATCTTCAGTTCCTCCTTAGTGCAGAGGATATCCCAAATAATTTTGCCTCTTCTGTTCCTCTCACGGTAACACAAGCGGCAGCATACACGGGTCACCGGGGGTCGTAACACAGTGATAAAAACCCCTCACCTCTGATCTGTGACCCATGACTCCTCTCCTCCTCCTCCCACTTTGCCTCTTTAACTGCCCTTAACTTACAGCTCACCTCCTTCTGCGTTATCTGTCCATCTCAGGTGAGGATGCCTCGCAGAGAAGCCCTCCCGTCTTAAGTTTGTGCGCACAGGGATTTCCTTACTTTTTAGTCTTTTATCCAGTGTTTCTTCTAGCTTCAGTCTTCTGTTAAGAGAGCCGAGTGTTAAAATCATGATGAGTGTGGTGGCTGGTTCACAGGAAGGAGGACGAGGAGGAGGAGGCCGGGCTGCGGTCAGTGCTGAGCGGTGAGGTTGAGCAGCCTCTTGCTCAGTAAGGTGTTGTGCTGTTTCAGGTACTCTATCAGGTCGGCCTGCTTGTCCACCACCTCCTCCAGACTGGAGCCCTCTCTGTGACACAAATAATAGCACATATGGAATCTGTAACGTTCATCTGTTTAAGGATAAGGCTGGTGCTGTTCTATAATTTTCTTATTGTCCATACATCCCATAAAAAGCCTAAAACCAACAATGAATTGACCTTAAGTATTACTAAGTATACTAAGTATGGCCTGTCCAAAGCCTGAGCTTATTTCTCTGTGCCATAGAGCTCCATTGTTGTTTAAAAACTCATCACCAACACATCAATGGGCCACACTGTTGCACCGGGTGACATGTTCATTTATTACCAGGAATGTGGGCACATTATTTGGAGTCAATCCTGCTGATGTAAATATTGACTAGCGCAGCAAATCTGTGGTTGAAAATAGTCCCCAACAAATACACAGTTCCCACCTGTTTTAGGAAATCTTCTTTAAAAATGTAAATATATACATCTTCAGTGGGAAAAACTGGGCCTGGGGCCACAGACAGGCTGGAGAAGTAGGAAAAAACAGACTAACACATTGTTGGTTTTGGTCTTTTCAAGGGATCTGTTTAACAGTAACAAAAATTTAGAATATGGCCAGCCTTGAACTTTAAGTTTAAGTAATGGACTCATAAATGGCGTAATGGCTCTATTCAAGCATGACAAGGCCATTGTGAATTGAACTGCAATTTTTGGCATCTGGTACATGAAAGGGAGCGATGGTACAGTGGAGGAATGCAGTGAGTTGGAAAATAATAAGAAGGAATAAAAGTGGAATCGGTTTTCTCAGAGGCTGCAACAGGGATGGATTTTAAAACTTATTTTGCAGTTAAAGAGCACCAGGGACGCTCACCCTGCTTCTCACTACTGGATCCCCTAACATAATGTCATCAGTTTTATACTTTATTAGACAGAATATAGAATTCTGTTGCCTATTTTATGCGTCTCGACAGTGCCTGCACAGCTAAAAAAAAACAACAACATAATGTTAGGCTTGGACTAATTCCTAGTTGCTCATATGTTGTATGTATAAAGTGTTTGCTAGATATTCATACAGTGAGCAGTCGGCATGGATCAAAGCTGGGGGGGGGTGTGAATGAAGACACGTTTTTGAGATGGATCTAACTTGAGAAAAAAATCCTTAACAACTTAAAATTGGTATTAATATTGGTAAGTATTTCATGGTTTATTGAACGGATTGTTTTATCTTTGAGCGTAAGAGACGATAATTAAATGGCAAAATTGTGCTCTCAAGAACTTGGACCAAGACTCACAATTTAATGTTTCTCTTTGTTTATTTAACCTTGTGCTGCTGAAGCCTTTATGTTAACGACACGGCATTCAATTCAGACTGGAGCCGTGTTGCACGAAACAGTTTGCAGTACAGAGAGGAAACCTGGGAGGCTTATTCAAACATGAGAGCACTTTTCCAGCACTTTTATGTAACATGGTGCATGTCTGAAAGGGGCTGTGGACATAGTTCGTGTGTGAATGAGTGAAATCTGTGTACCTGAAGCCGGTCTCCGTCGGCACGCTCGTGATACTGAAGTTGTGTGAATACTCTTCTTGGCTCACGTCTGGTGCAGCTCGCTCCCTGTTGAACTGCATCACCTTGACTAAAACCACAACAAATCTTTAGTCACTTCTCTAATAACATCATCAAACCAGTGTTTTATCTTGTCAGCTGCACTTAAAGACACATAGACATTATTGGGCAGTGAGAGCTGTCCTGCAAACATTAATGACTCAGGTGAGAAACAGCACACATTTGTTTTTTTACTGTTTTCCATCCTTCTCCCGCTCCTAAACACACACAGGCTGTTATATCCTGCACTTAGTCCTTATGGGCTGCCATATCCTGCACTCAAACCTCTAATTCTCACACCCTAAACATACACCTTTACACAAGAGGCGGGGTTAGCAGCAAGGTGTGGGTGTGGAGTATACAGTAGCTGGGAAGAGGAGCCAGCGCCAAAATATGGGAGATGTTGGTGCTGTTTCAATCAAGATAAGGCCGTGGTGTGTGGGGTTGCAGGGCGAGTGTGTGAGGAAGGGCAGAGGGAGGAGCTTGCCGTGTATTGATAAGACTCGAGTGTCATTAGCCAGAGGAAATTGTCAGGGAGGTTCTAAAGAGCGCTATCTTTACTTTGCTACAGTGCAGCATCTCAGCATCCACAATCACACACAATCTAAAGAAATACTGCACATTCCTGCATAATGAGGCCCTAAATCTGTGTGTGAATATCTCTGTGTGTGTGTGTGTGTGTGTGTGTGTGTGTGTGTGTGTGTGTAAATAGTAAGTGTAATAGTAGCAATAGTAAGCAAGTATGTGAGAGAGACATTCCAGAAAGGCAGAGAAATGAAGAGGTGGAGGGAAAAGGACAAAAAGTGATGATGAGCCTATGTTTGTTTCACAAATGACCAGGCAGAAAGGCAAGCGGCTTTCAAATATTTAACTAAATACCAACAGGGTGAAATATTTTGCCAGTCTTTTCAAAAATATAAAAGAAAAAAGACACTTGACAAATGTTTGCATATACAAACATTACTGAGAATAACCAGGTTAAGGTAATGCTTTGATGAAAGCGGTTATATTCACAGCGGTTTAAAAAATAATATTAATTAGGTTAATAAATGTCTGGGAAGTATGTATTGCAGCCTGCGGGAAGCAACTTATTAGCACTACTAAATAATTAATTTAAAATTATGCATTTACAATTAAGGATAATAGATATACTTTGAGTATGTGCAGCGGTTAGCACTGTCGCCTCACAGTAAGAAAAATATCAAATATCAATAAATCCTTTAACGTGCTTACGCTGTATGTGATCAGAGATGGTTCAGAGCGTCTTTGCTGTGATTTGACAGTGCGGATTACAAAGAGAAGGATGAGAGAGAAAACAGCGAGGGGCGCAGAGAAGAGAAAGCAATTGAAAAAAATTGTCCGTGAAAACAGTGTTTCTATTGTAAAACTGAACTAGCCTACCACAATAGTACGAGATCTGTGCTTCAGTATCTCAGCAGAAAGCATAACGTTACAATCTCTCCAGTCCACAGAGCAGACCCGACACAAGGTATATGAAGGCTAGTAAAGAATGTAGGCTACATTAATTATGGCTATATGTAATGGCTAGTTAACAACGTAAATCAATATGGTGGCTAGTTATGATGTCCCTAAGTTAGCTAGGTTTTGTTCAAGATATTAACCACAGAAAATAAAATGCTGCAGTCAATTCGTGAAAGCCTGAGCTTCATTCATGTTATTTATTATTATGATAGTCACAGTTCCTGTCCACTCGTTTTTTTCTCCTACAAATGCCACAAAGACGACAGTAAAGGCTAACGTTATGCCTGAGCTGTAGTTAGGTTGAAACCTATAGTTCTGAAAGTATATAAGTATATATACGGTGAGGTCAGTGAGGATGCTCAGGAAGTCCTTCAGGTCTGTCGAGTTCAGTGTATTACAGCAGGGGGCAAAAAACAGACAGAGATACCAAGATGGATGGAGTGTAAAGGAAGTGACACATTTCACACATCCCTGTTAGACTCACACACTCACATGGCTGGACAGACCGTGCTCAGACCTGGTCTACTCAGATCTGAGAAGCTTAAGTCAGCCATTAAGAAGTGCACATTTCCAGGTGATAACAGTGAAGCTGCAGAGGTGCTAACAGCTAATGGTGCCACATATTGTGCTCACAACTATGCACTGCCTGATTCAAAATCAAAGAACTGAAAGGAAATGGATCCCGGCAACAACGGAGACTGAATAGAGTAATGCGAGATGAAGGAGAAGAGCGGTGAGAACACCTTTTAGTTGCAACACAGGACATTAAAAGAGTTCAAAGGAATATGCAAGTCTACAGTCTACTGAAAAATAAGTCCTGCTGTTGAAACTGTGCCATGTGCAGGAGCTGTAGCTGTGGGAAAAAGTTAAAAGACTTCAAGGAGAAACCTGAGCAGAAAAGACTTATGAGCAATCTTCAACAATAAGCAACACACATTTAAAAGTTCTAAGGGATATAGATAAAAAAGACCACATTTTTGTGTACATAATGAACATATAGTTCGCACTTTCGAATGTGGATGCTGAACTGAGAAAATCCCATATAACTAATTTGTCCACAATGACAGTTTTGGTACAGAAAACAGCTGAATACAGCTGAATACAGCTTGTAAATGTACTGTAACAGTGGACTGACATTAACCCCGGACAGTTCGGATTGGTGGTCACACCTCCTCCACTCTAGTTCTCAACACCGGAGCCCCCCAGGGCTGCGTGCTCAGCCCCCTCCTGTTCACGCTATACACCCATGACTGCAATCCCTGACATGGAGACAACTCTGTTGTTAAGTTTGCGGATGACACCACCATCATCGGTCAGATTACAAATAACGATGAGACTTGATATCGGGAGGAAATCAACAATCTTGCAGAGTGGTGCACAGAGAACAACCTACTGCTCAGTGTCAGCAAAACCAAGGTGCTGATTGTTGATTTTAGGAAAAAGGAGGCAAAGACACACACTCCTGTCTACATCAGTGGAGCTGAGGTGGAGCAGGTGAACAGTTTTAGGTTCTGGGAATCAGCATCACAGAGAACCTTGGTCATCATGGTCATCTCACATCTCCACGCTAGTACAGAAAGTGCAGAAACGACGCAAAGAAGAAGGCAAAACTCCTGTGCCAAATTCTTGTTAACTTTTACAGGGGAGCAATAGAAAGCATCCTGACTGGAAACATCACAAACTGGAATGGGATGTGCAGGACCGGAGGGCTCTGCAGCGGGTGATTACAACCACCCAGAAGATCATTGGTACCAACCTACCCAAAGGATAATAAAGGACAGTACCCACCCCAGCCACAGCCTGTTGTATAGCGTGACGGGGGCTACAACTTTAATTTCATGGTGCAGCTCTGTGTTGTAGAATGACAAATAAATGTACCTTGAACTTAGGCACTTAAATATCCTTTTTAAACTGAAAATGACATGGGATGGACTGTTCTGGCTTTTGGTGTGGACCCTGCCCCTGATTCAGCAAAAAGACTCATCCCCCCAAAATGCACCACAGAGCGCCACAGGAAGTCATTCCTGCCTGTGGCCATCAAACTCTTTAACTCCTCCCTCTAAGTGTCAGTCTGTATGACCCTAAGTCACTAAACTGGACATTGGATCATTAACATCACTGCAGTACTTGAAATATTGTGCAATATTGTCTGTTTTCAGTTTGATATTCTCTATTTATTGATATTTATTCATACTTCTATTACTGCTGTGCAATATCCACTGTCTAATAATTATCTTAATAAGCTACACTTAACAGTACTCATTATTGCACTATTACTTATTACTTACATTATTACATTGTATTATACCGTACATACTGATCAACCTCTAAATCCACTTTGGTACTTACACTTATTTTAGCTTTTATACTTTATATCCAATTGTACTTAATGTATCTTACCTGTATTATAGCGTATTATATTTTGATTTGCTTAGTACTTCTATTCATTCTATTCCTGTGTGCATTGATGCGATATTGAGCAGCTGTAACGAAAGAGTTTCCCTTCAGGGATCAATAAAGTATTTCTGATTCTGATACTGCTCGGGTTTTGTGCAAGTTTGGCACTAAACATGTTTCTATAAATAACTATAACAGGATTACAATAGGATTACTTTGGTAAAATTAAAGATATGTTTTCCTTACAGAGCAAGTTTTTAAAGGCTGCATTCACAAAGTGACTGAATAAAGATAAAAAACTAAACTGACACATTTACACCAGATTATAAATTATGACACTCCAGTGTAAGACAAAAAAAAAAAAAAAACACTGAAGCAACCAGTTTGAATGATTAATGAATCATCTGAAGTATCTCTGCTTAGAACAGAGGTCTGGTACAGTGATGTGGATGATGTAAGGATTGTTGATATCATTTATCAACCCCTCTTTTGAATCACAGTTACTAAATGTTTAAATTGAGATAACACAGTTCACAGTGGTCATCTCTAAGTGGATGTTAAAAAGTGACATTTGCTTGAGATCTGAAATACCTAAGAATATATACGTGAAATTATAGGTTTTGATAAGATGAACACGAGTTTAACTTTTTAACACTATTTTGTATACTTGAGCGAATAACGTGTATATATTGAGATAATATAATAATATTGAGATAATGGTTTGATAACTATAGTGATATTTACTTTGGACAGATTGCCCATCACTTGCATGGACCTACAATAATGGAACGACCAGGTATTTATGATTTTACATGTATGTTTCAAACGTATGCTGAACATGTCAGTCTTGAGTCTCACATCTCCCCTGTCATACAGTAGATGGGGTTTGTGTGTGATCGGGGTGTAGTGTAGGTATCTGTAACAGTGTGTGTGTTTGTTAACCCTGTGCCCTGCAGTGCTTACACTGAGTTCTGGCCAGGCAGAGGAGAGAGATGTATTATAAGTTAAGTCTTTGAAGGCCAAGACATGGCTTTGATGTGCATGTAGGTCTATAGAGGAGAGTGTATTCATGTTAAAATGAGAGAGGCAGAAACATACAGCAAACCTCAAAGACACACACGCACATACACTTACAATGAGCACGCACTTCAAAGAGAAGTTGAACGAGGCCTTCCTGTATGGACTTCTTAGCTGCAGGCATTATATCTCTGCTTCTCTTTCTCCTCTAAAAAGAAAGTTTTTCTTTTTTCCTCATGAAGTCGCTGATGTCACCTTCACTCTGCATCATGTGTGAGTATGTGTGTGTGCGCGCTTGTGTTTGTGCTTTAAAAGGTTTGCGCTGTGAGGCGTTGCTCGGTTCGAGTCGTGCCTGACTGCACTGATCTGAGCAGGAATGTGGCGGGTGAACACAGATCCCCCCCCCCCCCACACACACACACACACACACAGGATCACCCTCACTGTAAACACAGGGACAATATGTGGAGTGTGTGTGTGTCTCCCTGCGTTTGGGTGGAGTGAGCCGGGGGCTACCCTTTGGCTAGGATAAATCCTAATGCCTCTTATCTTCTCTCCTTGGCTCTCTGGTATCTCAAGCCCCAATCTGTGCCCTTCAGCTGCCAAACACACCTTTAATATGGATTTCCTTTCATTACAGATTCTTCAATATCAATATCCTCTGATACAGCATCTTGAATAGCAGTTTTACTTTACATACTGAGAGGAAGACCAGTGTTTTGGACCACACATAACATTCTGGGGAATATCTCAATATTCATTGTTTACTGTCCATCACTGTTAACATGTCATGATTTTTTTTTATATCACAGATTACAATTAACAGATTTGTCTAAATTTATATTCCACTCAAACAGATTTATTACAGGCTGATTTCTAAAATACTTGTACTATTGTAGGGCTGGGTATCATTTAAAAGGCTTTGATATTAGTGCCAATCTGCAGTTTTGTCTTAGCACAAAACAAATGTATAAAAACTGGTAGCACTAGAGGAAAAGTGAGAGGATCACCAAAGTCATTAGGATAAATCCACTGGGGACCATCACGGTCTGTGCAAAATTTCATGGAAATCCATCCAATAGTTGTTGAGATATTTCAGTCTGGACCAAACTGATGGACCAACCACTGATGTTTACACAAAATGTTCTATAGGTGACATTTAATAATAAGTAAACTAAATCATTAATACGTTATTACGGGCCAAATGCAGAATTCAAACCAACAAAGAACTGAATATTAGAACAAGACATCAAGCTAATCAGGGAACGACTGTGAAAACAGCCCTAACACAGCAGTAACTTCTAATTTGGCCGATCCTAATGGACGACACCATTGACAACCACAACCTGCATGTGAGATGTCACCTGTTTTACTTGAAGCATGTGCCATGATCATGTTGGGGCTAATTATAAATGTCTCCATCAGTCAGCAGTTTAGTATGAAGTACAGTATTTCATGATACGTTTCAGTGTTTCTATGTTTTGTATTTGTGGCAGTCTAAACTCAGAATTCAGATATATGAGAGCCAGATGCAAAATAGCACTTCATTCACAAGGTACGTTCTGAATAGTTAAATCAGTTAGTCATACATTTGTCAACTGCATTTCCATAAATGCTTGAAAAGAATAAATAAATGCAAAAAACCTTAAATAAAATTAATCTATGGCTTTGTCATATTTGGGTGGGCCATCCAATAAACTATGCAAACTGCTTTCCCACATGTTCTCTATTCTCTCAAATGCTGTGACTTTTTCACAGCAAATTAAGTAAAGGGTTACATTATGGGCAGTATGTTCTGTTGTGTTGCAAAGTGACTGAATTGCCCTGGTAAATTTTTGCAGCTTAAGGCCATTTCAACAAAGCTCCCAACACAGTGGGCCAGAGGGAGTAAATTAAACTCAAACAATTAGTCCCTGACCTCAAGGGCAAATAAAAAAAGACAATAGGTATATAGATCGATTGATAAGTATGGGTATCATCCAAATCATCCAACAAAGTTTGCATGGTGTTTGTACCAATCGGGGGGACGACACAGAGAGAGAGAGAGAGAGAGAGAGAGAGAGAGAGAGAGAGAGAGAGAGAGAGAGAGAGAGAGAGAGGGAGAGAGAGCGAGAGAGAGAGGGAGAGAGAGCGAGAGAGAGAGAGAGAGAGAGAGAGAGAGAGAGAGAGAGAGAGAGAGAGAGGGAGGACAGAGAGCTGAATGGTTGATTGTCATGCTGTCGAGTTTGAAAAGGGCAGGGCAGGTATTGTGATGCGAATGTGCTCAGATATAGAGTGGGGGTAGTGTGTGTGTGTGTGTGTGTGTGTGTGTGTGTGTGTGATGTAATCTACTGGGTGTGTCGCTCCATACACCACTACTGATATTACTACCACCATCCACAAGAAAACTGGTGTAGCACAAATGATGCTGCATTGCTCTTGCAACACTGGAATAAAAAACACACTCACCTTATAAACTACTAAATGTGAACTGATTGGAGGAAAATCTCTTAATATCATAATCCACAATACTAATTCAGCCACATGTCCAGAAACTAGGGAAGCCTGGGATTGTGATAGAAGAAATGAAATTCCCAAAGGGATCTGGGACGGTTGTATCTCAGCTTTTTTCATGCGACCTCTATCTGTGTAAGGCATGAAATGACTTACACAGACTTTACATCTACAGGCTTCATGAGTCTAGGTTAGCTGCCAGGTTGCCTTTTATCAAGTATCAAGATACTGATAACGCTGTTAAGACTTGGGCCCTTTTTATTGTTCGTGTGCTACCTTTATTTTGCTATTCAGAGTATTTATGCTGCTGCTGTTTTCACATCCTCTATTTTCTACATTGCTGCTGAGTTACTGTACAACATTAATGTATTGTTATTTATTTCCACAGTGTTGTATTTTTAGACTGATATTATGCACTGTGTCAGTCTCACCACTCACAAGGCACTTACATTGCACAGTACAATGACAATTAAAATGTATTGAATTGAACTGAAAGTAAAAGAAAGTGACAGTTATCCAGAGTGAAACGACATTGGTTTCAGTGGTTTCAAGAATTTAGTTTCAAAGTGCTTTTTTAAAATGTGTATCAATTTCAGTTAAATGCACTCTGTTCTATACTCTTAAAGGTGTATATTTGTTATATTTTTTTCTTTTATCTATTAAGTTAGATTCTTTACTTGTATTTCAGTTTATATTTTATTTAGTGGGTCCTCTTGGTACAAGGGAAAGTAGGGTGGAACTGGGAAAACTTTCTGGGTGTGTGTGTGTGTGTGTGTGTGTTAGGCTACATCCACACTGCTACGTTTTCGTTTTAAAACAAAAACGATCCCTGTCCAGATGAGCGTTTCAGCCCTGTTTCAGAAATAATCTCTGTCCATACTAACACGCCTAAAACGCTGTTCAATCGAACCGCCAACCGAAGTGTCCTTGGGCAAGATAGTGAACTCCAAATTGTTCCCGAGAGCTGTGCCTTTGGTGTGTGTGTGTGTGTGTGTGTGTGTGAATGATTAGTTACTTTCTCTGGACTGATGAGCAGTTAGCATCTGCCATCAGTGTATGAATGTGATATGTAGTGTGAAGCGCTTTGAGTAGTCGGAAAACTAGAAAGGCGCCACACAAGTACAGTCCATGTAACATTTACCTTGCCAGATAGAGTAAATACTGAGAAGGAAGAACAGCAATGGCGAAAAGTAAGACCAGAGATTTCTTTGCTTGGACCGATGACGAGGCATAGACAACAAGGTCAGCAACGCCTGTAATTCGAGGCTGCTCTTTTTCTTTGTTGTCTCCTGGAAAAGGGACACGTGACAGGCGTGTGACGAATCAGAGAAGGACACGTAGTGACTGACAAGACCCAATCATGAAGCGAACGTGGGTGTCTGCGTTATCATTTCCAAAAGCCTCCATTTTTACCCGTCCAGACTAGAACGCAACCCCAGAGTTTTCAAACAAAAACGTGGCCAGCTGCGTGTCCAAACTAAAACGCTGCAGTAGTGTGGACGCTAGGTGTAAACGTAGCAAAACTCATGCCTTTTAAAATGAAAATGTAGTAGTGTGGATGTAGCCTTAATGTATTGTATTAATCGTCAGTGGGTGTGGCTTTGTGTGTGCGTGTGCACATTGAAAGACTGATATATAGCAGGCAATCAAACATCAGTCAACTACATAAAGGCCTGCTGTCCTACATAAGAGTCAATGTGCAACCACAGAGTGAAATTATCTTAATATTAAAATATTAACGGAGATCAGTTTACCTGTGTAATGGAGCAGACATGGCACTGACACCAAGAGCTCCAACCCCAGGATGATGAGCAGCATGTAGATGTGCACAGTCTGTGATAATTGTGCAGCCAGAACAACCAGCAGCAGAACATTTCCTGCAGGCAAACACAAAGAAATACAAACACACATTCTTCCTATAACATTACTGCCATCTTGTGGAGAAAACTGACCTCTACCTGTGCAGCAAAATGGATTTATAGTTCCTGACAACATGTGTGCAGTTGTACCTGCAGAGTGTACGGTGAGCGGCAGGTACTTCAGTCCCTGCATCTGTCTGTAGAATCGCAGGTATCCTCTGCTCCTGGCCTGGCTGTGGTGGTGCTGCACACACCTAGTGAACAGCAGCACCAGCACCCACAAACACACCTTCCCAAACACAATGACACTGTCGTTTCGCACATTACCCAAAATACTCACACACACCTCCTCTTGGCCTAACTTCAACACACACAGCACTGCCACACACACTGACAACACCACGTACACAGCCTGAAAGGAAGAAGAGAGCCCTGTGAGTGAGACAGATGTAAGGGGTTGGAGACTTTAGCACATAATATGACTATTATTACACACAGGAAATAAAAAAGGTCACTGCAAGTAACCAGGTTAAGAGGGCAGATTGGATAAATGCCTTTACATGTGCTGCACTAGTCAGATTACTATCAAAAAGTGCTGTCATGACATTAAAGTTAATATACAAGTATTGTAGTGCTGCAACTAACGATTATTTTCATTGTAGATTCATCTGACGATTATTATTTTACTTAATCGATAAGTTGTTTTGGCTATAAAATGTCAGAAATTTTTTAAAAAGCCCATCACAGTTTCCCAGAGCCCAAAGTGACATCTTCAAATGTCTTGTTTTGTCCAACCAACAGTCCAAAACCCAAACATATTCAGTTTATGATGATATGAATGAAAGCAGAGAAAAGCAGCAAATCCTCCCATTGGAGAAGCTGGAACAAACAAATATCTGGCAATTTTGCTAGAAAACTGATTCAGAGGATTAATCGACTATCAAAATAATTGCCAATTAATTTTCTGTCAAACGACTAATCAGTTAATTGACTTTGAATTGTTTTAGCACAAAATTATTGTGGCAAAAAATATCACAATAACAATAGTACCCTGATATCAAAATAAAATAAGAATAATATGTTTAAAAAGAAAGTAATTCAGTTTCACCAGAAGAAAAAAATTTAGCTTTTTTTTTTTTTGCTGTGTGAGAAACCGGGTTTCACATTCACACGAATATTTCCAAAGTCAGGTTACTGCTCATATTAGGGAATGATGTTGTTACTACAGTGCGAGTAAATGCAATGCGTGCGTGTGTGTAAATGTGTGCATATCATACATGCAGAACAGAGAGCAGGCTGGCATAGCAGGGTGTTGGCAAGGTCTGAAACTCTCTCCTGATGGCAGAGTGGAGGGCGTCAGCAGAGATCAGAGGTCCGTCCACCAAAGAGTCTTCATCGAGGCTTCGTGACATATCTACTGAGGTGCCTGCCGGCTGAAACAAACGCCATAATAGTAAGTTGTCTTTAAATCCAGGCCTACTGTTACACTGATTAGTTGTTTTAACTGCAAAAATGTGAGATTTATATATAAATCTCTTACAGATAAATTCTACATGAGGTATATTTCTATGCGTAAATATATATATTTCAAATATTCTGTATCTACTGTCACTTTGACCACCATTGTTTCTGCACATTCATTACTTATGCACACTGGTCTAAGGTAACATACTGTATTTCCATAACTTTTTATTTGTGATTTGTATTTATTTTTCTTTTTACCTGTATCCTGTTCCTGCATACTTGTCTGTTTCTAGTGTTGTTGTAGTACCAAATTACCCTCCAGTGGAACAACCAAGCTTTCTCTTATCTTTTATTGTGTCTTCAGCATTACAATGGTGCTTATCAAAGACCAAAGCATATATGTGAATAATAAAAGAGTCAGATGTCAGACATGTAACTAATCATCTTCCAGTATTTACTAAAGGCTCATTCCCATAAAAACAAGACACTTAACTGACTAAAATCGACCCGGACCGCCATTAGTCAATTCATGGACAAAGAGGAGCGATAACAGCTGGTCAGTTAATATTAGATATCTGTGTAAGACTATGAGTTAACGTTAGTGACTGAAAGAGAAACTAATTAATATCGCTTTATTATATTTTGCACTGAAAACAGGAAACAGCTGAGAAACCACGAGATAACTGATCACAAATGTGGCTTTTTACCGCGTGTTTAGAGCTAATGTTTTGATAATCTGACCATTTGTAAAAGATAACTGTTGCTACACGACAGAAATACAGTGGTTTGTCAGTTGTTTGCTGTTTCACATCCAGCTGGCTGCTCCACCTAGCTAGCCCAGGCTAACTGTCAGAGTGTTTATTTCCTTTTACCGAACAAGCTAACCGTTGACATGGCAACCAGTTAACGTTAAATTACATATAGATATAAATATACGTACTGCATAAAGTGAGGGTCCCTTTGAGTCCATTTTGTTTCGATGTTTTTAAAGAAGAAATGACAAAGCAACAACAAACAACCATAGCTTACATGCTATAAAAGGGGCGGGCAGGCAAATATCAGCACACTTCCGGTTCCCTCATTTTATGGGGCCGTTCTCTGTTAAACTTTGCTTCCCAGCTCAATAAATCCTAGCAGAAAAATAGAAACCCTGTCCTGCAACCCTGTGCAACAACCATACAAATAAATGCTATCTTTGTGAAACTTACATTGTAAAAAATGTGAGATTTTGCCAAAGGTTTTTGTTGTACAAAATCTCAAGGCTGCTAATTTAATGGGAAAGCTGTTGGGGAATACAGGTCACTAAACTGGGTCATGCTTAATTACCATAGAAGTTGTGTGCTTCTGTGTTGCATGTTGCTAAATTCATGTGTTGAATCACATTACCACACGGTAAATCAGGGGCCAGGTAGGACTCTAGCATAGAAAAACTGTAAATATTGTACAGAGAGTGGGAGGAACAGGGAACATCTCATTCATCCCCCCTAGCAGGTTAACCTGGCCATGGGGTTTGAAAAGTGTTGTCGCATGTTTGTAGAGGATAGACAAAACATGTGATTTCTGTGCTTTTATTTTTACCACACACTAAAGCACACCCACAGATACAAATATTTGTTTTCTGTGTATCAATATGCATTTAAATTACTCAATTTAAGCACTCAGCACTCCGCCATGTAAAATAGCTTTTATTTCTATGACTTATTATATATTCACTAATCTACTGTATGTAATTTTTGTACATAACATTTGTTTCTGAGTAGCATAAAGGGAACTACAATCAAAATCTCGTTATACAACCCTGTGTTGTAAAATGATCAATAAATCCATCTTGTGTATGTAATCATCTGAAAACACTACAAAACAATACTTTGCGAACTGAGAATGTCTGATCTCAGGTCTAGTGTTTTATAATCGGTGGTGGAAAGTAACTAAGTACCGTTACTCAAGTACTGTACTCACTATGTTATACTCCACTACATTTCAGAGGTAAATGTACTTTTTACTCCACTACATTTATCTAACAGCTAGAGTTACTTTGCAGATTAACATTTTACATACAAAAACATGATCAACTTATAAAATTATGTATTGTTATAAATTTAACCACCTAACATATGGTATATAGTACTTAACCCCTCCTCAACCAGCTACAACATTAAAATGCTGTTTGCACAGTGATGCAAAGCAATGGTAGGGACTGTTCAGTTGCGAAATAAGTACTTCTACCTTTGACACATTAAGGACATTTTGCTGACAAGACGTTTGTCATATTAGTCATATTTTGAATGCAAGACTTAGTGCAAAAATACGATCTATTTTAAATCTTAGTGATGCAGAAACTGTTGTACATGCTTTCATCTCCTCACGCCTCGATTATTGTAACAGCCTGTTCACTTGTCTTAATCAAAAAACTTTGACACGACTGCAGACTGTACAGAACTCAGCTGCTAGGCTGTTAACTAGGACCAAGAAGTATGACCACATCACACCTGTTTTAGCCTCTTTACATTGGCTCCCTGTTGGTTTTAGGATTGATTTTAAGATCTTATTGATTAATTTTAAGGCTCTTCATGGCCTGGCTCCAGATTATATTTTAGACCTTGTAATCCCTTATGAACCTTCACGTAGTTTGAGATCTTCGGGCAGGGGTCTTCTGTCTGTTCCTGAGTCCAGGATGAAAACTAAGGGGGACAGAGCTTTTTCTATCAGGGCCCCGAGGCTCTGGAACAACTTGCTCGAAGAAATTAGGTTGTCTGAGTCAGTGTCTTCGTTTAAGTCTCGTCTCAAAACGCATTTTTATCTGAAAGCATATCCTGATCTTACCTGGGCTGGATGTTTATTTTATTGTTTTTTTATGTATGTTTGTGAATCATTCACTGTGGTATTTTATTGCTTTCTCTGTGAAGCACTTTGTACTTTGTTTTGATAAGTGCTCTATAAATAAAGTTTATTATTATTATTATTACATGTAACAGGACGGAGATGGTTCCTGTGGTCTGAGGGCAGGGCCTAAGCAACACAGAGTAGATTAAATTCCTGAGTTCTCAGATGATTTTTCACAATTGAGAATGACTTCCGGATGAGAGCCGAAATGTCTTGATTCTGAAAACAGTGTCCAGATGACTACGACTGAAACCTTTTCTATGATTACATGTAACAGTATTTCTACATCGTGTTATTACTACATTTCCTTAAGTTAAAGATCTAAATGCTTTCCCCAGCATTGTTTATATGTTGATCTATGCTAGGACATTGTTCTATACAGTCACAGTGGATTCATTACTTTACCTGCCTACTTAAAGTGTATTTTAGCTAAAGAAAACTCAAGGGAAAAAACAGACAGCAACCCATTTTAAATATTTTATTGATAAACATACACTTGCTATAAAAGACAATGAACTGAGCGCTCTATTCCTCTAAGCGATGAAGACGCTGTCAGGTGTCCAGAACGAGGCAATGACACACAGAGGAGAGAGAGGTTCAGCTCAGACTCTGGGGAGGCAACACTTGTGATAGAGGCAGACGAGAAGAGACATTGTGAATGTGTCACAATATGGGGGAGTTATTAACAGGGAAGCAGCAAATCACTTTGTGTCATTGGTTTAGCTCATGGGAAGGGGTGGAAGAGAACAGCAGGTGATAAAGAGAGGCTGATCCATTTAAAATGTTTTTTTGCTGGTATGGAACTGTGCTTTAAGTCAAATCACACATTGCATACATACCTATACATGCATGATTTCATCCACACATGCGCACACACACACACACACACACACACACACACAATGTGCCAAGACCCAGAGGTCCGTGTGAGTGTGAAATACTCCTGCACATACACTCGCCCTCGCATTCATTACATAAGGCACTGATTCGGATGCAGTCAGTCTATGAGAATAAACAATGGCTAAAACATCTTAAGGGGGAAATAGTTAAAATCCAGAGAACAAGTATTATTAATAACATGCATTCTCATTGTTGTAAAATGAATTATTATAAAGAAAAAGCTTGTGTAAGTCAGCCAGATTCCCAAAAATTCAAAAATATGATGATGTACAACATACAAGAGGAAAGTTAAAAGTTCAGCTGTTGAGAAGATAACAACCTACATCAAACTCACACTACTCCATCTGGGCAATACTCACAATAACTTATATATGTTCTTCTTTCATGCAAAACTGTAAACACAAAACACAAAATGAACGAGAAGGTACGATGATGAGTAAGGCATTATAATGGTCAAGCTACTTCAGGTTATCCAAGCCAAACCACTTTACGTCGCACTCAGAGAGTGGAGTCACATGATCAGTGCAGAAGCGGGGGTTAATGAATCAAGATTTTGAGACTGATGTGTTGAAGACAGTAAGTAGTGTGCGGCTTTTAGCGTTACATGTTAAGCTTGTGACAGAACAGATCCTTATATTAGTATCTTGACTGTGCTAAGTACGGATGTGCAAAGGCTTAAACACACTGATTTCTTGATTACATCCATGCTACACGTATTGATAGAAGTGTATTCATGTGTACAGTTAAGCAGCACACACTGCGCTGTGTCCAGTTTCGCTCTCGGTAACCATCCATAAAGCTGTTTGTGCATTTCAGGCAAAAACGATAATTCCAAAGCTCCGAGGAGATTCCAAGTGTTTTCCAGAGCATTCCAGAATGTGATTCGAGGTTCTAGAATTCTTCTCCGCCCAATCACTGACGTTGACAGTGGAGGTTCCAGTCCGAATTCAGGTCTTCATAGTGTGGTGGGCTGACCTCTGCCTGCATACAAACACATTAAGATGTGTTAAAGTCTGTTCTCATAACTTATGATAAGGTTGTTTAATAACACTGATTGTGTGTGAATGTTTGTCTGATCTTATTCTTGTGGGAGTCAGTTTGTTAGACCCTTGAATTAAGGACATTTGTGAATTGATGTTGTCAATCTGGTTTGCCCTCTCACCCCATTTTATGGTTTTTAGGTGGTGGGGGTCTAGTTTAAGGTTAGGAAAGTTGGAATGATTTGTAAAGTTTAGGTTCACATTAGAGAAGGGGTTGGTGTTAGGCACGTAATGGTGAGCACTAAGGCCGGTGGTAGAAGAAGTACTCATATCTTTTACTTAAGTGAAAGTAGCAATACTGTTGCAAGTAAAAGTACTGCATTCAAAAATGTACTTAAATAAAAGTATAAAAGTAATATCAGCTAAATGTACTTAAAGAATCAAAAGTATTGTATTAGAGTGTTGTATTATTATATATATTGTAGAGTATTATTGGAATATTATTACTGATTCATTAGCACGTAAGCAGCATTTTAATGTCACAGCTGGTCGAGGTGAAGCTAGTTTTAATTATTTTATATACGTTTGGGTACTTTAATCTATAACAATATATCATATTTTACAAATTGATAATGTGTTTTAAAATCTCAATCTGCAAAGTAAATAGTAACTATAGCAGTGAGATAAACGTGAAGTAAAAAAGTACAATATTTCCCTCTGTAATGTTGTGGAATAGCATAAAATGTCATCAATGCCAATGTGTATCAGTCTGTGTGTGTCTTTGAGTGTGTGTGTGTGTGCATGTGTTCTCACCCCGAGATGCAATATAGCACTCATGACAGCTCAGAAGTCCATTACGAATCCGTACGTCCGTCCCTGCAGTGGCGTCACCCAGCTGCCCATTACACACTCCACACTGAGGAAGAGAAATACAGTCTACAATTATCATTATACACAGATCTTTTAAGACAAACTATCAAATAGTTAGACATGGTTTATTAATTATGTCTTACAAACCCTAAAGATGAGGATTATCAAAAGTAAAAGTTTTGCTTTTTACTCTTGCAGCATATCAGCCACTTTTCTGTCTTTCTTTTTTATATATGCACGCTACCTCGGAGATAACTGTGATGGAGTACACATGCTTTAGTAAACATTGTACATCTTCAAAACCTTGACAAAGAAGCCAAATGCTACTTCTGTGTAAAATAAAATAAAGTATAAAGTTCCCTAATTGGTGTGCATGTGTGTACTAGAATAACACAGTACCTTGAAACACTGTATGTGGAAAAACAGTCCCAGTGTATCGATGATCATGGCAGCTCCTTTTCCCAGTGGTTGAGAACAACCAGAACACAGTCTCTTCCCACTAACACACCTACACACACACAGACAGCAGGAAAAGGGACATTAAAGCATCTTCACTCCATAAACCATTATTAATTTTGTGAATTCTTTCAGACATGTGGCTGCGTATTTGTGTGCTAGCATCATTACCTGCTGGGTGAGGGAGGCTGAGGGGATGAAGGGGAGGACTGCTGTTTGCTTGTTACAGCGTCATGTGATTCAGACCTGTGGTAAAAAAAACAAAACAACAGAAAAATAAATACAAGCACATCTAAACATATGTAACATGTTTGTAGCACGTTTCAGTGAATGATTACTGTTTATACATGAGAAAAGTCTGTTAAGGTGAAAAAACTAAACGTGTATTTAGGTTAAAATAAAATAAAAATGCAGCTTAAGTGAACGTTTCTCACCTTGAAAGAATGGCTCAGAAATTATAATACATATATATTTATATATAAAGCACTTTTTTTCCTACGGTAGAATGATCCACTATTCAAATGGTTGCCATGTGGACATAAAAGACATTCATTCAGTACTTCCAAGCATTTGTTCTCAGAAAACATGGCTAACACATGCTACACATGCTTAAGTAATGCATGAAGCAATGCAGGCTGTATCAGGCACATTACTCAGTCAGTTCACTGACTTAGTGACTCTTCTTCACTTGTGCTACTGTTACATTAGTTTAGCACTTGCTAAATGTTAAACAGTAGTTTAGAATTTAGCATTATATCATAATTATATCATTATATCATAATTGTCACACAGTGTCCACAGTGGCCGCTATTTAGGAAACGTTACATAGTTTCACTTTAACTCGTGGTTACTTCATACATTAATTTATATGCTACCAAATTAGCTGGATTCCAATTACATAGAAAAGGGCATTTCAGACTCATGCATTTGATCAGCCTCTCTGAAAGCAGAACATTACTTGGTCAGTTCAAATGTGAAACAAGAAAACGCACACAGAAAGCATCCTGACATACCTTTTAACAATATGTGCCTGGTTTAGCTGAGGGTTGCGGTCCAGAGAGGCCGTCTTCAACAGTTCCTGTTTCTTTGAAGGTTCACCATCACACGCAGAATCTACAAAAATACATCAGAAAATAAACTTTTATCACAGAAACCCTGAGGAATACATGGTTGAAGACTGAATGAGCTGTGCACACACATGTGGACACTTCCTGCATACCAGTGTGTATTTCTGCGTGAATCTCATCCTGGAAGAAATGCAGCTTCGATGCATGCTGATCCTCAGTCCCTGTGGAGATTCTTTGGCCGTTTTGCTGGAGAGGAATGTTTCCTCCCTCTGTCTCGTTGTTTTCTGGAGCTGATGAAATCATCCCTGTCTGGTCCGGCTGCTGGTTTAACAAGCCAGTGGGTTTGAGGGGCATTACAGTCTCCTCTAGAATCCTTCTCTCCTGGAAGATGTACACACAAAATAAAGACAGTAAGTGATGCTTTTGATTTCATGTGTTTGTCAGTCTGTGTGCGATTGTACCTCTTCATTGTGTTTTCTCTCCTCCTCCTGCACCTCTAGCTGTGCTTTCTCCCACTCCTTCTTCAGCTTCTCCTGTTCCTTCTGGTATTGCTCCTGCAGAGAAACATTGTACACGTGAAATACTATATGCACAAAAACACATTTAACACTCACATACACATATATACACACATCCAGTACATCCTGTGCCTTCTGTTTTCTGCTTAACCCTCATGGAGTCATGCACATACACACCATTCCTCCAGTGTACCTGTAGGAGGCGCTCCTGCTCCTGCTGCCACATTTCCAGGCGTTTACGCTCCTCATTGGGGTCCCAGACCCAGTGATTAACACGTTTAGCCAAGTTCAACATGGGGGTCTCAATCTACCCAGACCCGACCAACAATCACACACACACACACACACGGATACGGACCAAAAGGACAGAAAGAGAGGAAAGGTGAGAGGACAAGTCTGACTACAGCGACTACTGGAGACGAAGGGTCAGGACAGGGTCAAATTTAAAAATGAAGGAGAAACAGAAAAAACCAAGCGGGAGCTTCCCGGAGATACTCACAGTCACACTGCTCTCCTCAAGTCCATCTGTGGCAGAGAAAGAGGCACACACACATAGTTAAAATAATATATCTGCTAAAAGAAATGGAAAATTATACTTCTTTATAATTTACAGTTTTACCTGTGACAGTGGGAGAATATTCTTGCATACTGGTTGGTGATGTAGCTGGCTGAGCCTTTTTTTCCTCCACTGGTATCCCAGATAATCCCATAGTACCATTGACCTGAAAGTCAAATATTCAACTAAATTAATGAAACATTAACTGGAAACCAATTAACTGTAAAGTGGATCTATAATTCTTTTGTCTCTATTTGTACATATTTATTAAAAATGAATGGACAATGCTGGCGTTTATGAACATTTTAGTCACTTTAGCGCAGATCACATATACTTAAATTATTGCTGACCGGTTTTAAGTCCAAAATATACCACAGTATTTTTTGATTTTTTTTACTGTGTTTTTTTCTTCAGGCAGTGGCTGGCCTCAGTTCATGTAAATGCAATATTAAAATCAACCAGAGAAAACACGAAACTTGCTTTACATAGGCCATCCATCACAGTGAACAGCTGAAGAGTGTTTCAGGTCAGTCTCATGTCGCTGAGTTCCAGCTTCTACCCTCTCTAGGTCGATATAAAGTTCCCCATTAAATTTGGTGTTTTAAACTAAGGGAGGCAAAAAATGCAACGTATGGTTGTGTGTAGCACTGACTGTACTTGTGTACTAATTTCTTTTAATTGTTTGTATGTCTTTTGTATGTTGTATGTGTGAACTGTGTATTGTCTTTATTGTTTTTGTAATGCAGTGCGGAGTCTAAGACAAATTTCTCCATGGGCACATTAAGGAATATTCTCTTCTCTCGCCTTTCTGTTTGTGTTCTAACTCTGTGTTGGTGTATTCAAGTGCTCCTTGCAAGAAGTAGCTAAATGCACAATATCCTTTTATAACTGCACCCATGTTTGCTTTCAGTTTGTCCCTTGGGTTTCATTTTCCACTAACACAGCTCATGAATGGTAAGAATCAACAGCTGACTCTCATGTCTCAGGTGTCAGGCTTTCCATAAACACTTGAATGCATCAGGATGGAAAATTCATGAAAACAATTAACGCTTTCATCTGGATTTCCTTGCAGCAATAACACAACTTGACAAAGAGTACAGACAACAGAATTTTCACTGTGATATTTCACCTCTCTCAAGCTAATATTACATTTCTGCAAGTTGATTTTCATAGTGTATCGAAAATAACTGAAACTCATGGCTGTCTGGGTGGTTAGAAAAATATATTAATTCCAAAAACACCATCTAAAAGCAAATGGTTTCCTTTTGAAAATGGTCAGCAGTAATGTAAAGCATACATTATTTGTATTAAATGGACGAATCCACAAGAAACACAGGTATGGTCCTTTAACATGTCACTTGTAATATTACCTGTCCATTGCTTTGGATATCCGGGTGATGTGGCTCCACATGAGTCTGTGTGAGCTCAGTCACAATAGTTGTCGTGATGATACAGTTTCGACCTCCAATCAAGGAGCTGATGGCAGAGCCCGAAGACGGGGTCGATTTCTCTGTCTGTGGAGGTGGCGTCTGCTCCACTGCCTCCTGATTGGTCGCAGTCTGCTCGGAGGGGACATCTTTCTCCGTCTGTTTGGAGGGAACGTCTTTGATCGCCTTTGGCGAGTGCCGAGCAGAGGAAGGTGGGGTGGAAAGAGATAAATCTTCCATCACCTCTCCGTTCACTCGCACCAACCCGTCCATCTGAGAGGGACACACATAGAAGTCAGGATTACAGGGATGGTTTGATTTGGAAATTTTATTACTCTATTTTTCTTATTTAGTAGAGTCACACAAACTCATGGATGCCATTTTTATGTCTCTGCAGGCAGCTTAAAGATATGGTCAACTTATAGTCTTGCCTAGCTCAGTCGATGTTTAAGGGGTCTGTTGCAGCTCCGGTCGAAACACATCTTCTCCAACTACTCTGATCTATCATTGTACTCCCCCCCCGTTAAATTCTTCTTAACAAATGTCTTTAAAATAAAATACAAAATTATCCCACTTACATTATTGTTTGGAAGTCCTTTTTTTAGGTTTAAGGTTAAATTTATTTATCCACAAAATTATGGAAATTACCAACACTGATTACAGAACATAGGAAAAAATCAAATGAAATAAAACCATAGATAAAAGGAGGTGCTCATGTGGTCGACCACTTGAGCAACAACTTGTATTTAAGTATATAAGTATACATATTTATATTCATCCAACGTGTAAAAAGAAAGTGGATCAGATGTTTGACCTTGAATTATACATGTTGTTCAGTAAGATGAGCACTGCTCCTTTGGATAAACTCAAAGATGTATTTCAGCTTTTTGAGAGAAGTGAATACTAGTTGCCACTGACTAAGCCTGACATATTATTCAACACACCTTCAAATCTGCATAGAAAGAACTAAAAACGGCATCCATGTCACTGGGTAAGAAGTAAAAATGTTAAAACTTCCTAAATAGAACAAACATATTGCTTATAATATAAGCATAATGTCAGGTATTGAGATGCCGATGATCAGATGATACCTTGACAGGTTTGTGTCCAGACTGTGTGTTCCTGGGCTGGCAGTAAGGCTTGGCTGCCAGCAGGGGGACAGGTCTGGCGGATGTAGATGGAGGGGAGGGGAGTGTGTGTACAGGCTGCGTGGTGTGAGGCTGCACTTGTGCAATCTGAGGCGGAGTGTGTTTGGTTTGAGGCATTGCATCTCCTGTAATCTGTTGTTTTTGATGTGTGGTTGTAGACTCTGTCGGTTTGGACTGAGGTTCATTTAGTTGTAGTGACTGAGGTGGCACAATTTCTGAGTTTGTGACTGGGGTGAGGGGACTGCCAGGTGTTGGGGAGCTGGAGGAGACAGAAACTGATGTCACTTGTTGAGCAGTTGTATCTGTGTGTATCTCTTCAGGTTTTGTGTGGCTCTGGTCCGTTATAACAGTTGGTTCTGGTTTGTGCAGAGGTTCTGATGTTTCAGACTCATTAACAGGTGATGCCGTTTTGTGCTCCGTGTCCACCTGCTTTAGGTCCTGTTTGGGTTTCGAAGTGGATCTAGGTAGTTTTAGGCTGTCCAGTGTCGCGTCACTGATGGTAAAGCGAAGAGCGTAACGCTGTAAAACCATGGCGGCCTCTTCTGGAGTCGCTGCATTCCTGTAGGCTTCACACAACTCTGCCTCTCTGCGCTCTCTAAAAAAGACAAGTAGGGAGAGAGACACAAAGCTTTTGGTGTCTAGGTGGTGTTTTTGATATCGATTGTTATTTTGTTGTACATTGTGTTTTTGACAGAGATCAAAGTTTAAATTTGGGCTACTTTAAATAAGTTTGTCTCATGTTAAGGGCCATGTGCAACACTAAAACATCCCCCTTACTTCTCCTCCACGATCTCTTTGTAGGTCTTGATGCTTTTCCTCTTGTTGCTGTCAAATCCCTCCCCCTTCATCCTTTTCTCCATCCTCTTCCTCTCTTCCTCTTTCTTGATCAGTTCCTGTGACGCACTGCGACGGCGATTCTTCCAGCGAGCCAAGTCCTGTCACAGTTTCACAGTGTCAAATAATGGCAGCTTTATTTCCTGATATTGCTGTTATTTGAATATGTTAGTGCACATAATATTCTCCCTTCTACTATTTAAATGGACCCTACATGCTATCTTACTCTATTTAAAAGACAGAAGTTTCTTACGTTTCGCCAGTGGTCCTCATCTTCCAGAAAATTGTTGTACTGTTCTTGCATGCGCTCATATCGTGATTGGCTCAGTGGCGGTAAGTGTCCCACCTCTTCCTCGTTAAGCATGTCACTCATGCTCACACTCCTAGAGAGGAAAGACAGTATAATCTTATAAATAAATGACTGAATCACTTGACCCAACATATTCACTTTGTCCAATTTGGCCCTGGTAAACAGCAAATATTTACTTTTAATTCATTCATTGTTTACTTTGGTCACTTTAGTGAATATTTCCAACACAAAATTTCAAACATATACACTGTAATTTAACAAAATAATACACATTCCATGATCGAAAAGTAACAGGGAAGAGAAAAAACCTGCCCCCTTTTCAAAATGAAGAGATGACATAGGCAAAGATGGTCTGCCAGTGATTACATCCTATTTCTACAAGATATGAACACAAAGCAAGACATACTTGAACACAACCAATAAACTACTAAATAATACATTATCTCCACACAGTAACAAAAATATGTTACTGTTTTAATACTAATCACAAATCAATTAAACAAGCAAATGAGCAACCAACTTATTTTGGCAAGCCAAACTCATTCATTCATTATAAGGATGTAAGTTCAGTAGTCTATATAAACTTGTGTATTTCAATGATGAACTATTTTTAAACAAACAAGCATAAAATGAAAAACAGAATTACATTAAATGTAAAACATAAAAGCAAAAGATGACAATAAAAAGATGGATGTTAGTAATAACGCGACAATGCACAGCAATGAACATATTAGTGTGTCGTGTATTAATATATTTTTGGACTGTACTCTTGAAATCTAACGTGCACAGCGTGTATATATTGTTGTCATGCAGAAGCTCATCCAGGTTCACTTCGAAAGACTTACTCAGTGTCCTCAGACATAAAAGCAACTCGCCGGCTCATCCTAAAACAATGACAGAATAAAGTGAATGAGAGGAAAGAGCAGGTGAAGGAATGGGTAGCAGGGTGTTATCCATCAATGCTAATGTCACACTTCACATCCCAAGCGGAGGCATCTACTTAAAACTTGCCATCATTGCAGCAAAAAACCAGTAGAGAGTAATCATTTGGCTCTCGTTCACTTCCATTCTCATATCTTAAGTGAAATAAATGCAGACTGGATGACTGGCAGAGCAAAATCTGAGAAGGAGTGATGAAGACACATGTAAAAACAGTTCAAGGGGCATCTCACATCATGGGAGGTAGATCATCGTCATCCAGCCAGAATGGTTTCTTCCGTGGTTCCTCATTCACATCCCTCTTTCTCTCTTCCACCTTTTCCTCAACACTCTGCTTTTCCAGCTCTGCCTCCACTTCACAAGTAGCAGGACTGGGTGGAGGGGTGAGCGATGGAGAGGAGGGGGGCTCAGTCACATCTGTGACAGAGGTGTTAGGGATTGTCATGTCTCCCTCTTGCTTTCCGTCCTCCTCTTGCCTCTCCCTCAGCCCTGCACACTTAGTAAGGGTTGGGGCTTTGGAGGGTGTGGCTTGAGGTTCTGCTGCCATGGTAACGATGCTGCTAAAATCCAGTGACAAGGCCAAGATTACCAGGAAATACAGCTAAAAGGGTAAAACAAGACTGCATCACAGACAACAGAAGACTGCAGCTGATCTGTTTGTTTGCTGAAACTTTTAACCATGTTGCACTGAAGTTAGTTGATGTCAAAATAGTGGTTTCTATCAGCTGTCAAAGGTAAAAAAAACAACAACAACAAAACAAAAAACAACAATGACAACTGTGGGGAGTGGCCAGAACAGGCGTAAAGACTCAGATCACCCAAATTACAAAAAAATATATTTTCTCTCACATTTTATGATATCTAGTCATGCAGATAGTTTTGGTTTTATCTGCTGAGGTTGTAAGATATCAGCAATGTCTCTGAGATTTCAGCCTCCACCCCAAAACAATGGAGGTGAATAGAATTTTGTTTGTGGTGCTCAAAACACTGGAAAAAGGCAAGAATAAAATTCAAAAGCAACATCTCTTTTCAGAAACTGTTAGTCTGCATAATCCACAGATCTCATTGTGATCAGTTTTCATTGGGACTACTTTTTACTGAAGACATAGTCCCTATGAAAACTATTGACAGCAAGTTATGTGGATTATTGAGAGTACAGGGGGCCATCCTTTTTTTATGTCTCTTGCAAGTCCCCCTTCTGTATGTGAGGGCAGTGCTAAGAGCATTGCTGGAGTACCCCAATTAACCAAAATTGCCCAAAATTGTTGACAAATAATTGGCTGCTTCTTCTTGTTTCTGCCCTATTTAGCTGTGTCTTGGGCTCTAGCAAACTTAAAAAAACTGTCTGGCTAGATACCACTGAAGATAAACCAAAAAATATGTGTACTAAAATATGGGTACTAGAAAAATAGAAACGATGTTCAGTTGGCACATTTCTTATGTAACTTAGTCTTTAATTCAGTTTATGGCACATCAAGTGAACATCCAAAAGTGATCAGCTGGAATTTGTCTTCAGGCAAACATACAATTCAATATATGTGGAGAATAAATAGTCCAGTAATACATGAATAATGAATGAATATTTACTTGGGTTTAAATTGAGTAGTTTTTTTTTTAATTAAGGAAATTATTAGAAAATTACTTTTAGCTTTTTTTTGCTGTAATTTGGGTGATCCATCCCGAGAATATGAAATGCTAGAGAGTAGAGCAGCAGCTGTTTTTAAACTTTAAATACAAAGACAACAGCCGAACGCTCCATGCTCAACTAGAACCACAACCAAACCATAGTCATGACAAACAAAGCCAAGGTTAAACCTCAACAACAACAACAAAAAAAAAGTCCAAACCAAGCACAAACACTGCCGAGCCAAATGAGAAACAGAGCTCCAAGAATCCGACCACAACAGCAAATCAAAGTCGGCCAGTCTTTTCATATACAAATAATACAAATGAAACCACATCAAGCATCCAGCTGCAGGCAGCGCAACATGCTGGCACGGAATCAAAACAACAACAGTCAAGTCAGATCAACTATAAATCATCCACAGAGACGTGTTAAAGTTAGTGCTGCAGGCCATATAACTTGTCAACATAATTAAACTTTCATCTTGCCAGTAAAATATGTTAGTTGTTGAACGACACCACAGTATGGCATTCAAAGACAGTAAATACCTTTCACTAGCTATCTTCTCTATGACTTTAGGTCTGCTGTGTAGTGGCTTCATTGCAGACACTGGGGCGATGTTATATTTAACTGATCCAGGTACTGGCAGGAACTGGTTGATGGACTGATTTGTTCTGGCTGCACTCGGTTTTTGGAATGACCCGGTCCTGCGAGCCATCATGTCGTCCTTCTCCAGGTCAGGCACAGGCTCATTTTCATCATACTCATCCTCATCATCATATTCACGTTCGCTGTGAGAAGTTGCTCGGATCACAGTCGAGTCAGGGCGCGGTTGAGGTGTTTCCATGGGAACTCTGGGTTGCTGTTGCTCCACTCTATGAGAGAAACTGCTATAACTGAAATAACTAAACATCAAGCTGGAGAATTCCTTTGAGGATGCAAACCACACCAAGCTTGTTAGTCCCTCCTCATACTGTTAGACAGTTCCATACAAATCTCAGCCCACCTGGTGTTCAGTTTCTTGCTCCTGTCTGCCTGCACTTCCCTTTTGTTCCGTGGAGCAGCATCAGTGGTGACCTGCCCTTGTGTGCTGCGTTTGGAGCTGGGCAGAGGCAGGAAACGGTTGTACGTCACTGTGGCAGTGCTTTGTTTATGGAAAACTCCTGTCCTCCTCGCCATCATGTCGTCTTTCTGGAGATCTGGGATCCTGTCCTCTTCATCCTCATCCCCCTCCTCTGTTCTCCGTTCATACTGAGCCAGACGTGCATCCAGCTCAGCAAGAGTAGGAGGGGTTTCAGGGGTCCAGGGTGGGAGGTCAGCAGAGGGCGGGGTAGTTTGATTGAGGTCAGCTGCATCTACCTGGCTGTGAGAGCATCACATAAAGCTCAAACTGCAGCAACAACGATGGATAATTTGCAACTGTAATCTTAAAATCCAGGCAGGAAGATGCAGAAAAGTAGTCCACATGTGGTCAGTAAGAGTACAGAATACAGATCGTAAAGACGGAACAATGTTCAAACTAAAAACCATTCAACTGAGTGTTTCAGCAACAAACAATAAATAGGGGTTAGAAAAAACATGCAAAACTAATGCAAATCTACAAAAAAAAAGAGAGACCTGTGATGACATTTTGAGCCACGTCAAACACTTTGACCATCAGACTCATGTGATAACCTCCATCTATAAAGCGGAATGTTTCGATTTTATGGAAAAAGTGAACAGATTGTGTAATATCTCAGGAGTAAAACAGGTTTACCCCAACGTTACAGGAATGCATGAATTGTACATTTACTACAAGTTGTTTATTTAGCCCAACCAGGATTTTTGAGGCTGATACCGATATTGATTGAGAATTTAAAAGAACTGATATGTTGGACAAAACTCTCTTTTTTTAAACATTAAAACACAACATAAACAAACATTTTTGATAAGAATAGCCAGAATTTGGTTGCCAAATTGCAAGTGCTCTCTCATCAACTATGTAATGGAGACATTATTTAAAAACTACCAAAAACATGTCTTTGATAGTTCTTGACTGCAATTTCTTGACATATATGCCAGTAGTGATATCACTGTATGAGCTAATATCAGCCTGGCCGATTTTTCTAGCTCCAGTTGTCACAGCAGCATGTATATGCATGTGTGTGTGAGTGTGTGTGTAACTTTGTTTCCTATTAAAACTACAAGCAAATCAGTACAATGCAGAGAGGTGCATCCAAACTACCTAATTCACTAACTCAAATAGGCCTGAAATGTAAAATATTTTCCAAAATGACATTGACAAGCAATTCAATTAAATAATTTAAGAAAGTAATGGGATAGAAAAGGACCTATCTATTCCTCAATACAGTCCATACTAATACAAGAGACTTTGGATTCAAGCCATTGAAGCCTAAGTTGTCTTGTATTTGGCCTCGTCCATACCTGCGTTCCCGCTCTGAAAGCTGGGAGCCCAGGCCAATGGTAGGCATGGCTACAGTTGCCTTGGAAAGGAGTCGTCTTAGCAACTCCGTCTCCTCCCCTTCACTTGACGTGACTGTGTCTATTGGCTGCTCGATCTCAGTCACGCCCCCAAAGGTCACAACTTTGCTGTGACCTCGTCCAGCCTTGGCTGATCCGCTGAAAGGGCTTCCATAATTTTTCTCCAGACAAGCCTGACACACAGGGGCCGGGCTAGGCTCACTGTAGATACAATCTCACAAATGAAGACAGGCGTACACACACACACACACACACACACACACACACACACACACACACAGCCAGCAATAGAGCAGGGGGAAAACAAAGAGGGTGGAAAAGAAGTCATGAGCAACCAGAGACAGAGGATCAGACTGTGAAGACAAAGGAAGGATGAGGTGGAAATGATGAATCAGACAGGAAGTGTGGATGGACAGAAGAGGACAAAGCATGGGGATGTGTACTTAAATCCTTGCAACAGACATGTACATTCACACATACACACCAAGCTTTTCGTCCACTCTAGGTAGCCAAATTTTCTTGGTTACTGCTGTTCCTCTGGGAACACAAAAAACTCTTTATCCTATCTAATGACATCAGCACAGAGAGAGAGAAAAACAAAGCCGAAGCAGTCCTCACAGCCAACAGTTGCCTCTCTTTTGGTCACACACACACACACACACACACACACACACACACACACAGCCTCATACACAACGGCCAGTTCCCTACTCTGTTTCAATGCCTGTCAAAGAAGACTGAAGGGGACTGAAGTGCACAATAGTGAGGAGAATAAACAAGCAGATGAGAACATGGGGAGCAACAGAGAAAAGAAGAGAAGGGAAACTAAAGGAGACTAAGGGACTAAGGGAAACTAAGGAGATCTATAGCTACTTACAAAAGGAAACAAGAAACTTAAGACAAAGCAGAGCTGAAACTGATAGAATATTGACAAGTAGACGATGGAGGTATCTTTTTAAAATATTTCTGTTAGAGGAGGGGACTCACATGACCTTAAATCTACAGATTTATTTACCTAATTAATCATTTATTGTATAAAATGTCTGAGAACAATGGAAAAAAAGGTCCATAATGATTTCCCAGAGCCCAAGGAGACATCTTCAAACAAACAGTCAAAACCCCAAAGATATTCTATCTATAATGATATAAAACAGAAAAAGTGGCAAACTCTCACATTTGAGAAGCTAGATTCTTGGGTATTTTTGCTTGATAAATTACTTAAAGTAATAGTTTGATATTTTGGGAAATACACTTATTTGCTCTCTTGCCAAGAGTTAGATGAGAAGATTGATACCACTGTCAAGTCTCTACAGTAAATATGAAGCTACAGCCGGGAGCTGGTTAGCTTAGCTTAGCACAAAGACTGGAAACAGGGGGAAACAGGTAGCTTGACTCTGCCTACCAGCACCTCTGAAGCTAACTAATTAACACGATATATCTTGTTAGATTAATCCGTACAAAAAGCAAAGTGTAAAAACAACAATTTGCTGTTTTATGTGCAGTAGAAAGTTAGAATGAGCCTAAATGATACTGTAACAAATTATCAGATGCAAAAAGCAAAAGTAAAGTAAAATGTAAGATGTTTTCGCAGCAATTTTATTTTCATTTTACAGTTCTGTCTTATGTGCACTCCTGTTACAAAATAAGCAATTGTGGGTGCAATGATATTGGGATTTTGAATCATGACATTTTAATAATGTGTACTACTTAGTGGTTTAGTGAGGATTTAACTTGGATGGCATTTGAAATAAGGTACCAAATCCCCCGTGTATTCAAACCATTGTTCGTGAGGCTTAAAAAGTAAAAAGTCTGCAGATTAATGACCCTCTTCTGACTGCAAAGATCTGCTTAAAACCGGAACTAAAACTAGAAGCACACACACACACACACACACACACACATACTGCACAGTCATTAACAAACAACACTTGACATACAGCAGTATTTAAGTGCTTTGTACTGCATGTATGATGAAACAGAGAGTGTGTGTTGGGCACCTGGGTTCAGTCATCTTGAGTCTCTCCCACTTCTGCAAATCTGCCTGGCTCATGGAGGCAGAAACAAAGCTCATTGGTCCGTCCCTGTGAGAGAGGGGCCTACTTTGAGCCCGCCTTTGAGCCAGGTCATCCTTCTGCTTATTAGGTGTTGCCTTAACCTTTCCCTCTTCTCCCTCATCCTCCTCTTCCTCGTGGCGAGAGGTGGAGTTTAGGAAGGGGTTGTCTCTGCGTGTAATGATGTCAGGGACTGCTTCGTTCTCACTGTCCAATCACAGAGCCAGTACAATGGCATCACACGGCACACATTACACATCAAGATGGAGTACACACACGTCAAACCACAAGTGACCGCAACACCCAAAGAAAGAAAGAGTATATTTAGCAGTAAGTTATAGAAAATGGAAGAAAAAACGGCAACACACACAATCATAAGCTGGCTAACCTGATCTCCTTCTCCTGCAGCGTTTGCTGTGAGGCTCGTCTAATGCCTTCCCAGCGCTCTCTGTCTTTGTTGCTACATACAGGCGGAGGGACAAACTGATGCACTTTGGGAGCAACAGGGCCGCGATGAGCTCGTCTGGATGCCAGGTCATCTCTACGAACATCCGGAACTTTCCGCACCTCTGCCTCCTCTTCCACATCAGAGGAGGAGTCCCACGCAGATTTCTGAGAGCTCAAAAAGTCATTATCGCAGCGAAGGATGATGTTCGGGGACGGCGACCTCACTTTTTGTTCCTCCATTGTGGGAGGGCTGGGGTTGGAGATGGGATGGCATGGCAAGGTCATTTCAGAGAATATTAAAAATCCTTTGTTGCATCTTATGAGCAGAAGTAAGGACATGCAATGTTCGGGTTTGACATGCGCCCACAAATATTGTTGGCAAGGTCCAAATGGTTAGTCATAGTTCACAGGCAAACGTATAAAAATGTGCATCAAAAATAAATAATAAGGATTTTTTTACACACCAACCAAGTAGCAATTCATGACCATTGAAACCTCTATTACGATATTAATAACTGACGTGATTTAAATTAACCTCTCCCATATGTAAAATGCAGAAAAGGAGCAAGCAGTCAGATCTGTATGCCAACACACAAAACTCATCATTAAAAAGCCAGATTGCTGCAACCCGACGACTACACAGAACCAAAAGTGAAACCCCAGCACCAGTGTGAATGGAGCACCAGGAAAAACACACATACAAAATTACCATCACAACGATCTGTTAGTGAACACAACCAAAACCGTCAAACCATAACAGCAGCAGCAGCTCTCATGCCTCTCCTCCCTGACCTGCTGTAGCGAACGGCAGCAGGCAGAACTTTAATCCCTGCCTTCTCTAACTTCTGCAGCTTCCTCTGATCCAACACTTCCTGGGTCACCTTCTCCTCTTCCTGTTTTAGTTTTCCCCCATTGTTCTCAGGTGCCCAAGTGACAGTCTTGGGGGTTTTGTGGTGCGGTCCAGTCCTTTTGCCCTGCTCTGGAGTGGCTTGAAGGTGACTGGGGAACGTTGTGTAATGGCAGGGAAAGATTAGGGATGTGGAAGTTTGTGTGTCTTGTGTGATTTACCTTTTCCTTCGGCTCACTGCAGCACTTAGTAACTTGTGTATAAAATGCATAATTTGCATCTGAATTATTTACTGCACTGATGTGCTTGTCATTACCTCCGCTGCTCTCCCTCCTCTGTATGTGATTTTCGCCGTGGAGTCGGGATGTAGGAACTGGCGTTGGTTCGGTTGGGAAGAAACTGGTTAAAGGGAATGGAGCTTCTTGCTTCACTGCTGGCAGTCCGTCTGGCCAACATGTCATCCTTCCGCACATCTGGCTTCCTGCTGGGGCCATCAGCCTCCGAGTCGCTCCCTCGCCCTGGGAGAGAGCGATGGAGCATAAAAGAGAAAGCGTGCAGAAGGTTAGAAAGTAGTCAGGAACTATTTTTTTAATTGGTCCTTGCACAATAACCTCTGCAAACGCTATACGATTCTCAAGACATACTAGCTCCATGTTGTTTCTTACACCAAAAGTTCATAATATTTGTTCCATGTCAGTAAGGGCAAACATGTTCATAAAATGGGACATATTCATCTTAAGACACTTTCAAGCATTTTAGACGTTTACTGTAACACCAAACAGTGAAATCAGCTCTGTATTTGTTCATGGGGCTGCCCTTCTACCACCTTGTTACATTTGAAAAGACTGACAGGGTAGTTATGTGTATCTTAAACAGGAATGATCTTTCCCATCCCACAATGTTGTTTTACTGGGAGAGTAAAAGCCTCTTCCTATGTCTCCTAATAGGCACACAAAATCTGATTTTGTGTGAGTCCCCTGCTATCGGTAATTCTATTCTATTCTATCGGTAATATTAAAAATAACATTGTATTGGAATTAATAACTTAATTGCTGAGTTCATGACTGTGGTAACTTTGCTAAAAATCAGGTCAGACAGGCAAGAAACACAAGTACTTAGTCAGACTTATTTGGAAGCGAATGAGGGATTATTATAACAATTATAGTTTTCTTTACCTCAAAATAAAGTGGTTTAGATATTCGGCTGGACTGCTGGCTTGTTTCCAACCTGATTATTTGGCCACTCGTGTTTCTTACCCTGTCAGATTTGTCCCCAGATCTCACCAATTACTTTGGTGAGTACAGTGCTAACATAACTAAGAAATATGACCCAAGTTACAATAAAGAAGAATTATTATTTAAATGTAACTGCAACACCATTATATCGGCAGGCAGTGAGAAACATTGATCACTTCTCGTGCCAAACTTTCGACAAGGTTATTGTGCATAAATATTCAGCAAACAGACATGCAGACAGAATAAGACAAATTATATCCCCTGTCCATCTCTCTTCTTGGGTAATAAATATCATTGGCTAGGTGGCACACTTTCTCTGTGACCTCCAGAGAATGTGGGGAATGAGTCTATTCTCGGCTCTGGAATAGTGTTTTTCTTGTCACCGTGCTGCACACATATTATACTGTCAACATAAAAGACACAAACAGGATGTCTGTGATACTCCCCTCAAACACACACACACACACACACACACACACACACACACACACACACAGACTGACATATGAAAGGCAGGATGTTGACCTCAGCCTGTGTTTCCCAGGTCCAAATCTCTAGTGATGGCTACTTGGGCCAACAGCTGCTGCATCTGGGGCACAGACACATACACACACACATACACACACACAAACACACACGGTGCCTGAGAGGTTCAGCTGTTGTCCACAGTCTGCCTGACTGGCCATAACATACCAAGGTTGAAACCCCAACATGTTAGAGAACAGCAGTCAGACTATTTATGGATGAGTGGTTTTGTATTGCTGCTTTAAAGGAATAGTTCTACATTTTGGGAAATACGCTTATTTGCTCTCTTTACAAGAGTTAGATGAGAAGATCTATATCCACTCTCATATTGGTAAGCTTAGTATGGGGCTGGAGCCAGGCGGCAATTAGCTTAGCTTAGCATAAAGACTGGAAGCAGAGGGAAACAGCTAACCTGACGCTCTCTTAAGTTCTGAAAAGTTTTACTTTTCCTACTTGAGAGACATTTATCAGAACCAACCATCACTGTTGCCTCGATTCACCACATCGGGAGAAGGGCTGTGCTGTGAGCGGGAGCCAAAGGAGTCCAGACTGTCAATAACAAAAGAAAACATATTACTGTAACACTGTAAAATCACATTTACTCTAATGCAAACATAGGCTTTGTATCAGTGGGACCAGTTTTAAAGTTTGAACTGAGTTTCAACAGTTGCATTTAACTTCTCATCAGTAATCTGAAATACCCCTGGTGTGTGCGTCCACATATTTGGGTATGTGTGCGTGCCTGTGTGTTGACAGATGTCTCTCACCTGTCTAGGGAGTTGTCGCGAGTGTGTCGTGGTGGAGAGAGAGACTCACTCCTCTCAGAGTCCCAGCAGTCATAGCCGCTGTCTCTAACGCTGCGCTTCTGTGGATTGTCCCCTCCTTCCTCGGCCTCCTACAAACACACACATGCACACAAAAACACATCAGCCATCAGGAAAATATATGCAAAAGTGTTTAAAGTAGGAAAGATGCATAAAGAAGCTCACTTAAGAGACAATACATGGGTTGAGAAATTGATCGGAAAGGAGACTAGGAGCAAAAGAAACAAAGAAAAAGAAAAGTGAGAAGCCAGGTGTTTGCTCATTGTTTTGCTAAACAGCAAAAAATGTATTTGAATAGACTTCCAATTGATCCAATAGATAAAATGTGCAGAGCCAAACTTCTTTCTCAACTCATATCCTGTTCCTCTTTTCTGTCTCTCCCTGAAATAGGAGTAGCTGTGCTGTAACAAAAACAAAAATGTGTTTGTCTCCTGTCTCGTGTGTCTCTCCTGCACCCCAACAAAGACAGGAAACTAACAAATCCATCCCCCGCACCTCCTCCATGCCGCTCTCTGTCTTTCTGTCTGTCTCCCTCTCCTCCCCCTCCCTGCTCTGTCCTCTTCGCTTTGTTCACTCACCATCTTCATTTGAGCAAGAAGCCCTTCAAACTCCTTGAGGTTGAGAGTAGGGCCGCTGTAGGAGGCGCAGCCGCTGGCAGCCTTCCCCAGCCAGAACACTGTGTTCAGCACCTGGGAGACATCGATACAGGGGGTTGGGGGAAACTCATATATGCTGAACACACTGACTTAGAAGATAAAGCAATAAAAAACAAAGAAAGAGCAATATTTACTCACATTTTTTAGTTTGCGGTTGTAGTCAGAGTCCCTGATGAAAGAGAAGTGTGTTACTGTCATGTGATACTACATTAAAATGGACATGGATAGGAATAAAAAGCCACACACACGCCTATTTACTTGAGGTTAGCTCGTATGGAAGTGTCTTGCAAGTCCCCGGGGTCAAACAGCTGGGAGCCCCTCAGGCCCAACTCCTCACAGCCCCGCAGGAAGACTGACAGGTTGTCCTAGAAGAGACAGCAGAGTTTATCACTTTGACGAACAGGCTGGTTTACAGGGCTGAATGTCACAGTGGAGCGTGTCTTCTTACCAGCCCAGCGATGGGAGTGGGCAGCCTGTTGATCTTCTTGACCAGCCCTGGTTTGATTGCACTCAGCAGCCTGCGTGGAGGAGGGGAGAAGCAAAGATTTATTGAGTCTTAGAGGAGATAATATATGTTGTTGCTACTTCAGACATCAAAAACTCAGTGTTAGAGATGTCACAGGCTTACTCGCATAACAGGATGCCGTTCTCCAGTCCGCTGCAGAAGTCCTTGTCTCCAAAGCTCTTCCCTGTTACAGCCTGCGAAGGAGGACAGAATCAGAATCAGCTTTATTGCCAAGTTTACACATACAAGGAATTTGCTTTGGTATTTTGGTGCAAAACAATAAACATAGTAGAAATATAAAGAAAGATACTAAGTACTGCAGGTCAGGAATCATACATTTAAAATTGACAATAAGATATTAAAGAATATTAAAAAAATATTATAAGAAGATTATATGAAAAGGAAAGGAAAAGAAAGGGACAGAGGTGAAGGAGGTGGACTGGAACTACGGCTGTAACTAACAATTATTTTATATTACTGATGGTGGTTATTTTTGATCAATCAGTTGTTTAATTTATAAAGTGTTCATTACAAGTTCCCAGGGTGATTTCTTCAAATTGCTTGTTTTGTCCAACCAACAGTCCAAAATCCAAAGATATTCAGTTTACAATGATATTAACTCACACAGAAATGGCGGAAGGAGAGAATTTTTGATATTTTTCCTTGATAAATTACTTGATTAAATACTTGATTGACAAAACTTGCTGTCGATGAATTTTCTGTCTAATTGCACTAACTGGAGTATTCTTACTAATAAGCCCAAATATTACTCTTTTACAATCTTCCTTCTGCACCTATTCAATACGCCTGATTAGTATCAGTGCCAATAAACCAACTTATTAAGCAGATCAGGTATCGGCCATGATGTGACCGATCCACATCAAATATAGTTTCTTTGACAATGACATTATCAAAATTCTGTTACATCAGTTACAGTGGGCTACCGACTAACAACAATTCTGTTCTCATTTGACCTTACATTAAAATGATTCCTACTGTTCCATGCAGAAAGGTTTAGATTTTAAATCTGGGAAAAAGAGGGCACTGGTATCAGACTGGTGCTCAATATCGGTTGGAATCAGGAGAGAGAAATTGGGATTGGTGCATCACCACCTCTTTCATGTGTCACTCATGGATTTGACACTTTAAAACTTCACAGAAAGTAATGAAATATACAACAGAGCTGATGTTAAAATTAGGCTGAGGTAATTAAAAACAGCATAAAGGAGAAAGGCAGACCTGCAGAGGAGACAGACTCCTCAGGCCACACTTTAAACCCCATTACTCCATCATAACACGCCACATAAACATTGGGATTACATCAATTGCAACTAAACCACTCTGATGGCCACCCTGACGTACCCAGGATGTTGCTGTGATCGTATGTATATGCACTTTGATTTTAGGCATAAATAAAGCTTAACCAACTAACTAATTAACTAACCTACATTTCTACACTAAGTGCTACAATATCAAAAACGACAGCAATATCCTCTGTTTGGCCATTCTGCTCTTCTTATTGGTGTCATGAAAAAGATTAGAACAAAGGTACTGTGTAGATATCAATACATAAAGATGAACATGATCTATTGCTGAATTGATTAACAAAATATGAATAATCATTGACAATCGATTAATAATTTAAGTAATTTATCAAGCAAAAATGCCAAACATTCTCTGGTTCCAGCTCCTTAAATGTGAAGATTAGCTATTTTTCTCAGTTTTACAACATTGTAAATTTAACATTTTGGGGAGTTAGTCTGACTAAACAAGCCCTTTGAAGATGTCACTTTGGGCTCCTGGTACTTGTGATGGGGTCGCTGTTTCCTGACATTTGATCATTTAAAAGAACAGTAAAGTAATTGAAAAATAATCAACAGATTGATCGATAATGAAAACAGTCATTAGCTACAGCCCTAATATGATCACTGCCATTAATAGATAAATATCATGAACAAAAGTGCTTGAAGACTGTTGGATTGTGCCTCACTGTCTCCCTGACAGAGGAACCTGCTGCTCTCTGGTTCACCCTTCCCCCAACATTTTGCTTCAGTAGAAACCAAATTAGAGAGACGCCAAGCCAGTGACACACTGCTCTGTGTCCTCATTCCCTTTTCCCAAAATGTGCCCACACACACGTCCCTGATTTAGAGGCACGCAGTCGTAGCCTGAGCAAGCCGCAACGATAACCTCAATCCTGTAACCTGGACTCCAAATCTGCAGTCTATCCTGTGCAGGCAGGAGAGGAGGAGGGAATCAGGAAGCTAACTGTGGCACACCAACCCACACACACACACTGCTTTCTGGAGCTGTTGTGTAACCAGCAGCCAAAGATGAACAGAAAAGACGAGGTTTGACTGACGCTGTTTAGACTTCTAATCCAGATTAGCTCAGATTACAGTTAGCACCAAAACTGTTAACTGCAGGCACACAGCTCTACTGCTCATATACAGTATATGTTCCTATACATCCATCCACAAAAAAACCCACATTTAGTCTGACCCAATGTGTCAGTTTTTGGTGGCAACTGACCACAAACATTTAATAATCTCTAAAGGGTCTAAACATTGACTGCATTTAAACTCATTATATTTTTTTTTTGTCACACACAGTGCATCTGCAGCTATGAAAACAGCCTATTGTTTTTCGTTATATAAGAGATGACCAGATGTTTCCCATTGGCATCTCTTTCTTTTTCTTGTCTTTCATCATTCAGTTGTCTCACAAACACACACACACATATATCATACGGCATGTTTACTTAGGTTTGACTCAAGGTCTTTGAAACATTTACAGCGTGGTCATGCATAATTTACTGACCAAGTAGAGTAGTGTATTGAGGGAGAGCAGGACAACTGTGTTTTGTGTAGGTAGTGTGTGTGTGTGGGATGCAGGACACAGACAGTGGGTGGGGGGTGGAGGTGGATAACGACTGGTTATGTGTTAAATGCTGAACCTGAAATACAGCAATTAGACATAGTGACTGGTGTGAGAGTACATGTTTTGGATAGAAAACTCTTGAAAATCTAAGCAGAGGAAAAAAGATGAGACATAAGTGTGCGTTAACGAGAAGCCGAGTGTATATGTGTGTTAAATGAGCATTCATGTCTGCTACAAAAACCAAGCCAAAGGCCTTGGGGGTATTTCAGTGCCAGCAACAGTAATTCGACCCTCCCTGGCTCCCTCTCAGTCCTCATGGTGGATTGCTCTGCTCAGTCTGGGTGAATGGCAGCAGCAGCTACCATTTAAACCCTGAGGTGAGAAGCAGAAGTAGGCCAAAGTACTCTTTACTTTTATTTTAACAACTGTAAAAAGATGGAAGGAATGCGAGGCTAGAAAAACAGAAAGCAGATGAGGAGAAAAATATGCAGTACATCATGTGCAGTAATGCATTAAATCTGAATTTTGCAGGGCCAGACTAAATGTGATGATAATACGGGGCCATGCTGCTGCAGCTGACACCATTTTGTTGTTTAAATTTATCATGGCAAACTCCTTGAGTTGAACCTTACCGTTCGAGTCACCGAGCTAAGCATCTGTTTTTCCATAAAAAATAAATCCCCGGTGAAAAATCCAGTTAGTTACAGTTAGTTGCTAACTTAAAAGTTTGCTGCATGATTTCTCTCATGTTTCCCAAGTTGCAAGTCTATTTCCTGAAACAGAAATCACATATCTCCTTTCTGGTTTTGTAATACACAAGAAAAATACAGATGCATTATTTTATATGAAAATAATAAATAACAGAAAGCAGTATCATCACATCACATCACCACAGATGATAATAAACTTTTGGTTCACATCGTACAATTTGAGCAAGGTCATATATCATTTCCGGCTACCATCTTTGTTTGGATTACGAAATAGAGTTGCAACTTGGAAAACGAGTTAAAAATAATTTTAGCTGTGAAGCAGACAGTCCAAATGGTTAGAGAGGAGTCTTGGGAATACTTTAAGTGCAGCAGTAAGTGTTAAATGACCTTCTGAGTTTTTCAAAGATCGACAGGTATTTGTTTTTCGGGAAAAAAACATATGCTCTGTGACTCAAATGTAATGTTAATGTATGGGAGGCACAAACTAGGGCTAAGTTGAACCATGCTGAACTGTCTATGTGCTTCCAGTAAAGCCTAGTTGATGGAGATGTAGAGGGTTAGAGCCCCAGTGTGATACACAGACCACTGAGAGAGGCTGGTGTTTTAATTTGTGGTGTTGCAGAAGTATTTGCCTCGTTATAATGTTATCATGTGCTGTAGGCACTCTGCACACTAATGGCTGTGTGACACGCAGAGAAGACGATAACAAAGAGTAATAAACTGAGAGGGGAAGAGAGAAAGGCAGAAAGATAAAGTCATAATCCAGATTGAGGATGGGTTTAATCTGGATCAAAGTAATTAACCAGAGTGACTCGACACTAGACAACATCAGACTTTTCAGCTGCTGACAATTGATATCTGTTCAATATGAAGAAGAAAAGCACTTCCTTTGTGTAATTCAAGCACACCTATTGTACTACATATTTTGAAAAGGTATTTTTCATCACAGTAAAATAAAGTAGTAGTACACTAAAATGATATTTACAGTAATATGTGATTAGGAACTTTCATAGCGTAATCACTGCATGATATTTTGGTATTTTTAATTCAATGAAAATATCCAAAATGTGGCAAAATATGATATTCTTACGTTTTCACATAGCTCAGTGTCAAAGTTGACACAACACAAACTAATGCTCCTTGAAAGGTCTGCACGATGCTAATCAGAGTCAATCAATCATATATCATGATACAGCATATTCAATTACAACTAACTTTTCTGAAACTTTATGCTTTGCAAAAAAATACAACATGTTTAGTTTTGTCTGAGGCAAACCGTGACTCTCCTGGCTTTACAAAAACTTGATAAATCACTGAGGCATGATAGACATCTCTGCATTATTTCACATTCTTTCATAAAGTATTTGATGCATGGAAAATCCATGAATCCCCACTCTCTTTCTCTCGAGCAGACACAGCTGGCTGGCTGGGACCATTGGCGTTAATCTGCCTAGGACAGCTGTGACATCTGGCACACACATACACACACACGCACGCACGCACACACACACACACACACACACACACACAATTCTTTGGTTTATTCCCTGTGTGACAGACCCTAACTTTTGCTATGCACTGTATGCCGGTGACAGCAAAGGTTAACTGCTGTCACTAAAGTTAACTTTGTGTTTCTCTAAGCCTGTACAACTGCTCAGTGTCACATCCAACAGGTTTAAAGCACCTTCAACAGCGCGTATCAGCTTTGAGACAAAGTCTAATCCAGCCTTGTCTCGTCTATAAACAGATAGCTAGGTCTTGTCTGTGCCAGTCTAATTTCCTGCTTGGGTCATGTGGTGATATATAGCCTACTGCTCTACTGCCCCCCTAGAAACAGTGACACCTGAGAGCTTGACCATGTTATGTTCCCATAGTGACCAGTGTCACCCAACCGGGGCGTGTCTGAGTAGTGTGTGAGCAGTATCATGCATAGCTGATCGACATGTGTGTGTGTGCGCATACGCTTTGCATACTCTTACAGACATGGAAAACACACACACACGCGGACTGAAAATGCTGCATGGAGCATAGGGTTGCATGGTTAACCCTGAATCATCCCCACCTGTGAGAGCATTTAAATACACCACTAGAAATAGAGTCAGCCTGACCAGTCTGAAAATAACTAGAGAACTGGGAGGCAGAAAGACGACAAAGCAAGAGGAACGCAGAGCAAAGACACTGAAGGACAGATTAAGACTTAGAGGCCAGCATTAACCTAGACAAGACTGTTTATGCTCACTACTGATGTTACAAAGCTACCATCGGGACTTTTTAAGCGCTGATCAAAATGTGTCCATTTCATCGTGCATCAAAAATGTAAAGTTTTGAAGCCAGTTTTGTAGAGTTAAGAGGATAACAGTAGTCCCCCCGCCCCAAAAAAGAAAGTTTTGAGAGCAAGGTGAACTTCAGTTAAAGAGGGATTTGTTGAAGTCAATTGTGCTGATTGTCTTATAAATTTGTTTGAGTTATCCATAAGTGCAAAAACAGAGATTTAGTATATTGTGTTTCTGAAAAATGAGGCTAGAAGAATAGCATTTGCTTAAAACGTTAAGATGAAATATTGTGTGAAAAATCTTGGTTGTAATGTCGTATATCTTGTATTTACTGCTATTTATATGTTTCTTGTAAATATCTTTATACATTGAGAGGAACTGCTGCATTCTGTAAAAACTATTTTGATGGTTGTAATGTTATTTATCTGGTTTTTGTAGTGACGCTGTGAATGGATTGCATGTAAATGAACCAGAAACAACCTCAGACACCATGACCACCATGATGAAGGCAAGCTGGCTAAAATATTTTCACATCTAAATCATATCTTTGCTAATTTTAGACTTCTTGTATGGATGCTTGTGTTAAAACAATCATTGATGCATAGAGAGTTTTGTCATAGTTTGTTAAAGGGGTTTTGTGATAACATGTTTATAGCCCTCAAACCTCAACCTCATTCATTGAATGGATAACTGTGCAAGTTGGGTGGAAAATTGTCTGAGCATATTAATATCCCTAAAGCCACCTAAATAGGTCATTACTCTCCACAGAAATAGATATTTTATAAATGCTGATAATTTAGATTTTTCTTGAACTGTATGTGGGACACTTACAGATCTGAACTGGGCAGATGGGAGACGAATGATCTACTTCTGTAGCCTCTGAAAGTCTAAAAGTAATCATGGAGGAAAGATGTGGCCCCAGGTGAACCATTTAACTTTGATAGATACAGACATACAGACAGATAGATAGAAAGATAGATAGAAACTAAAAATGTTTTTGGTAAAAGGAAGGAAGGACTATATTTAACGCAATTGGCTTCAATGTTTATGGCAGTTTTAACATTTAACAAGTTTTCATTCATTGAGCAGCAATCTTTTCTTAAAAATGTACAACTTCCTCAGCTCATGTTAACCTTTTGGGCTTAAAACAAAACAATCTCTACTTGCCACCCCTCACCAGTGGATGCATATGTCTACTGGTTGGAACCAGTTCACCCAAAAAGTGTTTTATTTCATATTATGTTCAAATAATTTTTAGAGACCTAAAGAGGTAAAACTACCCAGCACTTTGCTTTCCTGTTAATCATTTTAATCATTTATCTGACGGCCCTTGTGTCCTGACCCCCAAATTGGAAACCACTGTAATAAACAGTAGCATTTTTGCATTTGGATGCATGTTTAATCTCAAACTGGATTTCAGTCTTATCAGTATGGACTGATACAGAGCCCATTACAATATCCACTTTAGTGAGTTGTTGTCTATTAAACATTGCTGAAACTTAACTTCTCTTTGGTGAAGAAATGGTTGTTAAATAATCAATCTTAAGTCTGCTTTGTGGGGTTGTTTGTTCTGTTGTTCTTGCCTGTTTTAACCTGTTTGTCATCTTACTCATAGAATGGAAATCACAATGGAAATAAGCTTTTTCTTAATCTTTATTGGGTTTTTATCCAGACAATTCAAATTGTATGTCAGGACTGGGTGTTTGTAGTACTGTATTTACCTTCAGATGTGTCATATAGATCTATCTATCCATCTTCTTCTCTATTTACCACAGCCAAGTAGTAAACTGGCTTGTGTGTGATAAGCAGCACAGATTGTGGGAGTCCTGTGAAAACACAGCCAAGACCTTTACATAAAAGTTGATTGTGTTGTACTTCCAAACCTTATATATTTTTTTGTTACCTAATCTGGGTTTCTAGTTGGCAGGTAGCTAGGCTAAAGGGGCCGTGATGAAAGAAAGAAAAAATAGGTCATAACGCAGCTCCACGGGCGGATCATGATTCACCACTCAGGCTTATAGAGAGAGGCGTTTTTAGCCGACCAGATGATGGTGGAAGCGATGCAGCAAACCACAAATGATAATCTCATCCGATGCTGCTGGTACAGTATAGCATCATGCGTGACTGCTGGCCCGATTTCATTACCATGGCAACCGGAATCCCCTCGCGCCTGGAAAAAAGGGGGCGTTCCTCCTCCTAGCAAGTAGAACACGATACCAAACAAACGGAAAATAAACGACTACTTTGCGGGATTTACGTTATGTTTGTCGTTTATTTTCTTGCTCGGTTCGTCGTTTAACGCCCCCACAGTGCTGGTCTGGGTTGTTAAATGTCACTAAGAGCCACACATGTGTGAAAACTTTTGACACATACGGTGGTCCACACATACGGCAGCAGAGCCGTTGTCCCACACGGTAACATGACACTGCGTCGTCCCCACAACAGGTGACGGTGCACCGGTGCTGTAGTGCTATTATTTCCCCGGTCACAGTATATGACAGTATGGCCCGTTTCCCCTGTAGCAGCAGGCCCCTGAGCCTCTCTGAACGGTCACCTAACTTACCTCTATCCATTTCTGTGCCTCCTGACAGGCTGGTTCGGGACGGTTCGGGTCCAACCGTTCCGGCTCGTCCCGCGGCGGGGCATTCGGGACATCTCGACCTGCTACGGGGCTAGCCATCTTCGGGCAGGCCGTTTAACGAGGACCAGAGTGATAAGATGTGTGGTGGTGCTCCCCTCGGTCAGTCCGTTATCCTCCTCCTCGCTCTCTACAGTCTACCGCCACTCCGCAACTCCTCGCGCAGTCAGTGCGTTGCGTTGCCCTCTCGTGCTCCCCCGCGAGTCCTGCTCAAACTGTGGCACGGAGATGGAGGATAAAAAGCTCCTCGCGACCACGACACTGCAACACGAACCACGCGCTAAAAATAACGATTCTTGAACTGCGCGAGACTGCTGCTGCCGCGCAATTCAGGAGACGTGAACGCGCAGGCAGGAATCTGTGCGGGGGAGGTCGAGAGAGATAGAAAGAGAGGGGTGAGAGAGAGAGAGAGATGGGTGAGGGGGGGGGATTTCAAAAGATGTCCCGTTATTGCACAGCTCTCGTGCGTCAGCTGGAGGAGATTTACTTCATGCTTACCTGAGCAATAGAAAGTCTACTGGCTTTAAGATGGAGAGCAATTGTGCAAGAAAATGTCATTTATCTGTTTGAGTCCATGAAAGTCAGTTTGAGAGAGCCTACATTTATCACAGGGACCACAAATGGGCAATGATACCTTAAAATCTCCAATTTATCATAGTGCTACATGGTCAAGTAACTTCTCCCTCAAGCAGAGCCATAGGAAGGATGTTTAGAAATACTGAGGTCAGGAGCCCTCTACCCAGAACATTTAGACCAAAAAGTCTGAGGTATTGGATTTTTTAACATTTTATTTGTTCAGTTAATTTTTCAATTATATTGTCTGTGAATTTTATTTCCCCTACATTAAGGCCTGGATGCCGTTTAAAGCCTTCTCCACAGGGCTGGATTACAGGCAAAGCAGACAACTGCTCTGGGGCCCTCAGACCCTCAAGGGCCCCAAAAGCCCCCAGGGCAGGTTCACTGTTTTTGTTCATTTGATTAATTGCAATTTAGTTTAGGAATATGCACCACCATAGCAAGACATAAACAGCTTCTTTTTTTTTTTTACTGTACTTTTACTGTGTTGTGAAGGCACCCTGTGTCAAAATGAATTATTTAATTATTTCAGTTGATATTGTGCTTAAATGGTGCATATTCCTAATATAAATATAGTTGTGTTTAATCAAATCACCACCAACAAACTGACAACCTGGGAAAAATATAATGATATAATGTGTGCTCTGTACCTGATGGGTACTTAAAGGCAACACATATTATTTCTCTGGTGTATTAATTTATACATTTCTTGGCCTTAAAGCTGTCAAATTTAAAATGCAGAGTGGAATCAGCCTATAAAATATCTACAAAGTGCAAGTTTTTCATTGTATAACGTTAACTCACCCCCAGGATGCAAAACTCCCCAAAATGACCTCACGGTCCTCAATAATAGCTACAGCCCTGCCTGCGAAAAATAACACGTATGCCCCATTTTGAGCTTCTTCGTCATTACGTGCAAGTTACAATCAATAAAATCAATAGCCCATAAACTCTTACAAACTGCATTTCATACCCTGACCAAAGAATGGCTCGGCAGTCATCTGTAATGTTATAAGTAATCAGTGCTGCTGATAACAGTTGCGTACACAGTGTGGTTATTGACTCCTGCCCTTTAGCATTGGATGCAAATGTGACCTTTTCAAACAGCAGGTCAAACCTTTAGTTTCTGAGCATGTTACCTAGTCACCTGCCCTTGCCAAGCAAAAGACATAGGGGATACTAGTAGTGCGATGTTTCCTCCCACACCCCTTTCTTATCATATAGATGTTGGCCCGTCTGTCTGTTTGGATAAGGACTTTAGTCTACATCCCTGCCTCTGAGAGGATCTGTGCATTCCACTAAGTGTTTCAACGGCAAATACGAGCTTCACAGAGTACTTTTTCACAACCCCTTGTCCTCCATTTAGGTCAGTATACTGTACATCACACCGTGCCTGCTCCTTTGCAGCACAGAGAAAGGTCTTGTGTCGGTATCCACAGTGATGAGTCGAGTGACCAGACAATCAACAACTCTTCAGTCCTCCTCCTGTTTCAGCCCTTTACAGCTGAACTGCAGCCAAGAAAGACCAGTCAGGATGAGCCCCAAGCTGTGAGGGCCTTAGGACATCAACCACTTCATCACCTCGTGTGACAGAAGCATGAATGGGTTGTCGGCTAAAATGTAGACTGGTGACCGGGGGGAAGTCAATAAAAGCTTATAGATTACTGGGTTTTAAAGCAAGAGCTAGAAAAGTTTAGGGCTGCAGCTAACGATCATTATCAATTCATCTGTCAAGTATTTTCTCAATTAACAGTCTATGAAATGTTAAAACTATTGTGAACAATGGCGTCAATTTGCTCGTTTTGTCTGACCAGGTCCAGAACATAAATGTATATGTATAATTCATTTTAGCTTGAAAAACAATTGTCAATTTTTTAAATCGATTGACTAATCAATGAATAACTGCGGCTTTAGAAAAGGTATATAGGCAGTCAAATGACTAGACCACCACATTAGAAGAATAGTATTTTGAGGTATCGTATTAAAAAACAAAAACACTGATACAGTAGCTGTCGCAGATTAGCAGGCGCACAAGCAGGACTCCCATTTTTCCTCTACTTATCAATACAAACACACCAGGAGACACATAGACGTTTAATGGTTGCTTTATTGAATTCCCACAGCTGCATCACCAGTAGAACTACAGCAACAAAGTATTTGGAAAGTGCAGAAAGGTAAACAATTGGTGCACAGCCTACACATACAGTACTATCACCCTGCACGACAACAACCCAACATAGAGTAGCACTTTATTTTCATAGTCCCTATCGTGTTTGGAAGTTTTGTATTTTCTGTTAAATATATTATTAGTGTGCAACTTTGACTACTTGAGCCTTTTTGTATTTTCAACTGAAAAGCACAAACATAATGCAATTGTTCAATTTCTGAAAACAGGTAAAGTAAACAAAGAAAATGACTGTAATCCACCACTATCATTTTGCATTTGAAATTGAGACTTCTCAAAGAAAACCTCCACTTTTCAGAGAAATGTCAGAGTGACACCCAAGAACACCACTCAAGAAGTTGTGTGCGTGCTCCGAACAATGGTTAAATTATTCCTACGGATACATTTGGCCTGTTCTGAGGAATGTCAGATCCTTATAAACTCAACCACACAGCAAGTGAAGGCATTCAGAGAAAACAGGCAAAATGTTTCTCCAAACAAGTCTTCTGCCGTTTCCTTCTCACTCTTCTTTATTGGCACAAAAGGTATTTAAGCATCAGTCTTTTGGGTTTAACACAGACGCACCAATGTACAAAAGTACAAAAAAAAAAAAAAAGTTGCAAAAAAATAAAATAAAAAGACAAATACACACATGCAAACAAGCAGTGGTGAGATCTGAGCTCATGTTTTACAATTTTCACTGCTAAATGAAATCACATGAAAGGGTTGTATCAGTGTTAGCAGAACAAAAAGGTTTTGATGGTGTGTTTGTGTGTACATGTGCTAAAGAATGCTTTGTTCATGAGATGAGTACAGTATGTGGTAACATTATGTGCTTTATAGTGCATAGTGTCTGCAGATGTATGTGTTCACGCAGGTCGTTATGGGTGCCTGCTGATTGTGTTTGCCACGTGAATGCTCCAGGACATTCTGGTTGACAATTTGATTGTGTGTCCTACCGAAATATCTAACTGTGACAAAGAGCGACTGCAGAGAAACGGACCTCGCCTTGCTCTCTTTCCATAAATCCACGGCACACCTTGGCTGCATCCTGGGCATGTATGAAAAGGGAAAACGAAAAAAGGAGATTTGTTTACTCTTGGTTAATTGTGATGTAATTTTACTCATGTTATTAAGTTACTTTTGCTCGAATGTACATAAACTAGCAATACTGCACTTTTCAAATGAAAAACTGAAATTTGCACTTTTTAAAAACTACACTTCTGACTTCTTGAAGTTACTAGCCACGAAGGAAAGACTGTCCTAAAGATGGAGGATTTAAAAACAAAAATATATTTAAGTACATTTTACTGATAATATTTTTTATACTCCTCAGTAGGGCTGGGCAATATCACTAATATATTAATACTGTAATATGAGGCTTGATGTCATGAAATTTAGTTATTGTCATATAGTTTAAAATGTTTCAGATGTTTAAGGATATTTTTTAAAAAATTATCTTATTAGGGCATTCCAGCTTAGTAAAATGAATGCCTCTTGTGATGACCCCTGCTGTGCCATCTCTGTTTTGCTGTGATTCCCCTGCCTCTCCGCAGGTGGATCGTTAGTGTAACCTGGAACACCTGAGGCCCCGGTGTGTTCCCAGGCTATTTAAGCCTGGCCGCAGTGTCTGTCTGCTTTTCTGCTGCTGCTGCTCTCCTCACAGGCATCTGTTTGGTTGGTTTAGTATGCTGTCTCAAGTTTATTCTTATGCCTTACACACACACACACGCGATAGATAGCAGTATTTGGTTAAAGCCATGAATAATTGATTAGAGTTTTATTTTGCCAATATTTCCCACCCATACTTTCCAGTAGAATTGTGAATGCAGGTGTCTCTACTTTCAGTAGTTTTTCTGCCTTTAACTGAGATCCAATAAAATCACCACAACAACCCTCTTGTGGTAGTTTGCCGCAACAATTTAAAAGCCTCCGAGTTGAGCACAGACATGACCTCAATGACTTCTGTAGCACATAAGCAAATTAGGACTAAAAGCACTCTTGGTTTTCCAGTTGTATCAGTCATCTTCATTATGCTTTCCTAGACAACTTACGTTATTTATCTAACATTTAACAAACAGACCTGACGTACATGGCTTGAGGAGTGGCAGTTCAACAGCAAGGTGAAACATAACTGGCATCAAACAAGATTGATTAAATTCCAGCAATCCTTACATTAAGAATAAGGATTACATTAAGAATTTAAGAGTGTGCATTAGTTTAATGTTTATTGATTGATTCAAGATACTCAGGAACAGCCGCTCCCTATTCCAGTTTAATACCATGACTCATCACCGGCCATGTGCAGAAAAAGGAACTTGGCTCACAATTATATTTCAGCAAATCCAGAATTGACATAATGTTGAAGAATGACCATATTCTTCAAGGTTCAATTCTGGGACCAATACTATTCTCCTTATACATGCTTCCCTTGGGTGATGTAATCCGCAGACATGGTATTTCTTTTCATTGCTATGAGGATGACACACAGTTGTACCTCCCTGTCAAGCCCACTGACCTTAGTACGCTGAGTTCTCTGCAGGACTGTCTGTCTGACATAAAAAATTGGATGTCGATAAATTTTCTTCAGCTCAACTCAAAGAAAAATGAAATCCTTGTTATTGGGCCCCAACACATCACTAAACAAATACTGCCATCTACTGGTAACCTGTCACAACGTATCAAGCCTGTTGCAAGAAATCTTGGTGTCCTGTTTGATGGCAATTTATATTTTGAGCAACATATCACTAAGCTTGTCCAATCATGTTTCTATCACCTCAGAAACATTGCAAAAACACGATCTATTTTAAATCTTACTGATACAGAAACTGTTGTACATGCTTTTATCTCCTCACGCCTCGATTATTGTAACAGCCTGTTCACTGGTCTTAATCAAAAAACTTTGACACGACTGCAGACTGTACAGAACTCAGCTGCTAGGCTGTTAACCAGGACCAAGAAGTATGACCACATCACACCTGTTTTAGCCTCTTTACATTGGCTCCCTGTTGGTTTTAGGATTGATTTTAAGATCTTATTGATTAATTTTAAGGCTCTTCATGGCCTGGCTCCAGATTATATTTTAGACCTTGTAATCCCTTATGAACTTTCATGTAGTTTGAGATCTTTGGGCAGGGGTCTCCTGTCTGTTCCTGAGTCTGGGATGAAAACTAAGGGGGACAGAGCTTTTTCTATCAGGGCCCCGAGGCTCTGGAACAACTTGCCCGAAGAAATTAGGTTGTCTGAGTCAGTGTCTTCGTTTAAGTCTCGTCTCAAAACGCATTTTTATCTGAAAGCATATCCTGATCTTACCTGGGCTGGATGTTTTTATTGCTTTTGTGTATTTTATTTCATCATTCACTGTACTTTATTTTATTTAATTTCTCTTGTTGTGAAGCACTTTGTACTTTGTTTTGATAAGTGCACTATAAATTAAAGTTTTATTATTATTATTATTATTATTATTATTATTACGTACCGTTATGAATGACTCATCTTTGGTAGCTCCGTGCTTCACTGGTCCATTCATTTTCCCATCTTAAAAACAGTTAAGATGGTCAGGAATCCACAACATGAAAACACAAACAGGAATCTACAAAATGAGTTGACAATCTTACCAAATTCATAAAGCTGTCCATTTACATTGACAAAGGCAATAAAGTGGAAGTTGACTTTGTCGGCTTCCGGCTGTGAAAGTTGAGATATGAGGAATTAATAAGAGTAAATAAATATTGGGATACAAAAAAGGTTTCAGAAAAGACAAGCACACAGTGACAGCGGGGTTCTATCTGAACGGATCAACCTTCATAACCCTCCTCTCGACCAGGGTTGGACGTGGGTCAGAGGTTGCCCGGCTTTGGTGAACTGGCGACCAGGAACAGAAATTATTTCAATGATACTGATATTTAAACGTTATTTAACCGACTCACCAAGGGGAGGAGGAGTTATTTTTTACTGGTAATTATTTAATGTAATTCTCAGGTTTATCAGTTTAGTGTATGGAAATACACTGCAGATTAGAGTCTCTAACAGTGACAAGGAGTATGACAGTTGTCTCATATGAAGGAGTCCATCGCTGGTCGAAGTGTTGAGTAAACCTGCATCATATGTGCATCTGCTCCCTGAAAGGGGTGTAGGATGCTAGCCATTAGTTGTTGATATTGTGGTTAAGTATCTTACCCTACACTGGCCCTGCATTGCAACCTCATTGTGAGCCTCACGGATTGCCTGGAGAAGACAAATTCAGAACATGTTAGTTAAATAATGCAAAAAACAGATTATACTCATTAAAATAAACATGCAGAGATGTTTCTAATAGATAAACTGCTAATCAAAAAAGTGTATCTTAGAAAAAAAGCAGAAGTTTGATGTTTTTCAGACTTAGTAACACATTCTTAATAGTACATTCTGTAACAATATTCAAGAATTTTTAAAGCAGCTGTCCAAGTGCCATTAAGCGTGCCAAAGATTTTGCAGTGTCTGGCGCCCCCAAGTGGGTAAAACAAAACATGCACTACAAACAAATTCTATAAAGTGTAGGTGTTTGCTTTAGGTTTATCGTAGAAAAGGTTTCAGTCGTAGTCATCTGGACACGGTTTTCAGAATCAAGACGTTTCGGCTCCCATCCGGAAGTCATTCTCAATTGGACAAGATAGAACACTCCTGGACGAATGAGGGACTACACCGGCTTTAGGTTTATCTCAGTTTTTTTTCTTTTTTTAAAAATACATAGTATTTTTTGTTCATTAGTCATTAATTTTGAAGTACAGGTTATTCAACATTTTTACATAGAAGACAGTAACCATATACACAAACAAAAGAAAAAAAAAAGTAAAGGTTTGGTTGTGAAGATGCCTCGTTAACTGCCTCCGATCATTACCTTATAGGCAATAAAATCTCCAAAGATACTTTAGTCTCTGCTGACCAGATTCACAATTTATATAACAGTTAAATCTCCATTCTTTTAAATTCAATTAACAGAAGAACACATAGCAGCTTCGACAGTGTGTATGTTTATCTTACCTGGTTCTTCTCCAGATGTTTGGCACGATCATCAGCAGACATGTTTGCAGTCTCATCTAGAAACTTCTTCAGGACAGAGCCATTATCTGAAAAGACCAAAAGCAGCATCAAGTTAATTAGAAATAAATATGCCATTCATTCACAATAAAATATCCCAAATCACAACCTGCCACCACACCAAATAACTATCATCACTCATCATGGAGTAATTTTAAAAAAACTTTAATTTTTATTTTATTTCGCTGCTCCAGGACCATTCAGCAAATACTTTTGAACATACTGCTTATTTTTAAAGCAATAAACTGAAGAACTAACCCCTGTATGTGTGATTTGATTTTAAACTTAATTCTGGAGAGAAAATTTCATTACGAGTTGTGCCCATGTCAGGTCAGGACATGTGCCCATGTCACTGCAGCCCCTGGATTTTACATCACAAATTTAAAGGGTTTTCTATTTCATTTCCAGGTTTAACGAAGAGTGGTGAAAGTTTGCCGTTTTCCCTTCAACAAAAACTACATTAAAGTAATGTCTGGGTTGTAATTTGAATTATGAAAGCAAGATATCTCGGCTCGTTGAAAAGTAACTGCTGAGTCATTGACACTGACCAACAGCGTTATGCTCGTTCTCCAAATAAATATTTTGTAACATCAGTATTAGTAACTGTATTGTTTCGTTCTTATTATGGTGCCAGTGCTTATTTGATCTGCACTCACCAAATGTTGGTTTGCTTTTGTTGTTAGCCACAGCATGCAGTAGGGCGATGGTGCCACAGGAATTGTGTGCTGTCTGCTTCAGGAAATAAACCTCAGAGCCTCCTGCAACCTTGTCTGCCTGCTGCTTTCTGAAAGACTCATGCTGCCGTACACCCAGACAGACAGACACAGAGCATGGTCATTACCATCTGCCCATGAGAACACAGGGTGCTGCCAGTTATGCCACTTGAAATGTGCACATGGATTAAGGTCACAATTGGAAACTGCATCTATTACTTGTGTCATTTATAAAGCAAAAAAAAATTGTCTAGTTACAGCTTCTGCAATGCAAGGATTTTCTGCTTTTCTCTATTTTATATAATTGTGAATTAAATATTTTTGGGTTTTGAACTGATGATCAGACAAAACAAGGCATTTGAAGACATCATCTTGAACTCTGGGAAACTGTGATGGGCATTTTTTAACAATTTTCTGACATTTTGTAGACCAATTGATAATTAATTGGAATTAAAAAAAATAAAAAATCGTTAATGAAATTAATTGCATAGCCCAAGTATATTTCGGCTGTTGGCCCTCGGGATGTGGTCTGGCTCCCAGGATCACAATACAAGCAAACCCGGCTTGACAGGTTAATTATACTTCATACTTAGGCTTGACAGGTTAATTAGACTTCATACTGAGGGGGGGTAAAAGTGTAAGCATCTGCTGATTCATTTCCTCTCTGCCATCCCAGTCTCACCCTATTCTACGCATCACATAACATTACAGCTCTTGCTCCCTCTCCATCCATGCCCTCCCTGCACCTCAGTGTCACCCCACTCCAGACAGCCTGTATCAATGACTCACCCCACCCTCCACTCCCTCCTTCCCTTCCAGGAAGTAGTCTCCACCACCCAATTGTTACCTGTTGTGTCAGTGGGAAGAGCAGCATCAAGGCACAGCATGTTTTGGGTACGGAGGAGAGTTGCTCCCCCTCCAGCCCCACCACATCAACAAAGCGCCAGCTTTCACCCACGCCTAGCTTGCTCATCATCTGAAACACACAGCCAGGAAAATAAACAAAAACACGACGACTTAAATGGATGTAAAGCACTTGAGGTTTCACAGATATATATACACACACACACACACACACACACACACACACGATCCCTTCTGAGGGTGTTCAAAGATGCTGCGTTGTGTTGGTCCAGTGCGACCACACCCTTTAGCCCAGACACTGGGGGCAGCGCTGGGAATGATGCTGCCGCTAATTAAAATGAGGAGATCAACGCTTCTTCTGTTTGTTGTCGCATCTCCTTTTAACATAAACTTACCAACCACTTTTTTTTTTAACCTAGACAGTTGACAATATCCCTATAACCTTAGTATTGACGCCTTAGTTGTGTCATGGTGGCGTTTTAGTCGTCTTAGTAACGGTTTAACTGCCCTCATAACTAGCTAGCTACTGTAAAATTTACCTGACAGCTGAATCAAACGGTTAACGTTACCAGTATGTCGCCATTCCTCAGCGTCTAACGTTTGCTACTCACCATGTTGAGCATCTGAAACGACATAAACAGAGACCACAGGTGAGTTTGTTGACTGTGAAAATGTTATGGTGTTTAAAAAGATAAGAAAACACGGTTATTTCCCCCCACCTCGGGATTGATCTCCATCGGGGTCCACTCCATTTTTGCAATGTTTCTGCGTGACTCCGCAAGTTTAACGATATCTTGTCACTGTGCGCTCTCCCGGTTTTCTGCTGCTGTCAGTTGAAGTTACAGAGCGTGTACTTTATGCTGCCGGTCATACCACTTACCGGCAGACAGGGGGGTGGGCTCAGATCAAATAACCGGTGGTGTACATATTTAACCGGCCTCATTAGAAATATCACAGTGATTTAAACGCTAGATGTTACTTGCTACACATTTAGCTATGTAGTTACATCCTAGAAAGAGATATAGCCTCTTTTAAAAAATCAGATTTAAGTTCAATCACACACCGCTAAAAGTGAGATCACTGTGCTCAAATCACGTTCTTTCTAGAAAGAAAGTGTGACGTAGTAATCACTCCCTATCAACAATGGTTTGCTTAATGAGTTTAATACTGGACTTTTGAAGTCGCACGTTAAAGATAATGAAAACAATACATGTCCATCTTATTGCCAACTGCAATGCTGTACACTGCATAGATCACATGTTAATCAGTCAGGCCAATAACGTGACTGTTCTGTTTATTATTATTAGTGTACCAGATATTGTTCAGGGAAAGATCTAATTTACCTGACAGCATGTACAACAGCAAATGGACTGAAAGCTTCAGTGAATTTTTGTGTACTTTCTTATGCCCCTAATGTGGCTGCATGTACCCACAGCCTAACTGGAAAAACACCCCAGTGAAATCTAACTGGAAATACATTGGCAACACAGGGTATTAATGTTCTTATGTAACTTCTAACAATATAAAGAAAGTTATGTAATACTTTTGTTCTCATATAAGGCAGTTGCACCTCCAACATGGAGGAAAAACAGGTATTCTAGGATGTTCTGTGATGTATGGTGTGTATGTATAATGTAAGAAGATACAACATGCAAATGTATGTCTATGCAAAAATAAAAATGTGCGAATATTTTGGGCTTTTACCATATAAGACAATTGGATTTGTGGGGTTGTTTTTTGTCTTTTTTAGAATCATAACCAATTGTTCTAGAATAAAGATATGGAGCTAAATAGCATGCAGTAGGCTAACTTAACCGTTTGTTTTATCCTGAGACTGTGTATAAAAGGGGCTTTCACTTCCACAAAGACGATGTCAGTGTTTTTTCTTTGGAGAAAAGTAAAAGGGAGAGATTTTAGGTCTCATCAACTGCTGCATCGGTCAAAGAGAAAAGTAAAGCTTTTTATTACAACTTTTTGTATCTCTGCAGTAATCCCAGTGTTGCCAACTATCTTTAAAACAGTATGTAACTGCCTTTTAGATGTATATATGTATATATATATATATATATATATATATATATATATATATATATATATATATATATATATATATATACATCTAAAAGGCAGTTACATACTGTTTTAAAGATAGTTGGCAACACTGGGATTACTGTTATATATATATATATATATATATATATATATATATATATATATATATATATATATATATATATATATATATATATATATATATATATATATATATATATATATATATATATATATATATATATATATATATATATATATATATATATATATATATATATATATATATATTATGCGGCTGGATAGCTCAATTGGTAAGTCTCAGGACTTTCACACGGGGGACACGGGTTCGAATCCCCTCGGGACGCATTGAGCAATGACCATCATCCAGTGCGGAAAGGCTGGATAGCTCGATTTGATAGGCCACGGGACACTCACGGGGGAACAAGGGTTCGAATCCCCCTCGGGGTGCAATGAGCAATGACCCATCATCCAGTGTGGGTCCTTAGGCAAGACCCTTCACGCTGCTGCCTACCTCATGATGATGAGTGACGATGAAATGATTGACATGCCGGCTCAGACGTCGCCCGGCCAAACAAGGTCTGCGTCAGGTGTTGGGGAACCAGGGCATCGAGACGACAAATGGGCTACTGGAACAAGACGGAAATGGGCGAGATGCGATAACAAGGCTCTGTTGGAATGCTACTACTCCAGTAACCCTAGTCAGAGGGGTTACATGCACAGGATGTGGGGTGAATGGTTACTTCGAAACCCACAATCGAGGCTTATGGCGAAGCAACTAGTAGCTCAGTGTTCCAACATCCACAAGCGGCAACTGCTATCACAACTTGAGATTGACGAGGTACAACACAAATGCTACGGCAAGGGGGAGCCAGGACTACAGGTCAGAGGGGAGCATCCAGCAGCTCCCCAACCAGAGATTGGGTACGAAGCATAACAGCGATGCACAGTGGCTGGCAGCCCTGAGAAAGGACCACAGCAAGCTCCCTGAACAGAATCCAGTCACCATCACAGCGGCAGACATCCAAGAAAGAGTCTCAGGTATGAAGAACTGGACAGCACCGGGCCCTGACAGGATCCACACCTACTGGCTAAAGAAGCTCACTGCACTCCACGAGCGCCTAGCAGCACAAATGAACCAGCTGCTAAGAGATGGGACGCACCCTGAATGGCTTACCGAAGGGCGCACAATCCTGATCCTGAAGGATCCCGCAAAGGGTACAGTCCCATCCAACTATCGGCCAATAACCTGTCTCTCCACAACATGGAAGCTCATGTCAGGCATCATTGCGGCTAAGATAAGTGGACACATGGATCAATACATGAGCAAAGCACAGAAGGGCATTGGCAGAGGAACCAGAGGAGCCAAACACCAACTCCTGGTTGACAGAACAGTCACCCAAGACTGCAGAGCCCGACACACCAACCTGTGCACTGCCTGGATTGATTACAAGAAAGCATATGACTCAATGCCGCACACATGGATCACTGAATGCTTAGAGATGTACAACATCAACAGGACTCTAAGGGACTTCATTGCGAACTCGATGAGGCTGTGGAAAACCACCCTTGAGGCCAATGGTAAGCCACTTGCACAAGTATCCAGTGTCCCCACTGCTGTTCTGCATAGGTCTGAACCCCCTCAGCCAAATAATCAACAAGACTGGCTATGGATACCGACTCAGGAACGGGGCCACCATCAGTCACCTCCTCTACATGGATGACATCAAGCTATATGCTAAGAGCGAGCGGGACATCGACTCACTGATCCACACCACCAGGATCTACAGCTCTGACATTGGGATGTCATTCGGGCTTGAGAAGTGCAGTCGAATGGTGACAAAGAGAGGGAAGGTAGTCCACACAGAAGGGGTCTCACTCCCAGAAGGAACAATAGCAGACATTGAGGATGGTTACAAGTACCTTGGAATACCACAGGCAAATGGCAACCTCGAAGAGGTAACAAGGAAGACGGCAACGGCCAAATACCTTCAACGAGTAAGGCAAGTCCTAAGAAGTCAGCTCAATGGCAAGAACAAAGCCCAGGCAATAAACAGCTACGCCCTGCCAGTGATCAGATACCCTGCAGGAATAATAAGGTGGCCAAAGGAGGAGATACAGACCACAGACGTTAAGACGCGAAAGCTCCTCACCATGCATGGAGGGTTCCATCCCAAATCCAGCACCCTGAGACTGTACGCTAGCCGTAAGGAAGGCGGCCGTGGACTAGTGAGTGTGAGAGCCACTATCCAGGATGAAACATCCAAGATCCACAAGTACATCCAAGATAAGGCCCCAACAGATGACGTGCTCAGGGAATGTCTCAGGCAATGGGGAACAGAGGAAGACGTGCTGGAGGAAGGACCATCATGGGAGGACAAACCCCTACATGGGATGTACCACCGAACATAACTGAAGTGGCTGATATCAAGAAGTCCTACCAATGGCTAGAGCGGGCTGGATTGAAGGACAGCACAGAGGCACTCATCATGGCTGCACAGGAGCAGGCCCTGAGCACCAGAGCAATAGAGGCCCAGATCTACCGCACCAGACAAGACCCAAGGTGTAGGCTGTGCAAAGAGGCCCCTGAGACAATCCAGCACATAACTGCAGGGTGTAAGATGCTGGCAGGAAAAGCATACATGGAGCGCCATAACCAAGTAGCTGGCATAGTGTACAGGAACATCTGCACTGAGTATGGACTGGAAACCCCGAGGTCAAAGTGGGAAACACCTCCAAAGGTGGTAGAGAATGACCGAGCCAAGATCCTGTGGGACTTCCAGATCCAGACTGACAGAATGGTAATGGCGAACCAGCCTGACATCGTGGTGGTTGACAAACAACAGAGGAAAGCCGTTGTGGTTGATGTGGCGATACCAAGCGATGGCAACATCAGGAAAAAGGAACATGAGAAACTAGAGAAGTACCAAGGGCTAAGAGAAGAGCTGGAGAAGGCCTGGAAGGTGAAGGCAACAGTGGTGCCCGTGGTCATCGGAGCACTCGGGGCAGTGACCCCCAAACTGGAGGAGTGGCTACAGCAGATCCCTGGAAGAACACCAGACATCTCGGTCCAGAAGAGCGCAGTACTGGGAACAGCAAAGATACTGCGCAGAACCCTCAAGCTCCCAGGCCTCTGGTAGAGGACCCGAGCTCGAAGGACGAGACCACCCGCGGGGGGTGAAGGACAAAGTTTATATATATATATATATATATATATATTACCAGTGTTAGAGTTGTCTCCTACAGGATAAGCCATTTAACTCAAGACCCTTCAGAACTGCCTATTCTGATCTATGGTGTACTGGATGTAAAGTACACTGGCGTTTAAATTGTTGCATGTGTCTCTCAATCCACCATGATCTACAAGAACAAGACAGCACATGTTTGTTTACTGGAACTAACATCATCTTAAAGGGACAGTTCACCCCAAAATCAAAAATGACCTTGTGAGCAGTTTCATGTAGGAACTATCTAAGACTAAGAAAATAGTCCCTACATGAAACTGCTCACAACAAATCTGTGGATTATCTTGAGTAACCGGGTCATGATTTCTGGAAAGAGACGTTGCTGATGAGTTTTTCAAATGTAATTTTTTGGCGCTTTGAGCACCACAAGCCGAGTGCCATATGGTCCCATTATATTTAAACAATGCAGACATCACAATGGGCGATATATTTTTTGTCCCTTTAAGTGTAGCAGTGCAGTTGCCAAATATGACCATAGTCCAGGGTGTCGCTATTGTGCCAGTATAGAGCAATATACAGTCCTGTATATAGAGCATTAAGTGCAGTTGTAAATTCCATGCATATTCACTCACTTCCTTAGGTTTGCACAATTTGCATGAATTTGAGTGACTCTTCACTGCCTATGGTTACAGAATGGTTAGTCAGTACCATTTCTGGTTTCTGCCCGTTGCATAACTTTAATGTGTCCTGTTTTCTCAGTTTTTGTGCACCTGTTTGTTCATGTTGGTGTTTCTAAGTATAAGCAGCACCTGTCTGCTTAAGCACCTGATTGTTCATGTTGGTACTTGTCTGTGTCAGTTAGAATAAGAGTGTGTAAATAATTGCTCTGTGTCCTCCCCTGTCTTTTGTATTTTAGGTTGTGGCTATGTGACTCATCACTGCACTGCACTGTAACCTATCTGCACTTGCTTTCATACATTATGTAACACACATGTATAAAACTCTTTGCATTTTGTTTATGTTTCATTTTATTTTGTTGTTCTTTGCTTTCTGACACTGAGCACCCATTGACACTCCCAGAAAGAGGGCATGGGACAACACAACATTTCTTTGCATGTTGACCTTCATTTGATCGTGTATCCCCAAAGAAAATGACATGTTTTAAATGTGTCAGTTGGCCCTTTGTTATAGATTTTTAACACAACATGCATGTTTTATTCATGTATTCAGGGTGGACTTTGGAAATATGTTTTAATTAGAAGCAAAGATAGACAATCCCAAAAGGTATCGATTATACATACGTGCAGGGTGAGGTCAGTGGCTGTGTGTGCGCAGGGTTCATAGGTCAGAGTGATCCGGGTAGCTGGTGATTTATTCTATGTGTCTACATGTCTATCTGTCTGCCTGTGTGTTTAAATAGAGTATTTATGGGTCACTAAAAAGGGGACAAGCAATTGTGAGGCAGTGGTCTATGTAGAAAATTCAGTAGAAGACAAGACAGGCAAGAACTCCCATCTTTATTTCATTTCATTTCAGTCAGCGAAGATAGGACACTGGGATGCTCATCAGCTCACAGGATATTCAGTTGCACACTGGAGACAAAATTACTATCAGACTTGTTCCTATGATCAAGATCTTTTCTCTTAATTCTGTTTGACCGGGAAGAAACTTGAGTGCAGTCATCATTCTTTCCTGCTACAGAAACAGCTGGTGAAAACGGCTCATGTGTGATGATTGTGGCCCTTACAAGGAAAAACAAACATTCACTTGTGGACAACGGAACAAAATTCACTTATCTTCCCCTGGATGTCAAAAAGGAACTAAAGGAATCTCATTTTGACCTTTGACTCCTGTTTCCTGTGCACGCCAGCGTGCCTATCCCGGCACAATCTGTGGAGGTGAATGGTGCACCTCCTTTAGCAGCAGGTTCGGGGATGGAGTGTAATTTTGTCTCTTTGTCTCACTCAGCACGCTGTTAGCGCTGTTTTCTCTGGCTCTTACTTCAACAGTTGCAACACTACAGACACAGAAAGTGACGATGCACTATGACCTACACCTGCTATCTCAAAACAGCCAGTTTGTGTTTGGGTGTGCTTGTTTTGTGGACTCTTGTGGACAATTTAAAATTTAATCTGTATTGTTGCATAACGTTTGAAATATTTTACACCTGTGTAAATGATAACAAATAATGTAAAAGTAGAACAAGGTATTTAAAAGAGGGTTGCTATCTTCATTTATAACTTGCGTGTTTATATGCGCACTATAAATATAATCTTAACCAGATTTGACCACATCAACTGCCATGTAAATGTCTGATTACGGTATTATTATCTTATTTTACAATGACAATAATAATTTTTGTTTATATAACACTTTTTAAAACACACAGTTACAAAGTGCTTCACATATAGCATAAAATACACATATACAAATACAAGTATACATACACAAAAATTAAAGCACATGCCTAAGACTTATGATTTAGTTAGAATCAGAATCAGCATTATTGGCCAAGTATGTGTCATCAAAAAGCAAAAAAACGGAATTAGAGTTAAATACTGTGATAGAGGATGAGATGTGGATAAATATATATGCTGGCTGTCATAAGGGTATAAGTAGTCAAATGTGGAAGGAATTTGATTGGAAAATGAAAATGAGATTCTTCAGAGCCCCACTGGTGGTTGCCAAATTTGCCAGTACATCGCCTTTATCACAGTGCTGGAGAGAATGTGGAATGGTGGGGGACTATGTGCATATATTCTGGGAATGTCCCAAAGTACTATTGTATTGGCAGGGGATTAAAAGGGAAATTAGTAAAATTTTAAGAAGAGATATACCAATGCTCCCAGTTTTCTGTTTGCTTGATGGTTTCCCCTCAGATCAGTTTAATAAATCCCACTTATTTGTATTGCATATATTATTAATGGTAGCTAGGAAGATAATCACTGTGAATTGGATGAAGGTGCACGACCATCTGTGACAGAGTGGACACAAAGACTGAAACAGGTATATATATTTGAAAAAATGACTGCAGACTTGCAGGTAAAATCTGACTTTTTTTGACAGAAGTGGGCACTTATTGAAACATATTTGCTCGAAGGAAATAGTTTTAACATATACTAATACATCAATGTTTAAACCATGCAGGTAAACTACCGATATGTGGTGCATTTACCAAACTGCTGTCAGGAATCTTTTTTTTTTTGTTTTCCCAATGTTTATTTATTCTTTTTGTTTCATGTATTCATATTGTATGTAAAAGTTGTGTAACTGTTTTGTTTTAAAAAAAGTTCAATAAATACACAGTTAAAAAAAAAAAGCAAAAAACAAGGACAACAAGCTGAACAAAGATAGGTCGAAATAAACAGAACTATTATGTACATACAAGTTACAAGTTACAGTTACATCCTTAGGTAGATTTAATTTTTAAAGCTTCATTTGTGAGGGCAAAGGATCCAGAAAATGTATTGACATTTTTTCGGGAGCTTTCAACTGCATCTCACAATCTTCACCACCAGATGGGGTTGGAACTTTGATCATGTGATATGAAGACCATGAAATGCAATTGATAGCTCTGGAAAAATAAACTTGTAATGTGGAGCAATGGTGGCCTAAAGATTAGATAACTGGGGCTGTGACCGGATAGGTGGTTTGATCACCAGACCAGCAGGATACCTGGGTGGGGAAGTGAAAGAGCAGCTTTTGCCACTCCCTCATTACCACCACTGAGATGCCTTTGAGCAAGGCACTTCACCCCCAACTGCTCCAGTGGCGCTGCTCAGTAACAAGCACTGTGGGTGTGCTGGGCACCTACAGTGCTGGCAGGTGTGAATGTGTGTAACTGTGTGTAAAATAAATCATTTGTCACAGCTGTCAGTGAAATTCCCTTGAATAAATAAATGTTTAAAACAAAGTGGACCTTGTGCTACTTTTGTTAAATTTACTGTTTTCAAGGTTAATAATGAACTTTCACACTCAAAATAAAAGATTATCTGTCCTTAAAATGTTTGTTTTGTGAAACGTTTCCATCAGAATACACTCATAACTGCATTTTTGTTTTTTAACTGTACCATCCACACTCTGTCTCTCTGTGTTAAGTCTCTTTGTTAGAATTGATCCGCAGGTCTCAGTTCATTTTACTTGGTGATTTATTAACATGGCGTGAAGATTCCACACATGCCAAAGGCAACAGAATGAACAGCATTCATAGTAGAAACAATACTAATCAAATCCACACTAAGATAAGGTTCTTCATTCAGCACATTTTACCCCTGTGGTAATGAATCAGTTTCTGTGTCAGCCTTGACCTCCACTTGAGACCTGGCGTCTCCTAGTTCTGGTCTGATTATAAGGCCGGTTTCTGTCTACTGAGTCTATAAATTATTAAAGTATTATTATCTCTAAATAAACATTATTTTGAACTTGAAGCTACATGCCAGATTCCTTTTCTTTTTTTTTTTTTTTTTACAAATGTACCTTTGTGGGATGCCCCTTGGTGTCAATTACAGATTATTACTTTAGGTGAAGTTCAGTTCAACCTTCAGATGTCTTAAGACACTCAGTCACAGAAATAAGCCAGTGTTTAAAAGAATATAAATGATAAAATAATAATAATAATAATAATAAAATATTCAATTTGGTGCACAGTGTCCAGTAACCGCGATTATTCCTTGACCTAAAGAAATGATACAGCCAAAATTAAAACAAGCACATAACTGAGCATTTTATCATATTCTATATTTTCAGTTTATATGCTACATGAATGATCATGCTTTATTAATTAAATTCTCAATACAATCTGTCACACATTGTAGCTGTATCACTTAGACCACTATGAGTCAAAAAAAGATTGCCAGATATTTGGAGTATGATCTTTGTATAAATTCACTTCAATTTTATTTATATAGCACCAATTCATAACAGAAGTGATCTCATTGCACTTTTCCTATAGAGCAGGTCTAGACCGTACTCTTCATAGTATTATTTACAGAGTCATTGCAATAATCCAGCCTAGAAGTAACAAATGCATGGTCTAGTTTTTCGGCGTCATTTTGAGACAGGATGTGCTTGATTTTTGCAATGTTACGTAGGTGAAAGAAAGCAGTCCTTGAAGTTTGTTTCATGTGGGAGTTAAAGGATAAATCCTGATCAAAGATAAGTCAGAGGGTCCTTAAGGTGGTGCTGGAGGCCAGGGCGATGTCATCTAGAGCAACTACATCTTTAGATAATGTGTGTTTGGGGCCAAGTACAATAACTTCAGTTTAACATCAGAAAATTATAGTCTTTACCTGGTGGGCGTGAGCGCAGTGTAAACAGACTTTACTGCTGTCTGTCAGCTCATTATCAGCTCGGTGTACTGACCTTAAAGCTGCACTAATAAATATTTTAGTACTAACAATGGATCAAATGACTATGTGGAATGTGACAGGGGTCACCACAGATATGACCGCTCAACTTTGCAGTTCCCCTTTGTTCTATGCGGCATCTTTCAGCTCATTGTTGTGGTGTTATGGTCCTTTAATCATTGCTAAAAGCTTTGTCTCACCGTTCATAAACCTCTTAGGGGTTAGGGTTATACCCACTGTATGCTACCAGCCCAGCACCAAGCAACAGACAGACAAAAGTAGCGATGATTGCTGGTGAACATACAGTAGTGGAGCATTTAGCAGCTTAAAAGTCAGAAACTTCCCTCAGGATGTGGTGGAGACCAAAACAGACAAAATATTGGATGTCAGGTGGCCTGAAACAGGACTCTAAATGAATGCTTATTTATCATTTTACAACACAAGCTTGTATAATGAAATGAAAGTTCATCCCTTCATGATAATTAAATTCATATTAAAATAGGTTACATGTCAGTCTACACAACTTTCGTAGATGGAAATGTCAGTTTGTGTTTTCAGCTTCTTCTGCTGCCCTCAAGTTGCAAAAAACATCAATCAATACAGGTTTAACCAAACAGAAGGTGACTTCTGTTTGTAACCTATACAAAAAATACAGAATAGATTTTATTTTGCAGTATAAACCTTCTTCCTTTACCCAAAAATGTTGACAAAACATTATTTAGCAAATGCTAAATGCTAATGATCAAGACTTACTTGAATCATTTCTTTTTAAAAACTAATAAAAAGAAAATATACATTACTATAAATTATAAATCAGTGTATAGGCTATGTTATTAGCCTACTTTTTTGTAATATAGTGTATTGTGTAGCCACAGACATGTACCTGAAAAATAAACATTGCTAACGGCTTTTCCTATGAAGGACAACAAAAAGCACAAGATCTCCATGGAAACCTATCAGGTGACAGTTTGTGATTTGGCAGGTGTGACTCACGTGTGGATCCATACAGGACTTCCGTTCATAGCTGAAATGATCAACCCTCCGTTCACTGTGAAATGAACATTTAGAAATGTGCAATATGAAATAAAGATGAAAATAAACGTTTCTCTTTTTGCTGCTTCGGGACACCTAGAACAACATTTCCCAGAGTGCATAGGACGGAGTCCGTGCTCACCCGGGTGTGGCCCACACACGCGCGCCCACACATTCACGCGCGCAAAGGAGAGTATTTCCGAGTGGGTTTCGGCCGTCCGTCCCTCTCTTCCTCTCATCTCTCTGTCTGCTCGCCGAGCTTCATCTGACTGCCGCAGCTCCGCCGTAAGTTTCTCAGCTCACTTTCGGTTTATCACTTTTATCACTTTAACGTCCAGATTTAAGTTCAGCAGCGTCAGCCAGGTGAGCGGGGACAGCCAGGGTTTACCTGTTGACAAAAGGGCCCCTTGTCTGGTCTACGGAAGTTTGACAGCCACACCGCTGACGCTGGACTGCAGAGCAGATAAAGTGATAGAAACTAGACAGAACGATTGTAAAATACAGAGTCCTCAGAGAGAGTTTGACGTTTGTCTAAATAAAGTTTTTCTCTCCACCAGACTTTCTTCTTACCGCCGAATAAACCTCCAAGACTGACTGAAAATGGTGAGTCGTTTTCATTTCACAGATGTTTCAGCTGTCAACCTGAAGAAACACGGACAACTTTATAGTAGACGGATGACTAAAATAATAAATGTTCAAACAGTAGAGTATAGTGAAAATCCGTTATTTATGGAAATGTATGACACAATAGTTTTTACCCTCTGAACTCCAAGACAACGCCCACTTTCCAACATCACATTATGTAAAGCTGCGATTTTATCTAAATGTTAATATTTATTCACTGTTGATGAAACTTTGGATAACTTTTCAGCTGACATTAAACATAAAAGCCTGTTGTCTTCTGTAAATGTAGAAGATGTGGCAGCAGTACATCTGTTTAAAATAAGGAACAGTAAGGGCTCAGCAGCCCTTTTATATACAGTTCAATAAGTGACTTGTTGCTATAATTAAACATATTTCAACATAGAAATTGTCAAATGGGCACTTTTACTATTGAAACTTTCCAGTTTATCCAGTTTATCGTGTGTGTGCACGCGCGTGTGGGGCTGCAAAGAGGTTTCATTTGGGGAAGTTGGGAAGTTTAGTGCATGACTCATGTGGGCTCTAGTCCATTCGGGTGGGTCTCTGTGGTCTCTCCCTCTCTCTCTGTGTTTAAAACACTCATTTCCACGTCTAGCCTGGACTTTAAAGCCACCCTCCCTCTCTTAAAGGGGAATCAGTTCCCTTTCTCTTTGTCAGGGTGGAGTTGTACGTCACCATAAAGCAATGTGATTATATTCACGATAATCAGTTTAGCCCGGTGGCTATAAACCAGACCTGTCCTTGGTGTGAACTGCTCACAAAAGTCAGTTTTAATGGTTTTTTCTTAGACAAAGGTCTAATTTGAGGATAAGAATAAGACTGGTGATATTCTAAATGTTTTCTTATTGTCAGCAAATGCAGTGAAAAGATCAAAAAGTATTAACAAGTGTCTGTGCAGCCAAAGCCTGGTAGAGCATATTCCTCGTTGCCATAGAACTCAATTGTTGTCCAAAAAATATTAACATCACCTCAATGAGCTGCACCTCTGCTGCTCACAGGCACTGTAATTTATTTTGAGTCAACCCCGCAAACTGTACACCGTCCTTGAGCCGTTAATACTCACTTGCACATATTCGGATTCATGTGTGGCTGAAAAAAAGTACCCTACAAATGCAATATTTACTCTTGTTGTAGTAACATTTGCTAAAAACTACAGCACCCAGCTGTTTTAGGAAATTGTTAAGCAGTTTTAAAAAGCGCTCCTATATATTTGTGACCCATGTTTAAAGATTTAAGTCTTCAGCAGGAAAGTATGGGCATTGGGCCATGAGGTCATAAGTCTGAGCAGCCTCCCCGCCCCAAGATGATTTTAAAGACACCTGAATATCTGTAAATTATTCTAGTAATTTGGATGATTTTCCTAATATAATGAATTCAGCCATTCTCTGTTATCCTTTTAAAACAGTTGTATGTCCCAGAGTTTCTGTACGTGATGATCTAAGAGCTGATTTCTAAGAAGAGTTTTATCTTCTGGTAAAGAAAACTGTTCAATTTTTGTATTTAAACATTTAAAGATCCCCTCCAGACATGTTTTAAGACATATATATATATATATATATATATATATATATATATATATATATATATATATATATATATATAACACTTGAATAATAATAATTTGTGTCAGATGTAGTTTTTCCATTGAAAAGCTCAGAATCTATGAATATGCAAATATCGTTCATTTCAAAAGTTTTAACTACTTGACACAAGCGGCCTCCTATTTCACTGAAAAGTCCATTATCAGTGTACAGTGGGGCAAAAAAGTATTTAGTCAGCCACTGATTGTGCAAGTTCTCCCACTTAAAAAGATGAGAGAGGCCTGTAATTTTCATCATAGGTACACTTCAACTATGAGAGTCAGAATGGGGGGAAAGAATCCAGGAAATCACATTGTAGGATTTTTAATGAATAATTGGTAAATTCCTCGTTAAACTAAGTATTTGGTCACCTACAAACAAGCAAGATTTCTGGCTCTCACAGACCTGTAACTTCTTCTTTAAGAGGCTCCCCTGTCCTCCACTCATTACCTGTATTAATGGCTCCTGTTTGAACTCGTTATCAGTATAAAAGACACCTGTCCACAACCATCACGCTCCAAACTCCACTATGGCCAAGACCAACGAGCTGTCAAGGGACACCAGAAACAAAATGGTAGACCTGCACCAGGCTGGGAAGACTGAATCTGCAATAGGTAAGCAGCTTGGTGTGAAGAAATCAACTGTGGGAGCAAGTATTAGAAAATGGAAGACACACAAGACGACTGATAATCTCCCTCGATCTGGGGCTCCACGCAGGATCTCATCCCGTGGGGTCAAAATGATCACAAGAACGGTGAGCAGAAATCCCAGAGCCACACGGGGGGGACCTAGTGAATGACCTGCAGAGAGCTGGGGCCAAAGTAACAAAGGCTACCATCAGTAACACACTACGTCGCCAGGGACTCAAATCCTGCAGTGCCAGACGTGTCCCCCTGCTTAAGCCAGTACACGTCCAGGCCCGTCTGAAGTTTGCTAGAGAGCATTTGGATGATCCAGAAGAGGATTGGGAGAATGTCAGATGAAACCAAAATAGAACTTTTTGGTTAAAAACTCAACTTGTCGTGTCTGGAGGAGAAAGCATGCTGAGGTGCATCCAAAGAACACCATACCTACTGTGAAGCATCGGGGTGGAAACGTCATGCTTTGGGGCTGTTTCTCTGCAAAGGGACCAGGGCGACTGATCCATGTAAGGGTTTGAGCTCTGTCATTGCCAACAGAGGGTATATAACAAAGTATTGAGAGGAACTTTTGGTTATTGACCAAATACTTATTTTCCACCATGATTAGCAAATTCTTTAAAAATCCTACAATGTGATTTCCTGGATTCTTTCCCCCCATTCTGACTCTCATAGTTGAAGTGTACCTATGATGAAAATTACAGGCCTCTCTCATCTTTTTAAATGGGAGAACTTGCACAATTGGTGGCTGACTAAATACTTTTTTGCCCCACTGTATGTATTACTCTGTTTTTCTTGGCCTGAAAATTGTCAAAGTTAAGGACACGGAGTCTAAAAATATTGGTATCCACTTTTTAAAAACTCACTGTGTAACTTTGATTTTCAAAATATAAGCCACACTTTGAATTCCTAAATAAAAGACAGAGGGCATTACCTTTGGGTCCTCAGGAGTACACATTGTTGGCTTTGGTCTTTTTATTTATTTATTTATTTTTTTATGGGATTTGTTGACGATATAGTTGTGTAGAATAACATCAGCCTTATTCTTTAATCTGTGAGTAATATTCACATCCAAGCTCAACAATAGACAGTAATAGTACAGTTAGCAGTAAAACACATTGACAACATGATAGGGGGCTTCCCTTCATACAAGCATGACCACATGGATCGTGTACAGTCTCAGTGGCAACCGCAGTCCATAAATGTAGGAGGGGAGTTAGAAGACCTGTGTGGTGTCTCTGCTTTAAAAGCAGAGATACCAGCTGTGGCAGCCTCCATTTACAAATGGCGGGTCAACATACCACCATCAGAATCCCCCAGCCTCAGGTCACATCTGAACGTGCAACTTGCCACTCGCTATAGGAGCTAAACCTGTGTCTAACATTCCAGTGGAAATGAAATGCAATGTGTTGTGTTGCCGTCTAAATCTCTCCTTGTTCGGCTGTTTGCCCGAGCAGCCATCTGCACGCTGATTAGATTTTGTTTAGCTGAGTGTGTTTATTAAAAAGGAGAGCTCGTGGACGTTTTTGGCGTTCCTTCCTGCAGAAAAAGACAGAATCCTAGTTGTTAACTGCGACTTGTTTTTGGACGTCCCACATTTTTTCCCTTTCCAGATTTTGAGGGTCAGACATTCCCGTGGTTTTCCTCTCTAAACACCCGTCCCCCTGAAATAAGAAGCAACCACTTGGCTATTTTATTATTTTAGGGGCTGTCTGGAATGAGTGGAGCATTTTTATTAAAACTCTGTCTTAAAGTTAATGTTTTTTCCAGCCTTATCACGTTTGTGTGTTTTTTTTTTTTTTTTTTTTTTTTTTTGCGTTTTCCGTTTTCCGCTTTATTTGACAGTTATAGTAGAGAGAGACAGGAAAGGCAGGGGAGAGAGAGAGGGGATGACCTGCAGCAAAGGGCCCGCGCCAGACTCGAACCCAGGCCGCTGTGGTAAGGACTCAGCTTGATCGCCATTCTTACTGTCTTCAGTATGGATCAGTCTGCTGACTGGAATACTTTTTCCACATTCAGGGATTAGCCTGATAATCAGAGTGAACTGCCATTTCGTTTCACTTAATCCATCATGTTTGAATCGCTGAACAAATCTGAGATGTAGGCGGCCGTTCAAAGGCAATGATGTGGGAACATGCTGGTTATGAAACTGTAGTGTATGAAATAAGTGGTTTGATGTGAGAGCTTGTGTACGCATCTGCATGTGTTTCATGGAGCTGTAGGACTGTCATTACCTTCATTAAGTGCATCTGAAAGGGGGGCAGTCATTGATATGCACATAACACATCTGAGATACAGTGTTTTATGAATGTAGAGATTAAGTATGTTCTGTAATTGTAAAAGGAAGAAGCGTGGGGGTCTTTGACATTATGCTCATGAGGAATCTGAGAAATGTAATTTTAAATGAATCTAGAGATTAAGTCTGTTCTGCAAGGGGAAAAGGCGAAAAGTCTTAAATGAAGTTTCCAATTGTTTTATTTATTTTTTGCTTTAGTTAGGGAGAGTAAAATTTGTTTGCTGGTTTGTTTGCAGGGTTTAAGCTTGTTGAGGCTGCAGACAAGACAAGGGTCAAGGGGAACACTCTGTCCACTAATGGTGGTTAAAGTAGATGTGAAATTGTAACACGTGGGAACACTGCTTTAGGTATTATAGGTTCTGTGCAGTATTTTAAAGTATTTAGACATACAGTGTGTAGCGACGTGTCGATGGGGATATCAGCTGCCCTACAAAAAACATACAACATAACTTGGAAAAAATCTACACCAGAATAACCCTCGTCTGTCCATTTCTTCCATGTTGCAGGCCAGCAGAGGAACTGTGAAAGCCAGTGGAAACTTCAATGCCAGTGCAGATGCTGATAGCTTGTACAAGGCTATGAAAGGGCTGGGTAAGATGCTTGTGTGTGTGTGTACACATCTGCTGTTAGCACAGTGTCATCTGATACGTTGAAGGCGTGTCAGTCAGTAGTATAACTCCAACAGACCAATGAGAGAGCGTTTTTTGGGGAGCTCCGCTCTGAACAAGTACTGTAGTTATCCCTGCTGTCTCCACCCAAACAGCAGTGAGTCATAAGCACACATGAGTCATAAACACACGAGCGGAGTTGAAACTCGAGTCACTGAGCAAACACATCTGCTGAACTCGACTGAAGGCTGTAATTATGTGGGTGAAATAAATGGAATAAAGAGTCCACCTAGAGTCTAGATGGACTCTTTATTCCATGTGGTGTTTAGGTCCTAGACCTAGCATGCTCATTGTCATGTAGTATGTGTCGCTTGTGAGAATAGTTATAAACAAACACTTGCTGCTTGGGTGAGTAACCATGGTGCTTGTTGCCGTAGGGACTGACGAGGATGCCATCATGAAGCTGTTGACGGCTCGCAGCAACGCCCAGAGGCAGCAGATCAAGGCCGCCTACAAAACTCTGTTTGGAAAGGTTGGACTTCCTTAACAGCTGTTAAACCACATGACCACACATTACAAGAGCTCCAACTTTAAAAGGCGTGTTGTTGCACCACATTTAAAGGCATAATGTTTATACCTGTTCTGCATTACCACACTCAGGCAGGCTGTCATAGCCTCCTCCTGGCTGCATCTCACTGCTCCACTCCAAGAATTCACTGTCTTTTGCATGTCTTTGTAGTCTTGACGTGATGAATTGTGCAAATAGGAATAAGGGCGCACACTTTCAGTGTTATGTGGTCTTTAAATCTTCGTCTGGGATAGCAAGTTATATAGATCGTGATTGTTGTGGGGATTCAGTAAGACTAGGTAGGGACATTTAATCTAGTCTGTGCATGCATGTGGCTCAAGAAAGGAAATGTTAAAGAATAAAAATGAAATCACTCACACTGCATCAAAAATAAAAACTTGACATAACAATTGTTTCTGCATTGATAAGAATTACTGAACCAAATAAGTGTACTGTTATGATTAAATCAATTTACATGCAAATAGGCTACTGTAAATTGGTTAGCATCTGCATGTTTCTGCTCTTTGTCTAACACACAATTAGCTAAAACCTCCTTTCAGTAATGAAAACACTTAAATTGACTTACCTCTAGCTGCATGTCAACTTAAAGAAATAGTTTGACATTGTGGGAAATACGCTTGTTCGCTTTTTTGCGAAGAGTTAGATGAGAAGATTGATACCACTTTCGTGTCTGTAGGGTAAGTATGAAGCCACAGCCAGCAGCTGGTTAGCTTAGCTTAGTATTAAAACTGGAGAAAGGGGGTAAAAGCTTCCAGTCTTTATGCTAAGGTAAGCTAACTGGCTGCTGGCTCCAGCTTCATATTTATAGTACAGACACTAGGGTGGTATTGATCTTCTCAGCAAGAATGCAAATAAGCACATTTCCCAAAAGGTTGAACTGTTCCCATAGACTATATATAAAGATGGACGACGTGTCTCCACTTCCTCCCACTGTACAAAAATGAAGCCAAAATCTCCCGGAGTCTGCGCAGTAGCGATCAGAGTTGAAGCCACTGTATCGAGGTCCCACCCATACAATCGCTTTTTTTGCTTCACGCTTGGGGAGCTGTCATGTCGTCCATCTTTATATACAGTCTATGATTATTCCTTTAACACAAGCTGAGCAGAAAACGTTGTGCTGCCACTGCACAGGATTAGCTGTTCATAATATTCAGAATATTTGGACAGTCTCTCCTTTTTAAAAGCACATACAAATGATGAAGAACGCTTAAGAGAAGAGTTCAAATCCTGCTTGCTTTCATACCTCCGCACATCTGGCAAATAGCTGCGTAAAATGGCCTTGGTTGTCAGATTGTCGGACCCCACAAATCCACTGTCGGACGCAGGATTTATGCTGCACCAGAACTAATTAAAGTACATACTGTATCTTCATGTCAGGATCTGATAGATGACCTGAAGGGAGAGCTAGGTGGCAAATTTGAGACCCTGATCGTGGCTCTGATGACCGCACCCATCATTTATGATGTGACATCCCTCCGCAACGCCATCAAGGTAAGTGCTGCAGTTGCCAGATATAAGACCGATAAAGACTCTTATGTGCTGAAGATGGAGAGTTTATGCACACAGACAGAAATTTTAGCAGTCAGAGCAGCTGGAAACTCTGATGTCATTTCATCAGACATTTCCCCCTTTGACCTGTAGGGGGCAGGAACAGATGAGAAGGTCCTGGTGGAGATCCTCGCCTCCAGAACTCCTCAGCAGGTCAAGGACATCATCGCTGCTTATAGACAAGGTAACACACATGCAGTTTAATTCGTCTATTTCTTGAAAATGCCCAGTTAAGCTATTTAGTCCAAGCACATAGGAGACTGTAGTCCACATTCTTCGTTTTTATTCTTTTACTGAAAACTTTCTCCTTTTTTTTAAAGAGAGAAATTGAGCTGACAGACTTTTTTTTTTTTTTTTTTTTAAACTGTGATTTATTAATATTTTCAGTGGCATACATAGACTTTCAATGAAAAGGCACAGAAACAAGTTGGGGGGGAAAAATCACTTTACATGTAAACAGACTGTATTATACTGTGTTATTTGTTACATTATTCACATTATTCTTATTTGTGTATGTTTGTTTATGTGTGTCATTTTTCATGTACTTTAGTTTCCTGGTGGACAAAAAAAATTTAATTGCTCGGGATTACGACAGTGTGACAAAGTTGGGAAACTTTTTTTTTTTTTTTTCCCCAAAGATCAGGTCTAAAATAAATCATTAACACGTGTGTTTCGTGTCTTAGAGTACGATCAGGACCTGGAGGAGGATATATGTGGTGACACTTCAGGTCACTTCAAGAGACTTCTTGTTATTCTGCTGCAGGTAAATCTCCTGTTCTCCTCTCGCCTTGTCTCCTCTCCTCCTTTTTTTTTTTTTTTTTTTTTTTTGTTCTTGTCTCCTCCTCTCTTCTATCCTCTCATCTTTTTATCCTTATCTCCTCTTTTCTTGTCTCCTCTTTTCTTGTCTCCTCTCCTTTTTTTTTTGTCCTTGTCTCCTCTCCTCTATCCTTGTCTCTGTTCCTCTTTTTTTTCTGTCTCCTCTCCTTGTCTCCTCTATCCTTGTCTCTTGTCCTTGTCTCCTCTTGTCTTGTCTCCTATCTTCTATCCCTGTCTCCTATCTTCTATCCCTGTCTCCTCTCCTCTATCCTTGTCTCCTCTCCTCTCTAACAGAGATGATTTGTCTCTCCTCAGGCGAACAGGCAGAACAGGATCCAGGAGGGAGAGATCCAGAGTGATGCTGAGGTGAGTCAGCTGTTCATCGCTGGTCAGTAAATATTTCTTCTCTTCACCATCAATGGTGTCTTTGTCTTTTTGTCTGAGGGTGTGACTGTCACATGTGTTTGTGGACAGGGTCTAAAAACAGGGCCTTAGAGCCTGTTTGTGCATGTGTGTTTTGGAGGTGGGGGTGGCAGTTTGTACAGCTAATCTGTAATGATGTTATGACTCCCTCTAGTGGGGAGCAAGTAACAATTATCTTAAATTATTATTATTATTATTTTTTTAAATACCGTGAAGGAGTATGGGTAAACTATTTTCCTCTAGTTCTTGCTGCCACTTTGCTGAATATTGTCTGATCTATGACAGCATCTGTATGAACATGGTCCATCTCCAGTACTGTGGAGAATTTGCTGTAACATGTTCAGTTATAGTTTAAATCAATAGTATTTCTGAGATACTCTGTTATCTATTATTATACTATTATGTGACCACAAAGTCTAGTGAGGCTCTGAGAGAGCTGAATCTGCTCAACTCATTCCTCATCAGCACATTCAGTACGAGAAGACAATCCAATCCTGCACGCTTGGAACGGAAGGGTGAGATGAGTGGTATTCAAGTGGTTGTAAACTGCAATTTCACTGCTAGGTAGTTGGCGTGCCCCCTTTTTAAGAATCTGATTGTGAGGGACAAACGATGTGTGATGTGTACCGTTTGTTTCTTTGGTCGTAGGTCCTCTTCAAGGCAGGAGAGCAGAAGTTCGGCACTGAGGAACAATCCTTTGTCACCATCCTGGGAAACCGGAGTGCTGAACATCTTAGGAAAGGTTTGTCTGTGTGTCTGACAGTTGGGGGTTGCAGCAAGAATAAGAGAGCTGCTGTAATTATTTAGCAGTTTCACATAATGGCCAGACTCATTCTGAACCTCTGTGTTACAGTATTTGACGCTTACATGAAGTTGTCTGGATACGAGATGGAGGAGAGCATTAAGAGGGAAACATCCGGCGGCCTGAGAGATCTGCTTCTCGCCGTGGGTACGAAAATACACAACTCCATACTGCACACTGATTTTGTTGTGAGCTTCTCGAGAGGTGGTGACTTTGAAAGACTAATGACACCTTTTCAATCTTTGCCTGTGTTTTCTGTTTTTCTTTTACAGTGAAGTGTGCCAGGAGCGTTCCAGCCTATTTTGCTGAGACTCTGTACTATGCAATGAAGGTAAGACAACAAAAGATGTCTGAAATGGCCAACTAGGTATAGTCAATGCCAATGATAAAATCAGTTGTTAAAACACATATAATGCCAGCAAAATGCAATCCATTGCTGCTAAATAAAAGTCCCCATTGGTGCTTTCAATTGTGAGCTTTTAAAACTTAAAAATAGTGACTTGTTCTTCATCAGAAATGGGGAAATGGTAGGACACACTCATTTAGCACAACTCATAAGTCCCTGAAGTACGTTTAATGTCCATAGGCTCAATTTGAGCCAGACTGTCATTTAAATGAATCAAGCCAGTTAGTCGTATGGAAACTTAAAGAAGCTTCTTGATATGTTTTCTTTGGAAAAACTGTTTGTAGTCAGTATTGTTGGTTTCTTAGTCATGTGAAACCTGGACAAACTTGATTTGATGTTTCAAATTATTAATGTTACTTTCTGTTGGTCACCAGAAAATCCTGAAAACAGATTTAGATGAAATTCTTTTAAAAGATAGGGCATTTTATTGGGTAGAGATAGTGGAGAAATGAGGGAGAGAGATGCAACAAAGGCCATTTTAACCCCTGAGCCCCAGCACCTACAGAAGTTTTCTTAGAAATGGCATTGTTGAACATTATGGCTATTTTCCCATGAACTACTGCACTTACTTAAAGTGGCTATATTTTTATTATAACAATGGCGTCGCTCCTAGTGATGAACTTAAAAGAATTATCATCCGAATCTGCAGTTCCCCTCGGCTTTACGGAGCTTTAGTGAGTTTCAGCTCATTGTTTAGCTGTCCGGTCTGTAACTTTACTGCAACTGTTTGCTAACATGAATGCCATATGTCAGTGTTGTGTTCACAACTAGTTTCTGCTGCTCCCAAGTGTTTTTGAATATTTACAGAATTGTAGAGCCTTGGCAGAAGCTTGTGCTCTCAGATGATTATTACACATTTATGTGGCATACAGTAAATTATAAATATGTGTTTGTTGCAGGGTGCAGGAACGGATGATAACACCCTGATCAGAGTGATGGCGAGTCGCTGTGAGGTTGACATGTTGGACATCAGAGCTCAGTTCAGGAGGATGTTTGCCTGCTCTCTGTATTCCATGATCAAGGTACACACATGAATAAACAAATACACTAGATTTAGCTTTAGCTAAGGCTAGCCGTGGCATGTGGCTAACCCACAAGCTAGCTTTCACTTGATATAGTCCTCCTACTTTAGCTATCTAGTTAAGTGTTTTTCTGCGACAGAGTGTAGCAAATAGAAATGTTCGTGGAAATTGCATAAGTTTTAGATTAGATTCAGCTTTGTCATTGCACAGAGTACAGGTACTGAGACAATGAAATGCAGTTTAGCATCTAACCAGAAGTGCAAAAAGCAGCAAAGTATGGAGGCTACATATGTATAGCACTAGGCCTATCTATAAATAAGATTTAGATCTGAATGTGCCAAGATATAACTTATATAGCACCTTTTTTAAAACAGAGTTTACAAAGTGCTTTGACAGACAAAGCAAAGCAGGATACCCAGAAGACAATATAACAGAAAGCCAAACAAAGGCAGGACAAAGTAAAGGTAAAAAATTAAAACGAGAGATAAAAACAATAAAAAAAAACAACCTTTCAATAAAATAAATACAAATAAAAAGAATAAAAGCAATAAAAACATCACATAAAAGCAAGTCTATAAAAATGGGTTGTAAGAAGTGATTTTAAAAGAGGTCACTGATCTTGCAAGCCTTAACTCCTCAGGCAGGTCGTTCCAAAGCTGAGGCGCCCTGATGGCAAAAGCCATGAACAGTATGAACATGTGCAGCAGTTACAGTTGGCAGTGCAGGTATAAGTATAAATATATATAGTGCAGATGTAAGTACAAGTCATGCTAAAAGTAAAACATTATATACAGAATAAACAGCTGGAGGTATGATATAAATACGGTGCATACACTATGGATAGATATGTACAGTATCATGGCATAATCATTTTTAGATGGTAAAACAGATGTCAAAAAGTCAGACTTACCAACACGTGTAGTTTACCTGCATTTTTGCAGTAAACTACACCATGAAGCTTCCCCCTTACTTGATTTCTGCATGTGTTTTTTGTTACAGGGAGACACCAGCGGTGACTACCAAAAGGCCTTACTGTTGCTCTGTGGTGGAGATGACGCGTAACCATGGCAACAAGCAATACAACAAACTACACCTGAAGTGCCTCTTTAAGTTGGCCCATTGTGCCGTCGACTCATTGAAACAGGAAGCGAACACAAACTCAAAATTCATCACAACAAAACTTTCTTGTGCGTGTGAGAAAGAAAGACGGCCCATCAGGTCTTTTTAAACTATGATACCAAATAATGTCTTTGAAAGGTAGCTAACATTTTGTTAATGTACACATTATAATGCCGCTTTTGGTCAACTAACATCCTCAATATGACTTATAACATTAATTTGTAATGCTAAAGGATCAGACCACAATTGTTTTGTTTGCACTTTGTATGGCTGAAACAATATATGCAATAATAAACTTTTCAGATGAAGTACAATGGCAAATTTTTCTCGTCTCTGGCATGTCTCAGTACAAATCCTGTCCTGCAGTACACTTGTACAAGTACCTGTGCAGTATCTGTTGAACATGCACTGGCCTCTGATAGCCACTAGAGGAAGATAGAGCAGCTTTAATAGAGTCCTGAGTGTTAAAACACCTCAACGTCACCCATGTCGTCATTACTAGTAGACAGACGCGGAAGGTACTTGAGTAAAAGTACATTTACTCAGTACTATACTTATACAATTTTTAGGTTTTTGAACTTTTGCAGCTTTATACTTCTACACATTTAATATATTGTACTTTTTAATCCACTACATTTATTTGGACAGCTAAAGTGGCTGCTTACTTTGCAAATTAAGACTTTACATACAAAACATATGATCAGTTTATAAAATGTGAAGCATTACTATTACGATTAAACTTCCCGATAATATATAATGTACAGTTAAAATCAGCTCTTTTGACCAGCTACAATGTTTAAATGCTGCTTATTTTAATGTATTAGTAATTATTCAATAATATAATGCATTCAAGTGTTCAGCTCTCTGAAAGGCAGCATTCCCCACGATGAACACTTTTGCTTTTCTGACTGATTCTTTTGTAAAATTCTTTATTCAGGACTATTTAATGAGTATTTATGCATTGTGGTATTGCTAGTTTTACTCAAAAAACGATCTGACCACTAATACTTTGCAACAGAGCTTGTAATATCTTTGCTCTTTGCTTTGGATCCTTGGAACAACATTGTAACACAGATGCCTGATGTTTTAATATGCCAGCAGTGGTGGAAGAAGTACTCAGATCGTTTACTTAAGTACAAGTAGAAATACTGCAGTGTATGAATACTGTGTTACAAGTAAAGTCCTGCATTCAGGTTTTTACTTAAGGTAAAATAAGTATTAGCATCAAAATATACTTAAAGTACCAAAAGTAAAAGTACTCATTAAGCATAACGGCTCATTTCAGAATAACATATTATTGGCTTATAATAACTGGCGCATTAATATGTCACTTTAATGTTGCAGCTGGTAACTTTATATTCTGCTGGCTTGTAAATTTACCCCTTGGATCAATAAAGTGTTATCTAAACCTGGAATAATACGTCATAAAGTATTTGTTGATTTATATTTTGTATTATTAATTGAATCTCTAAAAAAGTAACGAGTAACTAAAGTGGAGCAGGGTAAAAAGTACAATATTTGCCTCTGAAATGTAGTGGAGTAGAAGTATAAAGTAGCAGAAAATGGAAATACTCAAGTAAAGTACATATACCTTTTAAAATTGTACTTAAGTACAGTACTTGAGTAAATGTACTTAGTTACTTTCCATCACTGTGTGTCAGTTATGTGAAAGCCGTTAACAACTGATGGAAGCATTTGTGCTCTCACAAACGTTATTTTTCTTTTAAGGGCCAGTTCACCAAAATTACATAAAAAACATACAGGTTTATTTCTGCCTCCACTCCAATACAACAAAGGTTAATGGGATTATGTTTGTGGTGCTCGCAGCCCCGAAACACTACATTTAAATGTTTAAATGATACCACTAGAGGCAAGTGAAAACATATGTATTTTGTAATTGGAGTGAACTGACCTTTTTAAATACTCAAAGTCCATAGATGGCACTCCTTCACTGTTGAAAACATCACATATATGAAGCTTTCACTGCTGCATGTTGTTCTGCAGATTATCTAGTGGTGGTGAGGCCTCATTTACAGGCAAGGCAAGTTTATTTTCATAGCAGCTTTCAACAAGACAGAAAGGCATTAAGAAAATATATAAAAGAAACACAAGACAATAGAAAAAGACACATAATAAGGATTTTAAAAAGAAGTAAACAAAATAAAATACAAGATAAAAACAAGCTAAAATAGAATAAGCACCCACAGTGCAGTGCAAGACATGAATGAAGAGTCCAGAGTTAAACTTCATAAAATGCAGTGCCAAACAGAAAAGCTTTAAGATTTAAAAGAACTCAGAGTCGGTGCAGATCTCAAGATTTCTGGGAGTTTGTTGGTGCATAAAAACTGAATGTGTTTAGATTTGACTTAGTTTTGTTACGATTGTCACTGTCATGCTTCTTGCGGTCATTGTAACAAAAGAAGCTTGACAGCATTAGGATTTTAGTGTAACGTCTTGGGTTGACGTTCACCTCCTATAACTAAAGTAAAAGTGGCTGAATGAGGTAAATGTTGCCAGTAAAAAGGTTTCAAAGGAAAATGTTTTGCTCTGTGTTTCAGTGTGTGTGTGTTGGGTTGAAGGAGGGCTCATCCCAGGTCCTGTTACACTACTTTCTGTCATTCCTTTCACGCAAGCAGTTATTGCTGATTGTTACCACAGAAACAGGCAGCCAATAACAAGGTCCGAACAGCAGGGTGTGGGGGTCAGGCCACCTCGAGCCACAGGAAGAACAATACCTCCAGCTCCTCCCACCTTGCTGCCTTGCGTGTTTTTGGGAGTCTGTGTGTGGGCATGTGTCCGGTCAGCTTTGTAGGTCAGATCTGAAGTACTTAGTGAAGCGTTGAGTTGTGATTTGATGAACCCCCCCCTGACATCCAGCCCCTCCTCTCCTTCATCACACTGGCTGAAGCTCTGTGAACTACAAACAGTGTAGTTCAAGTTCAAAATCAGAATCAGAATCAGAATCAGAAATACTTTATTGATCCCCGTAGGGAAACTCTTTGTTCCAGTAGCTCTTCTTTACGTCAGTGCACACAGGAGAAAACGATATTATACACTATAAACAGGTCAGAAATAAATTAAGTAACATGTTGGTATAAGTATAAGATAAACTAAGTGTCGAGTACCAAGTGGGTTTACTGGTAGATGGTGAAGTACAGTATAAATACAATGTCACTAATTATGTAATAAATAATAGTAAAAGCAGAGGTGCATGTACTGTCGAGAGTGATTGAGGTATATCCGTAACAGTAATAAGAAAAACTAACAAGGGAAAACTAATATTGCACTTGAGTAGTAAACAGAATATTGCACAATTATTATTAAGATGTAATGCTCAATGTCCAGTTTAGTGACCTAGGGTCAAACAGACTAATCCTTAGAGGGAGGAGTTAAATAGTTTGATGGCCACAGGCAGGAATGACTTCCTGTGGCGCTCTGTGGTGCTCTTTGGTGGGATGAGTCTTCCGCTGAAGGTGCTCCTTTGTTTAGCCAGCACGTCATGGAGCGGGTGGGAGACACTGTCCAAGATGGCGTGTAGTTTGGCCAGCATCCTCCTCTCTGACACCACCGCCAGAGAGTCCAGCTCCACCCCCACAATGTTACTGGCCTTACGGATCAGTTTGTTCAGTCTGTTTGCGTCCGCTACCTTTAACCTGCTGCCCCAGCATGCAACAGCATACAGGATAGCACTGGCCACCACAGACTCATAGAACATCTTCAGCATTGTCCGGCAGATGTTGAAGGACCTCAGCCTCCTCAGAAAATAGAGGCGGCTCTGGCCCTTCCTGTAAACAGCCTGAGTGTTCTTGGTCCAGTCCAGTTTATTATCCAAGTGTACTCCCAGGTACTTGTAGTCCTCCACAATGTCCACACTGACCCCCTGGATGGAAACCGGGGTCACTGGTGCCTTGGCCCTCCGTAGATCCACAATCAGCTCCTTTGACTTTGTCGCATTGAGCTGCAGATGGTTCTGCTCGCACCATGAAACAAAGTTACCCACCACAGCCCTGTACTCCGTCTCATCACCACCGCTGACACATCCCACCACAGCAGAGTCATCAGAAAACTTCTGAAGGTGGCAGGACTCTGTGTGGTAGCTGAAGTCTGTGGTGTAGATGGTGAAGAGGAAGGGAGAGAGGACAGTCCCCTGAGGGGCCCCAGTGTTGCTGACCACGCTGTCTGACACACAGTGCTGCAGCCGCACATGCTGTGGTCTGCCAGTCAGGTAGTCCACAATCCAGGACACAAGGGGCGTCCACCTGCATCGCTGCCAGCTTCTCTCCCAGCAGGGCTGGCCGGATGGTGTTAAAAGCACTGGAGAAGTCAAAAACATGATCCTCACCGTGCTTGCCGGCCTGTCCAGGTGGGTGTGGATGCGGTTAAGCAGGTAGATGATGGCGTCAAAATGACTCGGAAGTTTGTTTTCCAGCAAAGCTTAGAACAGTTACCAGTACACATAGTTTAAAATGTGCAATGAAAGATGCAAAGGACTGAATAATAAAAGGCTTTAAGTTCTTGGTTTGAATGAAACTTCATCCTGCAAAGTTCGTGTGTGATTGTCTGTACTACTCAGATTTTACCTGCCAAAAGCTGAAACTATCCTCCGGCATATAGCTGCTCTACATTGATGTAGAGCTGAAACAATTAGTCCATTAAGTCAATCAGCAATCGGCAACTATTTTGATAGTCAATTGATAATTTCATTTATTTTTAAAGCAAAAAAGTCGAAATTCTCTGTAGTTCCGGCTTCTCAAATGTGACAGTGAACTGAATATCTTTTGGTTTTGGACTGTTGGTTGAATAAAACACGAAATATGAAGAGCCTTTTTATTCACTGTGAAAAAATAAATAATCGACAAAACAATCGATAGTGAAAATAATTGTTAGTTGCAGCCCTACATTCATGACATTGTGTTAAAGTCTGCAGAATCTATCAGAAACGAGATGAGCGATTATGAACAGCTTCTGAAGGGTCTTCAGTCATAAAGACGCAGGATCTAAAGTTTACATGCAGATAAGTGACAAATTAAAGGAAAACCCAGAATTAAAGAGTGGAGAAATAACAAATCCAGATGCTAACCCTGTACTGCATGACAACTAAGCAATTAACACCAATAAGAGTAAAAGATTTAACTGATTAATTAAAAAGATGAATTGCACATTGAGATGTCTGTGGTGCAAAATCAGAAGGTGCTGATCTATAGAAATATGGAAAAAAGTGATAGACATTTTAAACATGTAGAGCATTGATACTTGATTGTAACATGTTTCAAAACATGATATATACAAACAAACTGATCAGACAGAACCTACAGATCAACAGATCTGCAGGTTTGAGAGTAATGTGGTGGTTTTCACAAACAAATCCATAACACCCAAATTCCTGAAGGCATGCTTCGGCACTCTAGGCTTTCTGCTCCTAAAATACTAGAAAAGGTTATATCCTCCATATTTTCCTTTCTTGAGCAGATGTCACAAAGCGTGTCACAATAAAAGACAAAAGCAACACACCTAGTATACCACACAATATACAGACACTATATAAGTGTAAAGTTCTGTAGTCTGAACCCAGAAGCATGACTAAGAGACCAACAGGATAAAAGTAACAGTTCACGTTTACTCAGGAGTCAGGGACTGGAAAAAAGTCAAAAACCAGGGAAGATCAGGTGATGGTGAATGGTGGGAAAAGGACTTACTGCAGGGCAGGAGGGAGTGATGGGAGCTGAAATGACAAGAGAGTTAGTATATGTCAGGGAATAAAGCAGGCAGGAAAATGTGAGAACTGGGAGAATGAAAAAATTTATGAAACTAGACATGCAAGCAGGCATACCGGGGTCCAAACACCCAATGCAACTTAAAACCAAATATTCTGATAAAACCAGATATTACTGAAAAGGAAGGTGGTTTAATACCTTGATCCTTAGTCAGATGTTCTATCTGTTGCACAGCGAAGGCTGATGTTTGTTGAAGCACTTCAGAACAAAACAGAAAGAGTTACTCTTTCTTTGGTAGAGCACTATCGGTTTTTAAAAGGTGTCCACGAATCTTAAGTTTCAAAGTTTAGGAGCCACAATCGCAAAGACACAGTCTCCTTTAGCTTCAAGCCTGAAGTGAGAAACCACCGACACACCATAATCAGAAGACATCAGAGATCTATTAGTGCTGTAGTAGCTCTCTAATGTAGGCAGTGCAGTGCGTGATCATGCAGAGCTCGATAGTGATCACAAGAATCCTTAATTGGCTAAATCTGATGTGAAGACAGTGTCACAGGAGATATTTTAGGGCTTGTCAGGACCCCATGAGGGATCACGAGATAAATCTGAAGGGCTGCAAGATGATGAACAGGATAGAAGAAAAAACTAATTTCTGAGGCACAAAATTCAAAGGTTTTATTTGTCACATGGTCACACAATACGTGCAGTGAAATGTAATGTGGTACACTTTTGAGGCCGTGCTGAAAAATGAAAAATGTGCAATTGAGAATAATAATGTCATAAAATTAATAAATTGTGTTTATTTTACAGACTTTCTGCTAATATTTTCCCCTTGTGAATTACTGCATCTACATGTTTAAGAAATCATCAAAAAAAACACCACTCTTTTGTTGGGAACCTGTTTTAGACAACGAGATCAAGAGCTGGTCGTGCAAAATATCTAAGTTGAAACATGAAGTAGCTGACTCAAGCTCTTTGAGTGTCCTTGTGGCTCTTGTATTGTGTCTTGTAATTTTGTCACTTTTTCTTGTCTCTCTTGATTGTAGCAAATCCAGCAAAGCCTTCCACATGTTATGTTTTTGGTGGGATCTATGCAACAAATCTGATTTTCTCCCTCTTTGTGCCCCAAATCTAGCAAAGACGAGCCTCTTTTTACATCAGTCTTAAACTATACACGTGTACATGAAGAATGTCGGCATTAAAAGAGAAACTAAACAAACCATTAATCTAAAATATAGAAGTTTTATTCATCAGGAAAACATGTATGCTTAGTTTTGCGTCTTTAGGCACAGGTTAGATCGAAGAGCAGATAGAAAACATTGTCAGAGGTGGATCTGCTGTTTGTTGGATCATCCTTTTACTTGAAAGGCCTGAAACCTCAAAGGGCTTTTAATAAAAGCTGTTTTAATGCTTTGAGTAGAGGAGTCAAAGGCTGGGGTTTTCACAAGTGTTTGTTTGGTTTGTAAAGCATCGACACTACCACCCTGCGTGGGAAAAAGAAACAAGATGAGACATGGACCCATTATGTCAGATATGAGCAGGAAAAGGACACACATACCTAAATATGACTCAGATAAGTTGATGATTATTGACAATAATTGTTTTCCTTCAGGGATTTCTTCACCTCATTAAGATATTTCTGACAGTTTGAGAGATTTGTCTTGACTGGGCCCCTAGTCTGTAGTACTTTACACATCACAGAAAAATGTACAGTGTGACATTAAAGTCTCCACCAATTTCACATGTCAAAGTCAATTTGCTAGTCATGTGGGGTACTATTCAGCCTTTGGGGCTATGAAGTGGCCATAAAGGGGCTTTGAAAAGTATGAGAAAATTTCTCAAATGACATCAGTTAAGTAATTTCACTTTTGGCTGAAATTTGCTTTCATTTGAAAATGGACAGTAGAGAGATGAGAGGAAATGAGAGGAGAGTAAAGGTGTCAGTATACTTTGTCAGAACTGCTTGTCAGAAGGTTGAAAAGCTTCAGAAACCCCCTCCCCCAACACCTTTCCGACATCCATTTCTGTAACTTTCCAAAACGGACAATCCGACATTCACACCCACTTCAAGCAGTGATTGGCCAGCTGTGTGCAGGTGAGAAAGTAAGTAGGGTTTGAACTTCTGTCTCTTGCTCTCTTTTTGCATTCTTTACACAACCATTTCGGGCACTTTCCATGTGTATACCCAAGTAGAGGTGTTCAGTATGTGAACAAACAAATCTTTAACACCAAATCTTCAAGCGAACTGGCTATACTGAATCATCATTAGCGGCAATCAGTAGCTTTTTGCAGTGAAGCTCCCCTCACTGGTGACTGAGAGCATCGCTGACAACTCACAGTAAGTTACTTCCTCTTTAAAAGCATAATAAAACACCACAGAAACAATTATAGTGTGATAACTGTTGCACTTAAATGACTGCTGAGCTAATAACCTTATGTGCAATGCTTGTATAAGCTAGTTTTGTACTGAACCGAACGTGACAGTGTAGACCACAAACATACTGAACATACTACTAAACTGAAGACGGTTAATGCATTCACTTACTGTTGTACATACTGAAGTGCATTTCAACGATGATGCGACCACTTAGCCTCGAAAAAAGTGAACAAACTGCATAGTTAGTGATTACGAATCTTTACACTGAACTTAATGAAACGATTCGAATCAGCAAAGTGATTTGTAATTTTTACACTTAATAAATGAGTGCAACACTATGAATGCCTTCCAGGACAGACTGTAAATGTATGCCGTTATCCCCGTATTTAAACAATCATCGCACCTCGTCCTCTTTGACAGCCGGCTGGCTTTTCACTCCGCCTTCCAGTGTGGCCATTTGGAACAACAATAAGGCACACAAACTAGTTATTTTCTAGCATAACTCGGTCCCAAGAGTGTCATGGTGTATGGTTACTTCCTGTCTTATTTTGAAATATTCTCCTCCCCTCATGTGTCTTGTAGTTTTACTTCCTGTCTCTTGCTTTTCCTGCCTGTTCTGATTGTTTGCACTGCCCTGATTAGTTGCACCTGTGTCTTGTTGTCTCCCCTCACCTGAGTGTATTTAGTCTGTGTGCTTCCTTTGTTCCTTGTCAGATCATCGTTGTCTCTTGTCAAGTGTCCTTGTTTTTGTTCCTGTGTTTCCCACTGAGTTTTGGATTATTTCTCAGTTTGGTTTGTACCATTTCCTGGATGCGGTGGACTTTGGTTTGCTCTTTTGGACTTTTTGCTTCTGGTGGACCGCTCACCTGTTTTGAGGGACTACTGCCTGCCTGTAATCCCTGCGCCATGGAAGTCTCAGTGCCCAGCACCCCAGAGACTCAGCTGACCAACGCCCCAGAGACCCAGCTGCTCAGCATCCCGAGACTCAGCTGCCCAGCGTCACAGAGACTGTTCAGTGTAACAGAGCTTTCCCCAGTCTGCAGCCCGGACGACCCCTGCTCCTGGTCTCCAGTCGGCAGTCTGGCCGACACCTGTTCCTGTGCCGCAGCAGTCATCTCCAGTCCCTGCTTGGCCGCAGCAGCCACCTTCTGCTCTGGTTGGACCGCAACCTACTCCTGCTCCAGTTGGGTCGCATCCCGTCCGACCTCCAGAGGGGTTTTGCCTTCGTCGCCGACCTACAGAGGGTTCCTGTCTTTGCTGCTGATCTCCAGTCCGACCTCCAGAGGGATTTTGTCTTTGTCACTGGCCTCCTGTGTTGCTCTGCATGTCTGGTCATCCCCTGGACCTGCTCAGCCCTTCAGCCCTGCCTCCTGGTCGCCTTCCTGACCTGCTATGCTCACCTGTTCAGCCCTCAGGCCTTCCGCCTGAGGCCTATCTCCATTCAGTCCCTGAATTCCTCCTACAATGAGTATGAGTTAGTCCCCTATGTCAGTTGGTGCTGAGACTAACTGCCCTCCCTCAGACACACTCTGACCAGTCTCACAACAACACTGCGTTCCTCCTACAATGTACAACGTTCAATGAAATAAGGAACATTTACTTTAACAAGTTCAATTCTGTAATCTCAGATTTCAAATAGCTAAATGACATCTCAAAATTAAAAATACTCCTAGGAGAAGGAGACAGGGCAGATCTTGCTGCCCAAGTCTACAAATTATTATTATTATTATTATACTATCTTACTTATCTGTATATATTTTAATATCACAATTCTTCTGTTTATGTATGTTTTTATTTTACACATGCTTTGGCAATGTTAACATCTGTTTCCCATGCCAATAAAGCCCAAATGAATTAAACTGAACTGAATTGAATTGAGAGGGAGAGAGAGAGAGAGAGGGGTATGACATGCAAAAAAGGTCCCTGGCTGGAATCCAACTGTGGACTTTGAGGGTATTTTTTATGTATCTCAACTATTTTGGCCATCCGGACACCCCCAAAATGAATCAAAAAATATATATCTTGGGCAGGTTTAGGTTTCTATATTTGTGGCTGCTTGTGTTTCCACATTAGAAACTAGGGAATTATACATCTAATCTATTTAATTTTTTTGCAGATTGACTGACCTCTGAGGACAATAAATTCTGGCTCCAAGATCAACATTGTTCATCTGTGTAGCAGCTCGAGACACTGTGCTGTGCTGACATTTGATTTTGGAGAGAACAATTGTTTTTTTCTGTCAGTTTGTCTGTAAGTAAATGTTAACTGTCAAAACAAGATTGTGAACACTTGATTTTCACTTTTTCCTTTGAATATCTAACGTGCAGAGTTCAGTCTGTACTGATAGTTATCAAAGTCATGCAGCTGGTGGATGAAAATCTTTTCTTTTCCACTCTGATCTTTTTCTACTATGAAGCTGTTGTTTGGATATTTTGTGTTTTGTTTGTGTATCACTGCGTACCTGTATGCTTGAATGTGTGTGGTGTTGATGACATCCTGATACATACTGTAAAGAGTGGACACTGCCTGCAAGCAAATTCCACTGAAAACCTGAAAACACCTAGTAATGATAGAAGCGGGAATTACACACACACCCTACTATCATGCTACAATCTAGTATCTGTTCATACGTGTGTTACAGATCTTTTATCAGGCCTACTGACTTGTTGACCTTTGAGGGTGTGAAACAAATGGTTGTATTACGGACAGGAAGCTAGTTTTACAATAAAGTATCAAATGACAGCGTGAAAACAGTGTGACAATGTGAAAGGGGTCGCTGGTAGTGATGAATAATCATCTGAATCTGCAGCTCCCCTCAGATTTACGATGCTTTACAGCGAGTTTCAGCTCAACTTTACTGTTTTGGTTCTCTCTCTAAAAACCCTCTGTACACTACCTGCTCGGCACCAGACAGCAGACAGACACAGTCAGCGACTATCTGGTGGACATCGTGGAGCATTTAGCAGCTAAAGAGCCAGATATTTCCCTCAGGAGTTGGTGGAGACCAAAAGCTTAAAGAGAGTGAATATTGGACTTACATTCATCAGGAACAGAAACATGACTTAAATTGAATGATAATGTTGCTCTGCATCTCTCTAAATAAGCAACTGTTTGCTAACAAGTTCACTGTACCAACTTAAAAGGTGATATGTCAGTGTTGTGTTATTATGTTATTATTACATTATCGCAGTTATAAGGACTTCTCATTGATGATAGCTTTAAAGTTGAGCTTCAGAGTTGATTCTTGACTTTTGGAAACAGCAGTTGACAAAACAAACTGACAGCAACGTCCATTTAATCCATCTACACTTCCATGACAACAGGACAAACTCCATCTGTTGATGAAGATCATGCTATCAAAGGCTCCACAACAGCTACTAAATGGACCTTGTGGTGTGATTGTTTTTTCAGGTGCTGTTTCCATTGTTCAAATTGTTTGTTTTGTCCAAACCCTACAATCTATTCAGTTTACAATGATATAAAACAGAGAAATGTTTAGCAGTTTTGCTTGATAAATAACTTACAGTTACTTACAATCATTTCAGCACAGATGTTTGTATCTCGGACTACACCTAAAAACTACAAATCTCCACCTTTTAAAGAAGAGTGAGGTTTAAAAGCCCACCCTGAATCTGATTTATATCCCTGCAGTTCTTTCACTCTCTGTCTGAACTGATGGTGGATGGTGGATCTCCTTTTGATCAAAGCCTGAAGGAGCCAAAAGATAAAAGAAATAAGTCCACATGGTGACTAGTAAAGGTGGAGAGGAGGCAACTGATCCTTAACGCACAGACTTTTGGATGGTATCCTCATATACTTCTTCACCCTTGACCTCTAACCTCTAACTACTTCCTCCTTCCTGGAATGTGTCCATGAGCTCTGGTGAAGGAGTCGGTAAAACAATATGTCTACAAAAATCCCCTTTGTGCCTTCAAAGAGAGCGGACTTCTGTTAAAAGGAAATCGCTCTCCAGTTGGCTTTTTAAGTGTCTGTCTGAGGGGACAAAGAGCAGCAGGTCAGAGGTGAAGAAGGTCAACAGCAGACAGGAAAGCATAAAATCTACATCTGGGGTTGCACTTGTTCAAGGATTACACATTACACACACACATGCACACACACAGCTGGATCATAGCAGTCTTTATTTCCAATCTTATTATATATATATATATATATATATATATATATATATAAAATGGCTTGTAATGCAGCTTGCTGCTGTCACTGAGAAAGTAATTAGAGACTGTTGCAGGAAACGGAGGGACAAGCCTTATATTTGGATGCCATGTACAATCACTGTGTATGAAAAAGAGTCTTTCATCATAAGTGTGTGATGCTTTAACCTGAGGGCATGTCAGCAGTGGATGGGAAGACTGAGCAGTGTGATTCACATGCAGTTTAATCTGCCAAAATAAAGTGTTTTCTGACATGAAGTCTAAGATGACGGGGAAGCAGTTGGGATTTTTTTGCTCTGAATACTCTGTTAGTTGTTCACGCTGCGGAAACCTCCAACTTATCAAGCAAATTTGGTCTATTGTTAAAAACTAAAAGTCTTGCTTTCTCAAATTAAAAAACAAACTATCTAACCATCATGCTTTAAGAAATGGAGGACAACACTGTTGAACGCTCCTGTTAAAACTTCTATTTCATTACTTTAGAGAAAGTATAGACTGTACCTGACATTGGATAAAAGAGACATTTCAAAGGGAGTGTTCAACAGTGTTGCGAGTCCTCACAAATTCACATTTTTTTGGACTCCTGGAGCACCTGGACAAGAAAGATGTGCTTATGTTTTGCAGTCTTATATTGCACACTGATTGTTGGTATCTCGAAAGCAGCCAGAATAGATGATCTCTGCACTGAAATGAAGAAAAAACACTCGATTCTAGAAGATTTTTTGAAAGAAGTTGATTTGTATTACTTGGAAACAAGTCGTTTTAAGAAAATAAGATTTTTAGGACTCAATAAGAGGAAGAAACTGAAAAAATTGGTATTTTTTGTAGTTTTCATTTACAATCCACATGTCACCACACACACACACACACACACACACACACACACACACACTTGTAGGAGTGTTCATACATCCCTCTGCTTCCTCTCATTAAAAGTCACATGTTTCATATTCTTCAAGGCAACAGGACACATTATATAATAGAAAATATTTATTTGTGGTGCATAAATACAGTACAGTGGTGTTTACATGGTTGATTGAGGTTGAGTTGACCAGAGGTAGAAGAAAATACCGCTCTTCTATAATAATCAATCTTCAGTTCTGTGAGATAAACAAGTGGTGTAAGAAGTATTTAGGTTCTTTGCTTGAATAAAATAATATCACACTGTGTGTATTATAATCTTATGATGTCTTGTCATGCTTGCTAATTAAAAAGTTGAAAAATTAAAACAAAAATAGTGAAAGTACAGAATATTTATCAGCAAATTATACTTCAAGTATCAAAAGTAAAAGTACTCACTTTGCAGTATGGAGTGTTATGTTATTATACTCTATATTAAATTATTGGATTATTTTTTACTAATGCATTGATGTGTGAGCAGCACTTTAATGGTGTATGTAATGTTGGTCAAGGTGGAGCTAATTCTGTCTACCTTATGAACTGTTGGGTGTTTAATCTGTAACAATAAATCATATTTTACAATCTCATCTCATGTTTTGGATGAACATTTAAATCTGAAAAGTGACTACAACTACCAGATAAATGTAGTGAAGTATAAAGTAAAGTAAAGTACAAGTGCCTCAAAATTGTACTTAAGACAGTACTTACTTTTCACCACTGGTGATAAATTACTGCATTAAATGGAAATAAAATAGTATCTTCAGCTCAGATTGGCTGAGTCACATTCAAAAACACCTGATAACATCCACATCTGCATGAGTAACACGTCATGTTGGTGTATGTGGTAACTGAAAATCACTCAGTTCACTTCTGTAAAATGCACACTGTGGAGAGAATATCTGACTGTTACTGATTCAAAATTAAAGGTTTGTTGACAGATGCTGCTGCTGCTGCTGCGTCGCTGAGTCCTAAAATAAAACCTGCATTCAGTCTGATCACGTCCACATCCGCTCCTGGGATCTGAAGCTAACAGTCGTCACTTTGCAGCATGGAGAAGAAGAAAGAGCACACACTGACCCACGAGCTGTTGCAATGCTCTTCAGCCTTTTTCCGGTGGTCCGCGCGCCCTGTGCAGGCCGTCGGTCCGGCCGGAGCCGCAGCGGTGGGGGCGGCGCGAGGTGGCAGCGGCTGGGGGGTCTGCGGATCTCCGGAAGAGCTGGACTTGTCCAGCTTAAAGTGCGCCTCCCGGGGCGCGCGCTTACACACGCCAGCCCTCACCAGCGCGCGGTCGTCCGTGCACACTTTGCCTTGGAGCCTTTTGAACGCGCGGGCCACCTGTTTCCAGAAGGCCTTGGGTTGGGACTGGTATCCCGGGCAGCTCTGAGGTTTGGCTTTGTATTGACACTCCAGATCGGTGCTGCGCGCCTCCCGGTTTTCGCATTTGACCGACAGCGTGACCGTGTCATCGAAGTTAGTCGCCCTCCACGTGCACTGCATCTTGTCCTTGATGGAGAACTTGCCGCTCTCTGCAGGCTTGTTCCCTCTCCTCTGCGCTCTGCCGGGGGCTGGGGTCACGGTCTTGTCCGCTCCTCGGTTCTTATTGCGCGCACCGGATGACAGGGAGACCTGCTGCCCGAGGAAGACCAACAACAACCAGGGAGCGAAAGTCCTCAGCAGCAACATGTCTTCTTTTAGCGGACAATGAATTATTACCTGAAAGCACAGAGGATGGTTAAATAAGACGAGGTTCAGAACCTCAGTGCTGGAAATAATCAGGTACAAAACAGTGTTTACAGCAAGTTATAGGATGATCACAGAAAAACGATTCATACATATATTTCTCTAAAAGGGCATCTACAAACCTAAAAAAAAAGTTATATTGTGAATTTACAACAAATAAAGGCTTTCCCCCCAACCGACAAAGGTTTTTATGCCAACCTGGGAACTCTATTACGCATATTAAAATATGCAATTAAAACTGAGTTAATGAGCCTGCAGTAAATTCAAAGACTCCTGTGAAAAGTAACGAGGCCATACAACAGTATCTTACACATAGGCCTAAAGTACATACAAGAAAGTCACATATAGCCTAGATAGCCCATAGTCTAACTTACCGAAAATAACAAGTGTTGCTGCGCGTAAAGCTGCTTCTTGTGGCTCTCTGTGGTCTCGCATATGGCTTTCATAGATGCTGCTGCACGCCCACATTCCCGCCCAACAACACACACACACACACACACACACACACACACACACACACACACGATACATAGGCTACGCACCTCCATTGAGAAGAATCTTGGCAGTAGTTTCTTTGGCAAGAAGGTGTAATGTGTTTTGATCTGGCCTGACCAGACGTGTCCAAACTGAACTCCCGCCTTCAACAGAGAGTTTAACTGAAGATCAGAGACTGTAAACCAAAACGGATGATGGATCTGCATATTTGCACAGCGTGGGTTTAATCTAAAGAATTTAATCAAGCCTGAAACCACGTTATAACCCCACCTCACACACGTACACGCACACATGCACAGTCTTGGAGGCTCGACCCGGACTTTCCACCAATCGCTGCTGCATTCAGCCATGAGGTGATCCTGTCTGTTAACATGTGGCTTGACTTGTGTTGATAAAGCAGACAATACAATCTGCTAATGTAGAAGTATGAAGAGTGATCATTAAGCATGATTATGACTGAAGAAGTACATTCTTGTAGAAGATTTGAAAAGCCTAAACAAAAACAAACCAAACAAATTAAGTGAAATACAAAACACATTGTTAAATTTTGTAGTGGCCGTTTTACCATGCTCCAACTTCAGGTCACTCAGTCTGCATATATCTTGGTTTTGACTTGTGTTCCACTGAATTAAATCCAACTTTCTTGGAAATGTAGGCTACTCACAAGTCCAGCAGGGTCACAAGGAGGCAGGGGAAACTGAATAAGGGCTTATTTGAAGATGGATTACAACATCGTGGAAGGTGATTAAAGTTACATCTCAGCCTGGTCCATTACCCACTTAATGTTCTATTCATACTTGCACTACGCTATTAATACAATATCACACAGCTGAAAACCTATTTCGATCTGAAGCTCTGCAGACTTCTCTGCATCTTACTAGCACCACCTTGTCAAAACTTTTTCTACCCATGCGCACCACAAATCTGCAAATAAATAACAAAACTATACCTGTATTCCAGCTCTTAAAAACAGAATAATAGCAAAGATAACCATAGCATAATCCACCTATAATACACTATTTAAAATATGAATAAAATGTTGTATAAACTTAAATAATATTAGAACTTTTATGACGTTAAAAAACAACCATTTCACCGTAAGTGCTGAAGTGGCTCTTACATATGTATTTCCTTTTTATGTATGCATTTACTGTGTCATAATTAAACAGAAAGCATATGTTAGAAGGAGAAATATTTAGCTTTTTGTCTAAATAGTTTTTCATTGTGACTCAAATTTCCCATGCCACATTAAAACCAAATCACAGCACAGAAAACAAAGTGAAGAGGCGTATATAAGTCAAAAGTATGGTCTCTCTGTCATGGCTGCCATCAGTTAGTGTCAGCAGCACTAAGCTCCAAGCTGTGATTGGACAGTTGATTATTTTTCATTTTGGCATGGACAATGCATCGCCATCTCACTAAACAAAAAGCTCCCTTGCACCTGCTCATGGAAACTAATGACAGTGCTTTGCATCTGGTATTTAGTTGTGCACCTCTCCAGTTTGTTTTTCCAGTTTGTCCAGTTTGTGGAAAATTCACAATGCAAAACAAATAATTCAGTTATTGAAGACAAAAAGTTAAATAATCGTCATGAATAATAGTCAAATAATAGTCATTTAACATATGTTCTTCATTTAATTATGACACTGTAAATATGACTTTCAGTCTCAACTTTTAAGCCAACGTAGACGAGAGACATGGAAGTTTGAACATCTACAATTCCATTACAACTTATCAGACTCCATCTGCTGAGGAAGACCATGTGATACAACTGAAAGCTCCAGAACAGCCACTGAATGGACCTTGTGGTGACATTGTTTTGTCAGCTTTGTCTTGCCTGCAAGTACTGCAGCATGTGTCGTAGTAGGAAGTAGTGGAAATAGTGTAATAACAACACACACACACACACACACACACACACACACACACACAATATTTCTATTCATAAAAACTGTGTTTTGTTTTCGATGCGGACATTGGCCACATTATCGATTCTAACTGCCTTTGTTTTGTCTTAAGCACTGCTATCTATCCAACAGTAACACATTTTCCAAATGTCAGCTCCCTCTCTCCCCATAAACTCTCAGCTGGTTCTCCTCTGAGATCCTGACAGTTTAACTCAGTGAGCTCCTTTATGCACTCAAGTCAGAAGAATCATCTTCATCTTATTTAGCAGCTTCAGTTTCATACAGACTGTTTATTACAACAATCATCACCAGTTTCTCTAATAGACTTTCTATGCATTCATTTTGTTTTGCTTTTTGTTTTGTTTTTTTCCAGCATAAACTCAGCTATAAGTACGGTGGCCCTGAGTAATTTAATCTCATGCCACTTCTACTCCACAACAATTCAGAGGGAAATATTGTACTTTTTACTCCACTACAATTATTTGACAGATTTAGTTACTAGTTACTTTACAAATTAAGATTCTTGCACACAAAACATATGAAAATATACAAGTACAGCTGAAACGATTAGTTGATTAATCAATTGACAGAAAATTAACTGCCAACTGTCAACAATGGATAATCATTTTGGCATTTTTCATGTTTCTCAAATATGAGGATTTGCTGCTTTTCCTTATAATTATTTCAATAATTTAAATTCATTTTTAATGAAGGTGAGGTGTGGAGTATTGGTTGGACAAAACAAAGCATTGTGAAGGCGTCACTTTGGTCTTTAGTTGCCCCACCTCAACCAACTACAACAGTAAAGTCCTACTTTTGCATTAATGCATGAGTAATAATAATCTAATGATATAATATATAACAGTCTGCATCAAGTACTTGTACTTTTAATACTTTAAGTAAATGTTTATGATTACTTACATACTTTTACTTCAGTAACATTTTCAATGCAGGACTTTTACTTGTAACAGAGTAGTTTTTACAGTGTGTAGTACTTTCACTTAAGTAAAGGATCTGAATACTTTCCTCCACCAATGCTCACAGCAAACCACTGATCCTACTTGAAGGGTAAATTAATAAATCCACCCCACCCCATCGTCACGTTTCATTCCTGTAGTGACGCAGCTGCTGCGGGCTGGAACAAAGACATAATGGTAACAAGAAAGGAGCCGTAAGGCTCATGTGGGCACGTGTCCAATAATCTCACAGATTACAGTAGTTTAGTCACTGTGTCGGAAATAGTAGTAGTAGAGGAGAATAGTAGAGGATTTACTGTAATTATAGTAATAGTATAACTCACACTGTGGGAGAGTAACGTGAAGCGTTACCACAGATCTTCTCTGCTCGGTGCAGCACCATCTTGTGGCTGTCAGAGTTTGACTAAAAATACTGATTAATGAAGCTGTGTGCAAATGGCCACAGGAATCAATATATAGGCCTGTATATGTTCCACACATGATATAAAAGACACCCCTCATGTTGTGGTTAATTTGCACAAGACACATAAGTTGCTCCTTTGTTTTGGTTTATTGCTGCACTCACTTGCATTATTTTGAGCACACAATAAAATGTGAGCACATTTAGAAAGCTTTGTTTACTTAATTCATTGATTTTGTTTGATTTTGTCCTCTGTTGAATAAACAGAAACTACATTATTTATTTGTATTTATTGTGAGCTTACAGTGCTTGAGATGCAACGCTGTGTGTGTATGACTTTGTTGAGTTGTCACAGGACTGTATGACTGTTTGCCAAAACCGCCTGACTCGGATCAAAGTATTTGCATGTAAGTAGTTAGTTTGATGAACACACATTTTACACCTTCGTCCATTTATGGAGAGTTTAGATGTCAGCTCTATGAGGTGATTTGAAACTCTTTCACTTAAACACACATTTTCCCCCTTTTGTTTCCACTTAAGTAGCTTTAAGGTTGTTAAAATCATCTTATTTCACACTGTCTCGCAGTATCATATACTGTATATTCCCTCTCAGCTCTTCACTGAAATTATAAGATGTTTAAACTGAGTGAAATATAAACCAAGACGGCTGTAGCATGACATCAAATGAAAATATTCTTGGTGTCTTTTGCATAATTTGATACACATTGTCCCAAAATTCAGCCTGATTATATTTGGTATCATTGGAAACTTTGGGATCTCCACTAGAATTTAAAATGAATGTTAAAATAATGAATGAGTGAGTAATGTGTTTCAACAATGTTTGGCTGCACAGCACGAGTTTGTAATGACCGATTCACTGCTTGTTTGAAATAATCAAAGAAGTAGCTACAGGCGAGAAGTGAGTTCCTGCTCCACTATGTGTGTGTATGTTTATGTCTAATGTAGGAAAACAACACCGGTGCTGCAGCCACGTTCGTTTCTGCTCACACAGACCTCCTCTGTTCCTGCATACTGTAGCTCTTAAGACTCAATTCATCAGCTCATACAAAGAAGTGTTTAGCTCTGCTCAGACGCCTTCTGTGACTGAGCTGTATTATCTTTACTGCAGTCTGGGTTCACTGTGTCTGATCACTCAGCCAGGCAGCAGACATGTTGTTACAGCTGGCAATGAAAATAAACAAGGACTGAATGAATGAATGAATGAATGAATGAATGAATGAATGAATGAATGAGTGTGAAAACTTGCTGGCTGTTTCAGCTCAGCAGAAGAAACAGAGCGACACAGAAGAAGAGGAGAGGTCACAACTCTGACTTTATTCTCTTTACCTTCACATTTTCTTTCCTGAAATAAATGTTGAAACATTTATGTGACACGAGGAGGGAATTTTACATCATATACAAACAGAATCACATGCCTGCCATATTTTCCCTTCGCCTTGCTGTGTGTTTTACAGATTTAAAAAATGACATGTACATTACATGACAGCACAAGCAGTCATCCGCGAACCGTACACAGGTGTAGGTCGAGTGTTTTTGGCTCGGCCCGTAAGATGCTGCAGTGTTGGGAGTCGGACCTCACAAAGCGACGAAATGACTCCAGAAATGGCTCCCACACAGATCCTGGAGAGGTCAGATATGGACGAGAGGAGTTCTGACTGGGTCCGTCGCTGGTGTTTCCAACCTGAAACAACAAAAAATGTGGGATTTTGTAATTAATTTAAGATCAAGTTTGTTTCTGTTGTGAATGGGCAAGCCTGCACAGAGATACAGTGCTCCATAAACTTAAAGACAGACTTTGATTTGGAGTTGATTTTACTGACAGTGTGTTTAAAATATCTGTATGAATAACATTTGATCTACCTTCGTATTTTTGCAAGTGATCACTTCTACCACTACTGATGATTTCTGGCTTTACAGTAGTTCTCAGTTTAATTCATCCACACCAAAACAGTTCTAACTTTTCCAGCCCACCTCTTGCTAAAGCTTCTCTCTAACTTTCCTCTTCCTTTTCTTCTTCTTCATTTTTCCGTCACTCACCTGTGTCTGCTGTATCGTCTCAGTTTTGGAACCAGCTGATGAAGTAGGTGCAGACGCCGTGGAAGCTCTTCCAGCAGTACTCGGAGGCGATGCGGGATGCTTTGGAGTCGGGCTGCTCTGTGGGACGAGTAGTGGTCTTCCCAGGCTTGGGGGTAGTTTTCTTCTGGGGTCCCTTGCCTGGCTGGGGCTTGGCTGGCTGTGGCTTGACAGATTTAGGAGTAGTGGCAGGCTTGGTCTGAGCCGGCACCACTGGTTTACGCTGCTCCTGGACCGGCTTGGAGGGCTTGGGCGTGGTGGTCTTTGGCCAGGAGGCCAGGAAGGTCATCTGGGACTCGTCTGGGTTTTTCTTACACATCAGTGGGCGGTAGATTTTGGGTCCCTGGCAGGCGTGGCTCAGCTTCCTCATGTCCCACATCATCTGGGTGAAGTAGTGGCGAGGGTTGAGGTTGTAGGCGCGGCACAGGTTGGGTTTTCCCTGGAAGTCGCAGTAGTAGGAGCGTCCTGGGGTCTGGCCCTGGCTTGGACCTTTGCAGGAGACACGCAGGCGAGTATAGTCCCCGGCTCCGGACACCACCATGGTACAGGAGTCTTTGGTCTTGGTGCTGAATCTGATGGGCTCATCATAGACGCTGCGTTGCTGCTGTTGCTGCTGCGGCTGCCTGTTGTCGTTGCTGCTGTTGTTGGTCTGAGCGTTTGACACAAAGACAGTCGCTGCCAGGAACAACAGCAACATACTCATCCTGGCTCTCATGGCGGCGTTAGGTGTGTTAGTGATGTGTGTCTGCACAGAGGGTTAAGGTGTGCAAGGGTAGAAACTATCTGAATGTGACTTTATAAGGCTGAAGCTCACAAAGAAGGTATTATTCAGGTGAGCTGAAGGACTCAAACTCCTCCTCCAGCACACACACACACACACACACACACAGCGACCAGGCTTGTGTGGTATGTTCAACACTAAAATAGTGAAGGGCGAGATGGACGGACGGAGGGGGAGAACATAAACTGAGGGAGGAAGAAGAGGGGGGAGGGGAAGCGGTCTGTGGAAGCCGAGGGGGGAAGGAGAGTAAGAGGGCTGAAGGACGGTACACACATGAAGCCAAATATTGTAAAAAAATAAATAAAAAAAAGAGTTTTGAGACATTTTATAATCTCACATAGGAGGTTCTTTGACTATTGATGAGGGGCAGAGGAGGAGGAGAGGAGGGGGAGAGGACTGAGAGCCAAATTGCAGCCCGAAGTTATTTGCTGAGGATTTAAAGTTGATATCTGATCCTGTAATAATAAAATCCTTATCATGTTCATCTACCAACAGAGCTACAGACACAGATAGATAGTTGCATTGTCTTTACAGACTTTACAAACTCATGTTGTGCAGCCAAATGTTGTTCAAACGCACAGCGCTTTATTTTCAGTTCTGGTGGAGATCACAAAGCTTCCAAAGGTGCCAAAAAATGTCAGGCTGCATAAATTGATGCATGAGTATGTTTCCATTTCGTTGAAGAGTTGCAGCAAGTGGATATGATACTGTCAGATAGAATAAGATGATTCCTCGAAGTGAGACTCTGACTGTTGAAAGAAGAAATAACACAATCTCAATACATTTAGAAGTCACAGACTCTGATGAGCAGTGTTGTTTAAGTTCACACTTCACAAGAGCTAGTTTAAAGTTCAGTTCACACAGATTAAAATGAACTAGTTCATGTTCATAGCTCACAATTTTGAATTTTGAACTAAATTCACAGTACCAAAAAATTAACTAGTTCATTTGTTCAGGTTTTTTTCCTTTACAAAATGCTGTGAGTTTGACTTGGGTGGAGGACGTTTGCAGCTGTTGGCTCGTCTTTCTTGTGATCATCAGTCACTCGCAGATATTTCCCAGACTGGTCGGATGCTTCAGCTCGATGTGTCCTTTAAAAAATCTGTGACCCAAAAGTTTTGGCTGAAGTGCCTCTACCCTGGAAATTCAAAAAATGCCTCTAGAATGTGAAAAAAGTATGGGCAGTGCTGGGAGGGGCGCAACTGGATAGACCTACAACCAATCAGCGCAACGAAACGTGTAAAAAAAAAAAAGTTTAGGTGGTGGTTGGTCCATTTTCAAGCAGGAAAAAAATGGGGGCCTGGTCACAAACTTTCAAAATTACAGCTAAACAGTACACTAAAATGTGTTTCTGAAAACAATCTCTGCTGTCTAAAAACGTCTACAGCGTTCAGCCCTCTCTGTCTTGCTGTTATTACAGACAAGTTTGAGCTAGCCGTGACCCCTCGACACGCTCATGGACTCGCCTCTTTCGTTGAGCCGTCACGTTTAGCCCGCGAACATCTAGGTCTTGTGGGTATAGATTGCCATTTCAGTCATCCATCCATCCATCCATTTTCTAACTTTGGGCCTTAGGCAGGGTACACCCTGGACAGTAACTGTCGCAGGGCTAACCCATTTCAGTCAATATTAAATAATTACATAAATAAACAAATATGCCTATGAAATAAATCCTGAAATAAATAAATGAGGCAAATATATAAATACATGTAAATATAAATATATAAATGAGTCAATATAGCTCAATAAATAAAGAAATAAATAGGTTATTTTATTTAGAAAAACAGATGTTACTAAAGGACTATACTCTTATCTATTTCAGGGGACTCTTATTTCATAATTCCACATTTATTTATTTCCTAGTGGGAAACTGCCTTTATTACAGCAGCCAAGTGAAATAATAAAGACGCTCAAGAAACAAAATACAATGAAAAGCCAAGAATTATACATTGAAATGTCAGAATAGAGACTGCGTACTTTAACTCTAAAGACATACTGAATAAACACTGTGCAGTGGCAGTGCTGAGTATTGGCCAAATTGGTTTAGAGGTTTTGAGTTCAAAACCAGGCCTGACTGCACTCAGTGAGTTTTGACTTATGAAACTAAACAGAAACATTCTTAAAATATTCTATATGAACCAGCTGGCGTGTATGTATAGCTGTGTGTGTGTGTGTGTGTGTGTGTGTGTGTGTGCACGCATGCCCTCAGTACATTCAGGAAGTTTTGTTTTTATAGCCATCAATCTGGTGGGGAAGAGAAAAAGTTCCCCTGTAAGAGAAGTGAAGCAAACATGTTAAGTGTGTGTGTTTACAGTATGTTGTCTGGAACAGATGTTGTCCTAAATGAAGTTACTGTAGTCTTCTTCTGATAGGATACAACAGCGTCACACCACCTCAACCACCGCCAACCCCCCCTGCCTGCAAACCTGTCCGTCACCCAAGACAGACCTGAACCTTTTCTGCTGGTGTGTGTGCATGTATTCAGCTCTACATATGTTACACGATGTCCTCTGCATTCCCGTGCGTTCTGTGTTTCGGCAAGACAGGCTAAGTTGCTTTGGGGGGCGTGGATGTCTTACTCGTCTGAACATTTGCTTCACTTATATCAGAGCTTCAAAGAGCATAAAAGCACACTTTAAAGATAATTTTGGTAAAAACAGTGGTTACATCCATCCAGTTCATGTTTCATGTGTTTATGGAAGAAAAACAAAGCAGACACTTATTGGACGGAAGTTTTTATTCACAAATTTGCGCCCTCACCACAACCCCCAGCTGTATGACTTTATTTTTGTGTGTGTGTGTTCCTGAACCAGGCCTCTGACAACACAGGGGCTTCTGGGAGTTTTATTTCTCAAACCATAGGATGGCAAAGAAAAAAAAAACCTCTGACAACACAAGCAACTAGGCCCTCACTAACAGTCTGGCGAGAAATGCCTAAGACCCAATATTTTGTTCGTTAGCTGTCTTAAAACCTTGTTAAGGTATGTGTGTGTGTATGTAGCTTATGTGTGTTGAATAGCTAGTAACACTTTGCCTCTTGTAGTAGCAGTGGACCAGGATAAACTCTGGACTAATCTCTTCATGTCTCATAATTTAGACAAGTAGGAGCCAAACCAAACTGGCAGTTTCCTCCTTTAGTGTTTAAAAGAATAGTTTGACATTTTGGGAAATACCCTTTTTCGCTTTCTTGCTGAGTTATCTAAGAAGAGCAGTATGTATGTATGCTAACCATGAAGCTACAGCCTTGAGGTGGTTAGCTAAGCTTAGCACAAAGACTGGAAACGAGAAAACAGCTAGCCTGGCTCTGAACAAAGGGAACAAAATCCACATACCAGCACCTCTAAAGCTCACTAATTAAAATGTTATATCTTGTTTGTTTAATCCGTACAAAAACCAAAGTGTAAAAAGTCCGGGCAAGAAATAATCTGGGGCATAACCCCCCATTAAACCACAAATTCTCGTTTTCAGCCATGCTAGTGGCAAGGCTCTCTGTCGATTGCTATGTAATTTTGTGCAGACATTTATGGTCCCCAGAGGATGAATCCTTCTGACTTTGGTGAACCCCTGACCTTTTCTCTAGCGCCACCATGAGGCTGACATTTTCTGGTTTTTAGTGGCAACTATTGGATGGATTGCCATGACATGTGCTATAGATATCCATGATGCCCAGAGGATGAATTGTAATAACTTTGGTGATTACCTGCCTTTTCATCTAGCGCCATCATGAGGTCAAAATTTTAATTTGTCCAATACTTTGGTTCATGACCATATACTCTGTTTAGTGCTAGTTAGCAAATGTTAGCATGCTAACACGCTAAACTAAGATGGCGAACATGGTAAACATCATACCTGCTAAACATTAGCATGCTGGCATGCTAGCATGGCTGTAGACTCTTAATATTGCTACACTTAGTATTTTTCTTTGTCTTTATGCAAAACTAAGCTAACCGGCTGCTGGTATTTAACAAAAAGACACGAGTGGGATCGTCTCATCTTACTCTCCGCAAGAAAGTGAATAAGTGTATCTCCCAAAATGTAAAATTCCCTAATTCCCTGGTCGATGCAACCTGTTGAGCCAAAATGATGCAAGCTATATTACAAATATTCATAAAGAAAAGAACTACTTCTACAAAAAACGACTTACATTTTATAAAACAAACTTTAACAAAAATATATAAAACTTTCAAAAGTTTTGAAAGTGTAAAAAATGTACACTTGTGTCACCATGTTAAAACTGGTAATTTAAGTACAAACAAATGTATTCTCTACAGGTAAAACTAGCTATGCAGGAACATGATAGTTGATAATGTACAGTAGGACACACTAGAAAGACTGCTGTGGTACTGCTGCTACTGGATGCTGGTGTGTTTGAGAAAACACATTTATTACTAATAAATTACAGTTGGCTGGCATCAGAGGTCCTTGTCAAATGACTTGAAGGGGTACTGGGGGGTGGGACGCCCTCACCACACAGTTCCTGATTGTTGTCGTTCTTCCTTTTGAGTCCTTGGAAGTGTTACAAGATCTAAATGGGAAGGCTGGAAAAGTCCAGTGATCCTAGAAAAGAGAGAGGCCATGTCACAAATAACCTGCAACTGTTACACAGTGTGTTTTATTTTTTATAATCCCTGAGTGAGGATGAAGGGAGGAGTAAACACATATCCCACTTACCACAAGGGAAATATCAGTTCCAGCTCTCTTGTCCGCTGTGGAAAAAGAGAAAATGAAATCAACTCTGGGTTTATCAGCTACTTTACTTCTGCGCATGCTCAAGACCTGCAGTCGTGCTTATTTTCAGTAAAGCCAGAGAGTTGGTTTGAGTCAAAGGCAAATAAAAACACAGTAGTAGGAGACCCTTTTATAGCCCGACTTAAAAACTATCACTGCCTTTTCTGTGATAAGATTGTAGAAGAGCAAACAAACACAAATTTCAGATGTAAATAAATATATGTCACATATGAATTGGATGATGAATTTTGGTTACAAAAGATAACACCAATATCATGCAATAATAAACCGTGTCATACCCCTCAAAACCATACAATTCAAAACATTAGGTTCCCTTAGTGTTCAAACTGCAGCATGGTATAGATCTGCAAATATAAACTATATGAGAAGAAATTACTTTGGTGTGAAAATCTACAGATCTACAAGGAGGTCAAAGGAGAAAAAAAAAAAAGATCCCTTCTACATCAAAGGCACAAGATGGTATCATTTATACAATTTACTCCATATCTAGCAATAATATCAGGATAATCAGATATTTCAACAAGAAGAAATGTTGAGGTATAACTGATGAGATGCAATATTCTGCAGCAGCCATTACTTGACGCTGTCTTGGACACCTCATCTTAAAAAAATAAATTAAAATAAAGGTCGAGGTCTGTATTTATGATATCTTTGTGTGCATGTTTTATGTTTATTTGTATGCTCAACGTCCTACACTTTGTTACCACAAAATGCGTGTTCTCCCTGCAGGACGCCTCCTACGTGCCGAACAAATCCAACGACAAACACAAATATCTGTCACACAATTTGGATGCAGGACACACGACAGTGTCAGGTGTATAAGGCATAAACCAACTCCATCATGAGTAACTTCTCCTTGTTGAGTCCCGGTGTTTGAATGGACATCGGCGGGTAAAAGAGATGCCGGTGATGGATGAAGGATGAAGAAGACGAGAAAACAAGAAAAAATTGAAAGAGGAAAAAAAACCTCCTGGGTGAAATCAGACTGATGATGATTAAATGTTCCTCCGATGGTTTAAGTTGTTTGTTAACGCTGTTAGATGAGGGTTAGTGGAAAGTTAAAACTGACAATCAGTACCTCATCGACGAGGAGAACGTTGCTTTGGGTCACCAGTTGGAGTAGCTCGGGGGAGCAGAGGCCCGAGGGAACCGGGTCAGAGTGTCGTAGTAGGGAGAGCTACATGTACACGCACACACACCCACACATGTACATACATACATACGGGGAATTATTTATAAACTTAACATCTGTAGAGAAACAAATGTTTCACTGTCTCTCAATCATACAGACAAAAATATCCCTCCACCAATTAATCAAGCAGAGACACTGCTCGTACCTGACCACAGCGATGTCTCCATGGATATCATACACATGTTCACCATGATTACCTGTATTACCCATAGTGCAACACAAGAGTGAGGGTGGACAGGTGAGAAAGAGGATGGGAAGACTCCGCTGAAAGCAACAAGGATGGAGAGATCCTCAAGAGAGCGTCGCTCATGACGAAATAAAGTCGAAAGAGAGGAGAAAGACGCAGGAGAAGATGATGAAGTGAAGATCCATGCAAAGAGAGAAAGACCGTCAGAACGATGTGAAGAGATCCAAAGCCGTAAAGTTTCCCCTACCAAACAGGGAGTGGGCACGTGGAAGAGCACAAAAGGATGCATTCATAGCAGACAAACATCAAAGTGCAACAAGCCAAGGGTAAGAGGAGCTGGAGAGAGAGCGGAAAGTAACATGAGGAGAAAATATGAGGAGAATCAAAGGCCATGAAAAGGAATAATGACAGAGAAAAGGAAAGAAGAGGATTAATTAATTGTGTTTTGATCTACAGAAAAGATTCAGAAAAACTAGGTTGCATGTGCATAATGTGTGCGTGTTTGGACTCACTCTTCAAAGACGTCTTCTGTGTCCATCCTTCTGTAATACTTGGCCAGTTTGACGGAGAAGATGATACTGGGGATCAGAAGGATGCAGCAGCCTCCCAGACCAAACCAGAATGTGTTCTGGAAAACACGTTAACCTTCGATTCATTCCTGTCACACTCAATTAAACACTAATGTCTCTAAAATAATTAACCGATTAGTCGATGAATTGTAAATTGATTAATCAGTTAAGTCATTCATTTAAAAAATGCTGGTCAGCTCAGCTTCTCAGATGCAGTGTATCCTTACTCCTTTAAAGTAGTGAGTAAAAAGTAAGAGTAGCAATAACACAGTGTATTGTACTTGAAGTATTAATAGTAAATGTACTCTTGCAGCAGAATGGCCCCTTCCAGAGTAATATATTCTTATATATTATTGGGTTATTAGTATTGATGCATTTTAACCAGCATTTTAATGTTATAGCTGGATGAGGTGGATCTGATTTTGACGACTTTATAAAGTGTTGAGTAGTTTAATGTATCACCGCATCATAATTTATGAACCAATCACATATTTTGTATGTGAAATCAGTAAAGTAACTACAGTTGTCAGATAAATATTATTTGCCTCGGAAATGTAGTGAAGTATAAATATAAAATAGTTTAAAATGGTAATTGTACCGTACTAAAATGTAAGTGCAGTACTTGAGTAAACATACTTTCTTTTTTACTTTCCAACACTGCTCAAATGACTATTTCAATTTCCTACTTCTCCTTTTTTTTATGATTGTCATTCAAATATTTTTTGGTTTTGGACTGTTCCGAAAAGAGAAGCAATATGAAGATGTCTCCTTGGATTCTGGGAAATGATGATTGGCATTTTTCACCATTTTCAAACATTTTAAAGACTTAAAAGACTAAAAAAATATAATTTTCAGATTAACTGATATTCAAAATAATCCTTAGTTGCAGCCCTACAGAATTTTCCTGCTACATTTCACATAAAGGCACATACACAAGAAACGTACACTTTACAGTAGCAGGCACAAACAGGACAGAACATTTAAGTATAAACATGTACAGTGGCTGCAGGATATATAAAATCTCTGTGTATATTGACCACAGTCTGTGGCTTATTTGAGCTCTTATTAAACTCTCACAAACTCACATGAATGATATATAGCTGATATGTAAATATGAAACTTTACAACTCCTCGGGGCCGGAGTAAAAACAGTGAAGAATCTATGTGTGTGTGTGAGGGAGTGTGTCTGAGACTTGAGAACATACTGTTCTCATATGTGCGGCCAGTCTTAATCCCAGAGCTCCCTCAAACCGTCAAAGAGCCGTTTATATTTCTAGTTAAAATCTAAATACATGTTGGGGACATGTACTGTAATGCTGCTGTGAAATGAATCAGTGCTCCTCAGCAGCCTGACACACACACAAACACACAGACACACACACAGACACAGACACACACACACACACACACACACACACACACACACACACACACACACAGATAACCACAGTGTTCTGGTGCCTTACCACTGAATCGACTATGAAGCTGCACGCTACTATCTCCATGCTGTCCACAAGGTTACTGATGGGTTTACACTGGGCCACCTCTGCAGTCAACTGTAGGGGGAAAAATACACACATACAGTACACACACCAAAAAACCCAAAGTATAGATTACAGTGTATGTATGAATGACGTCAAACGTAAAACCAGAACTTGCTGAGTATGTGCGTGACTTCAAATTTAAATCAAAGTGGCTTTTTGGACTGTTAAAATAATCTGGTTACAAACAAGGAACTTCTAAAGCTTCTACTCTAAACAGTGCAGCTTAATTACTGAGAGTTTTATTGTTCATTCACTATCATCAGAAACAGAAACACATTTGTTATGACAGTAGCCAGGTTTACATCCAAATGTAGCGCAAATTTTCAATGAAGTTTAAGAAAATCTGCAAAAGAAAATGTGAATTTTGCGCATTTCCATCGACTGCTGTTATGTGAATATTGGGAGTTGGTTCATCGAGATAAGCAGAAGAAGAGGGTGCAACGAGATGATGTAATTAAAAGAGCGCTAGTCAAACCTTGAATGGTAGAAATTTTTTTTGAAAACACGATGGAAATATGGCATTTATGTTTGTTTATGTACAGTCTCCTCATCGCTCCACACAGATCTGATGTTTTCTTCGGTGGAAGTCACATGCTTCATGTACGTCCTGATGAGTCTGTTTCCACTGCACTTTGTCGCATTTTGCTTTTATTGATACACCAACTTTTCCACCTCAGCCAAGCGTAAAAACTTTTTTGCGATATTATGAGTTTGTTTCGAATAAGTTTCCGGTGTTTCCACTCAGGGTTTTTTTATGCAGGTGGATATAAAAACAGGTGGATGGAAACGCACCCAGTGTCTCTCTACTGTAAATGATTAACGAATAATCTTTAAAAGGAATCATAGAAATAAAAAAGTACACTCACCGAGTTTTTAACCCATTCTGTGTACTGTTTGAAGTATCCCACCAAGCTCTGTATGTAGCCCTTTGTTTCCTGACACCAACAGAGAAGAAAACACGTTAGTAAATGTGTGACTGCAGCATGTTGGGGGTTGAGGTGCCATAGTTGCATAAACCTTCTTTTTTTTTCTTGAGATGCTTATATTCTTACCTAAGTGTGGATTCCTAAGGTAAGATAAAATGCAGTCCAGCAATAATATGTTAAAGTTGCTATTGTAGTGATGTTTCTGCTCAGGTCAATCAAGCTTGGATTGTAAGACGAAAACGTGCTGTTGTTAAGTGTGGTTATTTAAAATATCTGGCTTAAATCAGAGGAAATGGAGACCGGACTGAGCTGAGGAACTGATATTATTGTGTTTTTAGATGAATATGCCATCTAATATCATCTGATATGATATTAGATATCTGATTGACCAGTCTGAAGCAACGTGGAAAGAAATAAAAAGGAAGATGATGTATCCACATGTGCACAGTTACATATCGCTCATACAGTATACTAGTTTGTTGTAATAATATTTTTTTTACCTGTTTCACCACATGGGAGGCGTTATGAGTGATGAGGTACTCTGCTGCATCGATAGCACTCAGGATATTTGTGACCTTGACCTAAAAGAGAGAGATTCTTTTGTAATTATGAGACAATTAAACAAGTAATTGTGTTTAGTAAATTGTTTGTTCAGTTAACAATACAGAAGTTAACAAGAAGTTTTCTGCATAGTTTGATTAGTAGACTTCACTAAATAATTATCTGTGTGCTAATACACAACAGTAATACTGTATATTATTATTTCTTTTATTTACAACATGTGATGGTTTCATCAAGTTGTTCAGAGCACATGTGGAAGTCAGCAGTACAACATGGTGTTATTTATTGTAGAAAGATGCTAAGTGTGAAACAAAACATGGAATAAGACATGACCATGTTTTGTTGATTTGTCACATGGACTGATGTTGATTTTGACACATAAGAAGGCTGTAAAAAACAGTCTGTAATAAACTGTGGGTGTCCACTGCTGTACAGTAACAGTGCTGCTGTAACAGTATAACAGTATAACAGTACTGTTGTAGTAGGGTGTTTTTTGTCAGCTTGTTTTCTCACCGGCAGGTCGGTGGACATCCTCTGCAGTTGCTTGATACTCTGGCTCAGGGTACTCTGTGTGAGAAGACAAACTGTTACCCAACAGAGCATAATTACATGTCTAAGTACTCATTAACGTCACCGCTCTAACACCATTAACAACACCGCTACGACAAACACGCACAAATAACAGACACAGTCACATTGCTGTGTATCAACAGCGGCTTACCCGCGCTCTGACATATTTCTGCCACCATTTAACGGAAGGAAAAGAGAAAAGAAGAAAGTTGAGGGGAGCAGCTAACAAAGACACGTCAGACAATATTGGCTTCAAATGTATGCTTTAATGTTGTTTGTTCTTGAACTTGTGAACTTATTATTGAAGTTGTTGCATCTTTAAATGTGATTTTTATGATATATATTTTGCTGATATTTTTTGTGTAGTTTGCAAGAAATGAGAAATAATGTCCACCGTTTTTGTCGCAATTATCTACATGTATATTAGCTGTTACAATAAGCCTTAAACTGAATCTACAAAATGTTTGCTCCAAGATGCTGCATAAGACTGAGCGTAACCTTTATCTTAATGTCAGGAAAACAAAAGAAATAGTAATAAGTACCCCGTCACTTCAGCACCCCATCCTCATCAATAACAAAACGAAAACGGTTGACAGCTTCAAATATCTCGGACTTACACTGGATAGTAAACTCAGCTTCGACCAGCATACAAGAGACACTCAAAAAAGGAGCCATCAAAGACTATCAGCCATCCGTAAACTCAAAGGACTGTATGTCGCCCCCCATCTCCTGCTACTGTTGTACTGTATTGTTCAACCCATCTTGCTCTACTGCTCCACCTGTTTCTTCAATACAAACCGGATCAAACTCACATGCATAACTGACACTGCTGCCAAGATTATAGGTCTTCCCACACCCAACCTCTCAGAGCTCAATTGTCAGGCCATCACACGCATTGCAAATATGAATAGCACAGGACATCACACACCCACTCCCTGAGGTGCATAAGGGCTTGCTTTGGCAAAAGCCTGGTACCCTAAACAGGGTGACTCACCGAGGGAACTACGAGTCTTGTTTTCATGTTGTTTTGTCGTTGGTGTGTGCTGTTGTGTTGTACTTCATGCATTTCTGTCTGTCACTAGTGTGTGACGATGTGTGTCTTCCCTGTAATGTACAGGGGTGTAATGTGAAAAAGAATTTTCCCCCGGGGACAATAAACTAACTAACTAACTAACTTAAAGGTTCTGTAAATGAGATTCTGAACATTAATATAGCAGCAAACAACTATTTGCTATATAAAGATATAGTGGAGTAATGGCGTCTTGAGCAGAGAATGACGTCACACCCACTCTGCCTGGGTTATTATCCAAGTGAAACTGTCCGTCTGTGAGGAGAGCGATATAACTGCGGATTCTTTTCTCGTCTAATGCTGTGATTAAAGATTTATTTCAACCAAACCAGAGTTGGTGATTGTTGGAACAGTGGAAAGACTAACAAACACGGTTTTGGTGAGTTTTATTTTGTTTCTGTCGAGTTTGAATGAAGTGTGTTTAAAGATTATCTACAAGGTAAAATTATAGTTTTTTTCAATGGAGTCTGATGGCGAGCGAAAGTGCTATAACGGCTGTTTCTGGTTAAACAAAAATGATCTTACTGTTTAACAAAAAGGTCTATCTCCATAGGGATCCTTTCCATAATGTTGTCAGACACTTATTCAGAATAACATCTGAGCCTGTTAGTGGCAAAAACAAGCACTTTTAGTGGACGTACATTGACTGGCGCATTTGTCCTGTCTGCAGCCATTGCAGCCCGTCTCGCGGTTGCTGGCTGAGGCGTAGAACCAGAATATTTCGGTAAATTAAGGATTTATTTTGACCAAACCAGAGTTGGTGATTTTTGGAACAGTAGAAAGACCAACAAAGACGGTTTTGGTCAGTTTTATTTTGTTTCTGTCCAGTTTGAATGAAGTGTGTTTTACGATGATTAGTAGCAGTGAATGTCACTTACAGTACCTTTTAAGTAAAATACTGTATGTTCATTTACTTTGTCAGTAATAGAAAGGTGTTTTTTGGACATAGGGAGAGGATCTGTGTGTATTTGCTTGTGCATATATATGAAATGTAGATGTTTAATGTGGTATTAGTGTTGTGCATGTTTGTGTTGTGGGAGAGGTGATTACCATTGCTTGCTCCATGGGAACCACCTGTTCTCTGTGAATCTGTCTGATACTGCTGGCGTGTCCTTTCAGTGCGTTCTCCAGAGCACCACGTGGCTATAAACAAACACACACACACACACACACACACACACAGAGCAGAGGATACAGAAGTTTGTTGCAGTTGCACATCAATGAGTTGCTACAATAACTTACAATAGATGATTAAAATCTTTAGGACAATTAGGTGATGAATATTAACTCAGTGATGTATTATTCTTCCCTTCCTTAGAAATACATACACACACTAATCCTTCTGTGGCATGTCCCATGTGCCTTTAAATGGCACAGTTCCTGTACTATGTACTATGTACTAGTCATAAATGTGTGTGAGTGTGTGTGTTTCATGTTCTTATATCCTGGTGGGGACTTTAACCTGAATGCACACTAACCCATGGGTAGAAACTGCTTTTTGAGGGTTAAGACTTGGATTTAGGGTACAGGTTACAATTAGTTTAAGGTTAGGGTAGGGGGCTAGGGAAAGCATTATATCAATGACTGTCCCCCACGGGGATAGTGAAACAAACGTGTGTGAATTCAGGGTGAATGGGCATCTTGTTCAGACCAACAAGCCCGATCACTGAGCTTAAAGCGAAATAATTTTCCAGAGGGGCTGTCCGACTGTATATGTGGACTTGTTGGTTTAAGAATATTTTATGCTTCCTATTCCTACAGTCTAAAACATGTATATCAATATTAATTAATATGAACAAACAAACTGCTAAGACTTGTAATAAACTTGTCATAGAGATGCTTTACAGGCAGTGAATTGCAGATCCATGCAGCTGAAATATAAAAACTCATCATACCTCGTCTTAGTCAAGTTATTCTATGTACAGTGTAACTGGCATTAACTTTCTACGGTTTGGTAATCCTCAAAGCCCTACATTACATTGTGTGTAAAACATTGCTGTTATCACGTTTCTTTATGATTTTGGCATTTGAATGATAAAAGCAATCATGCTGTTGCTTTAATTTGTTGGTACAATAATCATGAGACTCACCAGCTGGTCGGCCTGAGCCTCCAGGTCAGTAGAGAAGGACAGGAGATCCACGAGAGTGACTCCCTTATTTACCTAAAACAACAAAACAAAGACATTCACTCATGAAGCAGCAGGGATAATATTGATTTAGATTCCCTCAATTTGCACAGCTGTCTTTAGGTTTCAGTCTGGATTTGGTGTAGTTGTAGGTAATTCTCTGTTTGTCATTAAAGCTGAAAACATTTTGTTTGTTTTTGTATCCTTTTTTTTTTTTTACAAGTAAATAAGATTAGTATTATAGGAGAGAGAAGCTTTAGCTTTGTTCTGAAATATTATCTCTAATTTCATTTTATCACAGTTATATTATTACCCCACTTGAACATTGCGCTCCCAGAATGCATTGTTACTTGTGGTTCATAGAGTCTCCAAAAGTAGCGCTATCCCATTACTCCATGCTACTAACTCTTCTTTCTCCCATAGTTTTGTGCTTTCTCGTCTCTCTCCTCTCTCCTTCTGTCGCTTTCAGCAGGTATTTCTGCCTCCGGAGCTGCAGAGTCTGGATCTGTGATTGTGGGCCACCTGCTGGTCCCGTGTTCCTACTTGACAACCACACTACAATTATTATTATTAGTCCTATTATTAATATTATCATTAATACTCATATAATTATTATTAATATTATTATTTTATCAATATTAATATTATTACCACTACTATTATTACTATGTACTATTACTAGTACTATGTGGAATTTGCATTGTGCTACTGTATTCTGTAGTTTTTCCTTGCCACTGTCGCCAAATGCTTGGTCATGGTGGGAATTGTTGGGTCTCTGTAAATAATATTATAAAGAGTACGGTCTAGACCTGCTCTATAGGAAAAGTGCAATGAGATAACTTCTGTTATGAATTGGCGCTATATAAATAAAATTTAATTGAATTATACTTAGTTCATTCCCAGGGTTAGCCTAACCTTTAATAAAACCAAGTCTCGACCCATAAGTTTACCTTGTGGAGACCTACTTTTTGTCCCCATATGGGAGGAGAATCCCACAATACAAGTGCTGTACACACACAGACACACACACACAGATTACCTCAGCCAGGTAGGCTTCATAGTCAATCTGTCCAACTCCAGAGTTGGCGAAGTTGATGAGGTTGTCTCTGCCGGCCTGCTCCAGCAGTGTGAGGTCCTGCAGGTCGACCTGCACACTCTCAAACACTTTAGCTAGATCCTTGTTGTACTGTTGTGAAACACACACATATAAACTCACAAGTTATCAGGTTGTCATTTATCTTGCTCTACCACACAGATTTTTATCAGCAATTCCTACACAGGAAAATGTCACTTACCACAGTTCTGTTGAGGAAGGAGTTAATGTTGAACATGGTCTCCAGTTGCAGAGCATGGTACAGACCGTTGTTCTCATAGCATTTCCTATGGACAAATACAGTACGGTCACACACTGAAACTCCTACAGTGTAAATGTACATGTATTTATTTTAAAAAATTTGGTAATTCATTGGTGTTTATTTTCAACATTAAAAAACTGAGTATACAAAAATCACACAAAAAGATTTCTAAATTGGATTTCAAAAATGTTATTTGCAGCAGAAACAACAGTTTATCTGTTACTTTGAGGGATAGTAAGCAGCTCATTAGCATTCTTTCCCCATTTTCCATTTTCTCTTCACGCACATTCTGTAAACTGCAGTAAACAATGTCTTCTTGGAGCAGAAAACAAACATCTTTGGACATGCAAATACATAAAGTCCAGGAGGAAAATCAGTTCAATGTGCTTTATGTACAGTATGTACAGTATTAGCTGTTGGCATGTTACCTGTACATGCTTCCCAAAGTCAAGTCAATGTTCGGATTCTGAAACAGCATCCCAGGAAGGAAGTTCTTCTTGGCAGGATGAACCAGGAATGGTGTGTCTATGATCTACACACACACACATGCACGCACACATGCATATTCATCAGCACAGAGCCACAGTGTTGTCTGTTATGTAACACTATCCCCCTCAGATAAAAACTCTCCAAGATAAACACAGAGAGAGGCAGAGAGGAGAGTGAAAATAAGACGATTCAGGAAGGAAGAGAGATTGTATTCAGTACCTTGAATAACTGGCGGTTAGCCAGCGGTTCACACATCAGCTTCTCCACGTTGCCACCCACAACAAACAAGGTGGTCACGATGCCCATCAGCACCCAGGCAAAGATAAAAGAGAAGCCAACCCCACTGTAAGCGCAAGAGACAGAGTGTGGGAAACTTAATCACACAGAAGTTCTTATAGTCTCTGTTTCCTGCCTTCCATCATCTATCACAACATTTCTGCTTCATTTCTTCCCTTAAGTTTTACCTTCAGCCTAATTAACTGACAGACATCCAATTTTAAGTTGTTGGCTCACTTTTCAGTTGTTTAGCTGGTGAACTAAAAAGTACCTGCTAAGAATAACTTTTTACTGGCACAATGCATCATTCAGCAGGGACAAACCTGCAAAAATGGTAAGTTGTTGGGACCTAAGGGTGTATAAAACTGAACTTTGGCTAACCTTCCTATCAATAGACTATAATTTGTTAATAACAAGTCTCTACTACATCTCAGGTGATATTCATTAATGTATGAAATAACATCTATAGATATTATTCTAGTACATGGTTCAATTGTCTTAAACAAATATTCAACATCTACTTTTTGTCACTTGATATTATCTGAGCATCACTTTCCGAGAGTTTTACCAAACAATTCAAATGTTACTGTCTCAGTAAGTTACCAGTTTGATTTTTGAGACTTACTGTCTTTATCATCTAAAGACATCAGAATTGATTGATCCCCGAAGGGAAACTCTTTACCATGTGTTACTTTCTGGATCTCCTCCTCAGTCCTTGTCACTAACTGTCTTATATTTCACTCATTATCTTTTGTATGTATGTATGCTACAGTAATAAACCTTTCTCACAGCAGACATTTGGACTTGTCAGAGTAGGAAAAACACAGGTGTATCCAACACCATTGATTACGGCTTTGTTCCATTCAGGTGTACCAGACAGAAGTAGCAGTGAGACAGCATGTATAATAGCAAAGACCTGTAACTGGCGCACTTAAATGGATATAGCCAAGTTATAGGTTATAAGTTACACCTGTATTACAATTCAACCGAAATCACTCCCTATTTACTATATAGTGTTGGACTGTTGTCTTGGTAACATACGCCATTAGCAGGTTGCCGCCGGTGTTTGATAGGCAGCCTCGGGTTGTTGGTGTAGCTTGCTTGTCGTAGCCACAGGTGCCACACAGCAGTCCGAGGATATTGAAGGCCAGGACCAGAACGACCATGCAGAGCACTGCCACACAGCCGATCCACCTGCAGCACAGACAGACAAACAGACACACACACACACACACACACACACACTTACTGTTGTCATTTGTGAGGACACTGTATTGATTCACATGAATTTCCTGGAGTTATACTCACCTTAACTATGTCATAATTCTAACCTTAAACCTGCAATAACTGTTTTTTTTGTCCACTTGGGGGCAGCGGAAACAAGTTGTCAACACAACATCAGCACATATCACATATTATCAGCATTTAAGTTGATATGGTGAACTTGTTTGCAAACAGCTCCTTATTTACAGATCCAGCAGTGACGGAGCAACTTTATCTTTCGTTTGGAGTCGTGTTTCTGGACAGCTGATGAATGTAAGTCCAATATTTACTCTCTTTTAGCTCAGTTTTTGATCTCTGCCAACTCCTGAGGGAAATATCTGGCTCTTTGGCACCACTGTGTTCAGTAGCTAGTTGCTAACTGTGTCTGTCTTTTGTATGGTGCTGAGCAGGTAGTGTACAGTGGGTTTTTAGAGCTTTTTCTCTGAAAATAGCTGCCTGCTGCGGCCAAAAACAACGCTATGAGAGCGGTGAGAGTCAACCAAAACAGTAAAGTTTTGGAATGGACAGCTAAACGATGAGCTGAAACTTGCTTGTAAATTGTGTAATAATTCTCATCTGGCAAATTCTTGCCCCCCAGATGGAAAGTTTGTCCCCATAATGTGACAGATTTTTGCTCCCACAACCTGATTAATACATACACAGACAAACACACATGCACAAACCTGTAGAAATCCATTTGGTCAATCTGTGGGTAAAAGGACTCAATGTTTTTCTGTCCTTGGTTGAGGAAAATGGTGAAATTGGCCAGAGAAGCTTCCACTGGGAACATCTTGGAGAAGCTGTTGATCTCTGTGCCAATCTTATCCAGCATGCCTTTTACTCCTACAAACAAAAAGACAACCAAAAAATCAGAATGCAACATGACTTCTTTTCTATTGCAATTAGAAGGCCTGTCAACTCAGAGGTGACAAAAAAAGAAAGAGAAAGAGGGAGTGTAACAGAAAGTGAAAAGGGACTTACGAGGTAGAGCTGTGTTTTCATCATTCATAAGTACGCAGGTGAAGGTGAGAGAAGAAAATATATGAAAGTGAAAGACTACAGTCAGACTTTGTAAAGAGGAAAGGAAAACATCTTAATTTGTTAGGAAAACTAAATACACATACATACAGTATATACACACACACTTGTGTACCTGTGACAATGTTTTTAGTTTGTTCTTTAACCAGTCTTGGTGTATCATTAAAGGACGAGTAACCCTGGAGGTGGAAAGTAAGAGAGAAAAGACCATTGAGAAAAAGATATCAATGTTTTTGAACCAGGATGTGTTTCGTAAGAATATGATGGGTGAAAAAGAAAGTGACAAGATGAACCGGAGGATGATGATGAGCTGGAGACAGAAACTAACCTTTTGTACAATGTTGCTGAGGTCTGTTCTCAGGATGGTATTTATATTGGCCAAGGCATGATTGACATCTGGGAGCTGACAGACAGAAAGAAGAGTAAATATGGAGATATTACTGACATTTAAAATGCTTGCTTCCATTCATTTCCAGGTTTTGGTTGTCAGACAATCTTTAGTTCCTTGGTACCCTGGAGAAGTCAGCGTTGGCTCCCAGCTGGGACAGAGTGGAGCGAATGGTGTTACAGGTGTGAGACACAGCTCCATTAGTGCAGGCGGGGTCTGACAGGGTGTTGGACAGAGAGGCACGCTCCCCTGACAGACTGGCCTGAAGTTTCCCTGACCCCTCCTGAAGAACCTCCAAGGAGGAGCTGACGTTCTCTAGGGCCTCTTTGGTCTCCCGCATGGCTACAAGAGAGAGGAAGCATGAAACTGAATAAAAAGTTAGCAATTTTTTGACAAAAACTACACTTTTACTAAAATAATCCACAATAGCGTGTTATTTGTATTGTCAAACTGGTGAGCCTCATAGGATTTATATTAATATACATTCACAATTCATGCAACCACCACAGAACTACCCAAACAATAACACTGATTACACTGACCACAAATCAACAATCCACAAAGGAAAACCACAATAGAAGACTTTTTACAGTGTACAACAGTGGTTCAGGATTCGGATCAATAGTATTTATAACACCAAGTCACGAGCACTGAAACACTGAGTCCAGATCAGCTCTGATTACCTTTGATGGCATTCTCAACTTTTCCTTTAGATAAAAGGAAATATAAGGGAATCAAAGAGGAAAAAGGAAAGTTAAAAATGGTGAGAATATGCCCTTAAAAGACACACCAGGATTCTGTAGTAATAAAACTACAAGACAGGAAACTGCAGGTAAAAAGAAATCATGAAGCACCACCCAATAAGTGTGGCAACAATTCACAAAAAAATATTGATTAGATATACAGTATGTTGCACTGGTGTCACAGATGGATTTTCAGTTCAGCAAAATAAGGAGTTTCAGTTTAAAATTTCTGTTTATTGTAACATTCAACATGATAAAAGTATATTTATTTTGTATTTGAAATGAAACAACAGAATTTAGTTTGGTCTGTTTAGAGCTTTTGAGGTTTCTGAGCATCTTATGTAACATAAAAGTGTTCATGGATGAAGAGTTTTATACTTGAATTTTGAAATAAATATAACAAATCAGATGTGGTAACAGAAGCAGGCGATATTGTTTCAGCTCAGCAGCAGCAGGGCTGCATTGTGATACTATGTCTGAACTGAACAGGAGGTCATATTAAAAGCTAATACATGATGATGTGTGTTACCTCCTGCCATACGCAGCGCAGTGTCCAGTGAGGGAACCACCTCTTTCTCCAGCTGACTGTGGATCCTCCCTCCCAGCAAAGGTCCAATGTCTGTCAGGAAACACAGAAAGATCAGACGGTTTTATGAAAACGCTACAGTTATACATTAGTAGTGTAGGTAAACACAGGGAGCCACAGGCAAACAAAGTGAGAGACATTAGACAAATACTGTATTTAAACAGTCAACTTACTGTCAAGGTCTGAAAGGACTTTGTTCTTTGCTGTGGTGTACTGAGCTGTCAGGTATTCGATTTGCTGCAACAAAAAACACACGTTGCACATTAGAGCAATTTTGGTGTATGTGTCTTTTACATGGGAATGCGTGTGTGTGAGGGCTTACCGCAGGTGTGTTGTTAGCAAATGTCTTCAGGTCTCTCATATTGGTGTTGATGAACCGCCGAGTGCTCTTAATCTGGGCGCTGATATTATGGTTCGCAGCATAGGCAATAAGTACTCCCAGACTGAAACACACACACACACACACACACACACACACACACACACACAGACACACACACACACACACACACACACACACACACACACACACACACACACACACACACACACACACACACACACACACACACACACACACACACACACACACACACACACACACACACACACACACACACACACACACACACACACACACACACACGATGAGTAATTAAAGACATACAGTGACCAGTATTCACCAGCAGAGGGCAGCATGGCTACATTAAGATGTATTTCTGCTACATGGGCTTCAAAAGTCAATCACTTAGGATTCACAGAGACATGTGATCGGCCTGCAAAATCACATTTCTCAGCTACATTTGCAGGAGTTTTATTTATTTATTTTATTATATCTCTATTTTTCATTTCAAAAGAAGCAAGTCCTATAATGTGACACAGCAACAGCTTCTCTGCCTCTGTCCTTTTTGAACTGACTGTTGATCAGATGAATGAAGTGTTATCAGGTAGATCAGTGGCTCCCAACCTTTTTAGTCCGACGTACCCCCACAGCCCTCCCAGATGGGCCTAAGTACCCCTTTATCATACCCCTTTGACAGATGGGATGGCTTTATGGTATTGTTCAATGGTATTTTTTTGTAGTTTGCATTTGTACAACTGCCATGTAGAGTGACAGAAACTGGTTGTTTCAACCATTTACAGTATCTTCACTTTTAGCTTTTTGTTGTCTTTTCAACTAGTCTTAATCAGCTTACACTCAGGTTGGTGGAAAACTGAGGCATGTCTTGTGAAGACTACCATAGTTGGTAAGTTATTGTGACAATAACTATAAAGATCAGCATCACACAAATTTGTAATCTTACTTGTGTGTTGGTTTTTCTCCTAAACACAAATATGTGGATATATATTATCAAATCATAATTTCTATTTTTTTCAAATTAGATGAGCTTTACAATTTTTCCACGTAACCCCTGGTAACTGCATAAGTACCCCTGTTTGGGAATCACTGAGGTGGAGGGTTCATTACAAACAGCTCACAGGTTTGATCCAAATGTTGTATAACATGAAGAAACCAAAGAATCCTGCACACTGTCAATCATGTGTATTTTTGTAAATGTTTCAATCCTCAGACCTTCAACACGTAAAATTGTGATTGTGAGTGATTGACAGTGTGTGGGATTCCTTGGAGTTTTTCATCCTACACATTAAGAGTCAATAAGAGTTTCTGATGTACAAGAACTTTGTGTTGTAATTGTTGCGAGTTGAGTGAAGACATGAAAAGACTTTGGAAAGATCTACATGATGTACAGTCAATGAATGTACACATCTCCCTTACCTCTTTTCTAAGGCATCTACCTCTCTTTCTCTACGATCCACTTCCTTTGTGAGTGGTAAAGATTTAACAAGGAAAATTATGATAATGGATAATGACTTTTACCCGGTTTGTCTAAGAAATTCTGTACATTTAATGTTGTTATATACTGTTGCAAACTTATAAACTTTATAGCAAAGTAAGAAAGCAGGATGGATAATGCTGTGACATTTCACTGTTTTGAAAAGAATGAAGAGTGATGAAGTCTAAGATGCTGAGCTGATGATGTGCAAACTTTCAGCTGTGGTTTTGTTAATTATTGCAGTGACATTTGGCTGAGTGTTATTCTTGAACTTGGAAAAAAATATGGTAAGAACCATATTATTTAAAACCTTTTTCAGGTATTTAATTTACCTGCCAGATAACTGATCTCTTTCACTCTGCTGAGCCTAAAGCAAAGATTTGACTGAATGTCAATAGAAGGAGAAAAAGAAAGAATCTTCTGTGTGAAAATATAAAAGAATCATGATAACAAACCCTGAACAGATAATTGCTCCACATCTCCAAATGGCCACAAGGTGCTTTATGTAGGCATATGTGCTTGTGTGTGTTTGTATGTGCGTGAGCATGCATTTTGGTGTGATGTGAAAGCACTCATTCAGACAGAGAGGCCTCTCACAGTCAGCCAAGTGATATCAGTAACACCTAACTGTCCTACACAGTTTGGATCGTATTTCTCCGACCGAGCACCTGTCTCCTCCACAGCAGGTAAACTGCCCGCATGTTCCAGTGTTTATGTGAGTAGATGTTGTTAAAGTGGAACTCCACTGATTTTAAACATCTAAGTCTGTTCACAGGTCTTGGAGAGTACTACTGCATATGTGAAAAAAGTTGTACAAAGGAGGGAGGGAGCTGTGTGAAGTCTGATAAATTGCCTCAAGTGACGTTACTTTGTCGGTTAGACTACAAGTTTAAAAATGAAAAAAGGAGGTTAGAAAGAGGTGAGGTTTCCAGACCTCTGTTGCCCGCTCCTCATCTCTGCTTGAGGCTCAGCGGCTCGAGGCTACACTAGCATAACACACCCGAATCTCCTACTAAACTGTCAGTGGTCACGTTGCGTTTTGGGTAATGTAGGCACCAGGTATTGACAAGGAAGAAGAATGTGTGAAATAAAAAAGATGATATAAATAAAAAAGACGATATCTCTGGTTCTGCTGCATCGATATGATATATTTTTTTAAAATGTCCATCTTGAGTCTGACAATGTTATAGGACTACAATGCTAAATCGGTGCCGCACTCTTTTAAACATATAAACAGACATAAACATGCAAATGTTTGTGTACATGTACACCCCTTGATTTGTTGTGCTACAAAATAATTTTACAATGAAATTATGTTTACGTTTGATCTGATACTATTGAGTAATGAGAAATTTCTGTAGATTTTTAGAAACCTCGTTATTACCATTTAACGTTGTAGTGACTTTACCTTAGTGAATGTTAGTGGTAATTGCCTTTAATACAGATAGTACAGAGATGGCAGAAAATGAGGGTGAGAGAAATGCAACACAGGTCGCTGGCTGGACTCGAACTCGAATGTTGTTGTTCTTGGTCAACATATTAACCTCTAAGCCTCGGGGGCACCCCCTAATAGTCAGTTTTAGCATGTTAGGGTGGACTCAAAACACTTGTACACTGGTTGCTTTGGGATCTATGACTTTAAGTTTAACAAGACATGCTTCCCTTTCTGTGGTATATGTTAAAATATATCCATTTTTCCAGTATCCAGCACAGTATATCCAAACTTTTGCTGCAGTATGAGTCTTTCCAACAACTCATCAAAATACAGTAATCCAGGATGCACACAGTGAGAACAGAATCACAATAATAATAAATTAATTTCTCTCACGAAAAGAAAAAAGAATCCTCACAGTGATGATAAACAAGATGATTATGACAAAGAAGATGATGACGACTCACATGATGAAGATGGAGGTGGCGATTAGCGAGGCAGTGAAGAAACCTCTCTGACAGTCGGTGTTCTTTCTCTGTCTCTGGTGCATCTCCCCTCCGCAGTTCTCACAGCATCGACACACACAGAAACACATGCCTATGATGGGCGTGAGGACCACGAACACAATGCCGATGGTCATACAGATGAGGAATCCGGCCTCGTAGTAGATCCACTGCCGGAGGAGAGGATTCATATAATCATCACTAACCCTCACTTACTTATTTTTGAGACATTGCAGTGTGTATTAGCCTATGTGGAATTTCAGTGGAGTTTACCTGTAGTAACAGAACCACATTTTCTGGCTGCAACCCCATAGCACGTGCACACACACACACACACACACACACACACACACACACACACACACACACACACACATAAACACACACAAATCCGTAGCGAGAGGAAAACAAAGACAAATAAAACAAGGTTAGTGTGACAGCCAAGAGATTAGGAGGCAGCAATTGCAATTTCTAAGAGGCATGTGAAGGCAACATCAAGAGTCAAGAAGGAAAAAAAGATGAAAAAAGGGTCAAATTACTACTAACAAGTTAAATTCAAACCAGGGGAATCCCAAATGTCTTGCTAACATCACAGTAACTAGGCCATGATATAATCTAATTGTGATTCTAACTGTTATGTGCCCAAAGATTTTGAGAGACTTAATATTGCAAAATAATGAGGCTTTACATATTATTTAATTTTTAACGCCATAAAATGTTAAATTAAAATAACATTTCTACACTTACAAGGTGCAGTTTTTAGAATTTGCAAGAACATAAGCTTTCACAGGTATTACATCAACAAATACATTTATCATAACACTGCAATATTAAGATTAGGTTCATCTCAGTTCTCACTTAAATAAAACGTACCTTTCTCCATTCTTCTATTTTGATTCCCCCCATGTTTTGTTGAATAACTTTAACAATCAGATCTGAAAAAAATTGAACAGACAGGTAAACACTTAAGCACACAAGTAGAATTATAATCATTTGTACAACAGTGTTTTACAGGAAGTAAACGGCTTGTAGGTGACTCATCTGCCAATTTCAAAGACAATCAAATACACTTCCTGTACAACATTTGACAAGCTACGCTGGAGTGAAAAATCCATTTGTCTGTTCATGAGCAGACAACACAGATTATGCGGATTCATTCTTTTTAATTTCCGAGGACAGTATTGTGAATGTATTTCCTCATATATCTAACAGCTGTGTGTTTTGCGGAAGCTGTTTGAACTGTGTAGTTTGCCAATGAGGCCTGCAGTCCAGCTGTCAGTGTGTTTATATAGGTCAGCCAACACTAAGCCTACCTGGATGGTGACTCACCCACGCTGGTACTCAGCAGGTAAACACCGATTCCCTCACACACTTGTATGCACACAAACTCATACACGCTACGTAGTATATTTAACAACATGTACAGTAAAAAATAAAACATTACAAACAAATGGGTGTGCCTAACTCTACAGCCGAAAGAAACAACAAGCATGTGTACACAAACCAGTGGGGGAATGTAACTAAGTACATTTTCTTAAGTACAGTACTTTACTCCACTACATTTCAGAGGGACATATTGTACTTTTTACTCCACTAAATTTATTCGACAGATATAGTTACTGGTTACTTTGAACAGATTCCGTTTTATACAAAATATAACTAATATTTAACAACAATCAACTAATAAAGTATGATAGATTATATATAGATAATAGATTAAGCTACCCGGCAGTATATAAAGTAGTTAAAATTAGCTCCACCTTTACCAGCTACAACATTAGTGATTTTTACATATTAATATATCAATAATTATAGCCCACTAATATTATATTAATTATTCTGAAATGGGCCATTCGGCATAAAGAGTACTTTTACTATATTTTGATGCTAATGCTTATGTACTTTTACTCAAATAAAAGTTTGAATTCAGGACATTTACTTGTAACGAAGTATTTCTACACTGTGGTATTGGTACTTTTACTTAACTAAAACATCTGAATACTTCTTCCACCACTGACACAAACATATTTATGCAGACATACTGATTACAGATATGTCTGCACATATGAACATTGAGCACTACTTGCTTGAAGCTGCATAGATAGTAAAGGCAATATTTTTCAGTGTTTGTTATCAGTTTGTCAGATCTCTGATAGAAAAAATGTCTACACTTGTTTTCTCTTTTAAGAACGTAATATCGTCATATAGCAAGTCTCCTCAGGTTGGTACAGTAGGTGCCACTGCACACGACAAGCAGATGGAGACCAGTTTAGCATGTAGATGCTGACACAGCTGATACACACACACACACACACACACACACATGTTCTGTGTCTGTTCTGCCTTCTGTTTGCACACCTGCTGACCCTCAGGTCAGGTGAGAAAACACATGTAACTGAAATGTACTGAGACTAGATTTGTTTTCTCACTTTTAAAATGTTACAGTAAATAAGGTGAATTAAAGTATTATTATTATTATTAAAGTACTATTACTGTCTATACTTTGTATACTTAAGCTTTGTTTATTCACTCTCATGTCATGCCATTATTTTCCTGATCAATCAATTAATATTTTTGTCAATAAAATGTCAGAAAATAGTGAAAAATTATAATTATAATTTTCCAGATGGTGGCATATTTAAATTCCTTGTGGTCTCAGTTTACAATGGTATATGGAAGAGAAAAGCAGCAAATACTCAAATTTGAGAAGCTAAAATTAGAGAATATCTACTAGAATTATCTACTAATCCTTTCAGCTCTCTCTATGTACTGTCTACTATCACAACTATCACTACTACACAACAAAGGCCACAAAAGTATACACAGTATACCAAACAATGTCTTTTGAGTGTTTAATGAGATTTCTACATTTTAAATGTTTGGTAATTTGTGAAAGTAAAAATGTCTCTGAATAAGCCTTTCTGGTGAGTAAAAGGAGCTGAGATTTTGTGACCATATGGATAATCCTCTCAACACCATCCTCCTTTCCTGCTGGGAGATGGCTGCCTTGCTTTTCTCAGATGCTAACTATTTATAGAACAGTTAGCAAACAGGAGACCTCACAATGTCATGTAGGGTGAAGACATCTCTCTCTGTTAACTCTGCAGATGCAGCATATGAGCACATCTGAGTCGTGTCGATGCCACCTGCTGTTGCTCAGCTACTTAGTTAGCATTAGCCACCGAGGGCAGTTAAGCTTAGACAGCTTAGTTCAATGACCCAATATAACAGGTAGCTACTGCAAAAGAAAGGAAGATGGGGGATAAACAACCATCAGAATTAGACCTGAAAGGATGAACAGACCACTTCACAACTTGAACTAATGTGTCAGCTGCAATAGCCAGGGAGAGGATTTTTTTACCAACACATACATAGGTTTTCTGCATGGAAAAAGTTACATTTTCATGTTTTCAGTGTCTGTTGTGAAGAGCTACCTTTGATAAACCAACTTTTTTATTATCATCGTAGTTATTGAACATGTTGTGTATATGTCTCTTGACTCTTTCATACTCAAAGGCCTTTAAAGAAACCCCAGTTGGACCATTTAGTGTTTTACTTCAGATAAAGAAGGTGAAGTAAACATTGGATTCATAACGAAAAAAAAAATAAAGGGGTCCATACAAGCCGCTGTAAGAGTAAAAAAGCAAACATCTAACACTGCTGCTAGTTAGTCAGAATCTACAACCTTCTTACTGTAATGTGTAAATATAGTCTAGCACAATCCTCTACGCTGACCTGCTCTGAGAGATTACTGGAAGGTGTGGACAGACTCTTATGCAACCCAACAACCATTTCTACTTTTTACTTTATAGGCCTCATTTAAAGGTGGGGTATGTGATTCTAATCCAATACACATCTTTTTGTCACATCTCCTCACCGTCCGCTAGCTGTCCGTTCAGTGTGTGTGCTGAAAAAAAACTGTGTTTGTACACAGCCCTGGCTCTGTAAACGGGAAACAAACAAAGCGGCTCTGACCGAGACACACAACACTATTCCAGCCAAAATTTGTGTATCAGGTAACGTTAAATGACTTGCCCACGGACATTCAGCTTACTTTCTAGTTTGCCAAGATATACTGTTGTTGTGATGTTTGCTATAGTAGCAGGAGAGTTGTGAGTATCGCTGCCTGGAGCTGCTGTGCTGGCTCCGGGAAACCGTCTCGTCCTCTCTGGCTGTTAGCTTCGCAGCAGCAACTGTAGCGACAGTTTGCTAACCCACAACCTAGCTAACGTTAGTTACATTACTTGCTGTGTCGTTGTTCGCTCTATATCATGGTATTTGTCATGGTATTGGATTTCTCCAGAATCGCATACCCCACCTTTAAAGTAAAGTAACACTCTCAGCGCCACATACACAAAACACGGAAGGCTGGAACAAACATTTGCATGACTGCATCCACCCCCTGTTGACATGGTTAATCATGGATTTTAGAAGTGTATTAGCCAATTTGTTTGCCTTTATGGTGCAACTATACAGAAAAGCTTAAACCACAGCTATAACCTGAAGTTGACTGTCAAAATGCTTACATTTGATAAGATGGATTTTTTAATATATAGCCACAATGTTGCACTTGAAGTAATTCAAGCTTTTATATTTTTTTCTAAACAAAGAAGAAAGCAAGTATACAGTGGGAGTGATGACAAGGGTTCATACACCATGTTGGTCAGTGTCTACCAATGTGAAGAGTCTCTCCAGCTCCCTGGACAGTGGAGCTGACTGTAACAATTTGAACTCTCTACTGGAGAAAGGGGAATAAAGTGACAATGGTGGAGTTACTGGTAGAGAAAAGTGCTGTATTTAGCTATTACGCCTGCAAACTACATTATTAGCTATATTTTCAAGCAGTGGCTCTCAGTGGCGCTCTTTGGCTCGTCACCCCTTAAAGTGACGCAATGTCTACTTGCGACCCCTCATAACAGGTTGCACATGTTTATGAGCTGTGAGCAGTTAACCAGAGAGATTAATAGTTTTATTTGAATATTTTTGAGAGTTGAAGAGGTATGGCACTATCCACTATGTCACAATAAAAGAGAAAACATTAGAGAAAAGCCTAAAAACATCCACATTTGTCGTAGAAACATGTTCTATTTTCTTTCCTATGCAGCATTTTTGTGACCCTTCAGATTTTTCATGTGACCCCCTGGGAGGGGTCCTGATCCCCAGGTTGGGAACCACTGCTTTAAAGTTACCATGAGACATCATATGGACATTGTCTTGATTGAAATGGTTTTGAAATGAGTTTAACATTGGGGTGACAAAGCGAGACTGTGGGTCTAAGATTTAAAGGAGCCAGTAACTCCTTTACTACCATTTTTATTACAAGCCATAATGTTAATAGGAAGTGATGTTCTGGGGTGCAGTTCAATAGGTGTTAGTGTTACGACATGTCAGGTTATGTAGCACTTAATGTTACTTTAAATACTACTAACTGTACAGTATGTTTTACTGAGTATTACACAAGACTGTAAGTACAGTATGTATTTTTATGGGCCCAGGAGCTAAAGAAAGCCCTGGAGCTGGAGCAAAACAACTAAGAGGATTATGTGGAATGTCTGTTTTCCCTTTTTGCACTAGACACGTCATTAGACACTACCTGCAAGAAAATACATTTCAAGATCAGATAAACAACAATTATTTTTATTATTGATTAATCTGCCCATCATTTCCTTGATTAATTGAGTGATTGTTTGGTCCACAAAATATCAGAAAATAATGAAAACCCAAAGATATTTAGTTTACTATTATAAGACTAAGAACATCAGCAAATATCGTTGAGAAGCAGGAATCGGTGAATTTTTGTTTCATGTTGCTTAAAAATTTACTTAAACAATTAATTGATCTTAAAAATTGTTGCCCACCAATTTTCTTTCTATAGACTTATCAATGAATTGATGTGTCTCTTGTTTCAGCTCTACAAGACACACCCAAAGTACGTGCTGTCCAGTCTACCGTCTTAAGAGAAAAACATTGAAGCTCCATGCTTGCACAGAGTTAATTTTCATTATTGATACGCATTAAAAAAAAGTGCATGAAAGATGAATGGTGGCTGCTATGTCAGATGCAGATGTGCACCGAAGCTCATTGCGCCTTCTTTGGTCTATTTGTTTGGGCAGATTTGAAGCACTTACATTAATTTGGGTTTCTCTTCAGTGTGATCTAATTTAAGACATTAGCTTCCTGATAAAGAATAATTAAGGCAAATAGACAAACACCAGGACTATGACCCACTTTCAGTACGTGTGTGTATGTGTGCATGCCTGTACGTGTTTGTCCATTTGTGTGTGTGTGTGTGTGTGTGCGCGACAATGCCATCTGTAGCAGTGCTGCGCAGTGTTAGCAATAGCCCTGTAGATGCTAATCCTCTAATCTACCCTGTGTGTATCAGAGGGATAAGTGACTGCCTCCTCACACTGTGAAAGAGTCCAAAATGCTTCCCGTTAGCAGCAGTTCTCACTTCTGTCATTTTCACTCAGGTGCAAGCAGCTCTACTGGAAACCTGAAAAAGTCATTACCTTAATAATATAATTGTGCCACATTATTAAATGGTTAATTGTTGTGAGATCAACCTTAGACAATTCAATTGATCTGATAAGACCAATCAATCAACTACCTTTTGTCACTCTCCCTAACATCAATCTGTGTTTCTCCACCTTAACCTCAACTCAACCGCACCCCTGACCCTAACCAGTCACCTCTGCAACAGCTAACTATAACTTCACTCAAGCCCTACCCTCAACCATGGACTGCAGCACTACAGGAAACCCTATCTGATGGGGCAACAGACCTAGATGCAAGACTAGTATCAACATAACATACTATACCACCAAGGAAACATCTGTATTTTCTAAAAGTATACTGAAATGAGATGAGCTTGTGTCACACACAAGATTTGCAGAGAAACAACCCTCGTCAGTAAAACTATAGTGGAAGTAATAGTCTATTTCTTTGATCAGCAAATTGTGTTTATCCTGTGATGTTCCAGCTTCACGCTTGCTCAGTAGCTCTTTTGTAGCCTTTATGTACAGTTTAATGTTGTATGTTTGCTTGCCACAGAACTAACGAGGATAGTTATCTCAGGGAGAAAACTTTTTCTGTTGTTGGGTTTCTGTCAGTTTGCAACACTTTAAGCAAAATAATACAAAACACAATTAATGAATTACTGTTTTATTTGTATTGTTAAAAAAATTAAAAACTGCTTTGTGTGTCAAAAATCATCAATAGGCACACAGCCAATTCTTGATTAGAAGAAGACATACTTTATTAATCCCTGTAGGGGAAATTTAATTTCTTCACTCTGTTATTTTACACACAGGCCCAAAATACACACATGCACAAACAGGACCTATACACATCCTTCAATGTATGGAGAGATGTGTCCTGAGCAGTTAGGGGTTCAGTGCCTTGCTCAAGGGCACCTCGGCAGTGCCCAGGAGGTGAACTGGCACCTCTCCAGCAACCAGTCCACACTTTGTACTGACTGGTCCGTGCTAGCCACCCCCAGGTTCGGACTGAGCTACTGCCGCCCCAATGTCATCATACAGTAAGTCACAAATAAGAGACTGAATTTATAGGATGCAGTCTTCATCATTAGAAACTTGCAAGAGAAGTAATCTGTTTACACATTCATGTATTTAAAGAAACAGCCATAGTATTATAAAAGTATTATAAGCTTTAAACTTCATAATAGAAATATTACACTTATCTACTTGTATCTTACTTTGAACCTGCACAAGTGTTTCCTTTTACCCAACAAGGCAGCTATAAAAGTAGCTTGGGGAATATGTATGTATGTTGTGGTCATATAAATGGTGTTTCTATGAGTAAAGGCCTCTCAATATTAGACAGAACAATGTTTTAGAACAAATGCAGCAATGTGTTACATTACTTTCAGTTCTAACCTACAATATGTCCAAAACCTGGTTAATGCTATACTGTTTTTTGTACTGTTTTTCGCTTCTCTTTCTATAGGACTTAGTTTGATTTTACGGTTGTATTCACAAGATGCAAAACTATGTGGACCAAACCCAAGAAATTTCTATTGTCATGAGATAACTCATACAGACAGTAGGCTATATTACACCTAAAATGTTAAATAACATCGTAATCAACAACTGATCTGACAAAAACAATTAAAATGCTGCTGGTTATGACATTTATCAGGATGAACGGTGTTATGGTTTGAGGTTAGTAGTTTAGTATTTCCTTTTTATTTTGTAAGTGTTCTGCCTCATGTGTCTTGTGTAGTTTTACTTCCTGTCTTTGTTTGCTTTTCCCGCGAGTTTTGATTGTTTGCCCTGCCCTGATTAGTTTCACCTGTCTCATTTTCTCCCCTCACCTGAGTGTATTTAAGTCTGTGTGCTTCCTTTGTTCTGTGCCAGTTCGTCTTCGTCCATATGTCAAGCGTTCCAGTCCTTTCCTATTGTTTCTACTGTTTTGGACTACCCCTGTGTTTCTTGGACTTTTCTCATTTGATGGACTTTTAGATTTTGCCTACTCCATATGTTTGGACTACTCTCCTGGTTTAGACCATTGCCTGCCTCACATTTCATGTAAGCTTTGTTCTTCAATAAATCATTGAACTTCACCTGTTCTGCCTTAGTGTCTGCATTTGGGTCCAACCCCTTGTTACCTGTTTGACAATACGTGACAGAACAGATCCTAATAAAACTAGCATAACAGCTGAATATTTTTCTAAAAGACTACACTTACCAAGGCATACCAGTGAGTTAACTATTACAACTAGTCCTGTAATAAAGGCAACTCAGGCTACATGTAGTGTAAGCAGTTTGAACATTCATTAGTAAACATCTTCTGTTATCTCATAAAGATGGAAAAAAAACAGTAAAATATTTGTCAACTAATACTCCCTGGGTAAATTTCTTTGGTACTTTAAAAATTAGTTGTCCAAAGCTATTATGATTAGCATACTTAGAAATGCTAAATAAAGAGGTACAACTTAGAAATCCAGTTTATAAATTCAGTCTCTTATTTGTGCCAAAGGTACTTACTGTATGATGATATAATGTATCATATATGTCAGGCTTTGTCCTGCCAGTTTAAGTTTAAAACAGTTTTATTTGCCTTAGCAAAAGTGTTCAATCCGTTCGAGTAACATGCACAAATTCTTATATTCATTACAGTCCCTTTAAGTTTTTGTATTCACAGGCAAATGATTTAATGTTCGTGGCTCAGAGGATCTGGCAGTTTAGGTAACAGCATCGTGTTCAGCGGAACCTGCCACACCTCATCCTCTTGAGTAATGCAGTTATAAACAGTGTATTAACTAACCTGCGTATATATGATATGTGATGTGGGAGTGTGTGACATGACGATCCAGGTGGTCTCTACCTGTGCGTGTGTGTGTGACAATTAATCATACTGGAAAGTCCCTGGCAGTAGCAGCATATGGCCCAGTGGATTAAGGTATTATGCGGTGATGCAGGTGACTGAGAAAGCCTCCTCTAATCGCTGATCTGCTAATTGATTACCCAGCCAGAGGCCCTAACCCTGGGCACCAAAATGGCAGCAACTTAAAACCTTCAATCCTATTGCACTGTGTCATCCTCCAATGTGACCACTCATAGTTGCACATCCAGCACACAAACAAACCACTTTAAGTTGGTTGTAGCTCTATATAGCCATAGGTTACTGTACTACACCAGGGCAGCAAGAGAACATTCATTATGTATGTAATGATCACGTGACAGACCTGATCACCTTTTAATCACCTCAGTAACGTTAAAACATGGGCCCCAAGAGGGTCACTTGAGTTATGACAGCTATTGATCCCAATAATCTGCTCATAATATTTGTTTATGGGCTCAACAAACACACACCATCAATGCATGCAGTAGCATTTTAATTAGGGGCAGCCACTTGGGGAGTTTTTTGTGGAAGTTAAGTCAGCTATGAGATTTACACTCGGAGAGAGATAATACAGATACAGCAGCACTGTGCAAATAACTGCTGCCACAGCGGTCTCTTTGAGGTATTCAATGGTTTTTTTGGACTTGTTGTTTAATTTATGACGTACACCAGGTCAGGCAGAGTCTGTGATGCTGGAGAGAGATGGCTACGCAAGTGGTTTCCAACCTTTATGACTTGTGACCCCTTAAAACAAAGCAAAGTCTACTTGTGACCCCTCAACACAGGCCTCAGTGTGGATACAAGCTGTGAGCAGTTTCTGTCCAAAGAGTTAGTTTTCCTTCTCAGATTGTTTCGCTTGAAGGATTATTTGAGACCTGAAGATGTGTAAATATCCAGCAAAAATTAGAGGAAAAAATCTGAAAAATAAACAGTTTTGTGTGACAGTAATATACATTTTTGACTTTCTTATCACTTTGATCTTGTTAACCTCTCAGTTTTATCTTAGGACCCCTTGGGTGGGTCTCAACACCCAGGTTGAGAACCATTTAGCTATCGCTTTAGGTAAAAAACTGATGGAGTAACCAAATACTGACAGGTGTTTTTGTCCATTCATACTACAGTAGCAATGATGTAGTTTCTTATATAGTAACATGGTCATATTGTAACATAGATGCACCTGTCAGTAGGTGTTTTAGTCAATTTGTAATTTATTTAACATACAATTTAACTCATGCATTTCACCATCATGTGTCACTTTTTCTACATGTATATTTATTTCCTCTACTTTTATTTTATTTTACTGTGTATATATAGCATATTATATACTATGTAAAAATATTTAGGATAAATAAATCTAAATTCTTTGGGGTCACACATTTTGGTTAACAGCCATTAGAAAACACTTGAAGGGACAATAAAGGTAAACTTCCTAATCAGGTCACTGAATCTGAAGGGTCACAGAATTTAGTGTAACACCTGTTACGGCCACACGCACACCTTACATTAACCTAACGGTTATTTAATAGGAATTAGAGCTATGTGTTTATCCAGAATGACTTTGATCGAGAAGAAAAAGTAAAGACCTGACAATTTTCCTGAGGAAAAAGAAACAGAGTGAAGATGAATTAAGATGGAAGAGGATGAGGGGGTGAGGATAATCTCACCTTTGGGAAAAGAGTTTGGTTGAACAACGTAGAGAAAAGCATGGACCATGTGGAAGAGGATCCCTACGGGCCCTGGCTCGTAGTAAGCGTGGGTATCATAAACCGCCGCCGGTACAAACCCAAAATCCAACGGCTCTACAGGTGGAGGGGACCGCGGTCTGCGGGAGTCCGCCCGGAGCTCAGCCGCGGCCCGGTCCCTCTCATCCGCCTGCTGCTCGCCGCGTGTGGCCCCCCAGCAGAACAGCAGGACGAGCCACCTTGTCCACAACATGGCTCAGAAAAGTCCAGCTTTGTACAAAAAGAAAAGAGGAACAACTAAAAAAGAAACAAAACTCCTGGTCCCGGTCGTACTACAGTCTAGCGGGGGATGGAGAGGTGAGAGGACACCTGTCCCTCTCGGTGGCTTATCCCCGCAGCGCAGAAACAACCGTCCGAAGGAAAACTTTTAAACTTAACATCCAACGGTCGAGGTTCTAGCAGCCGTTAGCTCCTGGTTTCTCGGCACGGGCTCATCACACACATCTTCCCGGAGATCTTCGACGACTCACAGAGGACCAACGGGACCGAGGATGCGCTTGTTATCTCGGTGTCCTCACTCTCAACGGCTGGCTGTCTAATCTCGCGCGCACGTAAGGCTCAAGAGCGCTCGTGTCTGCTGAAAGCTCGCCCGCCCCGGGCGCTTCTGTTGCGCGCGACACCGCGAGGGCCAATCACCTGTTAGCTACAGGCAGTGGCGGAATGTAACTAAGCAGGCTACATTTACTCAAGTACTGTACTTACTGTACTTACAAATTGCAGGTACTTGTACTTTACATTTCTTGTTGGAAAGTCACAGAGCTCAGATAAAAGTTGGGATGCCCTGTTCATTTCTTTGCCCATTTTTATTGTTTATTTTGGGGATTTTTGCCCCTGATCCTGATCAGAGTCTTTTAATATTGTGTATCTTCTAACCAAATCCTATGCAATATTTGTTTATTTTTTCCTTCATATGACAGCTGCACAGCATACTATGACCACAATAACATATAATTAAATACAGTAAAATTAGCTTTAATTCTGCTTTAAGAAAACATAACCTGCATCTCAGGCTTTCTCTGATGGTTGCCTATACTATTTTGTATAGTTTGCTTTTACATGTATATATGCCCAGGGGCTGCTGTTTCTTAATTCATCCATGACTGTGGGCATGGCATCAAATTATTAAAACAATATATGACTACATACTGTACATGTAATAAAATCTGACAGATTATATGGTGTTACTTCATCATAAACCTTTTTACAATAACGCAGTTCATTTAAATTAATTAATTCCACATAATACTTGTGGTCACCCCTTTTTTTCCAGCCTCCTTCATACTGTCAGTGTGGTTCTCCTCACTGACAAGCTGAATCCAGTGGTGACCAGTGTTGGAACGGTATTTAAGCCAATAGGTGCTTTTATTAAGGTACTTGTACTTTACTTGAGTATTTCCATTTTACGCTACTTTATACTTCTACTCTACACACTATATTTGTTTGACAGCTTGGGAGTTACTTTTTGCTGATTTTACATATACAAATCAACCAGCTTATACAGTGCACTGCATCGTTATAGATTTCGATGTGCTTCACCTCGACCAGCTACAACAATAGAAAGCTATTACACATTAATGCATCAGTAATAATTCAATAATATATGACTTTTACTTTTGCTACTTTAAGTAGATTTTGCCGACAATACTTTTGTACTTTTTCTTCAGCAAGATTTTGAATGCAGGACTTTTTCTTGTAACACAGTATTTTTACATTATGTAAGTATATAAACAGTCAACCTCAGTCGCCAGATTAAGTCACTGTACATCAACATACGCCTGTCTTTCTTTTATATACCGTTAATGTCAGACATTTTGAGACATATAGTAAATGACTCCAATTTGTGAAAATGTTTTATCCCCTCAAAAAAATAACATGTCCACACATTGTATGGGGTAGGTAATATCTGACTCCTGGTGCATAAATAAGAGAAGGTACTACTCCTCTAGGAGCAGACTGAACACATGCCTGTAATGTTTATGCAGCTAAGAGTTGACATGTGTCTGTATTTTTACTCCTACTCACCTGAGCAGCAGAGGTCAGACGGTGTTATTGTGTCTGTTTACAAGCAAATCAAACTACATAATCTCAGTGGGTCTTTGTATGAATGTGAAGCAAGTTAATGACTCTCTACTGTGGCCACTGAGCGGCTGACCTTCTCTAAGGTTGATCAGATACGTGGTCAAGGCTAGTGACATTTTTGGCAAGCACAGCAGGTTCAAATTCAAAACAGGTAAAAACCCAAAGTTCAGTTACAGCCTGTTTTAAAGTTGTGCAAGTCTTAGAAAATAGCTTTGAAGTCACCGCTCTCACCTCCTCACGTGGCTCACAGTCCCTTTACACACCACTACACTGGTTACATGTAAATGTAAAGTATGTTAGATGCAATTAGAAAAACACAAGCCATGTATCCAGAAGCAGATAATTTATCAGAGTTGGACCCTGGAAAAAGTCCCCCTTGTGTGTGATGACAGACACCCCCTCCAAAATGCCCATTCAGGGGGAACAGTGGACGGCAGTGTTTGCCCTGTGAACAGAGCCTGCAGTGACTCTTTTCAGTGAAACACTCGCCACTGTTCCCGTGCTCTCACACACACACACACACACACACACACAAGCTGTGTTAGAAAGTCACATCACACCAGAAAGGGTTACAAAACAAAAATCTTGTTTTATTCTCCTTCTACCATGTAGATGTATTACAGAGATGCTGAACATGAAAATTAAAAAACAATGAAATATCTGACATATAGTATGTCTTTTGGTAGTGAGATCCATCCATGCACTGCACATTACTCTCACACACGCACGCACGCACACACACGCACACCTGTCATGATACATCCACAGTCTTCAGTCCTTCCATCACAAGACCGCAGTTATTTATGTATTAACATTACATTTTAGTCACAGCTAAGCAAGGCATCTTTTTTTCTGGGCAATAAATACCTGCCAATCTGTCAAAAACCCAGAAGGACCGTTAACCTAAACGTGAGGATGGAAACGTCATTAATAAAGTGTGTGGGATTCTTTGTTTTTGATCCTACGCACCTGTCACAAAGACTTTCTGGTGTGTGACACCTATTTATCATGTTTTCCAAGTTGCAACTCTAATTCCTTCCCAGGTGGCTATTTATTTTAAATAAAAACTTAAACATCAAAATAGACAAATACTGTATATCTTATAATAACACTTTTTTGGTTCAATTTGTATTTTGGTTCACAAAGTACAAATTGAGCAAGGAGATATGCTTTTTTTGGCTAGCAACTGAGTTTGGATTAAGAAAATAGAGTTGGAACTTGGGAAACCAGTTAAAATGTTTATTACTGCGCAGCAAACAGATTATTTTTTTCCATTCAGATTGTTCGATGAGTTTTTGATGATTGTGGAAATATCTCCAGAACAGCAATAAGTGTTGTTAAAAGATCTTCAGGGTTTTTCAAGGATCAACAGGTATTTCTTTTTTGAAAAAAATCAAATGTTGCACTGTGGCTCCAATGTAATGAAATGGAGTTTTGACATGAGAGGCAAAATTTGGGGCTAGGTTGGACCTAGCATTTGCCCAGGACATGCAACTCCTGGCACTTCAGGCCGGAGTTATACTGTTTATTTGTCAAACAGTGCCTCCAGCTTTCACAGCATCTAAAGACTGTTGGGTACAAAGTTATTTGGAATCAAAGCCAAAAGCCAACCACATCAAACAATGCCAGCAACCTTTAGGGATCAATCAGATTTTTCCTATTGTATATCTCTCTGACAAATAAAAATTGCTGGGTTCACTGCTTTTACGTGATCGCAGTGCTGATATGAGCCATGTCTCAGCCTTCAGGTATCCTTTAACATTTTACCTGTATACATGTAACTACTGTCAAAATAATGATAAAGAATTGAAACACATGTTAAGTTTATGCCAATGTCACACACACCATGATTTTAAAATGAGACCAAGAACACAGTGGTGTTACACCAAGACATGATTATCTGTAGGCTACATGCTTGAATGATGACGGTACACACGAAGCTTATTGGGGGGGAAAGTCACTTAAAAATGAAATATCTTTCAAACTTGTCTGGCTTAGCGTCCACTTCAAAATAAATACTTGTGCCTTTACAAACAGGCACAATCTTATCTCAGTGCTTCAAAGTAACAATATCAACACAAACACGATACTTAAACCTCCAAACTTTTATCTGTGTCTAAAAGATAAAGTCACCGCTGTGACCAAGCCATGAGGATGTCGACTGAAGACATTGCACTCATGCAGAACTGTACTTAGTGTCACTGCTGCCATGTCGACAGCTATGGACATCTGGGCACATCACCAAAGTAACTTGCTTTAAACAAGATCCTTTTAAATGTGTGTTGGTGTGTGTGTGTGTGTGTGCCTGCAGAGCGACTTTGAGATTTTAACAATGTGTTAATGTGTTTGGGAGTCTTAGTCCTGCAGTTGAACACGGACGATTTTAGAAAAAAGATCCGAGATACTTCATAAAAAAACTTCATTTTAAATATTTGAATTTTTCCGGCTTTTGAAATTAAAAAAATGTACAAAAATTGACAAGTTTTGTTCTCTCTAAAAACAACTCTGCGCTGTACATATGATTGTGCTTTTGAACACATACCCGCACAGTCCAGCTGTCATGTTCCTGTGAGAACACAGCGACCCACGTTGTACAATTTCACATATACAGATTTGTTTCTCTCTTCCCGCTCTGCTCCAGCTATGCATGCCAGTCATCGTCGTCATCCGCAAGCATGTCCGCAGGTTGCCATGACAACCAAGAGCCATCCTCAAGAGTCTTCCTGGTTCACTGGGCACCGATTGGACCAGATGGAAACATCTGAAGCGGCCTTTTATGCTTTTGTAACAGCTTTATGCCTTAGCTGGTTTTGTCAGTAATAAATAAATAAATATTCCAGGGGTCAGGTGCACAACAATATGGTCTGAGCATGCTCCGTGACCCGTGTCTGATCCCTGAACCTTGCTGTTTTGCCAGGACACTCACTGGTTGTTTTATATGACATTCAGTCTATTCGGTTGCCACAGATGGTGAAACGGTCTATTTCCAGCAAATCTTTCTTGGGCGTTCTGGGTTCAAGTCCGTCCCCTTCCAGTCCTGTGTTGGTGTTGATGATTTTGTCATCGTCCTCCCCGTCTGGCGTAGTTAGGAATGTGTCCGAGTCGCTCTTAGGGAGTGTGGGAGCGCCGCTCTCTGCCATGTTGGCCGGCTGAGGATTGTCTGATGCCAGTGATATTCCTCCTTTGTCGGTTGTGGGTTCTATTTGAGAAAGAGTGGGAGAGTTTATTATAAGCAGCAGAGGAACATACATACATAGTAAAACTGACAGTTCACTAAACCCCTCCACCAAAGTGCAAATGTCCAATCATAGCTTAGCAACTGAAACTAGGTGTGGCAGGTCTGACAAGCTTTGAATTTCTCCACATGTCGAAGGGGCAGTAGTACGAGTGATACTCAGGCTTTAAATATATTCGGAGGGTAGTAACTGAGCATTACTTCCAAGGCCAGGAGGCACATCACTAATTAAATTAGTTTGTGGGGTTACAAGTTAAAGAAAGCCCCATTCACGAGTAGCCCATCCACTGTGTAGTATTTCTGTATGAAAGTCGGCCCTGGATGTTACTATATCACATTAGGCTAACATTAGTAGCTCTGTCGTGTTAAATCTGGGGAGGTTTACACGCGAACAACACCAGCCAACGTTACCCGAGATAGTGTTATGTTTGCCAAACACCATGGTTAGTCCTCAACGCAAAACACTTTTCTCTTGTAATGTTAAAATTTAAAACATACTGTTTAAAATACTAAGAAGTATGTAGCCAAACACGATTATGTTAGAACTAAATAATAATAATTTTTTTTTCTCTTATCGTACTTATAATATTAGAACTAACTAGCTCTACAGTGAAATACTTTACAAGAACAATCATCATGAACTGGTGAGGATGCTGACTTTTCCAGGGACATGCAGCTTTAGCCTCTGTCTTTTAGCACAATATCATGTATGTAGCCATCAAATGAATATTTCGAGTCAGTTGGAAACATTAAAAAGTCACTCAGAGACAGTGTTTTCAACCAACTCATGGAGCTAAACTCATCTTAATTAGCTAGTCGACTACAGCGGATAAACTCTGACAGTAACAGTTGTCATTTCAGCCGGCAAGTCTGAAGTCTGCTTTTGTCTACTTCTGTCTGAAATCAAGGATCCATTGTTTCAAAGATTACTAAGAATTTAAAGTGGTAAATCTGCCTCTGTTATCATTGTAAACTGCAAACGAACCGTGCCAGAACAGAAAGTGTCAGGCATAGCAACAGCAGTTAATGAGGGCGGAAATTAGCAATTTAAGAACAGAGAAATAAATTAACTGATTGCTACCTTGCGGTGGTGCAGTGTGAACGTTTTTGGTGCGGTGAGCTCGGGAGTTTGCACGGCTGGAGACAGCGGAGGGTGGAGGGTCGAAGAGCTTTTCTTCCATGTTGGCCTCTTTGACGAACACACAAGACGTCCCCAGCAGAACGATGCTGTTGAGCACCTTCAGAGTGATCATCCTGCTCACAAACAAACACACACAAAACATGTGGATATGTGAAAAAGGGTAAAAACTACATACAAACAGTGAGAAACACAGAACTAATAGCACTGCAAATGTGTGTTTAAAACTTGGAAAAGACAACTTGACATTTACCCCAGGTAAAACAGGAGCACACACATAAATGAGAGCGAGCCCTGGATCTTCACTGAGCTGGTCACTACTCTGATCAACTGAAAAAGAAAAACAAACACATCATCAAATGTAAAGAACATACACAATATAATATATCAATAGCAATGGATAACCTCATAAAAAGTGACTGACCAGCAGAGCTAAAGGAAGGGGGATGAAGCCCATTCTTCTGGATACTGAGTCACTGTAGTCTGTGTAAGCCTGGAGACACATTTAAGACATTTTCTCATAATGCATCATCAAGCAAAAAATTCTTCTTCCCCAACCAATGTATTAGTCATTACATATCAATATTCAATCAAATCAGGAAATATTAGAGAACATTTACTCAATATTGTAAATATCAGTCTCTGCATTTGCAGAATACATAATAACAAAATGGAAAAACTCCAGTTCAAAGTAGGGGTGCGCGGTATAACCACATATACAGTTAAATTTGTCCTACTGTTTATACTGTGGTGATTATACCTTTAGTATCTCTGCTTGTATTTGGCCATTTTGGGTAATGCAGCCGGATTTTTGCTATAATGTGAAAAAGTACCTCGATTTTCAGATATTTAATTCACTGGATTAGACAAAAACAGACATTCCCATTTGGGTATTTTATCTATAAACTATGTTGTCCGAGAGAGCTCAACGTACTGCAACTACAAGAATGACGATATACAGTATTTCAAACCTACATTTAAAGAACATTATTATGACTAAATACAGTGTATAAGACAAGTATGAATGCATCACTTTCCTGCGTCCATGTGTGCATAACAAGCGACCCCACATTTGCCGAACAGTTGGGTGGAGACACACCTGATATTTGAACTTATTTCACTCACATTTTTCTGTCGACTGCTGACAAGGTCAAATGCAAGGCTGGCTCTGTATTCCCCGTACACCTGGAAAATGACACAGAGTAACACAACATTAGTCAGCCAGAGTATAAACATCAAATATCAAACAAATATAGAGTTACTGACATAGATGGAATGAGAAGAGGGTATCTAAGTTATAAGGATTTTAGGTGATAAATGTTAACTTGTTTACTTTCCAAAACTTAAGCTGCCTGTTGGAGCCTCATAATTCGTATATCTGTTTGCTGTTGTGTGTTAATGTTACGTGAAGATACACTATGGGTAGTGGCAGGAGATGAGCCAAATGTTGAATGTAAAAAGACAAAAGTGAAAATGTGCACACGTGGATTAAATTTGGCTGATCATGGATACACAAGTGCTTGAACGCTAACTACGTGTAAGTGAGGTTTGTGTGATTGGGTTGGTGACAGTCTGGAGATAAAGGGGTTAATCCCTTCCTGTGGAGTTGGTTCCCATTACATAACCAAAACTTCTTGAAGAGAAATCAAAGAGGGAGAGAAAACAAGAGGAAAGCAGCTGGGAAGCCAACAAAGTCAGGAACAAGAGAAAATGGCTCAGCTGACTGACACCTAGTGTAAGTCAGTGGAGCAGGACAGAATATACATTCACCTTTGAAAAAGTAGATGAACAAAATAATCTTAACTCAAGGTCCACTTAGTAGCTTTCGACTGCATCTAACCGTCTTCGTCAGTGGATGTAGTTTGCACAGCGTCAAGTGAGCACATCCAAGACTGATCAATGTCATTAAGTATCACTACCAGCTTTTTAAGCCCCTGCCACTGATCCTTCACAGTCAAATCCAAACATACAGACAGGAGACACATATTTGTAGACTTACACTTTCTAAGGATATCATTATTTCCAATGTCCATCGCAATTAAACTTTGATAACTCTAATTAGAAAGCATAGAAAATAAGATGCTCCTTATAACTCCAGGACTTGCCCGAGAATCATCATGTTTTTAAGTTTTCTTCAGTATCAAAGTAATCAAGTGATAATTGTCTGTACATCCATGAGTTCACTGCGAAGAGGAACTGCTAATAGCTAATTCGGCATACTTTTAAAAAGGTGCCAAATTGCCAAAATGTAAACAAATATAGGCTAAAAACAATGGGGGCTCAACTGGAGCTGTTAGTGCTTACTAACTGAATCCATGGCAACACTGTACTTCGATTAATATAAACTTTTGTGTTGCACTATCAAAATATACAGTCCTACGGTCCTGTCAACATGGTTCTTTTACTCGCCTTTATCCATTCATAAAAAGATACTACTATAAATACTACAACTGTCCTTAAACATGTGCAAATTGATGGCATTTCTGATTATCCCACCTTATTCTGAAAATATCAATAGTAGGCAAAGGGGACTCACATCAGCACTGATGTCATTGAATTTGGTGATGAAGGCATGCTTGACAACGTCCACGGCAACCTCTGAGGCTATCACCATGACTACATCAGGAAACAGCACCCAGAGGTGGTCTAAAAACAAACACATCAGTGTCAATATTCAGTATATTAGTTATATAAAAATCAGTGACAGTGCACTGGGGGGCCACACCTCCTGAGATGTACCTGTGAGGAGCAGTGTGATGTAACTTCTAACTGTCATATATATATATATATATATATATATATATATATATATATAATAAAAACCAGCTGTGTACAATTCAGTATTGTTATATTATCTGTGCAGCACTGTGTTAGTTACCAGGGTTCCAGGAGAACTGCTCCATGTTTCTCAGACAGACGATGAGCAGGAGGATGTAGTTGGTGAACCTCTCTTTTATGTCTGTGACAAACAAACAAATCAATCCTGGATTAACCTACTTTGCAACTCACTGCGGCTGAGCTTGATTCCATAAATTTACCTTGTACTAAATCACCAAGTTCAAAAGGCAGAGTTACAAAATGTCCACAGACCACCGATTTTGCGGCAGATATTTGGCTGTTTTAGGTATCATTCACCACTTACCACTGTTAGACATCTGGAAGAGGTTGTTCTTTTCAAACTTCTTGAACACACTTCCTTTGATCTCGACAAACTGCAACAAAAAAAAGGCCAAAATATTAGGGCTGAGCTCATGCTGCGTGCACTTTTAATTGAGTTAAATGTGTCTGTGTGCATTATACTCACGTTGTTTGACATCATGATGGTGAGCAGGGACTTGTTGTGGGAGTTGAAGGCTACGTTGAGAGTGGTGGCCTGAACCATGATGAGGATGGCATGGAGAACTAGATACAAACATGCTGAGGAAAAAAAATACACCGAGGACTACAGTAAAGAGTATCATGTTAATTCTGTATGTACGCCCACTAATATATCTGCAGATAATTTTCAATTAATTGACTCATCGTTTTGTCTATAAAATGTTCATCAATAGTCGAAAATGCCTCTCACAATTCCCCAAAGACCAAGTTGACATCTTCAAACTGCTTCTTTTGTCCAACCAACCAAAGATTTAGTTTACTATCACAAAAGACAAGAAAATCAGTAAAAACTCACATTTGAGAAGCAGGAACTTCTGGTACTGCTTTTTTAAATTTATTTTTTTTACAATTAAGTTATTACACCTACCCACTATTCTTGGATTAGGGACATTTTCTACTTTTTCAACTACACTAAGATGATCATCTGCCAGTTTTAAGAGACATATGCTGAAAAATTCACAAATTTTGGTCATCCCAGACCAACAAACTCTCATGCCATATTGTGGCGTTTTAGTTAACGCATTTCATATCTTTTATCTTCCATTGTTGTGTACACTATTACATATATTTATGTATGTATGTAGGGAAATACACATACAGATATCATTTTTCAAATTTGCTCGATAACTATGTGACTTTTTATTTCTCACTGGTGACCAATTCCATTTTTTTGTGCGTTTATTTTGTTTCTTTCTTCTATTCTCTTTCCTTTTTTCTTTCATCTGCTCCGTTTTATATCTATTTAAAATCTGAAATGAAGCTCGACATGCCACAAAAACAATTTACTTGAACGATTAATAGATGATCAAAATTGTTGCTGATTAATTTCCTGCCATTTAACTTATTGACTAATTGTTTCATCTCTAAACTCATGCACAGAGGCGCACAGACTGGCAACAACAATCACAGGTCCTTCTCGGTGAGGATACAGACGTAGAGCACAGCCATGAGAAAGTGAGGAATCACGCCTATGTGCGCTCTCTTCTTCTCCTTGGGTTCTGTGGCTGTCCAGTACAGAGCGTCCAGGATGTCCTGGCCAAATGACGAGAACAGGCGGTCCGCCACCTGACAACACAACAGACGAGGCAAGTGAGTGGGTGGCTAACTGTACAGTACAATCAGAGTTATAAACATTAGGAAGTATTATCTGGGAGTACCTCTAACATGTTGTATATGATGTACAGCTTGATGACAGACTGTCCCCTGATCAGGTGGTACATCATGGAGTAATCCACGTAGCTCATCATAGAGTAACACAACACCATAATGAAGCCTTTCAGCACGTCACACACCTGGGCTGGCTGGAGCAGGCGAGAGCCACTAAAACACACACACACACACACACACACACACACAAACAAATTACACATGGAAGAAATGTTCACAAAAGAAAGTCACAAGAAGAGAAAGAAGAACAGAGCAACAGAATGCAGGTTATTATGATCGCTTTAGTCAGAGAGAGCTCTACTGCCCTCTAGAGGTTAAGAACAACGTTGCACTGACTTCTGTTCACAAATGTGGACATTACCATGTGAAGGTATTTACCAAATCTGTATGTACTAGATAGTTTGTACCTGGGCTGCAACTAACAATTAAATAGTAAATTAGCTGATAAATCATTGGTCTATAAGATGTGAGAGAAAACTAAAAAAGTCTCCATTTCCAGCAACACGATGTTACATCTTAAAATTGCTTGTTCAATCCAAAACCCAAAAATATTCAATTTACAGTGTTAGCAAAATAGAGAAAAGGAGCAAATCTTCACATTTGAGAAGGTGAACACCAGAGAATATCAGACATTTTTGCTTGATAAATGACTTGAACGATCTCAACTCAACTTGACTAAATCGATTATCAGCATTGTCTATTGATCAATAAACCATTAATCGACTAATTAGTTCGATACTAGTTTGTACAGATGTACAAACACTTTCAGAGGGAGGGTACACTTTGCTTTAGAGCTAAAACATTCAGTCGATTAGTCGATCAACAGAAAATTAATCTGCAACTTTTTTGATAATCATTTAAGTAATTTTTCAAGCAAAAATGCCAAACATTTGTTGTTTCCAGTTTCTCACATGTGAGGATTAGCTGCTTTTCCTTGTCGTATACATTATAGTAAGCTAAATATCTTCGTACTGCTGGTCAGACAAAGAAAGCAATTTGACGTCACCTTGGGCTTATCAAAAACTTGTATTCAAGAAAAGCTTTTAATTATTTGTCAAATACTGATCGATTAAGGAAATGTATTTAAATTTGCATCCCTAATACCTAAGCATATACTTTACCTGAGGCCACAGCAAGGCAACGTGATGAGCCGTAAAAGGGCCAGAATCACCCTGAGGGGCAGCAGGGTGAACACATAGAGGAAGGCATCCAGACAGAGGAAGAAGCCGAACGTCATCAACTAAAGAGAGAGAATGAGAGACAGACACAGAGAGGGAGAATATTTATTTATTTATTTGTGAATTTTAAAGCATTTCCCACTGTGTTTGTGTTGTTTGTGTGTTTACCTTCTCGAGCTCCTTGGGGATGCGGAGGCAGGTGTAGACCCTCTCTCTGCGCTCGGTGTATTTGGCCTCATTGTGTTCCAGGAAGTAGCCTCTGGTGAGCTCAGTAGTTATAAATCTGACCAGAGACAGATCTAGAGCCAGAAAAGGACAGAGACAAAGCACTGAACACATACACCTTAAAGCCTTTTGCCAAAAACCAACCATCTTCTCTCATTTCCCATGAACAAGACCAGCCTGCTTTGCTTTGAGCTGGTCACCATCACCTAGCTAATCGAAGGGAAATCACCTGCCAATGATGTTTCTCCCTTTTTCTGACACAAATACACCCCTTAATGATAAAAATAACTACCATCTTACAGTAGAAAACTTTGATGACTTCATTCACAGGTTAACAACAGTAGGTGCCTACATGTTCACTGCAAACAAAGGAGAGTCCTTAGCTAATAATAAACCATGCATTTTAAAATTTGCATTAAGATAAGAAATACTTTTACTATACGGCCTACGGACAAACGCAACACCCATATGTGATTGCTTATTATCTCATTCCTAAACCATTAATCTGCAGCTGCAACAGCTTCCACTGTTCTGGGAAAGTTTTCCAAAGGATTTTGGAACGTGGCTGCGGGGATTAGCGAGGCCGAGGACTGGTGTAGGGTGGTAAGGCCTGGCTCACAGTTGGGGTTCATCGCAAAAGGTGTTGGATGCGGTTGAGGTCAGGGCTCTGTGCAGGCCAGTCAAGTTCTTCCACACCAAACTGGGAAAACCACTTGAAAGATGAGGGTGTTTACCAGGAAAGAAGGGGTCAAATGAAAGGCTTCGTCTAGCTGCATTATGGAAAGTGTAGAATCCAGCATGTTCTGAAGCTTGACCCATAGTGGAGAAAATAAAAAGTCAACATGTCTCAGGCCCTGCTGCATCAATAGGCACAGTAGGAAAAGAACAGCTGTAAATATCACAATTAATGATGGCTGAATTCCATTTAGCTGCTTCGGTTTCAGGGTCTTGGTAGTGTGCATACTGTCACACTGTCGTGGCTTACTGAGACGCGTGAATAGAGGGCCGTCGTTAATGTTGTCAATAACACCTGTGCTTTAACTACCATGACAAGTCAAAATGTCTGCTGTGAAATGTGGCCTATTTTGACCAGTCTTTTCAAATTAATCTCTCACAAGTCCCCTACAAAGAAGCCTGGTCTAAACCATGAAAAACAGCCCCAGACTAAAAGTACATAAAAGTACTTTTGGCCGTATGCAGTATGTACCCACTCAGCAGCACTCCTGAATGCGCATGTGCAGAGAAACAGCACGTCTTACTTTGACAGAGAAGCAAACTGGCCTATTTAGACTCCTGCATGATCACATGCAGCAGTGCCGTCTTGCTGACACTCGGGACTCCTAACACCAGTTATAATTTAGATGCATATAACATAAATTAGCCACCTAACGTTGCTTTTATTCAGCTCGGTGTTTAACAAACATTAGCTGCGGTGATATAGCTAGTTACATCCTGAGACCAAGTGGAAACTCGGAGCAGCGCACAAAGCTGCACAGACTTAACTGACTGAAATTGCAACTGCGTGCTCAAGCACCGTTACTATCACAGATAGCCCACACGTTCAGTGCAGTAACGCAGTTATTTAACCAAACGCTGGTTTGCCAGTAAATTAAAACAACAATCACTTCAGGAGCTAGCTAGCGCTGTCAAACCGGGGTCGGTGGCTGTAATAACGAGGCTAGCTCTCACCTGACAGGTTGCGTTTCTTTCCTTTACTGCCGCCATTTTTATTGTTGATCCTCAACGTCTCCGTGACACCGTCCTTCTCCTTGTTCTTCTCTGTTTTGGCAGCCTTTCTGTCCCTCTCACTGTCCTCCTTCTCCTTCTCTTGCTCCTCTCCCAGACCTGTCGACAGCGAGTCCGCCATCTTCGCCAAACGGTCTCAACTGCTGCCTGGGAGACTGACAACTGCGTCACTCGCTCTGTCGTCATCACGCCCTGCAGTTTCACCGAATCACCAGCAGGTGCCGCCAAAAAGCCCAGTGAACACATTTCACATCTTGTTTAGTTGATCGATTAAATTATTAATGACTGATTGATTGCGTTTCCCGCCTGTGAAACATCTTTGTTGACAAAAACAATGTACAGCAATCAGACATCACAACTTGAATAAAAGGCAGGGGAATTACACATCCGAATAAGATTTAAAATGAAAACAATAATTATTCAACAAGATAGGCTACTTCAAATGGCAAGATACAATAATAATAATGAACAAAAAATAGCAATAAATAGTACAAAAAATGATGAATAACGAATAAAATAAAACAAAATCTATTGCTACAGAGACACTTTGTGTGTCTGTTTTTCAGACACACAGAGTTATGCATGTGGAATGTGTCTAATATTATAATCAAATTAATCTCGTGTGGGAAGATTACAATCAAAGTAAGCAACAATGTATTTGTTCCTTAGTTGTATGCTTCTCTTGATCTTTCTAAAACTTCAGGTAAAATTCACAATTACTCCTACAGAATTAGTATTTTCATAACTCTTATTATTCCTTTCACTGTGTGGCAGTTTGTAGTAATATGCAACTCTAAAGCACAACATAAATGCAATGATTTAACATGGATCCTGCATTTTTCTCTTATCTTGAGAGCTTGTCTCGTGGCTGGGCATTGTGTAAAACTTTTAGTACTTTAGTTATTTAGTTAAAATTATGCTCACATGGTGTGTCTTATAAAATAAATTAGTTTAATCAAATTACTGCAAACTAACTGGTACACAGCAAACCTGGAGAGGGGTGAGATCCAGCAGCAGGAGTGGTTCTCAGGATTTCATGAAAAATATAATACAGGTGCCATGTGGTCTGCCATGAGCACTGAACTGAACTGAACACTGTGTTTGCACCAAGGCACACTGTACACAATGGGCAGATGCTGAAAGAAATGGGTTTCAAGAGGGGTTCACCATCATTTTTGCCCTGCATGGCCCCCATAGTGCACAGCTGGATTAACCTGCTTGGAGGCCCTGGGGCCAAAATGAGAGTCTGGGCCCCTATTAACCACTTTGTTTCACCCCGCTCTGGTCACTGTGTACTATATTTCTTTACTGGAATATTATAAAGCATAATTTTATTGAAAACAAATTAATTTAGTAGTTATTTAGTATGTACCATGAAAGTACAATATCAGTTTCGGCTTAAAGCTAGATTCAGTTGATGGAGATGAAACGCATTTTCACAGGATTCAAGATAAAAAATTCAGTGACAAGTTGCATTTGCATCTGCAATCAGGTAGCCTACTATACGTCATTCAGATATATGAATACTAACAATATAAAACTACTAAAATATACATTATAACATGACAATAACACTATAAAGGTACCAAAATATAGTATACTTTATATACAGTCAATGATACGATACACTACAGCATAAAATAGAAATAGGTTGTGTCCTGAGTAAATGTGCTTAGTTACTTTAAACCACTAATATGCAAAAGACAGACCTTAATGAATAAGTGGAGCATGCAAGAAACAAGATGAGAGATGCAGGACTGTCCAATCTCTCCAGCCCGACCTTCAGTGTGTTACAATGGACCACATCTGTCATTCTGACACCATTAACTCTGCTCACATGATTTTATAGCTGCAGCCGCCTCTATAAGGTCACCAGTGATGGTACATTTCGAGCTCAAAAGGCCAAGTTGCAAAGGTTAATTCACCCCCTGGATGAAGAGGAGTGTGTGAGGGTGAGGGAGGGAGGGAGGGAGGGAGCAGGGATAGAGTTTCTCCCCGGTAAGAGATCTCTTTAGATTCGGTTTCCCTTCCTCTGTGACGCACACATGCAACATTTTAACAAGAGAAATAACTTTCCCTATCCTCTCGATTATGATTCATTTTTCCAAACTATAGAATAAACTCATGGTGATCGCCGAGTGTGCTTCGCGGTCGCTGCCCGGCGTCGTGTTACCTTCCTCGGGGCGCCATGGGCTCGTAAGATGCCTTCGCTGTGGAAACGGATCACGTTCTCGGTGGCCTCGGTGCTCTGTGTCGGCTCGGTGGTCCTCCTGGTCGTGGCCCTGTCCACAGAGCGGTGGGTCACCGGACGGATCCTGTGCAAAACCGGGGCGGAGATAGTGAACGCGTCCCACCCGGAGCTGGACCAGTTCATCGGGGACATTTACTACGGTTTGTTCCGGGGAGGAAAGGCCAAGAAGTGCGGGCTCGGCAAGAGGCGCTCCAAAATATACAGTAAGATTAAACACAGCCTGTAAAGTTCATTCTTGTTAAGACTATAGGTAGTCTAACCAAAGTGTTCCGCATTAAATAAATAAATAAATCATCATGAAATAAACATATGTATTTCTTGTAATATGAAAAATACAGATCAGATATGTAGTCTAATATAACCATGAGCTTATACAGTAAAACATGTTGTATTTAGATCCCCATTACCTACTCCGTCAACAGGAATAGCTGCTCTTCCTGAGGTCCACGTGAAATGAAATGGCACATATAACATCCTAACATCCATGTGGAGATAGCTCGACTTACTATCATCACCTCTAGAAATCATTAAAGCAAACTTACACACTCTGATGAATCAGCTCACGTCATCACGAGTACATCTTTTAAGAGCAAAACAAGTTTGGAGATCACAAAGTTTCCAAATATATCAGGCTGAATTTTGGGAAAATGTGTACAAAGTGATGCATAAGACATCTAGAATATGTCTATTTGATTAAATGGAGCAGCCATGAAAACACAGTCTTGGGTTGAGTATTTAAATGATTTATATAGCTTATAATATACTGTATATGATATACTATTACTTAAGGATAAACTGTATATTAAGGGGCTACCTAGCACAAATACACACCTGCTGCTTAGAATAGAAATCAGTTGTCATGAGTTTGTTGGATCTTTTCTGTTCATAATAATTACTATACATTTTTTATAGCCTTTACATACTTTTCTGGTAATTTTTGTTTGAATAAACTCCATATAAACATTAAAAAGCACTTAAACTAAGGTGTGAGGATTGCCACATGCTCTCTTTTTTATATTCAAAGAATAAGAAACATATTAGACACATTACTACTACCAGCAGTGGTGGAAAGTACCATTTACTCAAATACTGTACATAAGTACAATTTGGAGGCAGTCGAGTATTTCCATTTTATGCTGCTTTATATTTGTACTCCACTACATTTCAGAGGGAAATGTTGTACTTTTTACTGCACTACATTTATTCTACAGCTTTACTTATTAGTTACTTTGCACATTCAGATTATTAATGCAAAATATAATCAACATTTTGATGTATTATTATAGATTAAACTACCCAGCAGTATCACATTAGCTCCACCTTTACCAGCTGCAACATTAAAGTAATAACGTGCATAATGAATACTTTTACTTTTGGTAAAAGGTACCAAATACTTTTGTACTTTTACTCAAGTAAAATTTTGAATGCAGGACTTTTAGTACTTCTTCCACCACTGACTACCATTACATGTGCTGCAAACATATAGTACAGACAGTTAGTTAGTTTACTGACATATATATATACATATATATATATATATATATATATATATATATATATATAGTATATCACAGTACAAACGTACGTCATCAAATTAAAACCTTAGCTGTTAACAATAACCTCTTCCATATGCAATCCTGTTATCGACATATATCAACATTTTCAGGCAAGTATGCAACGTACTCATCCTTTATGCTCAAATTCTACATCTCATGAGTCTGAGGACGTTATCGTGCAGGTGGTGTTTGACTCCAGCTCCCTGTGTAATAGGCAAACACTGCATCCACACATTATGCTCACCTGTACACATTTTCACATCCACAACCTTCACATTTCACACTCCCTCTCTTTTATGCATATGCTCTCTTTCTTGCTTAGCGCGCACACACACACACACACACACACACACACACGCACAGCTTGGATGTGGCTGCTCACAAGCCTGATAATGTGTGTTTTTATCTGTTTTTTACTTGTTTCTGTCTGCTGCTCCAGTTTTCCCAAAGCTTGTGCGGACGTTGAACGGTGGCCTTCACATGATGGTGATCCTCTTCCTGCTGGTGGCTGTGGGCTTTGCGTTGGTCAGTCTGTCTTTCTGCATTTACAACGCACGCAAGGTTCCCTACCAGAGCATCAAAGGGCACAAAGGACTCTACCTGTGGAACTTTATTGCTGGTATGTGAGGCAACCTTTGTCTTTACTCTTTCCCTTAAAATCTCCCTCAAATGTCGCTTTTATTCCTTGCTTGCTTCACATTTCTTCCATTTGTGCTTCTGCCCACTTTGTAACTCACCCAGTTAACTCCTCTTTCTGTCTCTTCACCTTTTTTACTTGTGTTTTTTCTTTATTTCCCTTCCTCGTGCTTTAGCGTTACGTTACCTCTGTCTTTCTCCCCCTCTGTTTCCAGCTCTTTTCGGCGCCCTGGGCATGCTGTGTTTCCTGGCAGCCGTGAGGCACCACAGTCTGACCGAGCGGGTGGCTAATTATCGGGAGGACCTCTTTGTGCTGGTTGTCCTGGATGACAGCCTGGACTTGTCTTTCTGGCTGGGTGTTGGCAGTGTTGCCACTCACTTCGCTGTCTGTGGAGTGGTTGCCATGAGCCGGATCAAACTGCCCAAACCGGAGATCAAGAAACCCGAAGAACCCACCATTTCCTCTCTAGACCTGCTCTACTGAACGACCAACCAGGGAGCGCTGTTGTCAGCATTTACATCACTGACGGTTGACTAGAGAAAACCACAATGACTGACAGCAGAGTGAAACCAACACTGTGCCAGTGTCCCTTTCCTTTACGTGACTTTTAGGCTCATTACAGCCTCAATTTACTTGGACCTCGAGATTAGCTAATTAAGAAAGTGGTGTATTCTCCCAAACAAATGTTCAATGAAATTAGCACAAACTATATTAAACCTCAAGCTTTTGTGGCCCCCTGCAATTCTGGGGCCCCAGGGCAGTTACTTGGTAATTCAGCCTTCGTCATTTAAAAGTATTAAATTAGCTTTGACCGGTGTAGATTTATAGAAACACTGTTATAGTTTTTATTTTTACAGTCTCTGAGTAAATGACGGCCCATTGATCATTCAAGTCAAATGTATTTTTTCTATAGCTCAAAATCACAAATTTGCCCTCTATCCTTCGCCCCTCCATTCAGATGAGGGACAATAACTTCAACTGGAAAGAAGGAACAAATCTCAGGAAGAACCACAGACGAGGGATCCCTCTATCAGGACAGACAGACATGCAGTAGATGTTGAACAGTGAACAGAGTAGACAAAAGAAGCACTGGTAAACTTGCAAAATGGAGAAACAGAACGACAATATTACGTAAATAAAGTACAAAAATGTTTGGAGTGAAGACTGTGCATCAGAGAAGACGACAAGAAACCTCCAGGTGCCACCAAGCACTGATTGGACCTGGACTCTTTAACACAAAGCAGTGATGGTTCCGCTGTTCGAACAGAGACAGACTGTGGACGAATCAGACTCCCAATCTACTACACTGCAGACGACGTAAAATCACCAGATCCGACTCATACTCAAGTCACTCACTTGCAGCTTTAGACGCTGACTTTGAAAACAGAAGGGTCGCAGAAAAGGTTGAGACACAAACAGCAGCTCTTCAGGCTTTTTATGAGCGCAAAGAGGCCTGCATCCCAAACTTGTCCGTTGCATTCTGCACATCATGTGTTGTATATATTCTGTCTATAGCTGCAATATGTAAATACATCATTGTTCTTTTCGTTATATGTACAGAACGTCAATAACGGATCTGTTTTTCAGTCTTTGGTTGAGGGTGTAAATCAAGTCTCTTTATGAAGTCAGTTTTTTTTTTACACAGTAATTATCTTTGATCCCTGATGGAAAGTGTGCAACTATGCACGAACAATGATTTATTATATGATCTTCCATAAACAGAAAGAGACTAAATAATTATCCTATGGTCATTAAAAGCTGTTACTAAGGTCAAAATAAGAACTATTTTGTACGTGTTGAAAAAAGTCACTTTGGCCATCATTAAAGGACTTTCATGACGTGTTAGATTGGTTATAATCTCGTGCTGAGTTGGCCGCATGACTTCAGAAGGACGTGAAAGCTTTTCCCTCTTGTCATTGTTTTTGTTTAAGATGCCTCCTGTCAGAGAGGGAAACTAACAAACTTACAAACAATATTTACAGAAGACATCAATTAAACAATTAGTTGGAGTAAGTGTTTCTTCTTTTTGTGTGTGTTTTATTTTTGTAGTCTCCATTGGTACTGACGCTTTGTCTTTACGGCTTTCTTTGCTCTCTACAATAATATAATTCTCTGTCCTGAACTTAAATAAATATCAGGTCTCGACCCAGTGAGGATTTCCTCATCATATACATTTATGATGATCATTGTCTTGCTAAACAGTGTGCAGATTAATTGTAAGTATTATATTTAAATGATGTGACCTGTACAGTATGGATATGTGAATAGAGAGTCGATTGTGGTTCTGCTTTTGAACTGAATTTGACAGAAGACATGCATCACATACGCTGATTTTCTTTTTTCAAACTTTCTGTGGGCTCTGACTTGTATAAAATGTGCTGTTCCAGAGAAAATTAATGATTGTTATTGTGGGAATGTACACTCTCTGATATTGTTAACTGCAGTGGGGGAAGAAGTACTCAGATCTTTTTTACCTAAGTAAAAGTACCAATACCACAGTGTAGAAATACTCTGTTACAAGTAAAAGCCCTGCATTCAAAATTTTACTTGAGTAAAAGTACAAAAGTATTAGCATCAAAATATACTTAAAGTACCAAAAGTAAAATGCAGAATGGCCCATTTCAGAATAATGTATATTATATTATTGTATTTTAATTATTGATGCATTAACATGTACATCACTTTAATGTTGCAGCTGGTAAAAGTGGAGCTAATTTTAATTACTTTATATACTGCTGGGTAGCTTGTGAATTTACCTCTGAGGATCAATACAATTTTATCTTAACCTATAATAATACATCATAATTTATTTGTTTATTATATTTTTGAATTATTAATTTGAAGTAACTAAAGTTGTCAGACAAATGTAGTGGAGTAGAAGTATAAAGTAACAGAAAATGGAAATACAAGTAAAGTACAAGTACCTCAAAAAGGTACTTAAGTGCAGTACTTGAGTAAATGTACTTAGTTACTCTCCACCCTGGTTAACTGTTGCTTATGTCACTGTTTGTCACATTAGTTTGAGGTTTTACCTGCTGCGGAGTCAAAGCCTCCTGCAGCTTCCCACTGCTGCCGCCAGGTGGCGACAAGGCTCCGTCTTGGTCGCTTGTTGGTGACGTGTGAAAAACGCGACGTGTCAAGTCGAACTGATTCCTTTTGCACATGTATGCGACCTCTAAGTCTCTGAGTTTGTTTCGGGTTTGTACATGCAGAACAGATGACAATGCTTCTTCTGAGGAGAGCCGCGCAGACGGCGGTGCGGACAAACCACTGCAGGTCGTTTTCTGCGTCACAGACTCACCTGAACGAGAGAAAAGTAAGTAGCTAGCGTTAGCCTGTCAAAAAGCTGACAGTTACATCAGTGGCTCACACAGGACTCATCAGCATTTCACACTATTTCAGAGATTGTAATCCATCCAGTTCTCTGTGTGTGTTTGTTCACAGGAGCGTCATAAGTTTGTGGATGTTTTTGTCTTTGTTTGTGTGTGTGTGTGTGTGTGTGTGTGTGTGTGTGTGTGTGTGTGTGTGTGTGTGTTGTTAACCCTTAACTGTGTTGATGTGTGTCTGCAGGGTCTGGTGCTGGGAGTGTTTGAGAAGGAGGGAGAGGAGGGCAGCCTTCAACTGACAGAAGCAGCCGCAGGTTTTGACCAAACTCTGTCTGGGAAACTCACCGAACTGCTGAAAATGTGAGTCTGTACCTGTGAACTGTCAGTTTATGTATTATAATGTGATGATAACAATATACACCCAGTTGTCAGTTTATTAGGTACTCCTAGCATAAACTAGTGCAGTCTAATACAACAGTCCTGCTATGAATCCAACCTTCATGAAGGTTATAATGTTCAGTTTTTGTTCAAACTGTTTTAGAGAGGTGTTGATTATTTAGTTGACCCTCGTTAGATATTAGAAACACCTGTCAGACAGTTTAACTCAACACAATCCAAAAACATTACAAACTACCGCCTCCACAATTCAAACTTAACACCTCTCTGAAACATTAAGCTTGAGGCAGCAGTTGATTAAATAATCTCCTCTGAAGGTCCACTGATTCACATTTTCTGGAGCCTTTGACCACATCACATGGTCCTCATTAGCAAATGAAGTTTCCTCAGTTTTCTTGGAACTGTGGGTATTTAAATTTTCCAACGTTTTTCTTTTGGAAAGTTTAAACAAAACAAAAACGGAATATTATACACTTCATGATGCAGGGCTGTTTGTATTAGACGGCATTCATTTTAGCTAATAAACTAAGTGTATATTGACATAGATAAAATAACCAGAGGTGAATGAATGTTTTTCCCTAAAAAAACCTGACAAATCAAGATACTCCTTCACATTGACAGATATCCTGTGAATCCAAATTTGCTGCAAGGCAGTCCTGCTCACTGATGACAGTATCTAGAAATGGAAAAGCAGAACATATTCCAGTCATGGACCTTGTATACAGCCTGTGCTACCAGTTAATAAACCTCTATCATCACTGTATATATGGTTATATCACCTAACCCAAGTATATGTGGCTTATTGTGGAACTGGGATGTTTGTGGGTTTTTCCTCCCTCTCTTCTTTTCTTAATACAACTGTCACATACCAGTACTATTGGCAATATACTGAGTAATCATTAGTGGTGCACTGTTGAACTACCCTGGATCATATCTGAATTGATACTGCTCTGATTAAACTGATTGGAAGATGTGGAGATGCACATTAATTGCTGCCATTATAAAATTGTAATAACGTACTTTTATAAACCCTACAGAACAATACTTGACTAAAATTTGCACAGGCCTGCAAAGACGTTCCACCCACATCTACAGATTATACCTCACTGATAAATTGAAAAAGAAAAGAGAAAGAAAAATTACTTGGTATTGGCCAATACCCTGAGATAATTTAGTTTGTCTCAGGAAAAAATGTGATTGGTGCATCTCTAATATTGGTATCAACTGTGAATTAACATCCAGTACTGGGGCATTCCTAATGAATATCACTAACGTAGCCTAACTTGTTGCATAGTTGGTTAAAACACTGGGTTTGTTTTGTACTTTCCAGCTCTGGACCAGCTCTCAAGAAAGGCAAAAGCAGAATATTTTATGGAATCCACAAGGTAAGAAGGTGTGACATTATATTAAGAAATCCCTGTCTCTTGACAACATCGCAGTGATTAAATGTTCCCTGTGTCTTCTTCAGGACTTCCCGTGTGTGGCAGTAGTCGGGCTGGGTAAGAACAATGCAGGTGTCTGTGGGGCCGAGAGCTGGGACACCAGCAAGGAGAGCATCAGACAGGCAATGTCAGGTAAGACACATGGCGCTGCTCGTCTTGGTGCTGCCTATATGTAGTATTTGCTGGAGTTTGTACCTGGCTGACATCGTGTATTTGTTGTTGTGTGTGTTCAGCTGGATGCCGGTTACTTCAGGACCTGGAGGTGAACCACGTGGAGGTGGACGGCTGCGGTGACGCCCAGTCAGCAGCAGAAGGCGCCGCTCTGGGTTTGTTTCAGTATGACCAACTCAAATCCAAGAAGAAGACCAAAGTGACCACACGGCTTCATGGAAGGTAGCTGTAGCACCATGCTGGGGCAAACTGAATGTTACAGGTATTTGACTCTTGGGTGAATACAGATGTATGCAGCATCATGCTGTTGTGGTTCCTAGCCGATGTCCCCTCCAAGCAAGGATATATTACCTGAAGACAGCTGACTGATGCCCTATGACCTAGGTATCAGAACGGGTCTCTGCAATCTACCCACGCAGTTAAACATTATGTTAGAGCCTGTTTAAGAGACCTACGTTAACTGGCGATAACCAGCTTGGTTGTATCACTTCTTTCAGGCCCAAAATGTCTTCTTAGTAAATGACGGGCCAGATAGCAACCGAGTGTATGTGCTGCAGTTTGTTGGAGAATCTGGTGGTACCTCAGATAGTCTGAGGGAGACTCGAGACTGGGTTTAGGAGCCTCGCCCGGTTTAACGAAGCGGTATCAAGCCTCCTATAACCCCATCACTTTAACAAAAACTCCAATTCAATTCAAAACAAATCCTCAGTTCACATACTAGCAACAAATCAACTACACATCAACACCTCTAGCAACCAGTCAAAGTCTAATCAATAGCTGATCAAATACAATTCAATGCCTCCTGGAACTAATCAAATTCAAGCCAGTATTTTTAGCAAGGCATCAAATATAACTCAATACTTTTAACAACAAACCAATGATTATTCAATAATATTAGCAACAATCCTAATATTATTCAATACTATTAACAACAAATCATATAGTTGACTTATAACTGCTCAATCATGCATCAGGTATTGGAACTGAGAGGGTTCAATTTGAGCATTTAGCTGTTCAACACCAATAGTTGAGCATCAAATAATTACTAAAATTGTCCACCTATCCCAAGGAGAACCATACCTTTTTAGATGTGAAGCTGTCGCAGTCGGCGTTCAGAGAAGAGTCCAATAGGAACTGTATTTCGATTGTAGAGAATACGATATGTTTTTATTTAAAGCTGAACAAATCTGATATGGATTATCAAAATCCTCTATGCAAAAAGCAAATGGCTGCTAAAAATGCTTTATTAACTGGTAACAAAAACTCTCTACCTCTCAACAGAATAGTCAATCAAGAATAAAGAAAATCAAATATAAAAAGAGTCAAGTCCACGGACGAAAAAGAGAGCGCTACGCCCTTCTGTCTCCTTTTTATACAGGTGGAGCACTCAAGCTATCTCCTATATATGGTAAAAACACAAGATACAAACAAGACACTGGTCAAAGCTTTTTTCTTTTCTAATTCTCATTCTTGTGTGTCTGTTGTCATGTTATTTACTGTTTCAATTGTGTATCAAATTGTTCCGTGGGGGGATATCAAAGGGTGAGGCTCGGCTGTATCCCATTAGCCGGACCCTCAACAATGCTAATGTTTATAAACTCTATCTCTGTGTGTATTTGTTCTTAGTGCCGACTCGGTCGGTTGGGAGAAAGGAGTCGTGTATGCAGAAGGCCAAAACCTGGCAAGGCTACTCATGGAAGCTCCAGCCAATCACATCACTCCTACTGCTTTTGCCAACACCATCGAAGAGAAACTAGCGCCACATGCTGAACGAGTCACAATAAACAAGAGGTTTGAGCTTCATTAATCACTGACTACGTTTACTGTGCAACCTTTTCTAATTGATCTATTATATATTTACCTGTTTGAAGTAAGTTCAACAAACGTGTGAAATACAGTATTTTAATTTGTCGCATTATTGAAGGGAATTTTAGACGTGTGCCTTGACGAGTTTTCACAGCATTGTGGGACAAATGAATCCAACTGCTTCTTATAGTGTTCCCAGATGTTGGGCTGCTCTGTGTTTAGTTGGTGGGAAGATAAATATTAAGCTGGTATAGGATAATTTTGGTATGTTTTTAAATGTTGGTTTAAATATCTGCTCCTTAATATAGTCTTAAAACATTTTTGCATCTACTTTCTGGTCCTTGAAAGCTTTGAGCTTTTATAGGGCTGAAATCTGTCAATCTAGAGGTAAAACCATTAGTAAAATAATCGATTAGTCAATGGACAGAAAATTAGCATAAATGTTGATAATCGATTCATTGTTTAAGTAATTTTTCAAACTAAAAAGCCAAACATCCCCTAGTTCCAGCTTCTCAGTTGTGGGGATTTGCTGCTTTTCTGTGTTTTATATTGCAGTAAACTTTGGGTTGTGGATGTTTAGTCAGATAAAAGAAGTTACCTTGGGCTCTAGGAGACTGTGATGGGCATTTATTTACTATTTTTTTTGCATTATAGAGACAGATTGATTGATCGATTTAATAAAGAAAATAATCAGCACATTAATCTGTAATGAAAATAATGGTTCGTTGCGGCCCCAATCCGATCTGGAAGCACTTCTGAATCTACTCTCATATACTTTATACCCAGGAAAATGACTCAAAACATTCAGAAAAGTTATCCACAAGGACGACCCATGATTGCAGCAACATGACTGAAAGGTGTGAGGTTGAATACTTGTGGAAACTAACATTGTGATGTGAAGGGTGTCTCTTCAATCGGCTCTGTAGCCTGTAGACGAGAGAATAAAAGTCATCATATAAACAACTCTAGTTAACAGCTAAATCGAAATATTCTCTCTGGGTCTAGTCTGATTATTGATCCTTTCTGCACTCTAAAGAGCAGATGAATGAAAAGAGTTTTTGTCTAATAATTTGTGTGTTTATGTAGATCTCAGGCTTGGATAGAGGAGCAGCAGATGGGAGCGTTTCTCAGTGTTTCTAAAGGTTCAGAGGAGCCCCCTGTCTTCCTAGAGCTACATTACAACGGTTCTCCTGACAGCAAGCAGGCCCCGCTGCTCTTAGTGGGCAAGGGCATCACCTTTGACAGGTAAACAGTAATAATACACACTCCAGCTCACTGTCAGTAAGCTATCTGGATCACATCAACCGCTGAACACATCTCATCTTATAAAAACGTTACAATGCTCACATTAAGGTCGTTTTGTCCCATCTCTCTGCCGGTAGTGGTGGTATTTCTCTGAAGCCGTCTACTTCTATGGATGCAATGAGAGCTGATATGGGGGGAGCTGCCACCGTGTGTGCATCTGTTGTCACAGCAGCAGCTCTGAAACTGCCAGTCAACATTATTGGTGAGCTTTTTGACAAAATGTATCCTCCAACATCATTTTTCTATTATAGTTTACAAATTAAAGTGTCTTTATAAACATCAAGGATCCAAAACACCCCCAGTGGACTTTTTAAAAATGTTTTTATATCTTTGAAACACTGTGCATGTACACTTTTTGATAAATACACAAACCTATTGTAATGTTTAAGTGAAAACAAATCTCTTAGGTCTGTTTCCACTTGTTACAATAAATCAGGTCTGGCTCCCCTGTGTGAGAACATGCCCAGTGGAAAAGCTACTAAACCAGGTGATGTTGTCACAGCCAAAAATGGAAAAACAATCCAGGTGGGTGGACCAGTGATGAAATGTTAACGTTTCAAACAGTTACACGTGTGTGTGTGTGTGAGAGATACGTTTGTGCACTTATAATGTGTGTACTTATAAGCAGGTATTGTTGTTGTTGTGTACAGGTTGATAATACAGATGCAGAGGGCAGACTGGTTCTTGCTGACGCACTGTGTTATGGACACACCTTCAACCCCAGAGCCATTGTCAATGTCGCTACGCTAACAGGTGGGATTTTTCAATTCATTTATTTACACATTCACATCACGTCATGAGACTTCAACTCGACTTTGGTACGATTCAAACAAACTCTGGTGCCTTTGCTCATTCGGTTTGGGGTGAAAGCTGTCAGTTGTTGCGGACCAAACAATCGGACTGAGACCGCCTGAAAAGCTGGGTCTCAAGGAAGAAACTGTCAAGGAAGTGATCTGTATAAGCGATCTATATAATTATGCAAAATCATTTGGTAACTAACCATGGAAACACGTGTATATGTTAGGATGTGAGTGCGGGAGTTTTCCCTGATTCAGTAAAAATGAGTTTAAACAGAGGTGTGTTGGGGCCGTTCAATGGGCCAGCGGTTTATATGTATATAGTATAACAACATCCCCGGTTCAAATCTCTCTGGGCACCTTTGATGCACATCATACCCCTCTCTCTCTCTCCCCTTATTCCCTGTCTTTACAGTACATTCACTATAAAGGCAACAACGCCCCCAAAATAATCCTAAAAAGAGGTGTGTTGTGGTTGTGTCTCTGTGTAATTTGGCAGTTTCTCATTAAAAAGTCATGGGAACTGTAGCATTCCCACAGTATCTACAAACCCTGTAATTACTGTACAAGATGCCTCTTTTATGTCCTGTTTCAACCTATCAGTTATTATTCATGACATATGAAGTCCGGTTGTAGTCTGAAAGTATCAGTGATAATCAGGTTTTTCTGCGTGAGCTCTTTGTGACACCAGAGAAGATAAATTAACACTTAAGATGCAGGAAAGTGCTGCATGATTTGTTGTCACTCAGTGGAATTTGATTTCCCCACGTCGGTCCGTGTAGCACTGATGATGCAGGATGACAGTCACCAAAACTGTTCATTGAATGAGTTGCCTGTCCATATGAGTTCATGTTCACAGCCCTTAGTTTGTTGGTAAGAAGTCAGTGTGAACATAAAACAGACCAGAAATATAAGATGAGTCGTTATGGACCAACTGAACCACAGGTGTGAAACATTATCACCTCAGGCTGATAATGTTGCATGATTAAATGAAAGATATGCAAATATAATCAGTAAATATTAAAATGTGGCTTATTCTGTCTCCAAGGTGCGATGGATGTAGCTCTTGGCTCAGCAGCAACTGGAGTATTTACAAACTCTGACTGGCTCTGGGAGCAGCTGCACAAGGTACTGTGTCTGCTCAATAAACACACTCACAGCATCTCACTCTCTCAGCTCCTGTGTTGACTAATGATGTGTGTGTGTGTGTGTGTGTGTGTAGGCTAGTGTTGTGACAGGTGACAGAGTGTGGCGGATGCCTCTGTTCCAGCACTACACCAGACAGGTGACTGACAGCCAGCTGGCTGACCTCAACAACATCGGCAAGTACAGCCGGTACGTATCTCACTACACTCAGTGAGCGCCTGCAGCTCCTGCTTCAGACACCAGAGTAGTACAGGGCCCCGCTCTCCGTACGTAGATAACCAAGTTAGAATGATTTGACACGAGTCTGGATTTTTTTTGGTTCTTCAAAGGTAAAATTCATCTGGAAGTGTTGTCAGAGCAACAAGTCCTTAAACACAAACCTGTAACAGGCTTATTGACAGTTAGCTGGATCCAGATGTTTTACGGTGAGCGCCATACATGAACTAGTGTTGAGATAAATGATTTTAGATGAGAACATGCTGGTTATTGTAAAATCACTATGATCTGTTGGTGTAATTATCACATTTAAATGTTCATAATGCACAGTTACCTATACTTACACATGATAAATTGTAAAACAAAAGTTTGTACACTAAAAAAGAACAAAACAGAGTTTGAGATACTGTGAGCAAAAAGACATAAACTCAACTAAAAGATTCTTATTGTTAAAAGACAAATGAAGCCTGAACATATGGCATTTAATTTGACATTAACATGGGAAGCAATTAAAGCTGCTTTCTAAGAGATCTTGGTATGGTTTCATTTGAATAGTAGGTTTATGATTTTCACTCATAGTATATCCATATCATATCTTCATCCAGGTTTAACAAAGCAGTCCTCAAACTGCTTTTAAAGAACCAAATTAGCTGGATGAGAATGAGTTAAGCCACATTTGAATATACTGATGGCTTTATTTATGTGAATCTGACTGTTGTGTTTGTTGATTATCTTTGTAGTTCTGGTGGTGCATGCACAGCAGCTGCATTCCTGAGAGAGTTTGTCACAGCTCCTCATTGGGCCCATCTGGACATCGCTGGTGTGATGAGTAACAAAGATGAAATTCCCTACCTGAGAAAAGGCATGTCTGGAAGACCAACGCGTACGCTGGTGGAGTTCGCTGCCAGATTGGCCCACAGTGACTGAGAGATTGACACAATATCACATCGGACACACGACTCTCTGACTGTGAGCTTCTTCTCTGGCAAGATTCAACAGCGATCTCTCAACGCAGAAAGAAAGAGCCAATGGTTTAATGTTTAGAAGTCCATGCACAGCTCTGAAAATGTTGGCAGTGATTCATAGCAGTATTTTGAAAACCAATCTGAAGGTTTTGATGTTTACATACACCCAATGCATCAATGTAAAAGGTTTTTGATAATTTTTTCCCAGGCCACAATGTAATACAGGTTCAGTGTCTCCCCACACTGTTGTGATTTCATACATAGTTCACATAATTTATATGTTGTATAAATAAACTCTGTAAGATTTGAATTATGTGTGTGACACATTTGTTATCTCTATGGCTCTGTTGTCAATACAACATGAATGTATACTGCTTGGCCAAAAGTATTTGGATACCCTTATGTGACTGTTGGAACACCTCATTCCAAAACCATGGGCATTAATGCGCTGCTGTAACAGCATCCACTCGTCTGAGAAGGCTTAGCACCAGATTTTGGAACCTGGCTGCAGGGATTTGCTTGCATTCAGCCACAGGAGCATTGGTGATGTCGGGCGATAAGGCCTGGCTCACAGCCAGTGCTCATCCCAAAGGACAGTCAAGATCTTCCATACCAAACTGAAAAACATTTCTTTATAGACCTCTCATTATGCGAGGAGGTATTGTCATTTGGAAAACAGGGAAGGGCACACCCCAAGCTGTTGCCACAAAGTTGGAAGCACACTATTATCTACAACAGTGGTTCCCAACCTTGTGACCCCTTAAAACAAAGCAATGTCTGCTTGCATGAGTTGTGAGTTCAATCAAGGAGTGTTTTTTCCTTATATTAATTCAAATGAATGATTTGTAGAAGCCTAAAGAGGTGAAAGTATCTAGTATTTCACGAGAAAAAAAAAAGATGTCAGAAAAAAAGTAAACATAATTTGTGTAATATACAGTATGTTTTCTTTCTTATTCCATTAATCATCCCGACCACCCATCTAAAATATTACTGTGTGCGGTAGTATCAAGATTACCTTTAACTGAAACCAGCCAAACCTCGTAAAACAACCCCAGACCAACAAAAATATGTGAACTGGGTTGTCCACATACTTCTGGCCAAGAAAGCGCACACAGAGGGATGCTTCTGTGTGCGCATGTGCGGACCGGACAGACAACACTCAGATCAAGATGGCATCGTCCATGAGTGGGATGTTCTCCGGTCAACAGCCGCCTGGTGCGCATCCCGTCGGGGGTCCCGTTGGACCGGGCCAGCCGGGCTTCCCCGGTGCAGCTACCAGGGCCCCGGGAAACAACACGCTGGTGGATGAACTGGAGGCTTCCTTCGAGGTAGGAGGTTAATGTGCAAGCTTCCGTTAGCTGTGTGTGCTAACTTAGCTAGCTAGGTGAGGTTTAATGTTTCATTCGCTGGTGTTGCTAAGATACAGCAGTCTCACATCAGAAGGATATATCACCACGTCTTTACTGAGGAAATCTGGTCTGTAAATTAGTAAAGTAAGTAAATTAGCTAATGATAAGTTAAAGACAGACTAGTTCATTAGCTTCACACCCCGGGCTCCTTAACCCGATAGCTCCAGCTCTACTCCAGTCTCCTTTTCAAACACAAAAAACCCAGTTGTTGACAGCTGACATGAAAATGACTAATTTAACCGTTCCTTCCTTTGTGAAAGACGTGAAGATTTCCTAAACCCAAACAATAGCATAGCTGTATCTTTGGTCTCCTTTACTCAAGATGCAACAGACTACAACTCTCTTTCGTTTCCCACTAGCTTAATTAGTCACTTTAGGAATCATACACTTTGGCCATGGCCACATGTGTACTTTGGTTTACTTTTATTCTGGGGCTGTTTTCCATGGTTTGGACTAGGAACCTTAGTTGCAAAAGGAAAATAGACAATAGTGTGCCTCCATCTTTATTGCAACAGTTATGAATAGGTACTTTATTCCATCAGGAGAATCCACTCAGTATCAGTACTGCTTTCCAGGGAGTTCTGTATACATATATTAATAGAATAAATATTAATAAGCAATACAACTATAGGCCATTTTCACAGCAGACATTTTGACTTTCATAGTAGGAAAAAAAGAACTTTTTTTTTACTGTGACGTTTCAAAATGTATTAGTTAAAACGCCCTATAAGACAGTTAAAACATCAAATAGTTGTTACAATCTGCACAGTCTGTCAATCAGCTGTACTGCTGTCCTTGAATGGGAGCAAATCCCTGTAAAATCTTGTAGAAACCTTCACATAAGAGACTGTTACAGCAGCATATTAATGCCCATGGTTTTATGACATGTTGTTCAACAGTCACATACAGTATGAGTGTAATGTTCGAACGGTCAACTTACGTTTAGCCTAGTAGTCTACTATCTTGAATCTTCAAATAAAGTAATAAGTAGTTTAATGTTTAGACCGGGGGTGGTGTCATTAAAACATTTGTATCTCAGATTAATTACACCTCCAGACTGTGTGGCATAAGGGGTCAGGGACATTTTTTGACAACCTGTGGGTAAATTTTCTGTGTGTGTAGCATGGAGGGGGCTACAACTACATTTCATTGTGTAATCCTGTTTTGTATAATGACAAAGCTGAACCTTGCTGCCCCTTAGAGTATGTTTCTCTTCTGAATTACTTAGGCTATAAAACTGGTATCATTCAAGGGGAAACAGATTCTCATGGCAAAGCAACATTTGACACAGCCTATCCTTGGGGATAATTGTCATTCTTATTCATCCAGTCAGGGACTAGAGGGCTACAAAACCACCTGCACTCAAACCCCAAGGAGCAGGATTTTGAACCACTTGTTTAGAAAAAGGCTAATTTACTGATGTTCTCTCTGCATTTATTCTTCAGGCATGTTTTGCATCCCTGGTAAGCCAAGACTATGTTAATGGGACTGACCAGGAGGAGATTCGAACTGGTGAGTGAATTTATTTTTTGTTGGTTTATGGTAGTTTTAGTTTACCTCATACTGGAATCTGTATATCGATGTATATTTATTTGTTGATTGCAGGTGTTGACCAGTGCATACAAAAGTTCCTGGACGTGGCTCGACAGACGGAGTGCTTCTTCTTACAGAAAAGGCTTCAGTTATCTGTGCAGAAACCAGAGCAGGTGGTGAAAGAGGTAAATTACTATACTGACTTGCATTCTCGTTTATTGTGACAGTTTTTAAGTGGTCCTCTCCACCTCCCATCCACTTACTTTTCACTCCATCATTTACTCATCATGTACTTGTAGGTTTCGGCTCTCATAAAAACTACTCACGATCACTAAATTATCAGTGTAAGCACAAAACAAATTCTTGGAGATCGAAAAACTCCTTGTTGAGAACCATTATCTGTGTCGTATCCAGGGTTCACTGGCATTGCCTTTGTTTCTTAGACCTGACTTTGTGACATGCTGTCAGTGTTCACATCTTATTTATTTCTCTCTTCTCACATAATTTTTTTTGTTCTCACTTCAGGATGTGTCAGAGTTACGTAACGAGCTACAGAGGAAAGAATTGCTGGTTCAGAAACACTTGTCCAAACTGCACCACTGGCAACAAGTGCTTGAGGATGTGAGTGTGCAGCACCGCAAACCCTCAGACCTTCCCCCTCCTGGACCACTGGCCTTTCTGGAGCAGGCCTCTGCGAGTCTGCCCCCTGCCCCTTTAAAACCAAACTAACACACCAAAAGGTACGATCACATTAGACCTGACCTGCAAGTTAGCTGCAGCCGGCTGGAGATCGCACCAAAACGGGAAACGCATCATCGATCATACAGGCTCGGTTTGAAGTAAATGGGAGATGGAGTGAATCTTTGCAGGACAGAAGTGTAATGTGGCCGTACCTAAACACTGAAGAATACACACACACCGTAGTTCATGTGATGCCCACTGTCAGGTGTCAACCTGTGAGAAAACTGAAGACGTTTGCTGTCACTGCCCAGCTGTGGGAAAATCATGACATAGTTTTATTTCAACTTTTCTTTTTTTTTTGGATTTATGTAAATATTTCTGTTGCTGACTTTTTTTACTGTAAAAATAAAATTTGAGTATTTTGAATCTGGACTGAAGTCTTAATTGTTTTTTGTTGTTGTACAGTGCATACATTTTGACATTTTTGTGATTGAAAACAGGGTCAAGCGCTTTCTGTTGAATTTAAAGGGGCATTCCACCAATTTCACACGTGATGAGTTTACCAGCAATGGAGAGTAGTACTCGGCCAGTTGTATAATGTCTTGTGGCTCTGGAAGAGCTTTAAGTCTGAAAGAATAAACCCTGATGATGTGTTCAGGGTTATCTCAGTTTGGAGTTTAATAGACATGGGCATGAGCAGAGAGGATCTAACAGAGATGCTAGAATTGCTTTCTTGGAGCATTACCCATACATGAGACTAAAAGTCAAGATCCCAGCTTCTGCTGCTTCAGTATTTACCACTCTTTGTTTTAATCTGTCTCTAACAAGTGCCCCAAATTTAATATAAATCATATTTAAAATATCCACGTATTTACATTAAATACCAATCTGGAAACCTGTCATTATGGGTCAGAAAAATAACCTGCTCACAGCTTTTAATTCCATGTCACTTTTGTATGAAATCATGACAGAGAAATGACTTCAGATAAGCCATGACTGAGCCTCCTGTTGTCTCTAATTTATTCAGTGGCTTCACACCCAAACAGACTTGTCCTCCCCAGTTTCACAGCTATCGCCTGTCCACTGACAGTACAGCCAGACACAAATCTTTACAGATGGGCTCCGGGGACAAAGCTTTTTGCAAAACAAGGGTCTGTGGTCTTGGCATGAGGAAACGGGGAACCATGGATTTATTATTGCATTACTCCAAATAGGCTCCCCCTTTCTCCTTTTTTAATACATTCTCTGACTGAGATAATGTCTACTTAACTGAATTAGCTGTAGCTGTGTAAACCTTTGTTATCCATCCCCGAGTTGAATCTTTACCTTACGGAAGCCCATTTCTGCCTGGAAAAAAAGAAATTGATGAAATGTTATGCATTATAAAAATACAAATACTCATTGTATTTATGAAAGTCAAAATGTTAACTTACTAAATCATAATTAAGGAGTAGTAAATCAGAATGTTGAGTCAGTGAAAATTATGAGACATTAAGTCAAAATCACAAGATATCAATATTTCCAGTCACTAAATCATAATTATGAAATAATAAATACAAAATTATGAAATGTAAAGTCAGAAGTATGAAATACTAAGAAGAATTGAGACTGTAAATCAAAATTGTGAGATATAACAAAGTTTTGAGTTAGTAAAATTATTGTTTAGTGGGATCCCCATTGCCAAGGCAACAACTACTTTCCCTGGGGTCATGAGATACAAAATCAAAATTGTGAGGTACTAAGGCACGTTTTGACTTACTAAATCAAGGTTATGAGATATTAAAAATGGTGACTTACTAAGTAAAATTTATGAGATAGTCAAAATTGATTTATTATGTCAAAATTATAGGATAATAATTTGATTTACTCTCTTAATTCTAGATTATTACATAACAAATGTATGCTTAATGTATAGTTATGTAGTTATTAGTAGGACAAAATTGCACCAACCTGTACAGTATATAACATTATCCACTGATTTGCACTAATAATGTACAGTATATTAAGTGTAATGGCCTATTCAATACATTAGAGTTAAAGATTCTAGTCTTTATTCTCAGCTTTAATTTGATTTGAATTTGTTGTTTTACATTATTTGGCTTTTTATTGATTTTTGTTCATACCTTAGTTTCCTGTTATTGTGAACTGGCTGCTGTAACGCTGTAACCTATATATCTAAGGTAGTCAAATGTTTGACTATTCGTATTATTATGATCATGTCCCTGCATGTCAGCCTCCTCCCCGGTCAGTCTTCCACAGCTAGAGGGAGACAGTGCTTTCTTGTGGGACGCCTTGGCTGCTCAGAGGACCGTCTTTGCAGACATGTCCTTGTTTGTGCGTTTTAATCAGCGATTGGAAAATAACAGGTAGCCTTGTCCGTCCGCCTCTCGCACCCCATATACACCCAGGAGGGAAATTAAGTCAAAATAAACCCTTTTTTTGACGCTAAGGTTGGCTCCTTTTCCTGCGCGTTTTTTGTTTTGTTGAGGGGGGACCGACAGGAGAAGCAGTCCGCAGGGTACAGCAGCCGGGTTGAATCGCAACGTGTTTGTACTGAGTGTCACCGCAGCCGGGCTGTGTTTTATATGAAACAGCCTGGTTTAATGGGGCTGCCGTCAGCCCGCCTCACCGCCTCTGGACACATGATCGCCGTGATTCACGCTTGAATTTAGACCCACTAAAGACGACATCGTGGATATGGAATGGTGCATGCCGCTGGGCCAAGTTTTCAGCCTCTGAAAAACACCGGAATCATGGACAGTCATCCGCTGTAAGTGCAAAAAAAAAAAAGCTGAGTGTGTGTGTTGACGTTTCCCAGTGGCTGCTTGACTGATGGTGCCGCATTGACAGAGACAGCGGCCAGCCGGTGTGGCGGCTCACTGACCGGGGCGGGGGCGGGGGACCAGTCACTGATACCCGGGGACTGACACCGAGCCTGTCCGCAGCAGGCTGGGGGTTATAATCAGTGGCGGCTGGTGGAAAATTTTCTAGGTAGGGCTGTGCCACAGCCAATCAATTTCAGCAAACATCCCAGTATGATTTAATGCAACAACAAAAAGTGAATGTATCAAAAAGGAATTCCTACTTTGCAGTTAAATATTTAACAATTATTTTATTCCAACGTAAATTAAAGCGCCTTGACAAACACATCAGGACATCTTATTTTGGTCACCCACACAGGCGACTTCAGTATAATATAAGACATGTAATTTCTTGAGATGCCCCTATGGACCTTGTTTTGTTGGGGAAACCAACAGGGAGGCAAAGATCAGGATAAGTAAACATGAAGTGTAATTAGTGGTGTTAAGTTGCTATTCAGACACTTGAATGGACATAAGCATGGGAGTCACGTGCTCTGAGGGGTAGAAATAGTAAACTTCTGCTTCAAAACTCTCTCACAAGTGAATTAAATTGAATTATAATAAATTGTGGGGTCCCTGATAACCAATACAAAACAGTTAACAGAAGGAAATACCCACAATAAGAACATAAACAACCTTGTACATATCGATTGACCTCTAACACATTGAATAATTAGAAATTTATTTTAAAATGTCAACTATGCACATCGCACAAAAACACACAATGGTGCTGAACATGAACAAATGTACACGACCAGTCAGAGTTTGACTACATTTGCTTGATACCTGGTTATTCACTGCCCATCTGAAGCCTGCAGCGATGCTGTCTGCGGCTGGTAGTGAACCCGAAAACCCGCCGTTTGATGTTACTGTTGGCGTCGATGTAGCTTATCACAAGCACCAGCTGGCAGTGGGTGGGAAATGTCAGTCCTCTCTCTGCTTGAATGGAGATACAATCAGCGGTCTTTACTTCCTCCAGAATGTAATCCTTTAGCACTGACAGCAAGCAGTCCAACAGCTCGTTTTGTACCGTATTTGACGCACCTTTAAAAGTAAGTTAGCTGTCAAGGTGCTGCTCCGGCACAATGTCTGGGGAGGCAACAAAGTCACCTGAAAATGCCAGGGTAGTCCGAGGAGTCTGTCTCGTCATGCCCACACAAGGACAACACAAAAGCCCGAAAAAAAACTACACAGAACAGATTATTTTGGATAAAATGTGCCTGTTTTTAATCCACCTCCTCACTGTTTCCTCACCGCGATCCAGTGGCCGCCGTCCCGCTGCGTAGCAACGTTCACTCAGCCTAATGTGGCTAACGTTAGCCGGACAGTTATCCATGTGTGTCCTGGTGTTCTCATGTTTCCTTACTTTCTCAGACAGGTACTTCATATTAACTCACTCCCGTAACTGTCCATGCTGAATCTGTCCCCGTTGTTTAAAAAAAGAAAGAAAAGAAAGCAAAATAAGCCATTAGCATGACTGCGTCCAGCTAGCCAGGCCTTTCTGGTGCACCAGCTCCCTTTCTCGCTAACCTGCTGTCTAATTGGAGGTCAGGTTGATCTGGGCCCAGCTCTTTCACCTGTAGTTTCTCCGCCAAAGTTCTCCTCTCAAACGGATCTTGGAAGAGAGATTTTACCGAGTTAGGGTTGGGTCCTGGAGGAGTAGGTTAGTGATGGCGCTCGCTATTCTCATGTAGTTAAAATGGCGCCTGTAGAGGTCCTGACCTACCAGCAGCGGTTCGCTTGGGGCGATTCATCGCCCTTCTCGGATTAGATTTGAGGACGCTGATTGGCTAAATTTTATGTCATATGTTCATATCATTGGCTAAACTGCTACACAGACCCGCCTCCTGTGGGCGATTCCTCCATCGCCCCAGAGCTGCTGAGACACCAGACAGAAGTGTAGGAAAAGCATATATGTTGGGCAGATGATTTTCTATCATATTTTACACATATTACACTCCATATTTCAAACACACAAATATTGACAATTTGTTTAATTTATTATTATTATTATTACTATTATTATTAGTAGTAATGGATTTTGGGGCCTCTATTGGTCATCCGCCACTGGTTATAATGTTATGATTTGTTGTTATAACGCAGGTGTTTTGTTTATAGCAAAGGTGGATATATGTGTTAACTGCCTTATAGCCATGTGTGTGTGGGTGTGTTTGTGACAGAAAACAAGGGCCACGTGATTTTGCCATGAGCAGCATAACATGTGTTGGATTTTTTTTGTATTTAAAGCACGAGGCCATTTGTGTGTGCTTAACAGTGGTGGGAAGTAACAAAGTACATTAACAGTGTGGAGGTACTTGTATTTAACTTGAGTAGTTACTTTTTTATGCTTATACTTCACTACATTTCAGAAGTAAACATTGCATTTTTTTACTCCACCACATTTATTTGAAAGCTATATTCAACACACAAAACATATGATCATCTTATACATTACAGTACCATCAGTAGCTTCCAACCATTTTTGGCTTGTGACCTTTTAAAATTATTCAGTGTTTCACAAAATTCTGTTTAGATTAGGTAAAAGTCCAAACTGAATACAAATCTCTGTAACTTTGTCCTTTTTAAAATTTCCTTTCACAACCCCTCAGATTTATCATGTGAGCCTTTGGATGGGCCAGACCCCTAGACCCCCTATAAACCAGCTAACTGTATATAACATAGTTAAAATCAGCTCCACCTCATCCAGCTACAACAGTAAATGCTACATGATGCATTAGTAATAATGTAATACATATAATATTATATCAGTCACAGGGGTCATTTTTCTGCAGAAAGACTACTTTTATTTTTGATACTTTAAGTACATTTTGCTGATATGTTTGTACTTTTACTTAAGTAAGATTTTGAATGACTTTTACTTGTAATGGAATATTTTTACATGAAGTTATTCATACTTTTACTCAAGTAAAGGATCTGAATACGCGTTCCATTCATTGCTACCAAATATTAGTTAATTATGTTTGTGTGTTTGTAGTTGAAGTGCTGAAGATGTGCAGCATCTACAAATTCAAATTTACACTCAGTGGCCACTTTATTGGGTCAAGGCTGGGTTATCATGCAACCCTCAGGGGCCCCAAAAGCCCCAGGTTCAGTGTGTGTCAATTGGTTAATGTATTTGATTAATTGCTAATTTGTTAGGGAATTAAAGGTACAAAATCAACTATGGCAAGCCCTGCATTATTAGTTAATGTTGTGGCCCTGTCTGTCAAAAGCTCATCTGAAGACCTTAATTATTAGTTTATATTGAACTCACGTGGTGCATATTCCTAAAGTTTTAATCAAACCACCTCAAACCAAATGACACACATAAAAGCTGGGGCCAGGTAGTATTATTCCATCATAGGAGTACTGGTTGGGTCTTTACTTAATGGTGACTTGGAAGCAAAAGGGTACATATACACTGCTCAGAGGGTGGGAGGTGGGTGGTGGGGTGGCAATAGGAGCCAGTTTATTAGGTACTCATAGCTAAAACTAATGCAGTGTAATACAACAGTCCTGCAATAATTCCCACCTTTTGTGAAGGTTATAATGCTCAGTTTTTGTTGAAACTGATTTAGAGAGGTGTTGATTCAACTGTATGATCATTTTGGAGGCTGCAGTTTGTGGTGCTGTTGAATTGTACTGTGTTATATTGAGAGGTGTTTTTTATTATTAGTTATATTCTAATATTCTACACCTCAGTTCAATGGAGGTGTTATTTGTGGTGCTCACAACAGTGAAAAGTGACATTTAAAACATACAACAGCAACATCTGTCTCCACAATCAGTGGCCCAACTACTCGGAATAGTCCACATAATATGCTGTTAACAGTTTTCATGGGGACTATGTCTTTTGTAAGAAAGTATTGTGTTGTACATCTCAAAACCTCAGAAGACACAGACAAAACCACATGGCAAGAAACTTCTTGAGGTAAATATAAATTATTTTCTGTGTGAGGTAACTAAATCACAGTTGCAAATGATGCTACAGTGCTGGCTCATAATAGGTTTCATGCCAGAGCAACATTTGTCACATACTAATCGATCGTCAACTCGTCAACTCCTGACCTCTGTTTATTTTTCTTCATGTAGTGTGTCTGTGCTTGGGATTTATTGTGATGATTTTTGTGTATGCTTCCCTTAAAAAAAGTAATAAAATAACTAGTTAAACTATTTACCTCTTTATAGCTGACAAATGCTGCTAGTTGACATTCAGCCTGTTGTGATACACCCTAGTTGAAGCAGTGTTTGTAATTTATACAAATGAAGCTATTATGCAGTGTTTACATTATTTTATGTCATGGCAAGTACTTTTTTCTGATTGGCTGGCAGGTGTCCAGGACACCTCAAACAAAGATCCAGTCAACACATTTAAGGGTGGATACACCCAAATTACAAAAAACATATTTGATTAAGTACAGTACTTCTTGTGGTTTGATTTAAAAAAAAAATTAAATTAAAAATTAAAAAATAATCCATTCACCTCCATTGGAGTGGAGGCAGAAATCTCAGAACCACGAGAGAGAAATGAAAGAATATGTTTTTTTAACCACCAAGTTTTATATAGGTATATTAAACTAAAGGCACCAATAGCAGCAATATACTAATTGCTACAGTTCCTCCTTGCTAACAGTTCAACCAACTCTCACTGGTGAAACAGACCTATCCAAAGTTTTAAACTGATTACAAACAAACTTTAGAAATAGATGAGGATTTGAACACAGCTTCTCATTCTGCTTGTTTTAAGTGGCCATTGTACATGAAAGATAATGCACTCCAAGATGTCCTGTTATAGAACAGCTATATTCATATATCAGGACACTTCGTTGTGTAATTTCACTTACTTGCCTGCCTCCTGTTTGTGAAAGAAAGCATCAGTCCTATATCTGCCCTCAGTAACGGGCAGCATAATGATCTAGACATGCACTATTACTTAGTTATTCTCTGTTAATTTGTTTGTATGTTTGTTTGTTTCCTTCATGTATATGTATCTGTACTGTCCCTCTCAGGTGCACTAGACTTTGTCCACATGCTCTGGACAAAGAAGATGGAGTCGAGAGGCAAGGTCCTGTCACTCTCAACCCTCGGCACATGAGGAAGGCGTTCAAAGTCATGAACGAGTTGCGCAGGTGATGCAATTCTCTGTTGTTTCATCATCCCCCAAATCCTCTGAGTACCACCATTTAAACTTTAATTGTAATCTCTCGCCTCTCAATCTCTTAACATGCCCATACAGCCAGAGCTTGCTGTGTGATGTGACCATAGTGGCGGAGGATGTAGAGGTCGCTGCTCACAGGGTGGTTCTGGCTGCTGGGAGCCCCTACTTCCACGCTATGTTCACAGGTGAGGGCTCTCTTCCATCCGTGCAGCTGGACATCTGGCAGGATCTTTGCACCATGTGTTTCAGCGTCTGTTTTTTGAGTTTGTTATGTCCTGTGTGGTAATGGATGTCTAACACGTGTGTACCGACAGGTGAGATGGCAGAGAGCAGGGCGAAACGAGTCAGGATAAAGGAGATGGACGGCTGGACTCTGGGCCTTCTGGTAGACTACATCTACACAGCAGAGATACAGGTCACAGAGGACAACGTGCAGGTAAACCCACACACCTTTATACACATAAATGCATTATCTGAAAACTTATATCACCTGTTATCCCATTGAGCAGACTCGCACTGGTCAATGGAAACACAGATACCTCTGTTCAGAGGTTCTTTAATACTCTAACATTTCGATTCTGTATTTCTGAGGGCTAAATGGCTTTTGTGTGACAGTATTTGTTAGTCACTCGGTTTCACTGGTGTTAATCTGGCTACATATATGCTATTTCATATCAGTGACTGTCTACATGCAAACACACACACACACACTTGAACTTCCTGGAAAACGGTGAATCTTCAGTGGTGACTTAACCCCGCCATCCAGCCACTGAAGTTATCGCTCCTTTCTGACCGCCTTATCAAATGAAACTGCCTTTTTTCCATTTCTGTTAACCAAACCCGTTGGTATGCACTTTCAAATTGATCCCTAACTGTTTTATGTCCAGTTTCAACAGTAATTACGTCCCATTAATGAAATAACAGTCGACCTTTAAAGCAAGTCTTCGGTAAACAAAAATTGACTGCATAGAACAATTCCCTCTAGTGACATTTCATTTATCACAACCAATAACTGTGTATTACTGACTAGGAGACAGTACATTTCCAACATGACAGTACTTTTCCTGCCCAGATCTTTTCCATGCACAGGCATATATTTAAAAAGAAAATTGTCAAGTAAGCAGGCTTTCTCAGCAGAAGTGTTCTTGGGTTATACTTTCTAGATTAACCTGAAAATGGGAATCTGTTTTCATGATCACATTGATGTCGCTGACATCAAAATGCTGCTGAGATTAGGGAATAATCAGATCACTACAGTGCAAATAAGCACTGTAGATTACAAGTATCGATTTATTTCACTTGATAAATGTGTTCATGTGTTAAGCACCTTTAAGCTAATTTTTATCCTGTAAAAGATTAAAATTAAACAAAAAGGAGTTCTTACTACTGTTATTTACAGTTTAGTTTGGAAACACAGACCTTGTACTGCATGTATTTTATCAGAAGTCTTGCTGCAGCAGCAGCAGCCTTAAGTGGAGCAGTTTGGTTTCTCATTCAAGGAAACTGTAGCAGTGACAAGCAGGTCTGACATAAAGATGGTGTCTTTCTACACATCCCCTTTAATTTAAGTCATCTGCATTATATAGTACCACAACTACCACTTTATGCAGGTTGTTCTCTCTGTGTGTGTGTGTGTGTGTGTGTGTGTGTTTAATAGGCATTGCTGCCTGCAGCAGGCCTGCTCCAGCTGAATGAGGTGAAAAAGGCTTGTTGTGAGTTCCTGAGCTCTCAGCTTCATCCATCCAACTGTCTGGGTATACGAGCCTTCGCTGACCTGCACGCCTGCTCTCAGCTCCTCACACAGGCGAACAGTTACGCAGGTTTGTGTGTGCATGTGAACAGCTCTTATTGCTCTGCTAAAATGGGGTTGCGTGTGTCGTGGAGGATATGGGACAGAATGGATGAGACTGAATGAAAACAATGAAAATGTTAAGATATATAGTTGTGGGGAGAAAAAAAAAGCTGTGTTCATCTGCAGTCACAGAGTAGTTTTTTTATTTGATGTTTATGCTGACAGAGCAACATTTCACTGAGGTGGTTGGGAGTGAAGAGTTCCTCAATTTGGGCATGGAACAAGTGTCCAGCCTGATCGCCAGCGACAAGCTCACCATCCCCACAGAGGAGAAGGTATACACACATTCATCCTGCTCAATATACTCAGGTAGGACAGCACGACCAGATTATTGTACCTGATGTGATTAAAGTGTGTACTGTATTGTGTAGGTTTTTGAGGCAGTGATAGCTTGGGTCAACCATGACAATGATGTCCGGCAGGAACACTTGGCTCACCTGATGGAACATGTTCGCCTGCCGCTCCTCTCCAGAGAGTACCTGGTGCAGGTATGAGTGTCTGCATCTGTATGGTTGGGGGTTTTTTTTGGAGAAAATTTGTTCTTCTTCTTAAACTGAATGGGGCTGTTGCTCTGTCACTCAGCATCTGACTAGCTTAGCTACGGATAAGAAAAGGGCTTAGGTTTGCATATGTAGGGACAGTAGGGACATGTCCCTACCAATATTTTGGGAGGACAGAATTGTCCCTACCAATATTTGATCGAACTTGTTTGCATTATGTTTGGAGTGAAGTCATATTAGATCATTCCGATGTTCCCTCCCAGAGGCTACTTAAAATGATTGGCCATTAATGTTGTGTCCCTACCAATGTTGAGACCAAACCTACGCCCTTGGGATTAGAGCAGGCGCAGCAAATCCGGGACTTGCAGGGGTTTAAAACGCAGCCGCGTGCTAAACAGGACCTTTGTTTCCACTGTTGTACACATTTCCACATTGTTGTACAACTAATCAATACTGAATGTGATTACACCATGAGTGATGTTGTGTGCATGATTGTTGAGACTCTCTCCCTTGACAGGGGCCCAATGACTTGATGCAACATTGATAATGACTTTAGGTCCAATGAACAGAACATGTTGCACATGTGACAGTTGACTATCACTACCATTAAGTAATATTGTTCTAAATATTTCAGTCAAATGCAGATCATATCGTAGCACATTTGCCCCTGTGTTTCTGTTCAGTATCATTAATCTGTTAAATATACAGTATTAACCAGTGGTGGAAGAAGTATTCAAATCAAGTAAAAGTAGCAATACCACACTATAAAAATACTCTGTTACAAGTAAAAGTCCTGCATTAAAAATTTTACTTAAGCAAAAGTACAGCAACAAAATGTACTTAAAGTATCAAAGTAAAAGTACTCAGTGTTATATTATATTATTGGACCAATATTGATTAATTAATGTGTAAGCGTTACTTTAATGCTACTTAGTTGGTCGACGTGGAGCTAATTTTAGATGCTTCACATACTGCTGGGTCATTAATCTGTAATAATGCATCATATTTTATAAAATGATACAATTTTTATGTATAATCTTACTCTGAAAAGTAAGTAGTAACTATAGCTATAAAATAAATGTAGTGAAGTAAAAAGTACAATATTTCCCTTTGAGATGTTGTGGAGTAGAGGTATAAAATGGATATCAGTGCCTTAAATCTGTGCTTCAGCACAGTACTTGAGTAAATGTACTTGATTACTTTCCACCGCTGGTATCAACTTACACTAAATCAGCAGGGCATCTGAAAATACATATATGATTATTACACGTCCTCCTTGCAGACACTGGACTTGTGGCAGTGCATTAATCAACAAATGGTTGTCATGTTTGTCAGATAATCAGTAACCCTTTTTCTGGCATCAAAAATGAATTGAGGAAGAAGTGACACTTTTAATTGTAACTACACAACTGTAGAAGTTTTACACTTGATTGTAATGTTCAGCCTTCAAAACAACATACATGGTGAAAGATTTGAAATGTTGGAAATGAATAAAATGATCCGAGCTGTACGAATATGTCCTTATACTGAACTTCATGACCTTAAACCTCAGTTAAACCAGGTCTGCAGCAGGTTTTAGTTAAACCTCAGATACAGTGACCTCTATAGGAGTTTAGGTGATTTCCACAGGAGCACAGCAACCGGGTTCAGACTAAACCAGGGGTGCAGTTCTGAAGACACAGCAATGGGGTTTAAGTGATCATGTGACGCAGACAACACAGGTTTAAACCCATCCTAAAGCTTAGACCACAGCTAAGCTAATTATTCTATGATCGAAGGCAGATGAGTTAAGGTTTTGAGCTGCATTTGTTGTCAGAAACATTTCTTAAGAACTTCTTAACTTAAAAACTCTTCTGTGCTTACAGTAAGTGCCAGTCTTGTTTCAACACACAGGCAGTATAAATACTCTGTGTGTGTTTCTAGCACACAGCCAGCCAACATGTTGCTACGTATCCAGTTTACAGGAGACGTTGTCCAACTAGTTTTTTCTGCTGTTGTTGAAACAGATGAGGTGGCAAAAACATCAGGTTTCTCACACCAATGCCAAATCAAGTTAACAGAAATGTTTCAGTCAGGTAAACTCCTGTTGCTATATATTCTAGTTAATTGATGTCAGTTTTGGAGTTTTTGTTTTTAGTTTTGTTTATTACTAGTGGACCTTGGCAACAAAAGAAAATATTTGCTGGTATAGATGACTTTCACTGTCACTGTTTCACTGAGGAAAGATTGGTCCAAATTTTAAAACAGGCTTTTCCCAAGTGACCTCCTAATTTTTTCCAAAGATTCAAAGATTTAGTCATCACACACATAATGGTACATAGTACGGTTTGACGTGAAATGCTTGGATACCATCTCCTATTCTACCATAGATTGTGCATAGTATCATAAAATATGATATAGTAATATTTATAATAAAAATGCACTAGTATTGACTTAAAAAAAAGAAGATTTAGGTCAAAGAAAAGGGGGAAAAAGCAAAAGTATGTACAGTGCAGTAGGTAGACTGTAAGCAAGTAATTAAAAGTGGAATATGGAGCATAGAATATGAAATATTGGACATGCGAATGCAGAACAAAATGGGCATTTTAAAGGATACAAATATAGAGATAAAGCGTAAGATGTAATGTAAAGTGGAGAATTATCTAAGTATATACAAGAGAGTAGTACCGTATCGTCGGGCAGTATTGGAAGCAGGATTTAAATTTTGAATCTTGCTCCTGTTATTTTGTGGGTCTCCAAGGAGTTCAAACTCCTAATTACGAGAAAGCAGAGCAACTGCCAAAGTTGGGCAGTCTAGTATTTAATCCTCTTGAGTAAAAACATGATGGTTTATATAATTTTAGTTGTACAGTTACCTCTGTGTCTCAGTTGCTGTGTCACAATATACTGTTGCACTTTTGTAAATCCAGTTGTGTGATTGGTTCTTCTCTCGCTCTTTGGTTGTGTTAGCGGGTGGAGGAGGAGTCTCTCATTAAGAATAGCAGTGCGTGTAAAGACTACCTGATTGAGGCCATGAAGTACCACCTGCTGCCAGCTGACCAAAGAGCGCTGATGAAAACTGCACGCACACGCATGAGGACTCCAGCCTGCTGCCCGAAGGTACTTACACAGCCTCTGCTAAGTTATGAGGACTTACTCTTAGCGAATATGAAAAAAACAGTTGACCTACAATTCGTCATGTAATGGCACTGCTGTTCCTGTTCTGTGTAGGTGATGGTTGTGGTTGGAGGCCAGGCTCCCAAGGCCATCCGCAGTGTTGAATGTTATGACTTTGAGGAGCAGCGATGGTACCAGGTGGCTGAGCTCCCGACCAGGAGGTGCAGAGCAGGTAGGAAACCCTCAAACTGCATCACAATTAAGGGTCTGGAAGAACACGAAGGTGGGTCCATCACCCCCAAATCACCAAACTAATGGTGCATTCAGGTGGTCCTCATCAACTTGTAAATATTAAGTTAGTAAAAATAAAGTTTATCAGCAGGACCTTGCCCTCAAACAGCCAATAAAGTGTAAATACCACTTGTAAACTGGACAGGTTTCATGATACATTACCAGTGTTATTGGCAAATAGGTTAATATTTAATATACTGTATCCATATAACTTGTGATGGTGTTCAGGCCTTCTAGTGGGTTTTCCATTTGTCTAGTTCAATCAGAATCTGAATCAGAAATACTTTATTGATCCCCGAGGGGAAACTCTTTAAGTGTGTATTTTTCTAGTGACTGATGAACACAAGTACCTCATAAGGCGTGGTCATGTGAAATTTCCAGAGTGTATGAGTTCATGAGATTCACCTTATTACAAAATTCAGTAGCGCACAATGGAATAGAGGATACTGAGGGTTGCAAAGAATACACTGTCTTCCAGATTCAGGCAAAAGACGGCTGTATTTCTCTGCAGTGTATGAAAAGGGAACAGAGCTTGTCAACCGATTCATGATGTATTCAGTTTAGAAGTACAGACACAGCTACAGACTGTGGTAACTTCTGTATTTTTGATGCGACAATCGTACGTGCGTGCACGCTCTCAAGTCAGATCTTGGCGTGGAGATTCAATCTATTTGTGATCAAAATTCATATTCTGAGGCATTCTTATTTGGTTTCCCTATTGTGCATATTTAAAGGTGACCTGGGTATTGTTGCAAACAGCATCATTCTTTTACTATGCCCCCTGGTGGCATGTTTCCAACTATCTTCCACCATATACACCCACAGATAGGCTTCACTGTGAGGATGCATGAAGGAAAACAAGTTTGTTAGTTTGTTACATCGTCAGAAATGCCAGCGTTGGAAGTAGTACTCATATCTTTTACTCAAGTAAAAGTAGCAATACCAAAAATAATTAAGGATTCTCTCACACTTTATGCAGTTTTTACCCAAGGATTATTTAAAATGTGATGGGAGTGTATGTTCAATCAGATTTTCTCACACAGAATTCACGTCGAAGTGTCCAGTGTGGAGGGACTGTATTGATCCTCGGGGGGAAATTCACTAAAGAAAGTGTAACCTCGACCAAAGATGACCCTCACTCCCCACTTTGTGACATTTTCCACTCTGATGCTGCTTCAACATTCACCCTCACTAGAACGGGCTGTTTGTGTGTCTTTTTGTAGATATTTGTGTTTACCTCTGTATCGCATGTGTTGTTTCTTTTAGGTGTGGTGTACGTGGGTGGGTGTGTGTATGCAGTCGGTGGTTTCAACGGTTCTTTGCGTGTGCGGACGGTCGACTGTTACGACCCGATGATGGACCGCTGGACGAGCGTGAGCAGCATGCAAGACCGTCGATCAACGCTTGGGGCTGCTGTGCTCAATGGACTCCTGTACGCGGTGGGGGGCTTTGACGGCAGCACAGGTACAGCTGTGTTGGTGTGACGTTAAAATGTGTCTTTTACATTGCCGTGATCAGTGAGGCCAAGACACTGCATCCCCACAGGCTTTTAATTTGTGTAACAACAGGAAATGATAAAACATGTGACTGTTCATGGTGTTTCTGCTGCATGTTCTGTGTGTGTCTGCAGGTCTGTCGACAATCGAGGCATACAACGCTAAGACTGACGAGTGGTTCCATGTGTTGCCCATGAGTACCCGACGAAGCAGTGTAGGAGTTGGTGTTGTCAATGGTGAGTACAGTTCCCAGTTCAGTTTTACAGTCTGCACAACACCTTATAAACCATACAATAGTCCTGCAATGGTACAATAATGCATTACTGTACACTTTTAGTGTTGTGATGACTATAAAACACAGGAAAACATCATTAACAAAGTGATAAGCTATCAAAACAGACTGAAGGACCCTTAATCAAGCAAGCAAACTTTATTGTCAAAACAGAAGTTTACAGAGGTGCTTTACAGGAAATAAAAAAGGGGAGAAGAGAGATAGAAGAGATACAGAAGACCATATATAAAACAAAAAGAAATATGTGTATAACCCACAAGGTACAAGTTATAGAATCAAGAAAAAGCCAAATACTTAAATAGCAAAATACAAAAAAATATGTCTAAATTGCATCAAAACCTTTGTCAATTTCAACATTTTGAGCGTCACAAATATTTTATTTCCTGCATGGCTACCATATTGTATTTTAATGTGTTTCTATTATTTTGTCCACCACCGTGCCTCCCTCACTCTAAGTTATGAACTGCTGCATTTCTTGTGTGTGTTTTTCAGGGATCCTCTATGCCGTTGGAGGTTATGATGGTGCAACCAGACAATGTCTGAGTACAGTAGAAGCTTACAACCCTAAAAGCAATGCATGGAGCTACATCGCGGAGATGGGCACGAGACGCAGCGGAGCAGGTAAGTCTGTGTGTGTGGTTTTGTTTTTATATTTGAATATATTACATTTTTAAAGCCAACAGACAGACAAACCATTCTCACAGATGTATCCATCAAAACAACACGCATCCTATAAGACACTGATGCTGTGCTCAATGAGGGAAATTCATGATAAGACAGAAATGGTGACCAACTTTGTGTGTCCAATGTCCTCCTCAGGTGTAGGTGTGTTAAAAGGTTTACTGTATGCTGTGGGGGGTCATGATGGTCCATTGGTGAGGAAGAGTTGTGAAGTTTATGATCCGGCCTCTAACAGCTGGCGACAGGTAGCTGACATGAACATGTGTCGACGCAACGCAGGTAAGGAAGACCGTCTGCCCACCAGACAACCTCAGGTGTGAGATGTTACTCTGTTAGATGTCCATTAATCGTCATTCTGTATGTGTTTTTTCAGGTGTGTGTGCTGTAAATAACTTACTCTACGTGGTAGGAGGAGACGATGGCAGCTGCAATTTAGCCTCTGTGGAGTTCTACAATCCAAACTCGGACAAGTGGACACTAATGCCGACCTGCATGAGCACAGGACGCAGTTATGCAGGTGTGTAGGCAACACGTGAACATACGTTCTGAAAACTTGTGCAGGTACAATGCTGCTAACTTAATATTTTGCATCAACTGAAGTGAGAGGGAATTTTGGAAAAGGTTGAACTTATGTTTGAGCCACAGTTTAATATTATTTTTTTTCGACCTTTAGGAGAATCATATCATAATCATGTGAAATCCATAATTGCAAGAAGTTTTTGTTTACATAGGTGAACAGTTTTGTCGGATGTAATGCATTATAACATTTTGCATACATTTGCCATATAGTGATATATATACTGGATCAATATTGAGAAGTATTCATATTAATATTATGATACTGATTGCAACCATATTGCCTGCAGAAGTGTACATACCCAACACCAGAAATCAAATTTGACATGTAGGGTGACTCTAAGTGCTAGAGCCCGACCAATACTGGATTTTTGAGGCCAGTAGTGATATATGAGAGTTAAAAAAACCTAATAACATAAACATTTCTGATAAGGATCCCTTGGTATTGGTCATTAAATAATTGTGAGCGAGAATGTATTCAGCAGGACATTTAAACTTGCCGGTCCTCTGGTGGACAAACTCTGTAATGACGACACTTAATTACAGACTTTACAAAAAGACATTAGACAAAGATATAATAACAGAAGAGAAGAAAATATAATTAAAAATATTTATGATTTAAAAATAGAGAGAGTTACTTATACCAAACTTAAAACTTAATTCTAGATATTATTACTTATTATTATGTACATATACACTTTCTTACTGTAATACATATGTTATGTCACCCTATATATTTGATATCATGATATAGTTATTGTTATACTTTACCATTATACTATATACTCTCCTATATGTATTTACATACTTCACTTTTGTCACTTTAACTACTGCTTGTCATTTTAGTTACTGTACTACATATTTGTTATAATGTCACTTTTTATATCATACCATTCCAGTATTTATTACTGTATATTCTATTATCCTATAGTTATTATTGTATACATGTTATATTATATTATACCACCACTTTGTTAAATTTATCATCAATAAGAGGAACTCCACTATGTTGGGAGTCAGTCTTGGACAGATACCTCATTATTTCACATTAAGCACACTTATGTACACTACAGTATTGCACATATATAGTTTTTTATTTCAATTTGTTGTACAGTGCGTTCTCTACTTACTGTTTACTGTTTTTGTATCTGTATAGATATTTGGTTTAATTCTGATTAATTTTAGTTTATGTGTAGTTTTCCCCATTTTTATATTTCAATAAAGTGATCAATAAAGTGTTATCAGTGTTAAGAGAAATTCAAGAGAATGATGTGCATTGCTAATACAAGTATTACAACTATTTCTACTTTTAACACTGGTATTCCGGCTAATAGTACGCAACGTAAAAACTTTTTGCTTTCATTATTTTCCAATATTTCTACGTTTATATTAGGAATTTTCAACATGTGCTATGTATGAAAATTACATCACGTGTGGCGATAGCGAAGCACCCTCCTAATGTTTGTTGGGGTTTTCTTTTTTAACCACAGGTGTGACTGTGATCGATAAGCCCTTATGACTGCTCTTGACACCTGCCACTTATACGGAGCAGAATATGCTCTCCTGCTGAATACTGATCTTGGATCTGTCTATAATGCCAATGCTTCGATGTTGGGCAGCATTAGCACAGGCACTTACGAAGATGGAGAAAATGACAAGATTGTTGTTGTTGAGGATGATGATGAAGATTTTTGCACTTACCTGAACGGGGGAGCTGTAACAAACGGGGGGGGTCGGAACCCGTGTTTTAATCCCCTCCTGGCAGGACTGCCGCGGGCGACTGGACAAACCAGTTTGAAGCGCCACTGTACCACTGCAGTGTCATTGAAACGCTACTGACGTGAAGCTACTATAACTGCAAAGTTACTTTAACATTAGTAAAGTTAACGTGAAGCAGCGCTGAGAGAGACCACTGATCTAATCCGTGGGAGAGGAAGGCAGAGAAGGACCGTTTGGGACTGAAATCTTTGTTTCTCCTTCGTTTTTATCCTCCTGAAAAGTGTGTGTGTCCGAGTGTGTGCATGCGTGCGTGCGCGCGCTTGCATTTAAAGGTGCTCCTTTGCTTGCACATGTGAGCATGTGTGTTTGTGTGCATCTGAGTCTCTGTGTGGTGGTCCGACGCCGCATGAACGCACTCTGTCTGACCTCTGACCTTTTACAGTGTTGCAGTGTGGCTGTTCAAGAGTGCCTGAATGTCAAATGACACCCCTGCTTCCCTCTTCCTCTCCTTCGTTATGTCTCGAGTAGCTACTGTTACCGGCCAGGTCACAGCTGGACTCGGCACCGCTGTTCTGGGATAAAGAAATGCATCTGAGAGCTGACTCCAGATCGGTGATGATGCCGTCGGTTGCGTTAGCCCGCATGAATTCAGAACATCCACATGAGAAGCAGTTGCAGAAAATTTTCATTTCTTCTGGAAAAACTGACTTTCACTGGAATACAACTGTTCTGGTAAAGGAGAAGCCTCATTCATGTTGCCAGACAGACAGAGGGAGAAGCTGTTTGAGATGAAAAACAGTTGGATGTATCAGTGCTTTACTGTCTTTGCTGTGGTTGTAACCACTAATGACACCAACGGCCTGAACTCACTGCATGGTCCCTAACTTTAACCTCCTGTCCTTCAACAGTACCCTCCTCTCCCTCGGTGTAGCAACCTTATTAACAACTGCACACCCTGACGTACTATGAATGTGCCATTTTTAATAAGTGTCTTTATTTCTGTCTCTCTTTACTACTTTACTAATTTGTTCTCTCTTTCTGGAAAGTGACCAAACTCCTAATTTTCTTTTCGTTCAGCCTTTTTCTCTTCCCTCTCCTCCTATATTGAAATTTGCTATAATAGTAACTGGTATCGCTGTTTCTTGTCAGTGTATTGAGGAATGTCATGTAGGCTAATGACTTTGAAAATGTTTCATTACTTGTTTTATATTATCATTAATAAATATGCTTCTTGTATTTAAAGCTGTGAAATGATATTATCTGTTTTTAAAACTTTGCCAAATCAGTAAATCATTGAAATGGGACGTGCTGTGTGTGATATTTTAATAACTGTACAGTGATTCATTTATTACAATTTCATATGTCACCATTAGTGTCAGGTATTGAACATCAATACTTTTTTGGTACTGACGATTGTGAAGATAATACTTCTGTAGTTCTACATACAGAAGATTTTCAATTAAGGACTTTTACTTGTAATGCAGTATTTGTACAGTGTGGTACTGCTACAGTACTGTACTGTACTTTTAATTAATGCTTTGAATACACTGCCACCACTGGGCTTAAGTATTGTTTTTGGTATTGCCACAGAAACTCAGGTATGATATTAGCACTAGAAGTGAAAAATGATACTCAGCCCTATAGTCACAATGAAATGTTTAATGGGACAAGAACGGAAATATAACAAGTTCAGGTTCTTTTTAGTCATGCACAACGATTACAGTCATTGGCAATGAAATTCTTAGATGTCAGACTCCCTCCAACAATGTTCATACAAATATGTATTAAAAAAGTCATGTCAGTAAAATCTAATTAGAATCTAAGACATAAAATAGTGCAGCAGCTAAAATATAGGAATAAATAGGAATACAGTAATAGTAAAATGTAAAAAACTAATGTAAACAGGCTGTGCAGTGATGTATGTGAGGTATGCACAGAATTATATACTGTATACTGTGAAGGATAAACAGCTTTTAAACAGGCAGTAAAATAAATTAATATACTGTGATGTGTACAGGTATAAACAGTAAGTAAACAGTTTGAACAAGTGCAGTAGAATATGTATGCACAGTACTAGGAAGTATAGTAAAAGTATGGCAGTAGTATAAAGTAGTATAAAGTGTAAAGTGACATGTATCAACGGTGCGAACAAGGATGCATGTCATATGAAAAAACAGCAACCTTATGAACAGGAAATACAATTATATTTATATAAAAGGGCCGTAAACAAACAAAAAACATCAGGTAATTGGTGCTTTAATTGAATGTAATAATTATTTTTGAACAGGGAAAGCTTTATACTATATAATATATTTGTCTCAAAACCTCTGCAACATTTCCAAAGTTGACATTTGAGTTACAGTCTGTTATAATGTAAATTTAAGGCGGAGGACACACACGTGTGACTCAAAGTTCTCCGGACCACCCCATCTCTTCCATCACACAGTCTGTTCAACACTGCGAAGGTTATGAAAGCCGAGCTCGCCTCTGATTGGTCGTTGCTGTAGAAACCTTCAGTCTCACTATCATCGCTCCATCCCGCGGACCAATCAGCGACGCCGCTCGGCCCCTCGACGTCAGTCTCCTCTCCTCTAGGCCAATCGGATTGTTCGATATTACTGTACTTCACCCGGTCGGCCGCCTGTCTCTCAGGTGGACGTGACGTACCGCGGAAAGGTGAGAGTTTGCTGTTGTTGTTGGCTTCAAATGATTTATTTAGCTTTTTAGACAGTAATTCAATTGCTAAAGTACATCGGTTGTTTATGTATTTGAGTGTATTTGTTTGGCAGCTGTGAGTGTTTGTCGGCTTGTTACATTGAGGTGTATATTGTTGCTAACAGTCTGTGTGATCCTGTATGAATCTGTATACAATTTAATGATTCAAATAGTATTTATTGTTTCCTTATGCACATAGTATTAGGTAACAATGTTATGTCATAGTGTATTATTTTTGCTTTAAAGCAATATAAAACAACAAAAACAAAAATATTAACACCTGTAAAAGGAATACATATTAACGTTGAGATGTGGTAATTAATTACACTATCTTTTGATTTTATGTGAAGTTCACTGGTAAAAGAAGTACTCAGATCTTCTACTTAAGTAAAAGCAGCAATACCACAGTATTGCTAGAGTGTATAAGTACTCTGTTACAAGTAAAAGTCAGTAAAATAACAATACATTTATTTGTTGATCAAAGTGATCAAATACATGTAGTGGTCTAAAAAGTACAATATTTGCCTCTGAATTGTAACAGAGTAGAAGTATAAAGTAGCAGAAAATGGAAATACTCAAATAAAGTATCTCAAAATTGTGCTTAAGTACAGTACTTGAGTAAATGTACGTAGTTACATTCCACCACTGGTGAAGTTATAATCATTTAATATAAGTGCACATTGTAAATTGTGATCTAAAAATGAGTACAATTTCATGTTGGGCCTACTTGTACTTTCCTTGAGTATTTCCATGTTATGCTACTTTTAATTTTTTTACTTCTACTCCTCTATGTTGTGTTTTTTATTTTGCAGATTCAGATGTAACATCCAAAACCTATTGTCCATTTATAGTATATGATGCATACTTATAGGTTAAACTATCCAACTCTACATAAAGTGGTTAACGGCTCTACCTCGACTAGCTGCATCATTAAAGTACTGCTTACATGTTAATGCACTGATAATAATCTAATAATGTAATATAAAACACTTTCACAGACACCATTTTTCACTCTACAGTTTTTGTCTATTCAGAAAATGTATGCAAAATGTGTTTAAAACATATTAATAACTATGCAATGAGTAGACATTATGTTAAAATGTGCAAACAACTAAAATAACTTTTACTAATAACTAATTGAGATTGAAAGTGAGTTGGATTTCTATGAGTGTATACTGTAGGTTCTTTGTTGTGTAATAATGCTTTTAAAGGCAGTCATATCAAAGCAGTTATGTTCCTCTGTAGCTGTTTGATTATTTATTGTTTTTCTTTTAGGGTTCTTCTGCTATATTTATTAAAATGGACTATTTCCTTCCAAGACAAACTTGGAGTATACTAACTGACCTTACTGCGAAGATTAGCTGTGCAGCTGTAGCTGTGATGACTTCGGTCATACGTCCTGTCTGAGAGTTGCAGATGTAACACGGTGTTCCTGTTTTCCAGTCTTCTCTCCAGACCTGCAGTCACCCTGCGTTGGCCATCATGGCGTTGAACGGCACGACAGACATCTTGACTTCTGCCTACCTGGCGGTGGAGTACGTAGATGCAGTGCTGCCAGAAAACCCTTTCCAGCCCTCCCTGAAACACGCCTGGGGCTACATGATGGACAACTACACCAAGTTCCAGATTGCCACCTGGGGGTCGCTCATCGTCCATGAGTTCATCTACTTCCTGTTCTGCCTGCCTGGGTTCCTCTTCCAGTTCATGCCATTCATGCAGAAATACAAGATCCAACAGGTTTGTGTGGGTTTTTGGTTGTTGTGATTTTATTTTTAAAAAAACATGACATTCCTTTTAATAGACCTTCTGTGTGTGTGTGTGTGTGTGTGTGTGTGTGTGTGTGTGTGTGTGTGTGTGTGTGCAGGACAAGCCAGAGACCTGGGAGAAACAATGGAGATGTTTCAAGATGCTGCTGTTCAACCATTTCTGTATCCAGCTGCCTTTGATCTGTGGGACTTACTACTTCACTGAGTTCTTCAACATCCCTTATGACTGGGACTCCATGCCACGCTGGTCAGTGGAAGTTTAAATAAATGTATAGACCTGGGAAATATATGTGGCTGAAATTATTATAGCAATATTAAGATTATTTTTCTAATATCAATATGTGTTGCAATATGGGGAATGGAGATAAAATCACATATAAAATGATCAAACGACTCTGTTTTACTGTTATCAGAGAAAACCCATCACATACAGGTGAACATATAGTTTTGTTAATTCCAGTTTTAAATCATTAATTTAAATAACGGAATAAAAAAAAGATAACATATAATAATAATATTAATACATTTATTTATGTAGCAATTTTCATACACAAAATGCAGCTTAAAGCGCTTTACAGGATGTGTATGAATGGTCATGTATGTTTTTGTCTCACGTAGAATTATCTGCTCACAAGTCATCCGTTGTGGGATGAAAAAGATATTTTCAATTAAATTGATAAAGAATTTTGTCTAGAAATGGCTTTTTTGTCACATATGCTGTCGTTTGAACTGTTGGTAATAACTCAGTGTGCTTCTCTAATGCTGACCCACCTCTCTCTGTCTCCTCCTCAAGGCCGTATGTCCTGGCTCAGTGCTTTGGCTGTGCTGTTGTTGAAGATACCTGGCACTACTTCCTCCATCGCCTACTGCATCACCGCAGGATCTACAAATACATCCACAAAGTTCACCACGAGTTCACAGTTAGTAAAACACACACACACACACACACACACACACACACACACACACACACACACGTGATAAGATAAATAAACAAACTACCTGGCTAATCTCTTTACTGAAGAGTTACTTATTAAACATGCTGTAGCTCCCACACATTGAGCACACACACACACACACACACACACACACACACACACACACGCTTATGTCTTCATAACAGTGTCTCCGCTGTCTCTCAGGCTCCGTTCGGCATGCAGGCAGAATACGCTCACCCTGCTGAGACTCTCATCCTGGGAGCTGGTTTCTTCATCGGCATCATGATCTTCTGTAACCACGTGTTCTTCCTGTGGGCCTGGGTGTCCTTCCGCCTGCTGGAGACCATTGATGTCCACAGGTAGGACACAATAACAGCTTCCACATTTTCTCTCATTTTTCAGAATCAGACTCTCATTTAGTTTTTTGCTGCCCTTTCCTTCCCTCGCTCAGAGGTCTCAGAAATAGAGCCATGTTAGACAGTTTATTACTATGACTCTAAAGAGAGCAAAATATAAAATATATACAGTTTTCAAAAACTGGAGAAACAGAGCAGCAGTTACGTCACTCATTACAATAAACAGTGAGACGATAGAAACTGCACGTTTCCCGTCATGTTAACTCACTCAGTAACTTGTGAGGTCGACCACCAGAGGGCCACAGAGAACACCAGATGTTACCATCATATTATTAGGTGACGTAGAACTTCCTCTTCAGATATTTTTGGATTACATGCATACATTTATACTGAAGACTTACACGCACATACAGAGAAAAGGACTCAGAAGCCACCAGACAGGAGGCTCACAGACTGTGGAGGTATAAACAATACCACAAAATCTAGATTGATTTAGGCTAGCTTTATTATTTTATACTTAACTTTAACTTAACATTTTTTTAAATATTTCATGTCTCTGTGCTTTTGTTACTTTCTTACATTAAAATTAATTTGCTAAAATTAAATGAAATGTAATTAAATGTAAAAATCGAATTAAATTTTATTCATATTTTATTTTACTCTGATCTGGGCATTTTCCTGGCTTTATGTCTTTTTGTAAAGGCAACTATCTCTAAAAATACTATTTTATTCCTCATGATTTTATGTTAAATAACCCACTGATTCTAAATTACACAATCTTTGTTAGTAATTTATATCATTAATAAAATAATCCTTTAATCACAGATACAATATAGAACATATATAACTCACAAAAGTTACAAACTGTAGAACAATACACAAAACGAGAGACAGAGAGGTAAAATAAATAGATTTATAAAAAATGTATTAATAAATAAACATGAATAATTATTTTTCTTTATTTTCCGATTTTGCCTTAATTTACACCATTGTCTTTTCTCGTAATAATTTAGCTTTTCTTGCCTTTTTTGCAATTAGGCCGTCTAAGATAAAACAATGCTTGTGACAAAAGTCAGGCTATCTTTTGTCTTCTCATCACGAATTTATTTTAGCCAACAGTGCAACAGTTTTTAATACAAGAGTCACCAAATATTGTCATAGTGCAATAGAAATTGAAAATACTGACTCTTGATATCTGAGACAGAACAAAAACTGGGTATTTCTTTGACTGAAAAGCTGACGGACTGTAATTCCCTTTATTTTCTTGCTCCCTCTCAGTGGTTACGACATCCCTATGAACCCGCTCCACCTGATCCCGTTCTACGCCGGCTCCCGTTTCCACGACTTCCACCACATGAACTTCGTTGGGAACTACGCCTCCACCTTCACCTGGTGGGACAAGCTGCTGAAGACGGACAACCAGTACAACAAGCACATGCAGAAAGAGGGAGACAAGAAGCAGCAGTAAACCACTCGTGCCTCTGTTCACACCCACACACCTGGTCTGTCAGGAGGAGGGAAGGAGAAGCAGTGAGCTGGACAGACACACAGCGAGCACACAAGCAGTGCCGCTTTTCCTCTCGGTACACTTAATGAAACACACACACACACACACACACACACACACACACACACTAAAGGTGTACTTTAAATGAATCAGCACAACTGTGGTTTGATTCTGAATCAGACTGCATGTTGACTTCAGTCTGTCTTCAGTGCCTTTCTGCAAAACAAGTATTGTTGTCTGCTTCTGTCAACAGCTGCTGGCTGAATAAAAACCACCAACATCCTCATTTATATTTGTTGCTTTGCTTGGTCATTGAATGAAAAAAGTTGCTCCATATATCTTGTGAAATGCTTCCGTATACCTCTGAACGTCTGAGCACTTTAGCGCTTCCTCTTGAGTCCAACACAGTCAGACTGACATTGCGCAGCTCAGTGGTAGCTGTCGAAACTCAGTGCCGACTTCTGAGACAAGTCAGGCATGTTTGATGCAAACCCATGTAAATTTGTGATTGTAAGGGATTGGCTCATATGGCGCTTCCAGGTTGTTCAAGCATATTTTGTTAAAGACTGTAACAATAAATAAATGCTGTTTTGATTTTACTAAAGGAAACTTCGAAAATGTTTTTCAGTTTTGTGATACTAGAATAAAAATATATGAACACATTTGAACAGGAGTTTGGTTGTGTTGAGCAGTTTTCTGACAGGATTTGGAATTTTGTTACACAAAGAAACTTCATGCTCCTCAGACATGTGCTACTGTACTGATAAGACTTTGTCCATTACTGACACATGGACACATTTCTAAAATGGGATCACTGACAGTTTCTGTTTAAGATTAACATCACTGATCTGAATCTTCTCAGTGAGTGTTTTTGTTATTTCTCTGTAGACACTGTTTGATGGGGATGTGGATGATTTTGCCAGTGTATACACTGTAGGTTCCCTCCATCTCCTCACTGCTGCACTGTGGACACACCCCTACTGCCCCATCCAGCACTACAGCTGCATCAAGTCAGCCAGCAGCAGCAGGTACCAAACAGGAAGTGAGGCAGTTTTAACATTAAGGACCGAAACTGAGTTCTAAACACAGGAATCAATGAATGAATAACATAGTCAAACACACTCTGAAATAAATTGTATGTAATTGTAAATTATATGTTATTCGCACTTTATTTTCTCTTGTAGTGTTTTCTCAGAGATTCATGCTGTGTTTACTTTGGTGCTCTGTAATAGAGAACCTGTTGGGGTTTACAGGAGGGTTGCAACTGATAATTATTTTAATTATTGTTTAATTTGTTGATTATTTTTCCAATTAATGACTGTTTAGTCTATGAGATGTCAGAAAATTGTGAAAAATAACAACCATCACAATTTCCCAGAGCCCAAGGCGACCTTTTCATATTACTTGTTTTGTCGGAACAACAGCCCAAAACCAAATTTAAAGTGATACAAAACAGAAAAAAGCAACAAATCTTAACATTTTCCAGCTAATGTTTGTATTTTTTTCTTGCTGAATACCTGATTAATCGATGATCAAAATAGTTGATAATTAATTTTATGTTGATGGACTAATTAATTGATTGTTGCAGCCAGATTTACAGAACAACAAAGCTTTCAATGTACACAATGGAATCGTGACACATAGACTGAACGTGCAAATTTGAAAATGAAAGCATCTCCCTTATAGTCTACTTTCTGAGGAACAGCTTTTGAGTCTTGCGTTTTTGCAGCCCCCTTTTTGTAGGATAAATTTGAAAAGCAATTCTTACTTAGGCAATGATTCCAGCATAAATAGGCAATAATAGCCTTACGAAAACCTAAACTGTTCAATATTAAATAAGTAAATTAACCATTATGAAATAAATGGACAAATGTGTAATAAACTACATTTTTTAAATGAAGGTCACTGTTATAAAGGGCTGTTCCTTCCTGCTTCTTTTCACAATAACACAGTTTATTGCAAGTACATTTTATTTAATTCCAGCAGCTTTTATTTCAAAATGTCTTTTCCCCCCATAGTCTGTTGTTTTCCCCAGTGGCCATTTTATTTCATAATATCAACTTTGACCACAGTCTTTGTCATTCAAGACGAACAGGCACAGAGCCAGTTAGTTAAGTGTTTCGCTGCTGGAATGAAATAAAACTGACTTGGAGTAAACTCTGTTGTTGTGAAAGAAGCAGGAAGAAATTACATTCCGTAATAATAAACTGAGTTTTAACAATTTATTGGATTATTTTACATTTCATGGTTATATATTTATTTACATTGAACACTTTGTGTCTCCATATAGACTGCTCTTTATTTTCTGTCCTGCTCCAAATATTATTGTCTTTTATCTTAAACATATAAAATAAACACCTTCTGCTGTTCATCTCTGAAAGAAAAGAAGAAAAAATCTTTATTTTGAAAATTGTGACCGGATGTACTAATCCTCTGCCGGGCTTTACGGTGGAGGGAGTCTGCGCTCAGGTACCCAGCGCATCACACTCAGATAGAGGGAGCGGGCGGTACGGGGAGAGATATTTATAGCCTAAAGCGAGGCTGCAGCACAGAGATAAGGCTTGGTACCAAGCCGCAGGCAGACAGACAGACAGGGCTTAGGGAAAAGAGGACACGTCAAAATGAAACCGTTCCTTTCGGTAGTTTTATTCGGGGCCGCAGTGGTCGCCCTGGTCAGCGCAGCCGGCACCGAGGGTGAGATCTCCTTCGAGTACCACCGTTATGAGGAGCTGCGAAAGGCGCTGGTGTCGGTGTGGCTGCAGTGCCCGACCATCACCCGCATCTACACCATCGGGGAGAGCTTCGAGGGCCGCGAGCTGCTGGTGCTGGAGATGTCCGACAACCCCGGGACGCACGAGCCTGGTCAGTTTTACGCATACGCAAAGTCTGCTTCATAATGCGGTGAATGTGCACCCCATCCCGCTCCCTTTGTCCCCGCTTTCCTTCATGGTAGCAACCCCATCACCACACGCTGTGATGACACAAACACATCACGCACTATTGCGCATAGCGGCTTTTATTCTGTGTGAGGGTTATACAGTACGCGACCCGCGCGGCTGATGTCGCTCAAATGACCGGAGAACAGTAGAGTAGGAGCGCAGGTGTGTCGCGTTGCGCGTGAATCGGTGAGCGCTGGGCCTGCTGCATCACTTCAGAGGAAACCGAGATGATAGATTGTGGGATCAGCCACGCAAAGCCGCCATTTTGCTGGTTGATAAAGATCTCTTCGTGCTTATCCCGAGTCATGGTTCTGAAAAAAACATCCCGAGGGCGGTGGATCATGCCGCGGCTCATTGGGCTGCGTTTTGAATTAACATCCCTTCCAATCAAAAGCAGATGTATCAGCAGTGTTGGCTGCAACATATCAGAGAAAAGAGTTCAAAGGAGGAAGAAGCCTTTGACTGAATATGAAATGAACCTGTAAGTCCTGATATAGGGTTAGAGCAGTTATGGTGTTATGTCATGACTTCCCAGCATCCCCATCACAGTCCTTCATCCTGCCAGGACTGGACTGCAGGCAGGAAGAAACCAGAAGTGATGTGAGCAAATGTGAGACTTCAGTTTACACTCCAGCCACAGTAACTGCAAATGTGGGCAACCACCACTGAAAAGACCAAAACCAACAATATTTTAGTCCATCTCTCCATACTTTCTCACTCCCCTACCCACTCTGTGGCTCTCCGCCCCAAGCCCATTGGTTCCTACTGAAGACGGAAACCTTTAAAAACTCACTCACTCACAGGCTTGGTAATTTTCTAAAACAGCTGGGTACTGTAGTTTAAGTAGGGCTGAAACTAACAATTATTTTCACTATCAGTTAATTTGACTATTTTCTCAATTAATCGTTTTGTCTACTATATTCAGAAAATGGTTAAAAATGTCCAGTAGGAGAGCCTGAGGTGATGTTTTCAGATGCAATGCACCTTCTTCTTGTTCTCACACCTGATTAGTGGAGGAAAAAAGCCCATAGTGTATTTCTATCATATAAAGGTCCATTGAGGAATGCATAACATCACCTTGAAATTCATCTGATGGCTTCAGAATATCAGCCATAAAACAGCAGGAGTAGAAAACATCAGACAGTTTGTACCTGGGCTTCAAAAGCTTTTCGGAAATGAAGGATTGGCCTGAATTATCTTAAGCCGTTTGCGTAGAGGCAAACACTCTGTAATGTTCCTTTACTTCTTCCCTATTGTGTTTGATCTTAGACTGGACTTAAACAGGACTATATATAATTCAATATTCTGGCTTTTTAGCTGTGTCTGTTTCTTAATGTCTGAAATTGAATGCCTTTCCCCTTCTTGATGAATACTGTTGGATTGTGAAAACACCAGAGACAATGATGGAAATAAGTCCAGGACTTTATCATTCAATCCCCGATGAAGTCTGACATTATAAATATATTCTAATGTTGTTAATAAACCAAACCAAATTTACTCAAGTGACCCAGTATCCCCTTAATCCAACACAAACGTAACATTGAGTGCACGAAAGTCTTGTAGCCCACTGTAAGTGTTAAAAAAGGTACATTTTGTACTCTGGATAGCGAGAGGACACTGTTTTGGCACCGTTAGAGCAATAATGCAATGTTAGTGAATTAGCCTGTAGTACATTTAACCTTTAATGAACATCTGGGAACGGGTCAGTAATTCCCGTCCAACCCTCTAAACAGGAAATACTGCAGGAAGTGATTAATTTCATCCAAGTAATCCTGAAACAGAGCCCTCAAAAGAAAAAAAAAAGCATTGCCTGTAATTACTATATATATAGTTTACAGTTTAGTTTGTGGTGTTTCAACTATATGTCTCATGTATCATTTTTGTATAAAGGTGTATTTTCTTCTCTGGGTGTATTTGTGCGGTCTTAACGGTGCACCACAGGTTTTGTGTTTTGCAGCTCGTATGGTCACTGAGTCTAATGACCGTATGTACGTACTAAATAAGCCTGTAATAGTCTGGTGGGCGTGAGCAGGCATGAGTCACAGTAGCGATGTGGAACCCTTATTACTACCAGATGAGTTTCCAAGCTGCTGCTTCACCAACAGGGGCAGCCCCTCCTCCCCTCCCCTCCACCTCTGCTGAGCAAAACATCCACAGCTAGAAGGAGGGGGACGAGACAGAGAAGATAACAGGAAGAAGCGCTCCAGAGACTGATAGGGCAAAGCAGAGAAAGAGAAGAAAAAGATGATGGTTTCAGTATCTTGGGTAGGAAAGATTAATGTGTGTGTGAGTCAAGAAGAATAACATCTGCAAAGACTGGAAACATTTTAAAGCCTCCCTTTACGATGTCCTACCAATATTTTATCTGACCCTGCAATGTGTTGAAAATCTAAGGTGGAGCTGAAATAGCAGTTGCCGGGGCAACAGATCGGCTTAGTGCACTGAGCTGACTGGTGGCTCGTGGTTGGCTGGCTGGCTGGCTGGCTCCGGAGGACGACGGTCCTGAGCTCATGCATCTGTCAGTAAGCAGCCATCTGTCATACAGAGCAGCACAGGAACTGCATATAGCCAAGAGTGTAAACACACCGGTTCCATATTAATATACAGTGCATCAAGTGCTGTTCTCAAAGCAGCTATAGTCATTATTTTTATGTTAGCAGTGGATCACATGACTACTTGTATGTGAAAGGGGTCGCTAGTAGTGATAAACCCACAGAGAATGATCACAAACTCTGTAGTTTACAGTGTCTTTAAACTAATTTTTTAGTTTTTACTGTCGCTAATAGCCTACTGTTCAGCAGGCTCACTCTCATCGCTCCCATCAACGTCGTTTTCTGTTTTCAGTGAAGAATCTGTAGCTAGCAGCACTACTTGCCCAGCACCAAACAGCAGACAACGTTAGCCACTAGCTGGTGAAGAAATCCCAACATCTAGCAGCTATGAAGCCAGATATTTCCCTCAGGAGTTGGTGGAAACTAAGACAGAGCTAAATGCAGAGTGAATATTGGACTTTTGGACATTTGCCACATAGATACAAACACAACTCCAAATGAATGCTAATGACTGCTGGATGTGTAAATGGGAAACTGTTTGCAAGTTCATCATATATTATCAACTTAAAAGATGACAGTATGTCAGTGTTGTGTTAACAGCTTGTTTCCTCTGCCCCCAATTGGCCAAACAAATCAGCTTTTGCAAGTTCAAGCAAAAGTTTGACATTTTTGGAAATACACGTATTCGCTCTCTGGCAGAGAGTTCAATGAGGTTTGATACCACTCTCATCTATCTATCTATCCGTTAAATATAAAGCTACCAGCAGCCTGTTCGCTTAGCTTAGCGCAAACAGATAGCCTGGTTATGTGTAACGTTAACAAAATCCATCTACCAGTACCTCTAATTCTCACTGTTGACAAAACTGAAGTGTTAATTGTATCAGTTCGCCGTTTTACTGGGGGTTATATGGGGAACTATTTTTTGGCAAGGTGCAGTAACTTCCTGGAGTGTCAGCTGGTTGCCAGGCAACTGCTCAGAGCACATAACTCCCCATAAAATGGCAAATTGTCGTTTTTACACTGTAGTTCTTGTACAGATTAAACAAACAAAAGAAATAACATTTTAATTAGTGAGTTTTAGAGGTGCTAGTTGTTAGCTAGCTGCTTCCCCGTTTCCTGTCTTTGTGTTAAGCTAAGCCAACTGGCTGCTAGCTTCATATTTAGTGCACAGACATTAGACGTTCGGTATGAGTCATCTTATCCATCTCGCGCCAAAAAGTGAATAAGCTCAAATGTTGAACTTTTGCTTTAAGTACAATTTTGTGATACTTGATACTTTCAGTTATTATGCTACTTTATACTTCTACTTCACTACATCTATCTGATGGCTATAGTTACTACTTACTGTACAAATTAAATTTTACATTTAACTACCCAACAGTATTTAAAGTAATTAAACATACACATTAACACATCGGTAATACAATTCAACACTATATTATATATAATAATATAACTAACAGGTGCTATTCTGCTCCATAATGAGTACTTTTGATACTTTAAGTACATTTTGATGACAGTATGTATGTTTACCTGACTAAGATTTTGAATGCAGGACTTTTACTTGTAGTGGAGTATTTTCACAGTGTGGTATTACTACTTGTCCTTAAGTAAAGGATTTGAATACTTCTTTCACCACTAAACATGAGTGACATGTTTTTTTTCATTTGAAGGAGGTGTTTATTTCTTGTAGCTGGGTTTTCTCTTCAGTGAAATGGGCTCTGGCTAAACTCTTTTGACTCTCATGTCTGGAACTATTTACAAGGCTTCCATGTATGAGGCGAAACCCTATCTTTAAATGGGGTTAGCTTTTTCTGAAGGTAAAAAAATATATATATATCATGTCAGTATGAGGCACTGCTTCATCCAATATGTTGTAGACCGTCTCGTGTGGACGACAGAAGAAGTATGTAATCCCCAGTGAGCACGCGCACACATGCCCAGTTAAAGTGTGTAGCAGCCAGACACACTGCTGGATCAAATGACAAATCAGTATGCCATATGTCAAATGACATATGGCATACTGAATATAAGGTGAAACACAGGTAGACATGGATTTAATAGTACACATTACAATGGAAGAGAATAGAGTGTAAACCCAGTGCATTGTTTGAACATTTTAGCTGCGAGGAGCCTCCTCAAGCGGAGATAGCAAAAACAGCTGAGAGGAAGGAGGAGTCGATGAAAAACTGAGATAATAAAGACAGGAATGATGATTGAGAAAACGGGAAATGTAACAGGAGTGCAAGGGTAACAAGGGAGTAGAAGAGGGGTGGGTGAAAGAACGTAGAGGGAATTAGGGAGAGGCAGAAATGGAAAGAGGATGAGAGAAAGGCCAAGGCATCAGCCAGAGGTCATTTATTATACATCAGACACCCACATGCATCCTCCTGCTCTCTGCCCTCACTGCTCTGACTTCTTCTTCTTCGTGTTGTTCTGCTTCTTCTGCCGCCAACGCGTCCTTTCTGTTTCTTGCTTTTTCCTTCGCATATTTTCATTTTCTTTCTCATTCCTCGGGTTCCTTTTATTCTCTCTATTTTCGTCACTATTTCCTGTCTTGCAGTTTATTTTTGTATGGTTTGCATGCTTCGTATTCTGCATCTCAACATGCTGCGTGACGTCACTTCACACCATGCTGTGTATTGGCCATATAAGCAGTAGGCAAAGTCCTCATAGCCTCGGATCTACCTGCTTCTGTGGGTTTTTGTCTACAGGGTTTCTTTCTCTTGTCTTTCTGAAAAAGCTAAAACATGTTGGTGGAGTTTGCTGTCCATTTTCTAAGAGCTAAATACTACTAGCTCACTGAATGGTAGGATTTAAACACTTTGTCATTTAACCAAACATATGGCAGCAGTTGTTTTTCATTCAACAACCACAGCTCCCATGAAGCCACCAATGGCTAAGAATCATGGGATATGTTGTTGTTAAGTACTAACATCGTTGTTTTATCTCGGTTAAAATGAAGAGGTATATAAATATAAATAAAAATATTAGCGCTGACACAATGAATCGATTAATACATTAGTCGATTAACAGAAAATGAATCAGCAACTATTTTGATAATCGATCAGCTGAATATCTTTGGGTTTTAGACTGTCTGTCGAACAAAACGACATTTAAAGACATCACCTTGGGAATGTTTCACCATTTTCTGACTTTACAGTAAACTATTTTATACACAATTAATCAATTAATTTAGAAAACAATCTGCAGATTAATTGATAATAACAATCTTTGTTAGTTGCAGCCCGTAAATATAAAAACACAGCAGGCGCTTGGTGTATTTTGTTAAAATATGAAAGCTACAGAAGCTAGTGGAACAGGAGAAGGTTTGGCTCTCCGTACACGTATCAGCTATTGTATGATCCAGCATTTTAGCATTTTTCTTTGCATTTTTTATTTGACCTGTTTTGGTGCTCTATCTCTTCTGTATGTGTGTCTCTGTAATATCAGATGACTGATGAGCTGGCAGTCATTCAGAGCTAACAAACTACTTGTATATGAGTGTGAGCGTTTGTGTACACAAGCATGCGACAGACGGACAGACGCAGAGTGAGTTTACTCAACCTCTGAGGTGATTTGTCTCCCTAAGCACCTGCCCGTGTCAGGGTTGCCACGACGACTGAGAGCACTCTAATGTGGTGCTTCCCTAATGACGTTGCAGCAGCTGTCATTATTATGTAGTCACCCAGGAGACCGTATTGATCACCTGCCAGACACTTTTGATAATTCCTGACAAAGCGTAGGATGATACAGTGGGTTTTGTCACCCTCAGATATTTAAGATCCCTTACCAAAAAGCGCATGTGATTTAGGTTTTCACATGTTTTCACGTGTGAAAAGTATAAAAACCAAGGAAAGGGAGAGGTTGTCCACACACACTGAATATTGCAAGGTCACAAAATTTTATGATGCAACCCTCCGTCTTCTTCAAGCAAACATGCATGTGAGATGTGAACAAAAAGCAGGCTATCTATAGGCTAGAAGAAGTAAGAAAGTTGATTAGTTGAGTGACAAAAAATGAATTAGCAACTGTTTTGATAATTGATTAAGCATTTAAATCATTTTTCAAACAAAAATCATTATCCGGCTCCAGCTTCTGCAATGTGAAGATTTGCTAGTTTTCTCTCTTTTATATCATTGCAAACTAAATATATTTAGGTTTTGGACTGTTGGTTGGACAAAACAAGACATTTCAAGACATCACCTTGGGCTCTCAGAAACTGTGAACTGTGATTTTTCACAATTTTCTGACATTTTATCAACTAAATGAATGAACCGATTCATTGTTAGTTGCAGCCAAAAAATGACAGCTCCACCTACACGAAATAACACACATCATTTTTGCTCACATATTTGCCTGAAAAAGACCTTGAAGGTCGAAGTATTAATTTTTTTGGAGCTTGCAATAATCAGTGTGCAGACAACCCCTCCTTTGTATGCTGCTGTTGTCCTGTGCCTGTACCCAGTTTGGGTTGGATGTGCACACTGTTGACTGTTGCTTTAAATGTACGAACACTGCCGCTTTTGTGCATTTTCCACATATGAAATGTTTTACAAAAATGAATTCATCTGTGAACTTTGTTTCTGTTTCTAAAAACACACATGGGAAACTGTTATCATATACATATGGGCATATGTGAAGTTATCACATGTCACATGGTGTTTCACGTGTTAAAAATTCACATGTGCCCTTTTTCTTTTACTTTGAGTGCGCGGTTATGTGAGAGAGAATAAAAGCTCAGCGAGGTACAGACAGTTTGACAGATAAGAGTAACAAATAGAGAAAAAAAGGGAGAAGACACAGTCGGCCCGAGAGGGGGAAAGCACACTTTGATTTGTTCCACCTATGCAGTGATGCATCACGCTCACCTTTGTGTAAAAATGCATCTTCTGGTCAGAAATGTGTGTGTATATGTGTGTAAAAAGAGTAAACAGAGCTGTTACGTGTGAGTTAGCAAAAATGATCATTAATGATATTAATACAAATGTCAGTGTTAGTCATCATTAAGAATTTATGCAGTGAATTTCCATTAGCCCTCCTCCCGCCTGCCCTGCTTCTGCACATCACCCAAAACTCACCCAAATATATCTTATATACAGTATAATATATCTTAAATCCATCAATACCTACATGTGTAGGAGAAAGGAAAGGTCTCCAGTTACTGAGCATCTGTGTAACAGCTTGAATCATAGTAACTCATTTAGGCAGAGTCCAACTTCAAAGTGTGTGTGTGTGTGTGTGTGTGTGTGTGTGTGTGAACATGTGAGTGCGTGTGTTTGACAGGTCTGTCAGGCCTCTGAAGCCTGTTAAAACCATTCACCAACGTCAGGACAGAAAGAGTTAATTGTAGTCTTGAAATCATTAGTAGCAACTCAGAGAGGACCCAGATTTCAGCGTTTAAAAATAACCTTACTACCAGATGTGTGCTGGGTGGTGTGTGTGTGTGTGTGTGTGTGTGTGTGTGTGTATTCACTCATGTAGCCACTTTAAGAATACATCAAACACTCAAAGAAATCCACTAAAATGGATGAAAAAGATGCAAATGTGAAAGCTTGACAAATGAATTTTAACGAAGTGAAAAGTGCAAATAGGAGAAAAAGAATCCATGAAAATGGTTGAAAAATTAACATAGTTAAAGGTCGTAAAAAAAAAGAGCACACAAACCGCACAAAACCCCCCAATAAAAACAGGACCCCTGCTGCAATTTGGCTTCAAACACACACATAAACCGACGTGCACACCCCTCACCATCTGCTGATCTGGAGCTACATTTCATAACTCGTAACTGATCTAAACAAACAATGTTTTTTTCCTCAGCTCTCAGTACAGCCACAGAAAGCCACTAATCTCTGGTTTGTAGTTAATGTTAAAGAGTGTAGCTCATACTTAGTCATCTTCTTTGTCATTTTAGTAGCACTTGTTTCTCTCTCTTGCTTGCTTGTGTGTGTGTTTGTATATATTTGCATACATGAAGAGACTTAGAGAAGAGAAGGAATGGCCATTATTAAACAAATTGTTGTAGTTTGTGTACACATACAAGGAATTTGACTCTGGTTTTAAGTTGATCTCAGTGTATTTACACACAGTTCCAAGAACAATTTACAGGAAGATAGAACTAGACATACAGCTTAAAACAAAGCTGAACAAAGACAGGTAAAAACAAACATACAGCTATTATGTACATACAAGTAGGTGAAAAAATAGTTGTATAAGATCAACATTAAGTCCTCGTAGGAAGCCCAGTAATGAATCTAGTAAACATACGTGTAAAGTCCACAAGATTAAAAGTAAGTAAGACATAAACAGTTAGCTCAACAGTAAATTGTCAGTTACTTAGAACACGCTAGCGTCAGACAGCTAGTATAGTGGCTAGCTTGGTTAGCAGTAAACTGATCATCACGAATCACAAATCAACAATCATAAAACAGCTATAGTTGAAAAGTACCTACAGATAATGCTTCAATAAGGGCATTTGAGGAGTAGATAAAAGATGAAAAAAGTCATTATTTGCTTGGTCACAGATCTCACAAAATGGTGGATGTAACGATGTCAGTTAAATGCGTTATTTTTTCCCCCACCAGCTTTCCACCTACTCTGCCTCTGATTGGCTACCCCTAACCCCACCCTAACCCTAACCTTAACCAACCTAACCAACGGAAGCAACGAGTACTAGCCAATCAGAGGGAGCGCTGGGGGAAAACTGGCGGGGGAAAGAAACGGCGGTTAAACTGCTGTGGAACTGTGCTAGTAGTGGTTGCTACTAGCAACAAAATGTTCAACTAAAACCAACTGGTTGAATACTATCATTGTTTGGGTTTATGAGCGCTGGTTATTGAAAACGTCACCTTTGGCTTTGGAGAATGGTGATTCGCTCTTTTTTTTTTTTACCATTTTCAGACATTTTATAGACTAAAAGATTTATTGCTTTTATACACACATTTCACAAAGGTGAAACACCATTTTACATGAGAAAAACTCATATATAGAATATAATTTTCATGTGAAGTTAAACACATATGACACAGCTTTTCAAATTCTTCAAATTATATTGCATATTCACATGTGAAAACATGAATTTCATATGTAAGGGCAGTGACAGCATGGAGGGTGAATCACTGATTACAGGCTACAGTACAAACAACATGAGGTTTATATGTTGAAAACCCTTATTTTATAACATCATGTGCTGGAGTCAAACACTCTGTGTGATGTAGTCGAATCCGATCCCAGACCTGTCGTTCCAGCAGGCTGCTCTTCACCAAGATTTAGGCAGAACAATCTGTGACAGTATCACTCAATAATCCACTGTCTCTCGGTCATTATTGTCCAAATGGAGTTCTGGACTGCAATGTTCAATCCTGTTTAACCTTTCAGCTGATGAGTCAGTGTGTTTGTCACTGCTCGAGTGTGTGGATCCAGCGTTATAGTCTAAGGATGTGTGTGTGTGTGTGTGTCCAGGGTATCCTCCCTAACAAATGAGAATGCTTTATCAGTGACCTTCTCTTGGTTCAGAAGAGATAAAGGAAATGTTTTCCATGACTCCTGACTAAAATGGCTTCTTTTTACAAAGATTGTGACGTTATTGTGATATTTCTCTTTGAGATTACGTGGACAGTTGTGTTTTGTGTTCAGCTTCTCGCTCAGAGCCATAAACACGCTGTACAGATGAAGGTTGAATACATAATTATAGATCCATCTGTGATGCAGTAACACAGCAAGTGTCTTTTTGTTCCCGGCAGGTGAGCCTGAGTTTAAGTACATTGCCAACATGCACGGCAACGAGGCCGTGGGCAGAGAGCTGCTCATCTACCTGACTCAGTACCTGTGCAACCAGTACCAGCAAGGCAACGAGACCATCATTGACCTCATCCACAACACCCGCATCCACTTCATGCCCTCCATGAACCCAGACGGCTTCGAGAAGGCCGCTTCTCAGGTGATGACACAGCACGACAAAAACACACACTGCATATACACAAACCTGATCCAAGATTTTACCACCACCACACAGATTAAGCTTAGAAGGCTACAAACATTGACTTTAAACATTGGCTTTAAATCACACATACATAGCAAGAACAGTAATTATTAAGGCTCCAGACACTGTTGCTTCCCTTCATGGACGTCTAAACATCATCTCCTGTTTCCTGCCCAGCCTGGAGAGATCAAGGACTGGTTTGTTGGACGCAGTAACGCGCAGGGTGTGGATCTGAACCGCAATTTCCCCGATCTGGACCGCATCATTTACATCAACGAGCGGGAGGGTGGAGCCAACAACCACCTGCTGCAGAACATGAAGAAGGCTGTGGATGAAAACACCAAGGTACGCAAACAGATGCGCAGATGCAGACAGTATCGGTCGCTCGTAGTAATGAACCCACAGAGAGTTATCACCTGAATCTGCAGCTCCCCTTGGATTTACGGAGCTTCATAGTGAGTTTCAGCTCATTATTTATCTGTCCCGCTGCAACGTTACTGTTTTGGTTCACTCTCACTGCTCTCATAGCGTCGTTTTCACCTGCAGCAAGCAGCTGTTTTCAGTGAAAAAGCTCTAAAAATCCACTGTACACAACCTGCTCAGCACCAAACAATAGGCAGACACGGTTAGCAACAAGCTGGTGAACATAGTGAAGCATTTATTAGCTAGAGTGAGATATTTCCCTCAGGAGTCGGAAGAGACCAAAAACTGAGCTAAAAGGGAGTGAATATTGGACTTACATTCATCAGGTAGATAGAAACACGTCTCAATATTAATGATAATGTTGCTCCATAACTGCTGTAAAGAAGCAGCTGTTTGCTAACAAGTTTGCCATATAAACTTAAAAGGTGACGACATGTCAATGTTGTGTTGTTTCTGCTGCCCCCAAGTGGCCAACAAAAATCAGTCATTGCAGGTTTAAAATAAACTACAGACTCCATGTTCATTGCAATGAAGGAACATGTCACCCAGAGCGACAGATGGTGTGTTTTTATAGTTTTTGGCAACAATTGAGCTCTGTGGCACAGAGGAATAAACTATTAGCAGGCCTTAGCTGTCAGTAGGATTAATTCATTGTTGGTTTTGGTCGTTTCATGGGATTTGTTGACAATAATAAAAATATACTTACCCTTTAATACTTTTTAAGACATCTGGTGTGTGTAGGTTGGAAGTGGTAATATTTCAGATACAGAAATCTTGTTTGCAGGTGCAGTATTTATTTTTAACTATTAGTAATTTATGAGTTTTTGCCTTTGCAGCTGGCTCCTGAGACCAAGGCAGTGATCCACTGGATCATGGATATCCCCTTCGTCCTCTCAGCTAACCTCCATGGAGGCGACGTGGTGGCCAACTACCCATATGATGAGACCCGCACCGGTACATAAACACATGTGGACACACAATCTCAAACACACTTTTGGTTGTTAAATTGTATACAAACTGTTTGCTTGCTCTATGTGAGAATGTTTCCGCTGATTTAATGAGACAAATATTTAGTAAGTAAGTCTAAAATATTTCTACTAACTAAAACAACAAACATTTTATTCGTTTTTCTTCAGAATGTCGTAACTCTAATTTAAATCAGATGGAAAATGTTTACTTCTTCGGCTTACTGCACATTATTGCTCAGAGTAAACAAAATGCGTTTTGCAGATGCAATGTTCAATTTATCTTTCTTTTATCACAGCCGCTGTGTAAACATGGTGCACTTATTTGTTCCCATCCCTCTCATTCCTCCTTTAAGGCTCCACCCACGAGTACAGTGCCAGTCCAGATGATGTGATGTTCAAGTCTCTGGCAAAGGCCTACTCCATTTACAACCCAGTCATGTCCGACCCTCAACGACCCCCCTGCCGTAAGAACGATGACGACTCCAGCTTCAAAGATGGCATCACTAACGGAGGGGCCTGGTACAGCGTGCCAGGAGGTAAGAGACAAAAAGCTCCCAATATGTGTGGTTTTGATGTTTTGCAGGTAAAGAGATGCCTGGGCTTTTACGTTAAACCTGGGCTGGATTTGGTTGAGGCTGATACTAATGTTGATTTGATTTGAAAGTTGCTGTTTATACGATATATGGGACAATATGGGGAGCCCTGGTGACCAAAGGGTTTCGCAACGTCCTCTGTTTCCTTCCTTTATTTCCTGTTAACATTTTTTTTTTTACATAAACACACAAACATTGTTGATAAGGATCCCTTATGTTTGGTTATTAAAGAACTGTGACCAAGATATGCATTGATGGGGATATTTTACAGTTGAAAAACAAAGTTGTCAGTGCTCTCTGGTGTGCAAGTTAAGCAATGGCAACACTTTCCAAATGACCCCAAACATATCTTTGGCATTTCTGTACTGCAGAGCCTTGTTACTTATCACCCAGAACTAGCAACAATACAGACAAATCTGTGTATTTAAAATGTTATTGAAACAATGGTCTTATGTAACGTGTGTAGAAACATTTTAACAAAATCTAGCCCATTATAACCCTAGAAGCTCAACTGTCTTCTTAAAATCACCAAAACCAGATTTACTGGGCTTTCATTTCCATCAAAAATGTCTGACTATGTATATTCTCTACTGCTATAGGCAACATCTCTACTTCCTGCCACTTTCTCTCATTAATGTCAGTGTCGCTCTCTTCTTCCTTGTTTATTTTTTTTTTTAACTGACCCATTACAGGAATGCAGGACTTCAACTACCTCAGCAGCAACTGTTTTGAGATCACTCTGGAGCTCAGCTGTGACAAGTTCCCCAAGGAGGACACACTCAAGACCTACTGGGAGCAGAACCGCAACTCACTGGTCAACTACATCGAGCAGGTAACCACCAGGACTTTAAATATGTCCTAAGCTCTTATCTAGTTTCATTGGTGAATATGATGTAGTTTTAAATCCGGTATTAATGAATCTTCACAAGGTCACTCTAAATTACCATTCCAAAAAGCGATGACTCAAAAGCCAAATTAATCTCAAGAGAATAAAATGTTAATGGTTTTATTACATGGGGTGAATTAATGTATGTGCATGTACATGTATGATGATGTATGACCAAGAAGTCCTCCGACCTAAATGGTAAAACAAGTTATTTTGTGAGTGCCAAAATAAACCCTGTGACTGTTCCAAAAATGACTCAAGATGCATTTTCTGTTTTGAAACCTTTATGGTCAAGGTATTGTTAAGTTTAGCCAACTAAAGCTACTTGGTTAAGGTTGGAAAAGATTGTCTTCATGATAAAAAGACACCGTTAGCAGGTGGTGGTGGGACATAAACCGCTGTCTCATAGTGTCAAAGTCACAACCATCCACTCCTAAGCTTTGAGGTTTTGTAGTGGTATGACAACATAACTCATAACACTACTTTGCTACTTAGAGAGGACAGTCATTCTGTTAGCGTGATCACAAGAGGTCCCAAGAAAACAAAACGTTGTTGTCAACATTGCTGTCTTTTTTTCTGGTGAGGGCAATTTGTTCATTTTATTCACATGGTCCATGATTGTTTTTACAGTCATGTAAAGATTTTAAAATGTCCTTGTGTCATTTTTTGTGTATTTTTCCCTCCAAAGAGCACCATGCCATTTACATCCAACCCCAAACAGACATTTTTACCCTCTTTCCTTGAACCAATAATGATTATGCTTCTTTGTGTGTTTGTAGGTTCACCGTGGCGTCAAGGGCTTCGTGCGTGACCTGCAGGGAAACCCCATTTCCAATGCTACCATCTCTGTGGAGGGCATTGACCATGACATAACCACAGGTATCAGCATCCAGTGCAAATTCACACAATCCTGACAACCATACCTGCACTCCCATACAACACACCGCATTGACATGAGGTGTGATGTGAGAAATGTTATGTTAAGATGTTGTAATGCCATCTGCTGGACAAACCTGGTACTGCACCGCTTTTTCAGCTGCTGATATTTATTTACACCTGCTCATCATATTACAGTGATAGTAACAGGTACTCAAAACACTCTATGTTGTGAGGATCAGTTGGATGCTCTGTTTGTTGCTCATGTATTAATGAGAAAATGTGTATCTTGTAGCCAAAGACGGAGACTATTGGCGCCTACTGGCTCCAGGAAACTACAAAGTGGCAGCCTCTGCCCCAGGATACCTGTCTGTCATCAAGAAGGTGGCCATTCCCTACAGCCCTGCAACCAGGGTAAGACTCACAGACAATTGAACCAACCAAAGTCTGCCTCTCATTCACTGAGTGCTCCGTTCATATTTCCAAAAGGGTAGTTTGCAGAGGACCTGACAGTATTGAGCAATGATTTTTTAGTGACATTTTAGTGCTATCCTTAGATCAAATCATCCATTATGTGTACGGTCAGAAGTTTGTGTACAGGATGTAACATTCTAATATTACAGCATGTGAGGAAGAAATAAATACAACATATTGAGGAACATTTGGAAAATACTTTGATCTAATAGGACTTGATCACTCTAATCAGGCACATCTAGCAGAGAAGGTACTGTATATTTGACCGATGCTTGCACTGTCTTAATGGCTTTAATAAATGCAAAAATGGCGTATAAAAGCATCTTAAAGACATTTAAGTGTATAGCTAGGATCTGATGCCTCATTTACATCTGGTTTATTATAACAGTTATAACAGGTTAAAAGTTTATATCTGGGGGTTTAACCACTGAAAAGGGCAGCTGTAAATGCAGTGAATCAACGATTCTCAACCTTTTTGGCTGTTTAAAACAAAGCAATGCCTATTTAAGAACGCTTTATTTTATAACCCTGTATTGTCAACAAATACCATGAAAAGACCAAACCAACAATGAATGCATCCTACTAATAAGTATTGCCTGTGTAGCCAAACAGTTACGTAGCTTATTTCTGGACATCACTGTTGTCCAAAAACTATTAAAACCACATCAGTGAGCCACACTGTTGCACCGGGCACAACATTTTTTGTTTTTGTTTTCCCGTCCTGTTGCCGGACATACTTGCTAGTGCACCAAATGTGTATTATTCTGTGGCTGAAAATAGTCCTCAGGAAATGCACTATTTACTGCTGCTGGAGTGATGTTCACTAACACTACAGTGCCCAGTTTTTTTTTAGGAAATTATTGAGTTTCAGAAAACACGAAAACAATTTAACTATATAAAGATTTATGTCTTAGGAAGGAATGGGTTTGGGCATGAGAGCCACACATAAGGCAGGGAAGTTGGAAAGTACTGAGATACAGACTAAGGCATTGGTGGGTTTGGTCATTTCGTGGGATTTGGTAAGACTCTTTCCCGAGGAGTCTTAGCTTGTCATTTAATAAGTTCGAAAAATCAAAAATCCCAGTCTTTGGTGCGACATTTAGAAATTGGGATCTGTAAAATAAGAATAACTCTGGTAACTCTACAGCATCTTCTACTTCTTACCTCTAATCTGTCTTCATGTCGCTCTCTCTCTGTCTCAGGTGGACTTTGAGCTGGAGTCTCTGATGGAGAGGAAGGAGGAGGAGCGGGAGGAGCTGATGGACTGGTGGAAGATGATGTCAGAGACACTGAACTTCTAAAGCGTTTGTCTGGCTGATGATCGGACCGTCTGCACATCGATGTAATATATTCAACATTCTGTGTACTCGTCCACTCTAAAAAGAATATATTGTCTCTTATTTGGTTTGTTCTCTTTCGTTCATTATTTTAATTGACGATATTGTTTATTAATGTAATGGTTTGCCACATACTCCTGTAGATTGTTTGAATATCCTGCAGACACACAAACATATACTGACGGGGAGGAATTTACAGGTTGTTTGGTGGCAGTGAGATCGATGTAGATTTCTGTGGTATTGTGTTCTTTATCGTACACGTGATTGGTAACCATGGCACCCATCTATATAACCAATGAGTGACTGAGTAATTATGTATGTAAAAGAGCTGTTTACATCATTACCACATGGCTCTGTCCAAAATAATTTGTATTTTTGCATGTTTTAAATGTCTCTGTTTCTCCAGGCTTTAGTACAACTTCAAACACACAACCCTGGTACTAGTGCACACAAAAATCATTCACCCTTTCAACTATAACCTCACACACACACACACACACACACACACTGTTTCTTTCCTGTAATATAAAAAATACAACGCTATGGTTTTGAGATAATCAGGGACATTAAAAACACTGTAAAATCAATGTAAACATTATATTGTAAACAATCTATACAGGCAAGCTCTTTTCCCTGTATGTTATTGATGTTGAGATTTTCTTTTTTTAACTGACTGCAGCACAGCTTTGATTTTAGCACAAGATGAATGGTTATAATATATACTGTATTTATGAACTAGGTATAGCAAGAAATGTGTGGTTTTTGTAACTAAAAAAAAAATCTAAGAAAACAAGGCCATGACACCTATAAATCTGTCCACCTCAGTCTACCCAAAGCCATTCCTTTGTATGTGCACTACACCGGGAATACTATGGTACATGAAGGAGACAGAAAGTTTGACTGTATGGATGCAGTTCCCCTGGTTTGAGAGACCACTGAAATAATTTATTGAATGTATAGCTATAGAAACAGTTACAAATGCAAAAAATGAACTGATCAATAAAACTCCCCTCTTTATGTTGTCAAACTGAAGTCCTGCCACCTTTGTTTTAGCTCACTCAGGTGAAAGTAGCCACCACAGACAGGAACTGGTAGTGTCCTACGTGCGTTAACTGGTGTATTGCACTTCTTAATTAGGCTGAATGGTGCACACTGGTGAGGATAGGCCCTCATTAAGGTATGGTTAGAGCCTGTTAGTCCCTCTGTGAACTCAAAAACACCCCTCTTTTCCCTCCCTTATATATATATATATATATATATATATATATATATATATATATATAAATAAAGAGACATTACATTAGACCCAAATAAATCTGAATTTGGCAAAATGTTAGCTGGTTGCAAGAAAATGTATATAATTGATATAGGTTGAGTTGGTGCCCCCTACAGTTAATACTTTATGTGGTACACTGAAATATTTAGGATCCTTCCTTTAGAGAGTTTTATTGTCTTGGGTGAGAGTGAAATAAAGTTTAGTAAAAGTAGGAAAATCTTGTACCACAAGGTATTAAAGTGCTTTAAATAGTGGTAATGAACAACATTTTTAGAAATTCAAATTCTTAATTAAATGTAGAAAGAAGGTAAAAGGGGTAATAGAAAACAAAATGAATTGGAGAAGGGATAAATATAAATTTGTTTGGTGCTTTTTACATTTAAAATATATTCCCTTACAAAAAGTCCCTCATTAGGATAAGATAAGATAAGCCTTTATTGATCCCCAGAGGGGAAATTCAGGTGTTGCAGCAGCACAAGCACAGAAATAAGTACAGATAAATAGAGAACAGTAAAAAATAAATAATTAGAAGTATATCAAATGAAAATAAGAATGGAAATAAAAATAGAAACTATACAAGCAGAATTAAACTCCAACTTACAGCTGTAAGAAAGCAGTACAGTATACATACAGTACCCACGAGCAGTGTTGTGCTTAAACTAATACTGCAGTACTCTCAGGTGAAGAGACAGTGATGTGATTAGTAGCGGCAAAGTATAGTATACTGTATGTAAGAGGGATATCATACCATCTATCGTAGAAAAGGTTTCAGTCGTTGTCATCTGGACACTGTTTTCAGAATCAAGACGTTTCGGCTCCCATTCGGAAGTCATTCTCAACTGTGAAAAAATGAAACGGGAACTCAGAAATTTAAGCTACTCTGTGTTACATAAGCCCTGCCCTCAGGAAGGTTCATACCATCATACCATCTACTATAACAGCATACTAGAACAATATATACTATGATTAAGTAATGATACTTATACTGTTTTATGTTTCAGTTGTGAAGACGTCCTGTAGGAATTATGTAGGATTTTGTATAACTTCCCTGTTTTTGTGTTTATTTGTTTTTATAAGGAGGCAATGATTGGGTGTGTTGTGTGTAACCTGTTGTTGGTTTATCTGTCTGGGGTAATGGGGTTGGAAGTGGGGGGTTTATTGTTATTGTTTTGTCTTGTGGTGGTCATTATTGTTTGTATGTCTATTATGGAATTATTAAACTATATATATATAAAAAAATATACAGAAAGAAATATTTTAAAGAGAGAGTGAGCACACATTATCAGCTTCACGGTTGCTAAGAGACAAATGTTTAAAGCGGGTATATTCCTGGACACTAGGGGGCAAATCAAGTTGTAAACAAGCTAACAGATACACAGCTGTCACCAAACCGCTGGTTTGATAAAGTTGTTATGGCTAACGTGTTGGAACACAGCTGCCTACTTTCACATCCAGGAGATGAAGAGCAACATTATCGACCCCCTGAAGTTGTGTTTTTGTCCACCTGACAAATGTAAGTCCAATATTATCTCTCCTTTTAGCTCTGGTTTGGTCCACACCAACTAGCTTGCTAAATGCTACCCCTTCATTAGCCTCCATTGTTAGCTAGCTAGTCGCTAACTTCTGATGATATTTGGAAGATGACAAACAGTAATGTTTATTTATGACGATTCATTCATTCATTTAATTTAGTATGGATATCAAAATACACAAAAATGCAAAGTTAAGTGTTAGCTAACGTTAACTGGTGATACACCACATTTTCAGGAATTGTTTAACATCACTGTCAGTCAAGTCTGTATTTTGAATTGCAGCTCAGCCTTGTTCTACACAATTTATTTGCTGAAAAAGTGGCATTTAAATGGCATTGCTAGATTTCTTTTGTCTGAAATAATGTAGTCAGTTTTAGTTTTTTTATTAAGTTAGTCAAATGTAAATTAGTGTGCAAAAGTACACTCATTTTGTTGAAATATTGTATGCCGGTCAAAATTCATGTAGCTGCAGGTTTTAAATATAACATTTTTTAGTAATTCAGGTTATAATTTCCGAATACATGAGCATTGTGTGCTGCCAATGTGAAGTTCACTCATGAATGACTGTCCGGACGACTTCCTCAAGAGTCAAAGAAAATGTAAACGATTGTGGTCTGCAAACTACAATGATATATTGTCAAGTTTATCTTTCAGATGACTCCCGTTAAAGTGCATCTACAGTCTTCTGTAAAAACAAGGTTAAGGTTTTACAAGATGTCTCTAGTACTGTTAAAGTACTAGTACAATAAACTGTTAATGTTAACATGAAACAATCTAGGTTCAGCACAAATTAGCTTAAATTCAATGTACACTGAGTGCTTGTTGTGAATCCGGGGCAGTGTGTCTGTATGTTTGTGTGCGCTTTAATACTTGGATCTGTGTAAAGACACATTTGAGTTCTAGACCATGCAACTGAGGACATTTTGTCATTTCAGGACATGCCAAAAAGCTGTTTGAAGGCTACAATTTGATATTAGAGTTAAGATTGAATATAAGACTAGATTAGATTATGCATGTTTATAGTGAAATTGGCTAAACAGTACAAAGTATGTGCACAGTGCAGTGTGATGCAGACTGTGATTAGTGTATAAGAACCTGTCAAGCAATTTAAAAATGTTACAGTTCAGTTATTCCCTTTGATCGTGTACCACAGCATTGTGCATGTTGCTGCATCCCAGTGTTTTAAACAAGCCAACAGCAAATATTCTTAGAATAAAATAGTCCCATCACTAAGGAAAAAAATGCCTGCACACTGACAAAAAACGTGACGAGGCTCTTCAGATGCAAGTTATACATATCCAACAGGAGTCAAAATGTGAAAGAAAAGCGGACGTTTCAATCGCAGGATGATTGGCAGCACAACTTACAAGAAACTGAAAGGGCTGCACACCCTCACAGGTGATTTTTTTTAGCTGATTAGATGTCTTCTGAAAACTGTGTGGGTGTGGACACAGTTTAATTGACATCTCTCTGACTCATCTGTTGGCTTTGTTGCACTTGTTATTACATCTATTATATCATTCTGTTAGGTACATGGAGTCCCGCACTGCACAAGTCGAATCAGCAAGCATTACTGAAAACACACGTGCTGGTGTGCAGGGCCTTTAAGTAGACTTGCAGAGAAACATCAATGCCCAATCAGGAAAAATGCGGTAAGAGGGAAGAGGTGTTTTCCATTAGCTTGTTAACTCGTCAGCTTGTTATGTGTGGTCACAGGGACGTCAGAGTATGGACAGTACATGTCCTCTTTAAGTTTTTGTCAGTGTGCGGCCATTTTCCTACGTAATGGGACTTTTCACTGTGGCTACATAAACCTTGTATAGTACTTCTTAAGAATTCAAGAGCACAAACCTTTTTACATTGCTTATTTTGCTCAGAAAGAAATAGTAAGATTAATAAATACTTAACCACATCATCCCTAATTATATAACTCTAAATATATACAGTGCCTTGCGAAAGTTTTCGGCCCCCTTGAACTTTGCGACCTTTTGCCACATTTCAGGCTTCAAACAAAGAAAGCTGTAATTTTTTGTGAAGAATCAACAACAAGTGGGACAAAATCATGAAGTTGAACGAAATGTATTGATATTTCAAACTTTAACAAATCAAAAACTGAAAAATTGGGCGTGCAAAATTATTCAGCCCCCTTAAGTTAATACTTTGTAGCGCCACCTTTTGCTGCGATTACAGCTTTAAGTCGCTTGGGGTATGTCTATCAGTTTTGCACATTGAGAGACTGAAATTTTTGCCCATTCCTCCTTGCAAAACAGCTCGAGCTCAGTGAGGTTGGATGGAGAGCATTTGTGAACAGCAGTTTTCAGTTCTTTCCACAGATTCTGGATTGGATTCAGGTCTGGACTTTGACATTCTAACACTTGGATGTTTTTAATTTTTGAACCAGTCCATTGTAGATTTTGCTTGTTTTGGATCATTGTCTTGTTGGAAGACAAATCTGTCCCAGTCTCAGGTCTTCCAGAATGGTCCTGTATTTGGCTCCATCCATCTTCCCATCAATTGTAACCATCTTCCCTGTCCCTGCTGAAGAAAAGCAGGCCCAAACCATGATGCTCCCACCACCATGTTTGGCAGTGGGGATGGTGTGTTCAGGGTGATGAGCTCTGTTGCTTTTACGCCAAACATAACGTTTTGCATTGTTGCCAAAAAGTTCAATTTTGGTTTTATCGCACCAGAACACCTTCCACATGTTTGGTGTGTCTCCCAGGTGGCTTGTGGCAAACTTTAAACGACACTTTTTAATGGATATCTTTAAGAAATGGCTTTCTTCTTGCCACTCTTCCATAAAGGCCAGATTTGTGCAGTATACGACTGATTGTTGTCCTATGGACAGAGTCTCCCACCTCAGCTGTAGATCTCTGCAGTTCATCCAGAGTGATCATGGCTGCATCTCTGATCAGTCTTCTCCTTGTATGAGCTGAAAGTTTAGAGGGACAGCCAGGTCTTGGTAGATTTGCAGTGGTCTGATACTCCTTCCATTTCAATATTATCGCTTGCACAGTGCTCCTTGGGATGTTTAAAGCTTGGGAAATCTTTTTGTATCCAAATCCGGCTTTAAACTTCTCCACAACAGTATCTCGGACCTGCCTGGTGTGTTCCTTGTTCTTCATGATGCTCTCTGCGCTCTAAACAGACCTCTGAGACTATCACAGTGCAGGTGCATTTATACGGAGACTTGATTCCACACAGGTGGATTCTAATTATCATCATTAGTCATTTAGGTCAACATTGGATCATTCAGAGATCCTCACTCAACTTCTGGAGAGAGTTTGCTGCACTGAAAGTAAAGGGGCTGAATAATTTTGCACGCCCAATTTTTCAGTTTTTGATTTGTTAAAAAAGTTTGAAATATCCAATAAATTTCGTTCCACTTCATGATTGTGTCCCACTTGTTGTTGATTCTTCACAAAAAATTACAGTTTCATATCTTTATGTTTGAAGCCTGAAATGTGGCAAAAGGTCGCAAAGTTCAAGGCGGCCGAATACTTTCGCAAGGCACTGTAACTGCTTTCCCCCCCAAGTGTATCTGAGATTGATTACAAGTCATCGGTTATTGTTGAGCTGTGAATCACAAAAAACCCAGGATATGTCCACCTGTGTATTTATTAGTGTAATTCTAGTGTGTTAGAGACACACATGGACAAATCTGAGTGACTGTGAGTTTATATGTGAATGGCATTTTGACTTTTACTGTGAATACAGGTATACAGGTACATACTGTATATCTTACTGTGTCCTTCTGTGTGTATATTTGTTTCCTTCAGCCCAAAGCAGGAATACCTTGTTACAGGAGTGTATTGTTAAGTATTCACCTCACACACACACACACACACACACACACACACACACACACACACACACACACACACACACACACACACATACAGAGCAAGGGTGGCACTTTTAGTCCAACTATGCAGTTGAATCAGCTGTTTTAGCATTAGATGCTAACTCTGCAGATCAATGGCTCCCTCGGTCTATTAGTCATACCGGCCCTATTAGCATCTGCTATTAGCATCTCCTCATCAATACCATTGATCAAGCTGCTCTGGCTTCAGGACAGACCGGGACACAGAGGAGACCGAGAGAGAGAGAGAGAGAGAGAGAGAGAGAGAGAGAGAGATTAATCTGATCAGTCAACAACAGTCAAATGTGATGTTAGACAATAGGTGATGTTTTTCAGAATGACACAAACCAAGTCTGCTTCATGTAACTTTAGTCTTACAAGAAGAAAGATGAGTATCGATTATCAAATTTGATAATGATTTGAGTAATTTTTCCAAACAAAAATGCCAAACATTTGCCGGATCCAGCTTCTCAAATATGAGGATTTGCTGCTTTTATCTGTTTTATATCACTGTAAACTGAATATCTTTGATTATTGAACAGACAAGACATCTGAATAGGTCACTTTCAGAACTTGTGATGGGTGTTTTCCGTTATTTTCTGACATTTTATGGACAAAACAAATTAATGTTTAGTTGCCACCCTAGCTGACATTGTCATTTTTCTTTAGCATTAACGAAACATTGTAAGCAGACTCCCCAGTATGCACTGTATATGGGTTAGAAACTTCAGAAACCCTTGTTTTCCTTGTAGTTTACTTTTAAAATATACAACTTCGCTGCATTTCATGAGATGATATTTCAGTGAGGTATTATTTTCCCAAATTGCTCAGCATCATTGCAGGCAACAACACACAACTCAGACAAGAAGGACTTTTTGAAAGTATACGTATACTACTTTGATATATACTTTTCAATATATCAAAGAAGTATTTTTGTTGCATAAGTGTCTTTCTTGGTCATGGCTATCATCTGTAATTTTACACTCTGGTCTGGTGTCCAGTGTGACAGCAGTCCATGTTCCTTTGTCATTACTCCTTTAATCCTGCAGATGACAGTAGTGTGCTGATGTCCTGACAATCACTGACAGAAGTTTGTCTGTGCAGTGAGTATCAGTATAGTCCACTCAGAGAGACAAATCGGTCTCTGCAGCCCCTCTGTAAGGATCCACCGCCAGGTCACGGATCATTACTTGTATGTGGATTTGAGCTCTTGCGTCATGTGGCTGTTGTTAGTTGTGGTGATTGTGGACTTGGTGAATGTTCCTCATTAGAGAGTGGTTTCCTCCTCAGGGCTCACTGACTCCCTGAAGTTCAAAGTGGCGGCAATCCCAGTAAAGTAACCAACGTCATCTAACTGGAAAAATTAAGTTATTAAAAATGTGCATGTGATCTTTTTTCATCTGATATGTAAGAAAAAGTGTACAAAGGTGAATTAGTGGCCTTGAGAACATTAAGAACTGTTGAGAACACAAAACAGTACATCTCCTCTCATCTGCGCTGTGTGTGTGTGTGTGTGTGTGTGTGTGTGTGTGTGTGTGTGTGCTTTTGAGTGTGTGCTTGGTTACTTTACTTTCAGTTAGGAATTAAGTAAGGCCAAGGATCAGTAGAGCAAACGTCCAACAATCAGTGAGACAAAACATCACTGAGTCCTCAAAGCAGAAGGTAAAAAGTAAAAAGCCTCTTAACAGCTGTGATCTACTTATATTTAATTGGTAGATCCTGAATAGTTTTGGTTTGCTTTCCCTAACCTCAAATAGTGTCAGTGTTTAATACTTTATTTTAAAAATTGTATTTTCTGTAGTTAATGTGAATCAGTGTGATTATTGCGTTGATTATTGAAAATGTTTTAACATTATTCTTTGTCTTTAAACTAAGTGAGACACTGTTAGCTTATTAGCATTAGACTCCAACATGAATTGTATTCGAGTTCAAACCCAAACCTTTTTTCCTTCTTGTCTGACTACAGGTATGATGCAGATTTGTTTTTATACATGCATCCTAGAGGAGTAATAGGTCTCTCTAACCCTGTACTCCTTATTTTTTGTCAAATGTGCTTATGAGGGCTACAAATTACACTGCAGAACTTGACTGTGATCTTCACAGAAACAAGTGGATAAGTGACTCTAAAACCGAGGAACTAACTCGGATAAACAAAACGACTCACAAGTTTTATTTCCCTATTTTAGCAAACAAATACTTAAAAGTGTTTTTAACTATCGAATATGTTAAATAAATATTACTCAGTCATAATCCATGATTTTTTGTTTATTTTCAGTACAAAGAATTATTAAGAGCTCAACTGTGAGGACAGACAATCTTGTCCACAAGTGTCGTTAATAAGATATAGTTTATTAATCGTTACAGAGGTAAATGTGACAGTTAATCGTGATATTGCCCAGCCCTACGATATACTGTAACTGTAAGGAAATTAACTATTTTGTTATGCACCGTGTGGCCACTTGAGAGCTTGTAAATTCTGTGCACAAACATGCCCACAAGCTTCAAGCTTTAGACAGACAAGAAAGAGAGCCTGCCTCTTTGTGTCTGAACGTGAACGCATTGTTGCTGATGACACTTTCTTTTCCTATAGGTGGTGCATGTTGACAGGTGTTGAACAGCTCCCACCCCTGTGAAGAATCTGCTAAACATGACTGAGTGAGTTTGTGAGTGCTTTACAAGAGCTGCTTCACATTAAATTATTTCATATTTAAAAAATGTACGACCTGGAGAAAAGTCTTTCTACAGAAATTCAACTGTCTAACACACACACACGCGCATGCACACACACACACACACACACACGCACACACACACACAGAGTCTACGGTCTACGCTGCTTATTTCTACAGTCTCTCTAAAAGGAAGCATATCTGCAGGGGCCAGGGCGAGGCCAGGGCGCACACACATACACACACACAATCCCAAGTTCCTGAAGAAGTGCTGTGTCAGCAAAGGACTACTGTTTACATTTACACACACAGACACACACACACACACACACATACATCATCTTGGGCTTTCAGAGCAGCGAGATGGTGTGAAAAGGAGGATTTGGTCTGTTATTGCTCACACTTCTTCTTTCTGTGTCACTGTTCAATTCACCAAAATCTAACTCAGCATCATCTGGTCTTCCAACTGTCATCCTCCTTTTGCAGCATTGAAAAAATGTCCAGATCAACAAATAATTTTAATATTTAGTTTTCAAATGTTGTTTGTGTCTAACTAAAAAACCTGCAAGTGGGGGGAGATTAGTTCACCTTTCTCCAAGTGAAATTTCACCACACAATAATTCAAATAAAAACAAGTAAGAAGAAGAGATTTTCACTAGAAATAAATATGTACCTACATTATGTCCACTTTTTCTCTTCTTTTTAAGTAAATAAAGGCACAATAGTTTGATTAAAGGATTTGATAAGATGAACGTTTTTGTAATTCATTCAGCAACATCTTATTTTAGTACTGCTGTAAATAGGAGCAGGGCAAACACTGATGTTTAAGGGTGCATGAATGCTTTTACTGGTTCACTTGCAATCATTACAAACTCATGCTGTGTGTACAAGTGCTGTTCAAATACACAATTACGCTCAAAGATTTCCAGAGACACCAAAAGTGTAATGTGAATTACAGGGAAATGAGTATTAAATAAACCTTTTTTTCCTAATTTTTCATTTAATGTAATGTTGCAGACAGAAAGGTATCTTGGATTTTAGTATTTCGCACAGTGTAAATCAAATAATACTATAGCTTAGCTTTAATAAAACACTTACACAATCAAATACAGAAAATGTGATGTTGTTGAACAAATAGTTCAACATTTTGGGAAATACAATTATTAATTTTACTCCTGAGAGTGGCTAGCTTAGCATAAAGTCTAAAAGCAGGGGGAAACAAGAAATAGTGTCACATTACTGCCCCTAAAATCACAAATTGTTGTTTCTACATTTGTGTTTGTGTACGGATTAAAGAAACAAGATAAATCATGTTAATTAGTAAGCTTTAGAGGTACTGGTAGGGGTATTTTTTAACTTTGGACAGAGCCAGGCTAGCGGTTTCTCCTTGTCTTTCTGCTAAGCTAGGCTAAACACCTCCCAGCACCAGCTCTGTACTTAACACACAGACATGAGAATGGTATTAAATTTCTCATCTAACTCTCGGAAAGACAGCAAATAGCGTATTTCTCAAAATGTTGAACTATTCCATTAAATACTGTGAAAAATATGCTTTATCTAACTTTGAAAGTAAGGTGAAATTTAAGGAGATTATGTGGATCATAAAGGTGTGAAAAGTCAAAGGTCTTGGACAACTGCTCCTCTGAGCGCTGCCCTACATAATTTTCCAATCAAGCGTTTATCAATAGGATACTCCAGGATATGACATTGAATCTTCTCTGTCTCCTTTTCCAGTATTCATTTCTCTTTTTTCCATCTTTTCCTTTTACTCCAATATGCATCCTGCATTCATTCTTCTTCTCCCCGGTTGGTTAAATCTGGTGGCACAGACACAAAAGCGATCCGTGTCATCTTTCCAAACGCACGATCGGGATCATGAATGTGAGCCACAAGCTGGCACGTGCACACCCACGCAGTCACGCCCACATGCACAAACACACAGGAGGCAGCGGAGGAGAGATGAAGGTGGAGAATCTGAGAGGTGCAGAAAAGAGGAAATAAGAACAGGAGAGAGAGAATGGCACGCACGGCTTGGCATTTAAACAGAGGATTTCCTCTCTGTACCTCATCTTCCCTCCGCGCTCTCTGTTTACATAAGGAGAGACTACTTCATATAGCTTGTATGAGAGTCCAGGAGTGTGTTTGTGTATGCATGTGTGTGTGCTCTCTCCACTAACACAGGACAGTAACATCCATCATTTATATTACATTTTCTATAAGTTTTACACTGTATCTTCACATTTCGTGGAAGTGTGAATCAATGACTTGCTTAAGAAAAAAAAAGCTTGATATTCCCTTTAAACTTTCACTTAAGTTGCTTCAAAGTGAAAACCTTCTTGTAGTTTTTTGTTTATTTGGCACCAGTCAAATTTAATAAGTGATAAAGAAATTAAACTGCTTAGACATTTTTTGGAGCTACTAAACAATATCTAAGCATTATCATCCTCTGTTGTACTCTGCTGTGGTGTCAGCAGTGACTGTCTTCCTGTGGCATTTTAGCCAAAAGGTGATGGATGTCTCTGGCTACCATTTTGCTCCCTCAGGGGGAATTTCATAAAAAACCTAAAACACTATCAGAGTCAGCAGGCCTGAGAGAAAACATAATATTCTTTTTTTCTTACCTCTGGTATTCTTATCATTTCTGCCCTTCCTCTGCCTCCACCTTTTATCAGCTGTCTAATGTTTCAGACAGCATACCTTGTAGAAAAAAGTTGCTAGTTTGTTGTCAGCAAAATGGTAAATTGTCTTTGGCTTCATCACACAGCATTAAAAACAACACAAGACAAGTGATGAGGACAGACATCAGGAACATAGCACCAACAAAAACATGGCTTTAAAAGACTCGGATATAGTTATTTAAGAAAATAGGGGCTGGATGCAAAATCCAGTTTGTGAAAGTGTCATAAAGAGTCTATGCATTCAATATTGTAATTGCATTTGACTTGAATGACTTGATTCACATAATTTTAGTGGCTCTTTCTTGTGGGTGAAATCACCTTCTAAGGGTGGGAAGGATCATGGGGTTGTAGGGACAGCAGTTGCTACCATGGGCAGGTGAGTATGTTTGTTGTGTTCAGTCAAAATCCCGCCGCTGTTATGATGGCTACAAAATAAAGAGGCATCCATGGTGTGGAGTTCTTAATTTACCATCCAATGTAGCGTACTGTAGGTCCTCATCTTACCCTTAAGGGACATTGGAGGTAAATTCACCGGCTTACTAGTCCATGCACTGTCCCGTGTCTTTGTGTTTCCGTTCCCTTTGCAAGACGAGTGATTACATTAGCAGTAACGCCTTCCGTGCACCAGGGCTCACTGAATGGTGTAAGTATGAAAATGATGTGAATAAAATGCTACGGCCTTTACAGCCACCAGATCTCAACCCAGTTTCACACATATGGAAGATTTTGAACCATCATGTAAGACAATGCTCCCCACCACCATTACACCAAATAATATAAACTTTCATCCTCAGATCTATTCAGTGATTGTCTCTGATGCTAATATCTTGAGGAGGAATGGTGTTCATCCCTCCGACAGACTTCCACAGACTTGGCGAGGAGCACTGAAGCTGTTCTGGAGGCTTGTGGTGGCCTGACTCCATACTATGTTGTACCATGTTGGTTTTTCCTCTAATTTGTCACCCATCTGTATATTGACAAAGTGACGATTGTTTAGAGCATAGTAAGCATTTGGATGGACAGCAGAGAGGAGGATTATGCTGCGGTTGTGGTTCGAGAAGTTTCTGTTTCTGAGTTTTGATGTTGTTTCTCTGCATTGACAATTGGTCACCACTGGAAACCGACTGACTGAAGTTAAGATAACCAGAGCTACTTAATCCCAGTCTTTGACAAAACTTTAAACATTTTACTAATACTTTTCGATTTGAATGTTTGACGGATTTGGGGCAGAGTATATACCTTTAAAGTAAAACAAGTACAGTGCAAACCTTGTGGAGTTGAGCTACTGCATATAGAATTGATGGGAAAGTGTGTTTGAGGAAAACAAAGCTAATAATAGTGCTCCAATACCTGCAGACCACAGCACTTGGGGGAGTCTCGTGGGGCTGCTGGAGGGTTCCTCCTGATGTGTGTGTGTGTGCATCTGTGTGAGTGTGTGCGGTTTCAGGGAGGGGTGGCGGTGGCGGTGGTGGTCAGTGTGCTGGGTCAGAATGCTGGCGAGGTACTTTAACAGAGTTTCAGAGACGCACTGATCGATAAATGCTTTAAATAGGGACACAAATACCTGCACACAGCATTAATCTCAATAGCTGGATCCTGTTTAAGAAGGAAGCATTTTGCTGAATAGATTGGCTGGATGGCAACCACACAGAGGTACAGTAAGTGGTTGGAGAGGCCCAAACGCCACTCAATGCCCTCCCCGGTGTTAATTAGCAGTTGCTTAGGAGGGAAATCCAGACCACAAACACACACACGATGTTGTGTAGAAGTTTTTCCACACAATGCCCCAAGTTTTGGTTTATTTAGTTTTAGATAACTGTCTTAATCTCTAGAGGGTAAACTAGTTGCACAGTGACAAATAACTATATAATGGCTTCCCATCAGCTTCAGCTGTACTTTGCATTTTGTGCTAACTAGCACATGCTAGCATGCTAAATTAAGATGGTGAACATGGTAAACATTATATCTGCTAAACATCAGAATGTCATAGCATTGTCATTATGAGCATGCTGATAGCTCTTAGCATTTAGCTCAAAGCACAGCCTCACAGAGCTGCTAGCATTGCTGTAGGCTCTCAGTGTTGTTAATTGACATTTTCTGACTAATTCAGTTTCATATCAATATGAACTCCCAGATATTTGTATGAGGAAACAATTTCAACCTGCTGATTTAAAAAAAAAAAAAAAAAAAAATCTTATAATATTAAAGTTCAGGCTGTCACCTATTTTGGGGACAAAAATCAGGAGTGTGTTGACGGACACTAAATAAAATCCTGTGTGTGTGCTGGCTCCAGGGGATTTGTGTCCGTGCCCAGGCGTGTGTAGTGGACAGCTTGCGGCTGGATTGATAGAGTGACGTCAGCGCGCCGCTACCTCTCACCGAGGGCAGGATTAGTCGGGAGCAGCAGAGACAGCGCTCCGGTAATCTCCCGGTAATAAATGGGGGGAGACGGGCACGTTCGGAACTGTACTGGTGTACCGAGTGACACCGGAGGCCCCCAGAGACTCCTGAGAAGATCCAGCTGCATTTGACCGAGGATGGGTCGCTTCGTGGCGCCGCAGCAAACCGACGCGCCCCGGGCAGGTAAACGCAGCAGGTAAGCTGTGGAGACGCAGGGTGAACTCGTCTCAGGAGGATTTACCTTGGCAAGGTGTTCACAGGCTGCACCGCTTGTCTGTCAACAACTGCTGCTGTTTTATTTTTACTGCTTGTGTCTGCGCGTGTAGGTTGCACTTGGGCGATTGTGGGTGGCTGCTGACAACTTTACAGTCCGTGCAAAATTTAGGGAAAATTAGACGCCAAGTTTAACTGGCGGTAAATGTTCTTTTCTCAATTTGAAAAGCGCCTTTGGTTCCACTCTCTCTCTCTCTCTCTCTCTCTCTCTCTCTCTCTCTCTCTCTCTCTCTCTCTCTCTCTCTCACACACACACACACACACACACACACACACACATAGTAGAGGTTCCTGCATTGTACTAGTGGGTACCAGTGATGCAGTGCAGGATCATAAACCCACATGAACTCAGTTCACTCATCTGTTGTTGACCGACCTACTGCTGGCATAGTTAGTGTTTATGACAGATTAGAGAAGACATCATAGCTGAATAACAGACTGATGTAGCTCTAAATGTAAGCATATCTATCTATCTATCTATCTATCTATCTATCTATCTATCTATCTATGCTTGGTTGCTTGTACTCTCCATTAATTGGCACAGTTGGAGAGAAACCTGGTTCAGTTTTCCAACTTTGCTGAATTTACAGACAAAACCAAACTAGCTAAATAAATAATTAGAAATAAAACTCAAAATCGTCAATAAATGTTGGTTTCAAGTATTTGTTTGTATTTTCTTTCGGTGATTGAGGAACATTCCCCAAACACTCGGACTAATGTAATCAGTGTTTTGCTTCATAATGATCACCCTCTGAATGTCATAGCGTATTATAAGATCTGTTTCTTTACCACCTTACACTGTATATGTCATGCTGCTGTACAGGGAAGCCAGTTTACCCACCTATATATCGATCTATACCGTCCAACGTTTTTACGCACAAGGCCTAATTAAGCCTAATTGTCCTGAATTGCAATTAATCTATACCCTTAGATCTTTTTTCCATTTCTCTCTTTCTAGGACAGAAAATTAAGAGACGAGAGGAAGTATAAGGACAGACTTGTCATGGTCATAAAAGCAACCTAGTCTAAACTACCTCTGGGCATTTATGGTTTGGCTGTCACCTACTTGGCACCTGCCTCTAAATAACCAGGTAACACCCATTATGCACCGGGTCTAAAGGGTGATGAATACTAAAACCCAAAGGCCAATTTGTAGCCGTCGTGTTACTTTTACCGCTACCGGTTTTTACTGTATAAGTTCACTGTATTTAACGGATCCGTGTGAGTAAAGGTCCAATAACCTGTAAAGATCAGTGCGCGCTTCCTCCACTGTCACCGCGCTGAGAAGGAAAAGGAGCCCCCTGAAGTGAATTTATTACAGTGGGTTGTCCAAATGTATGCGTCTTTCTCTGCTTAGTGTGTGTGTGTATGTGTGAGAGAGAGTCTTTGCAGATTAAAACGGCAGCAGATAGAAGACAAAGAAAGTTTTGGTTCTGCACCATTTGGGTCGAACAGTGCAGGTATTTGGCGGTGTGTGTGTGTGTGTGTGTGTGTGTGTGTGTTTGTGTGTGTGTAGGCGGTGCGCTGACTCGGGTTGAGAGAGACAGCACCACTATCGGACACGGGAGAGAGAGGGGGGGGGGGTGCACTACGCGAGAGAGTGTGAGACAACAGTACTGGTCGGAAATATGCGAGGCGGATGTTTCTTGTGTGAGCAGCAGAGCAGCAGACACACCGCCGTGCGTCTTTGCGCTCAGAGATCATCCAGTCCTGATCCCCTCACCGCTTCTCTCTCCTGTTTATCCCCACAGCAGCCTCACCTGCGAAGCCACAGCGGAGGACAGCGGAGCTCCTCAGCGGACACTTTGCTGACTGACAGACACCGGGACGGACAAACAGACGCCTCAGTGTACTTTTACCATGGAGGAGAGCCGGGCAGAGTAACTTACCTTACAGCAACCTCCACACTGTCCAGACTGTCAGAGAGGAGAGCGATCTTCACAATGAGCCGTTAAATTCCTGCCGCCGATGCTTTCTTTGGAGAGTGGATTGACCATCTCCTAACAGCAGAGGAGACGAGCAGAGGGGCCTTTATTCGTTTATTTCAGTCTTCAGATGGACCGAGTGCCCTCGGCACTGGCCGCTAAGATGCGCTGGATCACGCTGGTGCTTGCCGGCTTGACTTTCTGGGGCAAAGTGACTATTTGTAACTGTTTCGACTACGAGGAGACAGACTATGATTATTATGAAGAGGACAGAGCGGAGACCATTGACTACAAAGACCCGTGCAAAGCTGGTGAGTCCTGTTTTCACTCTGTTTTAGTTTTTAATCATAAAATAGCATTGCAAATAAATAATCTTGCGCATCTGGTCGCGGTTATCCTACCCTCGTGCGCGCTGGCACGGAGGTGGCACGTGTATGTGTGTATGATGACAGCGGTTGTATGTGTGTGCATGTGTGTGCGCACACTGGTCCAGATGCCCCTCTTTCCCCACCCCTCATAACCGATAATTTAGTGTTGGTGGTGATCCCGCCGGTGGATGCCACGTGCAGCCCGGTGACGATCCTGCTAAGCCCGTGTCCTCCTGAGATGCACGCGCACACATTCCGTGCGTGCATCACCTGTAGGCAGAATTTTGGTCCTGATTGTAACCGAAATGTTTGTGCATATACGGACAGACTGTGCATGCGCATTTAAGTATGTGTCTGAAATCAACCATCAAGGAAGATGAGAAACAGCTGGACTCAACTGTACCAAAACGCACTGATGCACGCTCTCTCTCTTTCACACACACACACACACACACACACACACACACACACACACACACACACAGGAGCATCTATACAAAGTGATCATAAATGAATGTGTTGATTGTCACTGATTTAAAGTGGGGTTTATCGAAGTGTTTCCCTCAGTATATCATAGGTCTTTTATAGGTGTGTGTGACATGCTTGGTGTCTTTGTGTGCTGCGCCCAAATGAACTCATGTTTTCAACACAAAGCCTGGAGATTCACTTAAGATTTTATGCAGTCCCTATATTAAACTTAGCTTCTGTCTTTTACTACATACTGTATGTCCTGTGTGTACAGTATTTGTTGGTGTCCAGTGCATCTACTTACTGTAGTTTTCATGGGGCTTTGTATAATTGTACATTGAAAATGTTCAATTCTGGTACCAATATGATACCTGAGTTTCAGTAATCATACCGGCACAGAGCAGTACCTTAGTTTGAGAAAAACAGACATTTAGTCATATAACTTTTCCTAAAAACATTTTAACAGTTTAAATCACAGTTAAGTGTTGTGATTTCCAGATGTTCATGATCAATGAATAAATAAACAAGAACCTCAACAAGCATTTGATGCCATCTTTCAATACTGAACAGTTTTTGATACTTAAAGTGCCCCTCCACTCAAAAATGTGTTTTTCTTATGTTTTTCTAAGCCCCCTAAAATGTCAGACCTTGACTTTACTGACTTGTATCTGTGCAAAGTTTGTCACTAGAGAGATGTTTTCATATTCCTCTACTGAAGGGGGAGATGTCTGTACACTTCCCTAAAATCTGAAATTCAAACAGACTCCGGGCAAGCTAGATTTGGGACGTCACAAATCTGAAAGCCAAACGCAATGCCACTGGCAAAGAAACCTGAAACCTCCAGTGCAGAGCGGACTTGTTAGTACAGAGAGCCAGAGTTTGCACTAAATTAGCGTATTGAACGTTTTGACAGCAAACATGGTGAGTGTGCAGTTTTTGGATGTAAACTGGACCCTGGAGTTTCCTTCCATTATAACGTTACATAATAACAATGTGAACACAGTGTAACATCGTAGCAGATATTATTGTATGTTTCACAACCACTAACACTGTGTCAGCCACTGCCAGTTACAAGCTAATAAGCTAACAAACAACACAAATAAAAGATGCTAACTACACTAACAATTCTGATACATCTGCTAGTCGCTGATTTTGGTGCACAATAGACTCATCTGGGTCTGACTGAGACTCAGAAATGTTTGGCTGAATCTCTCCGATGTTTCCTCTAACTCTAGTCATCTTGACGTGCACCGCTCTCTCACCATGGATGTATGACCCTCACCCATATCCATGCTCTCACCGGCACCGGTCAGCCTAACTCGCAGTAATGGTGGGCGGGGCATTCAGAGATCCAGAATTTCTCAATGAGGGAGAAAGAGTAGCTTCCAGCCCCTTTTCAGAGTTTTTAAAAAAAACTTTTTATGTGGGAAAACCATGTTAAACAAGATATTAATCATAGCAGAGTATTTTTACATACTCTAAAACATGTCTGGAAGGGAACTTTAATGCTATGGGCTCAGTTTGGTTGGTACTCCAAAAGTGTCTAGGCTCTATTGCCGGCAAGTCTGCCTTCATCTTGCACTCATGTTTTTGTGTGTTCAGGTGTACAGACTTGTGCCAGTCTTCTTTTAACATAAAGAACAGTCCAGACCAGTAAGGATTATTGTTGCATGTTAACCCTCCTGCAGAACCAGCATCATTCCTACAGAGCAGGTGGAGGAATCTGAACTTCTCCTCTCCTCTTCTGTTTGTGCAAAGTTGCAAGAGAGATGTTACAATGTTGTAAGACCAGTAAGCATCTTCTACTCTAGATTCTTGTTTTGTTTACACCCGTCTGACTGTGTGTGTGTGTGCAGATGTGTTTGTGTACACGTATATGTTCGTATGTGGTTTTTAATGGTTTTTAACGCAGCCTTAATGTTGTCTGTGATGACACGTTGGACTGATAAGAACTCCACCCTGAACCCTGAGCGTTCACACGCTGACCAACACACATTCCTCACATACCAAATACACAAACCTGACAACCCTGGATGCTGGCCAGTGTGTGTGTGTCTCTATGTGTGTGTTTTCATGTGCATGCTACACTGATCTCTGTGTGCGGGATTTTATGTTGATACTGCAATCCCATGACTCTGTGGATTTTAGTTATGCTAAGACCTGGCCGTGTGTGTGTGTGTTTGGATGGAAGCCCGGCAGGTTACAGGGAGACAGTCAGTCTACATATGTTTGAGTAACTGAGCGACTCTTGTAGGTTAAAATAAGTGAGAAAACATAGGCAGTGTTTTTATTTGCTGGAAATATCAGTGCACATAAAGAATGTATTCATTCTCACACGCTTAGATTTCGCACAGCAATTGCACACACGAGTATCCCGTTTTCCAGAGCAGTTTCTGTTTCTTCCTGTTGAGTAAAATCACGTGTGCATGTTTTACAGAATCTTTTCATTTTTAAATGTTATTTTTAAGGCATTGTTTAACCTTTATTAGATAGTTGACAGTAAAGAGCAACCAATAACGCGGGGAAAGCGAGGGAAGGGGGGCAACATGCGGCAAGACAGCCCCTGTCTGGACTTGAACTGGGAACATCACATTTCCATAGTATGCATCTTGTGTTCAGATTAAATGCAAATCAAATGTCTTTATTCATGCCAGTTTGGCTGCTGAAGTGCAGTCCTTGTTTCCACAAACAGCCAAGAGACAGTACGGACGTTTGCTGTGCATACTTAACAGCATGCAAATGTATGTGTGACAGATTTCAAAACTTTTATTCTAACACTCTCCATTTTGCTCCGGTCTTTGTACATTAATGGCGTCAAATACCTCAAATAAGATAGCCTTAAATGTTTTTGCTTAAGTTGAAACATTTTGGATATGTCTTAATGGCAATTAACACCACCTAGATCAAATCTACATCTGTTCACATCCTTACATGAACTTTTTATGCATTCGTGCCATCTCTAATTTTCATTTTGTGTTCAGTCTGAATGCACCAGGAGACTTGTGGGCTTTCAGGATTTACCTAATATTCCCTTTCATCTTCCTCTTACATGCCCTAATATCATGACAAGCTTCTGAATGAGGTAATATTAATGCATATAATCTGTTTGTGCATGGTGCGAGGACTGGTGGTGAAATGGTTAGTAGATTAATCGATTAGTCGGCTGACAGAAAATTAATCGGTTGACAAAATAATGTCACCTCAAGGTCCTTTTAGTAGCTGTTATGGAGCTTTTGGGCGAAATACAGGGTCCTTATCTGCAGATTGTCCAACGGTAGATGTTCAAACCTCTTTCAACCTGTCATTCATGTTGACTTAAAAGTTGAGGTTCAAAGTTTATTCTTGACCTTGAAAACATCAAATTAATTGACAGCAATTTTGATAAGCAATCAATCTTTCTTCAAGCATAGTTATTCAAGCAAGTTATTCAAGTATTAGCAACAATGCCAAACATTCCCTGATTCTGGCTTCGCACATGTGAGGATTTGCTTATTTCTCTGTTTTATATCATTTTAAAATAAATATCTTGGGGTTTTATACTGTTGGTAGGACAAAACAAGCAATTGTACATGGGCTCTGAGAACTTGTAATTGGTATTCTCTTACACCATTTCACGCTCAACCTCCATTTACACAACCACATCTCCCACGGTCAGTCATCAGTGTGTATCTTCCCAACATATACATACTCGCACATAAACCTCTTAACATCTAAAATGTTGTGTACATACACAAATATGCACACAGAAATGCACCTGTCGGAGTCTACACATGTACATGCATGCACATAAATTGATAGGTTTACAGTGTCTGGGGAAATGCTGCTAAAAATAAACTTTTTTGCATATGCACATCCATCCATAAATTGAAAAAATTATCAACAGATGAATCGGTAATGAAGAGAATTGTTGGTTGCACCCCTAGTGTGGACCCATTTTGTTGTCAGTGTGTAAAGAGTTGGTGGCTGTGTCCTTTATATGTGTGTGTGGAGCTTATAAGAAGTGGCTCATTCCAGGCCTGACCCTGTGGCATCGGTCTGAGTGGTTGGTATTCCGCCTCCTGTTTTTGCTGGGAAAACACAAGGGGAATATTTGGCTGTCTGCTTATCTCCTCCGAGTCCCACACTGGTAGACAGGAGAACACACACTTCCAGGCCTTTGTGAAGTGATTTCCCTACGCGAACGCACACATGCACACAGACGCACACACTCGATACACACACACGCAGGGCTCCCTCCATTCACCCCCGCTTATCTCTTCCTGGTTGTCTGCATCCTGCTACTCAGCTGGAGATGACACACACACGCGCACACACACACACACTCATACGGACGTGCACGAGGTCCTACGCTCACTCAAGAGTCATTCATGCTTCCTTCCAAATCACTGTTCTCATAAAATGCTCACACAAACGGAGTGAAAGCAAAACAAACCACGGTGTCCGAATGAAGCTGTGGGTCATTTCTTCAGGAGTGACCCAGGAGACTGACCCAACTGCCTGTTCTCTTCTTCAAATACAATAGTGGCCTATCACAGGAGTGTGCAACAGTATAGTACAATACATAATGTACATTTTCTCATAGGCGTACATCTCTGAACTCAGATGTTACAGTGCAGGATTTACAATAAGAGATCATGCTGCAACAAGGGTGGAAACAATTAGATTTTAAAAAATGTGTTATGATTTCAAAGAAAATGTAAAAATGCTGAATAGTGGTTTTGTTCTCTTCATCGTGCACAATCTGAGCCAATCTATTTAGAAGCAACAGCAATGATGCAGTACACTTTCCCCAAATCCTGCAATGAGGAATTATTCTTTTCTGTCTCCACACAGAGTCGGGTAAAGGAGTTGATAGTGATTTAGTGTCAAGTTCTTGAGCACGTAAGTAACATGAATACATCACAGTTTACATGTGGAGCTTGAACCAGGACCTTCCACTTGAGGGACAATCTCCACCATGCTGTCTACAAGAAGTGGTTCATGTTGGCTGAAGCTCATTGTGATGTTCAGATAAAGGTTGGCTGCTAAATATTAGTGGAGTGGGTAAAGATACAGTGCTGATGTTATACATGATATCCCTGTTGTCTTTTTTTTTTTTTTTTTTTACAGGTGTAGGGAAGAAAAGCACATGTTTGCAATTTAGTTGTTTCCAGTAACTCACAGAGTTTGACGTAATTTGCATCCAAACATTTTGAGTGTAGACACTCTGCTTCCATTGGAGTTGCTCCAACCTTTGTAGCGTCTGGTGACGCTCCACCCTAAGCACTTACTTGCTTAAAAACAAAATAACATGTTTGTTACGTTCCAAAGTCACTGTCATGTTAGTTTATCGTAGCTTGATAAATACATTGATGCTTTTGGTTGTTTGTGTGTCAGAAAACCTGTACTGCACCATCTTTGGTTTGCGCAAACTGTGTAAAAGTGTGTTGTAAAAGATTGAATGCAAAGAGATTTTCTGCTTTATTTGAATTTGACAGCTGGGCTGTTTTTAAAAGTCTGTGTTTATTCACCACAAACCGTCAAAGTAACAACTGTACGGACAATAGCTGTAGCTGTTAGCTAGCTAGCAACATATGCACCGACTTTGTGTGTGGGACTGTGTTAGAGGTCTTCACGGTACAAAACAGACCAGTAGAAAACTTATCCGAAACTGATGCACATATATTTATTTCCAAAAAAAGAGACCTGATCCAAAAAGGACCCGAGGACAGTTAGTACTGGTCCGAAATGCAGTCTGAACAGAGCCAAATAGAGAGAAAACACCAACACCAAAAACAGCGGCACATTTAATTTCTGCACTTCACAGTTTATAATCTCTCTCTCGCCTCAAAAAACACAATTTTCTCCTGTAATGATTATGGGGCATCATGTGACCAGAGCTGATAGCGATTCTACTTGGATCCGCTCAGGTATTAGATATACTGACACACAGACCCGACACCCGAGAGGACTCCGATCCTGGGTCGGATCTCTGATACCAGTAACCCAGTAGACCCATAAAAACCTGTAGTCCATGTATGAGTTTCTGTGACAGCTCAGACTCTGACTGATCTCAAAACTTACCAGGAACTCCACTCTTTCTGTGTCTCCAGACCCCCTTTTTTCTTGTCTCTGTACATTCATGAAGTGAAGTCGTACAGCCTCAGGATAAGTGCGAATTGTGAATCATTTTAAATTCGCACTAACGCATCTTTGCTTCAGTTCAAGCAGGCCAAGAGTGAATCTGTGTCGACGTATGTATCTTTAAAGTGGCTATACGCTCGCACTGCCTCAAAAAATTTGCTTTGAATTTAGTCTGAACACAACTTAACAAGTCCAAAAAGTCAATTTAGATTCTACACTATATGATTCATAAAATGTTAAATAGTTTGTGATAACACTATGTGGACTGTATTCTGTATAGGTTTTTTTGGCTGTTGTAAAACAGAAAAGCAATTGAAGCTTCGTAGAAACAACACAAAACCAGTATTTCTAGATTCAGGTGGCATTTTAGTGACTGCAGGTGTTCATACAGCTGTTTTGATATAAGTTTAACTAACACTTTTGTATTTTATCAGTGCACCGGGTGTATCTTAAACAGCTGAATGCGTGTGTCCATGCCCATGTATACTGTTTGTGTGCTTTCGAGTTTTTCAGTCAGAGAGTGAAGCCCACCATGTCGTGACAGTGAGCTGCAGCTACTGTTCACCCCTTCCCCCATTCCTCAGTAGGAAGGAAACTAGAGCAATATGTGTGTGTGTGTGTGTGTGTGTGTGTGTGTGTGTGTGTGTGTGTGTGTGTGTGTGTGTGTTGACACTGTGGCTGCATTGTGTGTGTATGTGAGCGAGAAGACAAGTGGTCTCACTCATATTATATTAAACAGGATTTTCCCGAGCAGAGTGCTCCTGCCACTGAGCTTCCGAAGTCTTCCACAGGATTCCCGCCTCAGCACAAACTCTGCGGCCGCGCTGAGAGCCGACTGTTTGTTTTGGAGCGTCATTGTTCCGGAGCTGCAGAAGCCATGAGTCAGCACCGCCGTCACTCCGCCCACCTGCCACGCATTGCTCAATTATTAAATGTCTGGCTGCTTTTATGTCACCTAGCTTTTCCTGATGGTATTTATAGCAGCAAAAATCATTCGCACACACCCGTTATTGGCTGAGGAAAAGCCACCTTCTCCTTACAGTCAAACGCTGTCCTCAGTATTGTAGGAACCCAGCTGTGGTCACACAAGCAGCCTCCCTGCACCGATACAAAGCTACACACTCTTAACTAGGTCCGCTATGATATTTTGATATTTTAGCTAGAAACAAGCCTTACTTTTGGCCGTGAAAAGTAATGTACAAAGATAGTACTGCATGTACAGTTATCTAGAAGTGTTAAGTCAAGGGCAACTGGACTTGCTTTAGGTTCTTAAAGACGTTTAGCCTCTAATCCAAAATGCTTCTTCAGTTCCGACTGACCGGTAGGGAGTCCCTGGCATTTATCCTCTGTAGCAACGTTTACACCTTGCGAGTCGTTGGGTGTCATGTGAGAGTCTGAAGAGTCACATGAGTCACTTCTAGATGTACCATGACCTGGATGACCAAGAATCTTCACAGATGCATGTACAGTTGATGCACAACAACCAAACAGTGGCTAGTTTTATGCCACTATAAAGCGTCATTTTAAACAAACATCCCCACATTATTTCTACTAACTAGCTAGGAGCAACGTTAGCCACATTATGTTGCTGGCCATAATATTGCAAGTCATTAAGTGGTAAACTACCCAGTTTTTCCTTTTGACATTGCTTTATTTATTGCTTTATTTATTTCCATAATTTAACAAAAAGCAACTCAGATTCTGCTAGAATCTTATTCTTGGTCCTTGAAAGTTTGTGTCCTGTGTAGCTTCTCTTTCACACCAAATGTACAAACATGCAGTCCTACAAAGCAGCTAACTTTATCTGGCCAGCTGCACTGACAACCAGCCAGCTATGTTAGCCATTGGTGCAGACTCAAACTTAAAGAAACCAGCGGCAACAACAAGAGAAAGAGAGCAGTTTTCTCAATGTTTAGGTTACCTAATGTTACATTTGTGTGGTGTTTGTGTTGTGCTTTTGATTAGGAAAGCACAACTCTAAAACAAACACTAGCATGCTAACAAGTATCCACTTAATAAGGTTTAACCTTAACCCTGCAATAACTTATTTTCTTTTGGCCACTTGGGGGCAGCAGAAACAAGTTGTGAACACAACACTGACATATCATCACCTTTTATATTTATATAGCAAACAGGTGCTTATTTATAAATCTAGCAGTTACTGAGCAACGTTATCATTCATTTGGAGTCGAGTTTCTGACCACCCGATGAATGTAAGTCCAATATTCACTCTTTTTTAGATCTGTTTTTGGTCTCTACTAGGGCTGTGCGATGTTAAAAACATCATATTGCTGTTATTTTGACAGATATTACAATTTGATTCACAATTAGTGGGAATGATCATTTTTGCATCACAGTTTTCATTTTCACTGAAAAAACTATTAAAATCATGATGATGTGACATTTGTTGGGGTCTGTACCAAACAAACATGATTTCTTACATCTGGAGAACAAGATTTACAGTCCAGGGCATCTCTGCACCACTATAGTACTTCATTATAATGGTGTTTTGTCATTAATTTTTACCGTTTTAACGTCCTGAGGGAAATATCGACACTTAAACAATCAGCTGAAAATAAAGCTCTGTAAAGTCTTTCCAACACTTTTAGACTGTTTGAAACTGCTTCAGTATTAGCCAGCTGTGTCAGATTTCATGTCCCAACCTGATTTATTCACTGTAATCTGTCTATGAAACTCATTATTCCTAGTAATTGTGCTGAAGTCAATGTTACATCAATCCTCTAATAAGTGAAGCTATGGACGACATACAGGACAGTCCACCAGCTTCACAAACAATAACATTGTTCTCTGTTGTATATCTTTCATTTGACCTTTGTTCATGTAAGAGCCCGTTGCCTGCCAGGCCCCGGTGTGCACACCCAGGACACCCTGATGGTTAAATCAAGCCATGATCGTGTCCCGTCACAATGTCTGGCCAAACCCATGACCTACTGGAGAGGAATCTGTGTTACAGTAATGTGATTAGGAGGTTACACCAGCTCTGTGTGTCATATGATATTCTGTTATTTTTGTCTCATACCAAACATTTCTTTGTCTGTTATTCCCTTCAGTTTATGTGTGCTCTTTTGAAGTTGCAGATGTTCCTTTTACTTTGTCTTGAATATTATAATTATCTACATTTTAAATTCAGTTACAGTGTAACACACACGGACTGTTTTTGCAAACTAGCTTAAAAACCTTTTTAATTTTACTGTGGCTCCAGAGTGATATTTTACATATATTTTTTTAGGTTATAGATATTTTACAACAGCACACACCGTTGGATTCATGGTGATTTCTGTTTCAAAAATAAAAAGATAAATTGTTCTCTTTGGGAACTGATGGCAGGCAGCCTGACAATATTTGCCTATTGATTGGATTTGTTTATGATCAGACCTGGCCTTTATTACCGGGTCGTTTCAGATCTGTTTTTCTGCTTTGTTCATGCATGAAGAAACTTTGCCTATCCTTATCTGTAGACAAACATACACACACACACACACACTGTGCTAGAGGTAAACACACTGATGTGTCAGTGGAGAAGTGTGTAATTGGGTCTTTGTCAGTGTCTGGGACTGTGTTTAAGCCAGCAAAAACATATGATTAGTGTGTGTGTGTGTGTGTGTGTGTGTGTGTGTGTGTGTCTGTTTGTGTTGCAGGGTTCTTTTGAACTAGCATCACAGATACATTTTCCTTAACTCTGCAGATGCACATTAAACATCTGTTAAAGAAAATGGTGGTAAAAGTGGCAGCTTAGCTTGTCTGTGTTACTGGAAAATTGAAAAGTATGTAATTAACAATACTTTTCTTCTTCAGTCCTACATGATCATGCACATATATTTGTTTCACTAACCCTGTGGGGGACAGTCATTGACATAATGCTTTCCCTAGCCCCTTTACCTTAACCTTAACCTTAACCCAATTGTAACCTGTACCCTAAAACCAAATCTTAACCCTCAAAAAGCAGTCTCTACCCATGGGGACCTCAATTTTTGTCTCCTCAGTGACACGAGTCCCCATGGGTTAGTGTGCATTCAGGTTATCCCACTGGGATATAAGAACATGAAACACACAAACATACACACTACGCTCTTTTATTCACGATTACAGAAGTTGGGATTATCCCCTCCTCTCTCTCTTACACACATATTTGCAGGAGGGTGGAGTTCTGAACTTTTTGAACTTGGACGAAGTTCAGTTTTTTCTCTAAAAGCACATTTCTGAACGGTGACGTTACCGACTCCAGCATCTCTTCACATTGCAACACCTTACATAGCCAAGTGGCACATTGTTATTCCATATTAAATTCTCACAAAGAAACTATAACCAATAATCTTAGTTTAAAGTGATGCTTTGTAGTTTGCGCCACAATGGACAATGGAGGCTGTGGTTAGCTTGGTTTCAAAGTAGTTCCAATAGAGACAAGTATCAAAACATCCATTGAAACTTCTCAAACCAGTCATGTAGCATAACCCAGCCCTGTATGCCTTGGAATAATGTCCACATTGGATGAGTCCACACCTTACGATTTACATCCAATGCCAACATTCAGTGCAGATGCAGGAAGTAGTGTGCCCTGTATTTAGCGAGATGGAAAGTAAGTCAATCAATCAATCAAACTTTATTTCTATAGCACCTTCCAACAACCGAAGCTGAACCAAAGTGCTGTACAACATTAAAAACAAGATAGGTAAGTAAGGGTGTGCAGGGTTGGGGTTGTGGATCGGACTTTCATGCAGGAGAGTTTCCCCCCGTCACAGACCTGCATACAATGTTCACCTTTTTACTAACCACAGTCTCTCCCTAACCTAACTATACCTTAACCACAGTTTATTTGCAGTAACCATGATCTTTCCCACAGATACTGCGGAAAGTGACGGCATTGGACGTAAAAAAGAAAACATCATTGAATGTAATCTGGGGTTTTGCAGAATCATCCAATATGGACCTTCTTGTCTGGTGGCAGGGTTGCATTATGCATTTCTCTCTACTGTCTATCTGTATGCACAGTTAGAATTTGCCAAAACATGACAATATACAGTGCTTCTGTTTCAATCCTCATAAACGACCCTGCACACATTGGTTTAGTAGTGCTCACTAATTGGCTCATAAGTCTGATGCTGCACTTTTTATAATCAAAACAAAGCATGAGTACAAGTTTTATACAAATTTACCGTCATACACATAGTGAAGGTAAGCAAAAGTGAACGAAGGTGGAGTCTGATTTTTTGTTTATAGATGAAGTGATTGCCCAGTAATCAGGCTAACCAATGAATGAGCTTGGACAGGCGGTCCTGACCAATGGAAGAGCAAGAATGTAAGCGCTCAAACATGCACACACCAACAGACGAGACTACTCAACGACTAACAATTGTTTTCATTATCATAACATTTTGATTATTTTTTCGATTAATCAATTAGTTGTTTTGAAATGTCCAAAAATACTGAAAAATGTCCATCACAATTACTCAGAATCAAAGGTGAAATTTTTAGATGTCTTGTTTTGTCCAGCCAACGGTCTAAAACCCAAAGATATTCAGTTTACTATAATAGAAGGCTAAGAAAGCCACTGAATATTCACAATTCAGAAGCTGGAACCAGTGACATTTTGGCACTTTTGCCTAAAAAACGATGTTAACAATGAATCTATTTAAATATTATGTTGATCGATGAATCAGTTAATCGACTAATCGTTTCAGCTCTACTCCACAAGGTATGTGCAAGGATTGTGACAGTAGCAGTGTAATGTATTTGGCCTTGTTACGACAAAAATACAACTATTTGGAATATACTGCCCATACATACATGCTACAGGAGAGGTTTGAGAAGTTGTGATGATACTTGATTTCCAAACTTGTTACCATGGGAATCCGTTGTAAAAGCGGTGCATCCAAGCTGACCACAACCTCCATTCGATGTAGACTGCAAACTATTAACTGCCACCTTTAAATGGTACAGGGGTTGACAGAATTATGGAAATTTTGGGTGGAGAAGTATCACTTTACTCACTCAGCTGGGTATTATGGTTTATTTATTGTTGTGCTGTACAGTTTTTGGGCGTGCATTTTTTGTAACCTTGCCACATTATGAGTGTTTTCAACACTGACAGTGAGCTCAAACTGCAGCACCTGTTGTTGCTCACAAAGGGTTAACATGCAGGGTTAACAAGCAGCTTGCACAGTGATTACTTTTAGAGAAAATCCTCAAACAGGGTTGAGATAATCTCTTTTTAATATTACAGTACAGTTCACAGTCACAGTTATATGCAGTATAATAATATCACACAAGTGGAAGGGCTCATACACATGTTCACACACATGCACGCACACCCACATCTTAGCCCACCTACAGTGTGACCTTATATTTGCTTAATGAGGAGCTTAGTGAGATGTGTGTGTGTTAGTACACCCCAGTGAGTACAGCATGAGTGCATAACTCTCTACTGTATTGTACTGTAGTGTCTGTCTGTAAAATGTCAAAGGAACAGATAAATCTGTTATAGTAATAAATAATATGGGAAAAGGATTTTAAAAAGTATTGACACTAAATGATATTGTCCATCAATATATATATATTTTTAATGTTACTGAATGTTGGTACGTATATTACGAATCTGTACAAACACTCATGCTTGTATTCACTCATGTGTCTCCAGCTGTCATTGCTTATTAAATCAGTGCATATCTGAATGGAAACAGTATATTTTTCAGCAGTGGAGTCACATTTTGGAGTATAGTTTGTTTAGAAAACCACAGCATCAATGTAGTGTCTGAAAGTAAAAAAAAAAACGAAACCTTTTTTTACAGAAACTTGCCATCTGAATATTGAAAAGACGCTATAATAACATAAAAATGATACACATAGTGGCTTTTAGGTGATCACAAAATAGAAACTATAAATATTTAAGTAGGAGACAAATAAATTGTGAGACTGAATATGATAGAAATGTCACCCTAAGAAATATAAAAAAGGTAAAACATGAAAAGTAGAGTAACTTTAACAAAAGATATCTTTTTAAAAAATGCTTTCTTTTTTCTACCCAACATTAAAACATTTATTCATCAATTAAAAACTAATGAACTAAATGTTTTCATTATTTTACAGTTTGCTTCTATAAATGCAAATGTAATTGTTCAATTTATAAATTGTTACTCTATCTTATCAATGTATTAACAGATTACAATTAAGCACTGAAAAAGTTTATGATCAGATATGTACTTCATAGGCCCCAACAAGTAACAGCTAAATATGCGTGTGTGCTGTACTGTTCAGGTGCAAATATGTTTCAGTGAACATTGATGATGAGCTAATTTTCATATTTTAGCTCTCACAAAGACACACACACGCGATCACACAGAGCCACTGTCTGTTTGACATTTGTTACCGGGCTGCAGAGTAAACTTGCAGAAAAGCCGACATTAGTCCTGTCTGCCTGAGAAGTTGATCAATACACGGCCAGCTCGCTCTCCAAACAGCCAGCATGGTGGGAGGTGGTGGATGCATGTGAGGGAAGTCTGCCTCTCAGTTTGGGTTTGGTGCATTATCCCTGTGTGTGTGTGTGTGTGTGTGTGTGTGTGTGTGTATGTGTGTGTGTTTGCTGCAGTGCCCCTGCTGAAGGGCGAACAGTAAGGCCCTGGTCAGCATGATGTAGGCCTCCTGGGACGTCCTGGGGTTTTTGGATCAATACTTTTCCTCCTGCATCTCCCTGCCTCACTGTCCTCACCGCTCCTCACCCACTGGCTTGACTTTGGGCTATTTATGGTATCTCTATGGATTAACAAGACCCCAACAATCAATGGGCCAAACTTACTATCACTGTACTCTCCCTCCTCTTCTCGCTTTGTATCTCTGCTTGTGTCAGCTCCTTTTCTCCTGAAAACTTTTAGTCCTTGTAGTTTCTCTTGTTGTCCTGAAAAATCCAAAACTACTAGGTGTGTAATGTCACAAACACAGTCACAAATAGAAACAAAAGCCAGGGGGAATATCATATCTAATGAGAATTCACACATATAATGACCTTTTGCTGGTGAAGTGTGAGTTTGTTTTAGGTGTAAGTGGATTTTTTTGCACCCATTTTGTAGTTTCTGTGGCTCGCTATGATACCACTTTGGTAGAGGCTGCAGCAGAGGGGAGTGTCAGTAGAAACTGTGTCGCCCACAGTGCAATTTGGTGTCAATTCTTTTTTTTGTACCAACGCCTGTTCAGACCACATCATAGTACAAGTGCTGGTGTAATTGTATTATTTTTGTAGCTTTATATGGAAAAGCCACACCGACATCAGCCTCTTCAGAATCAAATAAACCCCTTTTATTATGTGAAGTTTGACTGCTGTACTTTTCGACCAATGACTCACTAAATGGAGCCTTTTTTAAAGCACACAAGGGAAACACATTTTATTCTGTCAAGTACAGAATATCAGAGTATATCTGCACATTTTATTACTGTGTAAATAATTGTTTTCCAGGTGCAGATATGGGTCACAAAAAGTGACATTACAAATCAAACAATAAATGACAAGAACTGATTTGATTGGTTGTGACTGATGCCTACCACGACATCACCAAATGATAACTGGTTTGTCCTAATCAGACCCCTTTTACAACTGCACCTGTACCATCTGTGTGATGGTGTTCTTGCTTATGAAATGACCAAAAACCTGTCGGTCATGTCCAAGTATGTCAGCAGCATGAACCTGCAGTAGCACCTCTATGTACTTGCACTTTTATTCAGACAAACAGGGCACTGAAGATACAGAATAATTATTAATAATGACAAAATACTCTGTTGAATGATAAAAGCTGAATTACAGGATGACAGAAAACTAATCAGCAACTATTGTCACAATCGATTAATTGTTTATGTCACTGTTCAAGTTACAGCTTCTCCAATATGAGGATTTTATGCTTTTACTTGTACTAAATGATTGTAAACTGAATATTTGGGGGGATTGGGCTATTGGTTGAGCAAAGCAAGCTGTTTGAAGGTGTCACTTTGGTCTCTTAGTGACATTTTACAGACCAATAATTATTTGATTAATCAAGAAAATGATTGGCAAGTTAATGATGAAAATAATCATTAGTTTCAGCCCTACCTAGTAGATTAATATGAACATTCTAAGAAAAACAGTTAATAAATAACAAGTTAATAAATGAACAGCGTTTAAGGAACTATACATCATAGATGTCCAGTCTCTATGGGTTTAAAACAACACCATTTAAAAAAATGTAAGCATATTTTTCACATACACAGCTTAAGCAATTTTCACGCATAAACAAATTTTTTTTTAAAGCAATAGTTCGCTATTCGTAATTCTTTGCTTTTTTTTTTGTTAGATGAGAAGATTGATACACTGGACCACTCTCATGTCTGTATGCTAAATATGAAGCTACAGCCAGCAGCTGGTAAGCTTAGGTTAGCATGAAACAAGAAACTGGGGGGAGAAGCTAGCCTGTCTCTGTCCAAACGTAACAAAATCTGCCTGGCAGCTCCTATAAAGCTCACTAGTTAACATGCTATATCTCATTTGTTTCATCTGTATCCATGTCCACATTTTTGCCTTTGGACAGGCTAGCTGTTTACCCCTATTTCCACTCTTTATGCTAAGCTAAGCTAATCAGCTGCTGGCTGTAGCTTCATATTTAGCGAACAAATATGAAAGAGGTATCGATCTTCTCCTCCAACTCTAGGTAAGAAAGAGAAGTGTATTTCCCAAAACATGTAAGAAATTATACATAATAAATGTTAAAGCTGGGTTTGAAAAACACCATTTTATTTACAACCTTTTTTTCCAACACAGGTGTAATATGTGTTCATGTAAACGTAATTTCTTGAAGGTTTTAGAGTAAACCCTTAAGTGTTACGTAGTATTGTCTACATTATAGATAAATGATATATAATAGTAAATGCATACAATACAGATAATAACAGCAGCAGCTTTATGCTTTAGATCGGAATATTATCCTCATTTCTATCTAACCAGCATATCATACACCACCACTCAGCAGCACATACTTCCAGTCTGTATCTGATATCATGATTTGTAAACCATCTGTGGTCATTGTGGTTTGCTCCTCACTGCAACAATAGCTCGGAGTCGAGCACAATGGCACCCTGAACCCCCATTTCCTTTAGTGGCAATCCTGATTAGCTAAGTGACAATCTTCTCCCATGCCATTGTTAATGTATTAGTGTCTTGAATCCCTCTGGAGGGCAGTAACTTCGCTCAGCTAATCATTTAGCGATGGTTATCATTCAGTTGTTCATTGTTAGAGGCTGGGAGATACACTGTAGATATGGAAGGAGAGGGGGAGAAACAAAGAGAGAGAAACTGGGTGAACAAGGGATCCAAAATGTGCTTTGTCTGATACTGAGGGGTGTGTGATAGAAACACAACCACATACATATCACAAGTTGAAGGGAAGGAAAGTTTTTGAGTAAGATGATGAAGAGAGACAGGCAGATGAGGCATGCTGTGGGACCGTGGGAACAGGAGTGATTTTAAGATTGAGAAAAAGTGGGGTTTTTTTGGCCAACATATGCACTCTTGCACACACCACCACAAATCTACGGAATAATGTGATCTAACGCTCGAAATGTGAGACATTACGTTCCACACACTTATTCTTTTTTTTTTAAGAACTTCATAGGAACTGTGAAAACCAGATCAGCTTATCTCAGGAACTGAACTAGGAACGACAAATCCATTTTGTACATTCCTGTTCCTGTGCATCTGAGGAACCGGGAAGATTAGGCAAATGAAACCGATGATGGATTGAAAAATGATGGCAGCGTTTGAAATACAGTTTTCACACACAAAAAAATAACAACAGAGTCAGAGAGTCATCCTGTTGTATGTACTAAGGGATGCCCTGTGGACCCACAGCTGTAATCAGCTCGTGGTCGCAGAGAACTTTTTCTTTGTCCAGCTTGCATGGGAACAGAGATCATGACATGGCTTTATCTGCGTCTCAATGGGTGAGGGTTGAGAGGTCCACTATAGGAAATATGTAAAAGTACAAACATCAATATATCTTATGCTGGTTAAATTGTGGCGTCATTGTTCTGACAATGCTGTACTGTCAAGATATACATTGCCTACATTTAAATATAAAAACACTGTAGCTTATTTATGTAAGCACTGAATGATCAGAATTTTACAAAGGACAATTGTGGGTTTAACTGGTTTCCGCTTGTTGCTGATTTTTCCACAGCACAAATTACAGGATGAGAGCACAGTAGTATGTCACATTAAAGGATAGGTTCACATTTGATCAAGCATGTCTTAAAACAATACTCACATGCCCATGTGTACAGTACATTGAAAGAGTTCTGCTGAAGTTAATATGAGGCTCCAGCTGTCTGAGAGAGTCAAATCAAGTAGGTATCTTCCAAAGTTACAAATGTTTTTAGTACAGAATTCTCTCTATGTGTTCCCACAGACAGCATTGCCTTAGTAATAACAAAAAGTACCCATTTGATTTGACTAACTGAGATTGCTGATGCCACATATTAGCTTTGGCTGACCTTAAAAACACATTTTTGAACAGAGTGAGGACTGTGGATTTTGTCCCCTAGCACTTACATTGGAAGCATGTTAGGAGGGGATCTCTTCACGGCCAGTGAAGAGGAGGAATGACTACAGCGATCAATAACTGTTTCACTGTACATATGGATGAATATGAATATGTGAATATTGTACGACAGACTTGATCCTTTAATGGTTGTGGACAGTGTGCACGAGATACGCTGAAACCTTTAGCCAGATTGTATGCAAAGAGGGAGGAAAGAAGGATGTGAGGATGAGTGGGGAGAGGATGGAGTGGTCCGAGTTGGCAAGGCGGGAGGGGGAAGGGGGGAGGGCACAGTGGTGGGAGTGTCACTTGCCAAAAGGCTTACACATGGCCTTATATCAGACCACTGTAAGACCACCGGGGGTGACTGTGCGGCTGTGTGTGTCAGAGAAAGACACAGAGCGTAGGATAGCGAGGGAGGGAGGGAAACAAAGCTTTACTAAGCTCTCTGGGCTGATATCAAACACAAGTTTCATGGTATTTGAGTGTGGTATCTGCTGTGTAATTGGAGTGAGTGAAACCACAACAGAACAGACTCTGTACTGTGGTATGACAGTGTTGCTAGAAGCAGTAACCAGGACCAGAGGATTCAGTTCATGTGATGACTTCACCTCTACAGATAACATTGAACATTGTATTTACCTGATCTCAGCTCTGCACTGAAGGTCTTAGCCTTAGTCAAACAGTTTGTACTTGCAAATAAATCCAAGCCAAACAGCCTTGAAACAGGACATCATTCTGAAAAAGACCCTAGTTAACTGGATCCAATTTTGTTTGGGTCCAGTGGTTTTAATACCCACATGTTGAAGAAAATTGGTCAATTACTCGTTTGCAAAGCCACAGACTACACATTCTTTTTAAGCCCTTGTAGAGTTTTTGTTATTATCTCCATTTCTGACTGACACGATGGTTGGGATGACCGCTGGTTAATGAGGAATGACAATTGTATAACTTCTATTTAATTTAATTTAATTCACTGAGACCAATACTCTCTTTTTCAAGAGCGCCCTGTCCACACTCACACAGTTACACTCATAGCTGGAAGCTGCCATAGTACAACCACAGTCTGATTTGTTGGCCACTGAATAGCTCCACTGGAGCATTTGGGGCTGAAAGGCCTTGCTCGAGAGCACCTTAACCATGGTAATTATATTAATGACAAACACATAAAATTCAAACCACACATAAAGAACAAAACAGACATTTTTTACTGGGCATGGCTCACTCTGGAAAAATACCACACACCTACATGGCCATCTAACTCACTAACCAAAACAAACCAGCCAACATGGCTGCCTCGCACCCAGAGGGCAGCGCTCTCGAATTAACAGGCACAATATCAGACTTGTCTTGGTCACTGTTGGATCTGTTAAAAACTTACTTTTGAGATGACTCAGACCTGAGACCTGAGACAGGGAAAAACGTGGAAAATATAGACCCGAGGTCTGATGCAAGTTGGGTCAAGAACTTGAATGTGAATTATAAAGAGCGCACAAACACGGCACACTAACCTTGTTCCCTTGCCACTGCTTATGAAGACGAATATTACATTTTGCTTTTAATAATTGCTAACTTGATGATGTTAGTGATTCTGCTGTTTGTGATTATAACAAATGTTTTCCTCTTAACTTCCAGCTGCATTCTGGGGCGACATCGCTTTAGACGAGGAGGACCTGCGCATGTTTCAGATTGACAGGACGATAGACCTCACACAACACACACACATGCACACACACTCCCGACAGGGGCACACGTCTGGTAAGTGAACTCGGCGTCTCACTCTCACTCAGTAATCATCATGTAATGCTCCCTCTCATGTTTCCTTTGAAACTCTCTCATTACCCATCAGCTGCAGAGTAAAGCAGCTTGAATAGGAAGGAAGTAGACAGAGGCCTCCTGAGGATATCAGCATTTATTGTGCATTGTTCGTGTTTTGATTTTTGGCTCTTGTGTGTGTCAGGTGGCCTGGAGGAACATGAAATTGCTAAGAAGAGAGGATCTTTATATCTACTGCTGGAGAGAATACGTAGGTTTGGCTTCGGTAAGGACCCTGAACTTTACTACACACTCTAATTTCTGTTACCAAAGACCATAATGGTATCCTAGATCTTCCGGGAAGCCACTGGTTTCCATTATTATCATACAGTATGAAAACCAACTTCTCTGCAGAGACTCGAAGCTTTGATCACACTTTTTAAATCCAACTTCGTATGCACTGCCAAGGAGATTTTTGGTCGCTGCTTTAACCATGTCCCTGTAACCATGCAAACAAAAAAAGGTAATGAAATGTTCACTGTGACAGATGACAATGTCTCTGCAAGTTGATTTTCATGTCATAGTGAAATGAATGGAACTGAATGGTTCCCTGCTGATATATGAAGCGTCCTGCTTGGAGCAGTGATGCTTTTCAGCTGCAATAAAAGTTGGAGGACAGATTCATATTTTTGAATGTATCAATACAATAAAAAGAATAATTATTATAAAGACCAAACTAAAAGAAAACAAACATTTGCTGGGTGAAATATCAACCATCAATTTTAGCTACCACGTTTGCTGTAAAGGCTGTTTGAGCCTCTTTAGTGATCTAACTACATTACTTATCGCAACAATATTCGCATTGCAGCCTGTAGGTCTTTGCAAGAAGTAATTTTGGCTCATTTTAAAACTTGCAAATGGCTAGAAACACATGCTAATCGCTATTTGCCAATAATAAGCCACTATAATGTGAATATGTCTTAAATCATCCAAACCACTGGTCCTTTTAGGCTTAATGGAGAATGTCCATTTCACTGTTTTAACTGTGATTTCTTTGTGATGAGAAAGTCAGACGCCTCTGAAGCGCAGTCAGACCCAGATGACGGCTACAGGCTGAAATGCGTCAGTTTTATAACAAAGTTGTTTTCAATACTCAAGTGTTGCTAGACCTTTGACAGTTCACGGCTGTTTTCCTTCTCTATGCTCTTTGCAAATGGGCAAAGTTGTACCACAACCCCTACTCTACTGAAGCATGATCAGATCCACAACTACAGAATGTTTGAGTTACCTTTTTTTAGCACAACTCAACTCATTCAGTGTACATTATAAACTTCTTTAAATTAAATGTTAACAGTATTACACTTCCAGAGCTATACCCGTCTGAGTTTTATTACCCTCTGATCTGAAAACAAACTCTGAAAGGTCACGTATAATAAGAAATAGTGTGATCCAATAATCTCAGGGCACATTTATGAATTGATATTCATAATAATAATAGACCAGAAATGTATTCAGTTTGAACACACATAACACACACAAGAACTTGCAGTAAAGGTAGATTTGACGGTTGTTTCTCACTCCTCGCTCTATTAGACTATTTCCCCATGAACTCCAGCAAGGGAGCTGCCAGTCCCAAGAGCCAAACTGGGAAAGGTGGGAGGACTGGGAGCGTTGTGAAAAGCCGTATTCCCCGAGCAGCCACATCCCGAGCTGAGCGGATATGGCCTGGGGGAGTCATTCCCTACGTCATAGGAGGAAACTTCACTGGTAAGCAACTCTACTGGACTGCTGCCCGTACTGCTTAACAGTAAAATACACGCTGACGTGTGATTGTGTGAAAGTAGGATGTAAAATGTGTGTGTTTCAGGTAGTCAGAGGGCCATGTTTAAGCAGGCCATGCGTCACTGGGAGAAACAGACGTGCGTAACTTTCATTGAGAAAACAGATGAGGAAAGCTACATAGTGTTCACCTACAGACCCTGCGGGTGAGTTTGGTGAATCTCTTTGTGGATGTGTGATTGTGTGTGAGTGTGTATGTAGAGTTCAGCAGTGACCTTGTCACAGCGAGAGACGATACGCTCACTCAACAATGGCTCCACTTCCCCTCCTGTCCTGCTCCTGTTTCCCCATCCCACCAATCACACTGCTCAGTCTAAGGTTTTGTATGTTTGTGCAGTTTTTTTGTTCATACTCTGCAGAAGTGCATTGTTCTGTCGAGTGGCAGCACGGTGGGGTCATAGTGTGTTTGTACAGTGGTGGCACTTCACTGACTGGCAGTAAGTTGTAAGGATTCAGAGTGGCTGAAATCAGGACGTTTGGGTTTATCTCTCCAAGCTGTTGTTCTGCAGATGGTTGAAAGAGCAGGATATGTAGGATATTTGAGAAATTGCAGAATATATTAGTGCTGAAATGATAAGTTGATAAATCGATTAATTCATCAGCAGAAAATTAATGAACTGCAATTGTGACTACCTATTAATCTATTAATTAAAGTAATTTGTAAAGCAAAAACAAACATTCACTGGTTCCAGCTTATCAAATATGAGGATTTGCTGCTTTTTTTCTATTTTCTATTACTGTGAATTAAAACCTTTGTCTCTTCCATGTAGATGAATGAAAGATCTGCGTGTTAACTGATGATGCCAGTTGTCTTGTGTTCTGTGATAGGCTGGCTGCATCAGAGATTAGACACTTTAATCTGATGTATAAATACCCTGCATCTTGGATGTGCAGCGTGTGTGACGGAGAGAGGCAGAGATGCAGAGAGAAATGCAGAAAAAAAAAGTAACGGTTTATAAAAGAAGCACAGTACATTTGTGGCACCTGTTGTAGGTGAAGTAGTTGTGCTGATACGAGAGCTGCAAATGCTGGAAGAAAAGACTCTATCTCCAGTGACTCCTGATCCTTATCCTTACCAGCAATCAGCTCACTGGATAACTTTAATCAGATTTGTTAGCCTGGCACGGATGTCTCGGCTAACCAGAAAAAAACAATGAGTGTGTGTGTGTGTGTGTGTGTTCTGTGAGCAGCGATATGTGAATTCTCACAGTTTATTCACATTAGGTTATGAAACTGCAGCGTTATCGGAGTGTTGTATGTAAATAAATCCTGCTGCTTTTCCTCTGGTGGACGTAGTACGGAGCAGGAAATCCTGAAAAGACCGTGTGTGTTTGTGTGTGTGTTCATACAGCACTGCTGATGCTTTTTCCACTGCCAAATGTGTAGTAAAAATCGTCCGCCTATCTCCCTGCTATCAACTTCCTACTAATCCTTACTAGGTGTTGTTCCTATGTGGGTCGTCGTGGCAACGGGCCTCAGGCTATCTCTATAGGCAAGAACTGTGACAAGTTTGGCATTGTGGTGCACGAACTGGGCCACGTCATTGGCTTCTGGCATGAGCACACGCGGCCTGACCGTGACGATCATGTGACCATCATCCGGGATAACATCCAACCAGGTGAGACTCAGAACCCAAGATGCACCTGGGTCTCTGTTAGAATCATACAGAGTTGTTTCTAGCTGGAGACACGTTTATGGACGTTTATGGACACAGTGTGTGTGCACGTTTTCAAATTCACACTCGTGTCCGACCCTGTATGAGTGTGAATGAGTCTTTTAATGACTGTGAAGTCACAAAGACCCCCAGACTGTCTCTTTTTCTCCCACACACTCTTCAGCACCACAACGCAGTCTGACAGGTGTGACAGGTGTGACTGCTGTGTAAAATGACATAGTAGTGTATCAGACCTGACCCTAGTCTTTTATTTAGAAACATATGAGAGTTCTCAACTATGCTGCTCTATTGGACTTCAAGTATTTTTAATAAATACCCTTAAAATGCCTTATCTATTCAGACTTAATCATTTAAGTTATGCTTTGTGTGTACAGTGTTGTGTAAAGAATATTTTTGTTGATGTGTGTTAAAACTAAACCTTCTAACGCTGCATGTGTGTGTATTTGTATGTGCATATGTGTGGTTCCCAGGCCAGGAGTACAACTTCCTCAAGATGGAGCCAGGGGAGGTCAACTCTCTTGGGGAGGCATATGATTTTGATAGCATCATGCACTACGCCAGGAACACCTTCTCACGGTAACCAGCGGCACATCTCATCTGTTGACTTGGTGTTGAATTTACAAAACAAATCAAAACTGATTTTTGTCAACTTTAAAGTCTGCTCTGTAATTTTGTGAACCAGTGACCTTTTTGAATGTGTCTCTATGCTGATGTTGTTGTTTAGTGTTGTGAGGTGGAGCTGATAGATAGAGCTACCCATGACCAACCAGGGCAAGTAAAGGCTCTGTGCAACATGTTAAAAACGAATATAGAAAGAGTGCAACTGTTCCTTTTCCAGGGCACATAGTGAATTAAAAAACATTTTCAACATTAACTGTATTTATCATCATCATTACTGAGCTGTGCATGAACAACACCTTACTTAGTGACCAACAAGCTACATTGTGTAACAAACAAAACAGAGTAGGTATTTTAGCCAGAGACATTAGTGAAGGGGATGCAGTTTGCTTCGTTTGTGGACTCCTGCCCACATGTCAGAGTGACCTGCTAAATCTTGGGGGTCAACAAGAAAGAATGTGTAATAAAAAGGATAGAGGAGCATTTAGCTACTAAAGAGCCATTTCCCTCAGGAGTTGGTGGAGATCAAAAACAGAGCTAAAAGAGAGTGAATATTGGACTTACATTCACCAGGTGGCCGGAAACATGACTCCAAATTAATCATAGTGTTACTCCATAGCTGTTTGTGGGGGTCTCTCAGGTTAGAAAACACTGAGTTAGAGTATCTGAGCTCTAATCAGACTTGTGCTTTTGTGGACATTTACATCTATAGCACACTTGTGAGAAATTGGAAATAGTCGCTCGCCAGTGCAGTAAAACTAATGAACATCTTTCAGCATCTGAAAGCAGCCAGTTTATTTGGCAGTGAGAGCAGTCACGGGTTCACTTTCCATGCTTTCCATGTGAGGATGCTTTTTAATCTCTGCCATACCTACTCTCACAACCCCTCCTATTCCCCACTCAGCTCTAACTCACACATTAGAGGAAAACACAAAAAAAACCCAATGACGTTCAGTATTTGCATGGACGTCATAAATGTATGTGTATTGAAATGTTTTATTTGATTTCCTTGTAATGAGTGCATGATGTGTGTTAAATCTCTCTTTTCCTCGCTGAAGGGGGATGTTCCTCGACACCATCCTTCCATCCAGAGATGAAAACGGGGTCCGACCTGCTATTGGCCAGCGGACCAGGCTCAGTAAAGGAGACATTGCACAGGCAAGGAAGCTGTATAGATGTCCAGGTACTGATATATTTACTACGAGACCACAGTGTGTATGTGTGTGTGTTGTTGGAATAAAAGATGACCTCTGTTTATCTGCTCGCATCTTTGGTGTAAAATTTGCCCGCCCCTCCACTCTCCAAGGCACAGAGGTGAAGTTGAGTAATTTGTTTTTCCATGTGACGCTTCCCTCTCTGTTTTCGGATCTCACAGACATCACACACACTCTTCCCATCAGTTCTTGCCCACACCCGTGCAGTTCTGGCGTCCCTCTGGTCCCTGTTGTACGGTTCTGACGTGATCTGGATCTGCTCTCAAGCTGAGCTGTGCAGTAATGTCGCAAAGGTTTCCGATCGCAAATGCTGCCATCCCTTTTTGGCCCACACACACTCACATCCCCAAGACGAGTTCACACTTTAGGTCATCATGTACGCATGATGTACTGTATCTGAGACAAACAGATTGAATGATATTTGTCACCATTCTGGTTTACTTACCAAAGTCTCTGTTTCAGTGTTTTTGTGTGTGTAGTTATTCATTTTGCTGATTTTTTTTAATTTATCTGAGAATATTGCATTTATTTTATTCATTAAAATTAATAACTTCACATATATTATAGTATGTTATTCTACTAAATCCATTTTGATACTGGAGCGAGACTGTGTTTGCGTGTCCCAGCTGGAAATAGATACAACTTCAGCGTTATAAGGTCATATTTAAGTGATACCATATTCACTGACAGATGAACAGAGCTCCAGGGCATTGTGGGGGAAAACAGCATGCATGATGGGATAGGAGGGGCATATTTGGCTAACCTCCTTTTGAGAGGGAGTGAGGGTGTTAAACTCTGAATGAAGGATAAAGAGAGCAATATTGTCTGATAATTCTCCATGAATTCCCATCCAGCTGTAATAGTTTTTTTTTGTTGTTGTCTTCATTGTGATAAATTTAAAGTCTATCACTCTCGTTCACTTACTCTAAATGACTCTACTACTGGGGAATGTTTAATTCTGCTAAACGTTGACGAGGCTTAATGACTGTGGTCGGACCTCACATGTATACTGATACCCACAGGAATACAAACGCGCATACTGCAGCCTCCAACATACAAAACAAAAAAAATCCAACATGAAACACGAGTTTGTTTGGGAGGGTAATTTTAATTCCTTTACCATTTTCCGAAATCAGAATCAGAAATACGTGTCTAAAAGTTTCCATGTGGACGGATCAGATATTATAGACATAAACTTTGGCAGAGAGTGTATGAGGCTGTTGTTTTGACGAAATAGTTGTATCGAAGTATATTTATTTTGGTAAATTGGCAGTAAAAGACTGAAAATAATAATAGATATGAGAGCTATGTGTTCTTTAGTAATGTACCGATCATAAGTATCAGTACACGGCTGAAAGGATTATTCACAACAGCAGGACTCACCACAAAAATGTAACTCCATCTGTGTGTGTGTGTGTGTGTGTGTGTGTGTGTGTTGCAGCATGCGGAGAGACGCTTCAAGAGTCAACGGGCAACTTCTCGTCTCCTGGTTACCCCAACGGATACCCTTCATACACACACTGTGTCTGGAGAATATCTGTTACACCCGGAGAAAAGGTGCATACACACACACACACACACACACACACACACACACACACACACACACACACACACACACACACAGTAGCACCCTGCAGTGCAGTGAATGTGCATGCAATAACAATAAGAAACTGCTGACAGAATGACTGTACTGTATATTGATTATATCCAAACACTACAGGTACCACCCTCTTCCTCTTTTCTGCCTCTTCTCTCTAAAGTGCAAACATTTGTGTTAAATATCTAAAATATTTTACTTTTGCTCCTCCAGATTGTTCTTAACTTCACCACCATGGATCTGTATAAAAGCAGTCTGTGTTGGTATGACTACATTGAGGTTCGGGATGGATATTGGAGGAAAGCTCCGCTGCTCGGTAAGATCAAGGCACAGTCAGCCTGCACAGGGCCTGAGGGGCACTGGTTACCCTTTAATAAACTGCCTTTTTGTATTTTTTTGTTCCTTCATTAGCTTTTTAATTTTGCTGAAATAACACACTGAAATCACTTTAAATGATTAAGACTGATGTGACTGCAAGGCTGTGTTCAGACAGTAACACTATATCAACAGGGACTGTATTGAAATGATGCAGGGCTATTATCAGTCTGAACACAGACTCTTAAAGAAGGGCTATTAGGTTTAGAAGTGTTGTTATCATGTTTTTAACATTTCATAGATTATATTTCTTCAACAATCACTGGACAACACGAGTTATGGTTCTAACAGGGTTTGTCTTTATGTGTGTGTTTTAACAGGCAGGTTTTGTGGAGATAAAGTTCCTGATGTCTTGATCTCCACTGACAGCAGGATGTGGATTGAGTTCCGCAGCAGCAGCAACTGGGTGGGAAAAGGCTTCGCTGCCATTTATGAAGGTAACCTTACAAACAAACAAATAATCAAATAAATAAATAAATACATAAATATATATAAATGCACAGATTGTGTACATGATAAAACAAGGGCTGATTTCAAATTTGATGACTGTGACTTTTGTGAGCAGTTTTCTTGGAGCTTGCATAATTCATACACACACAGTGTTCAGGTGTTGTTGGTCAGTGCAGTTAATGCTAATCTATCCTGTCTGTCTCTGTCTCTCTCTCTCCCTCTCTCTCTCTGTCTCTGTCACTCTCTCTCTGTCTCTGTCTCTGTCACTCTCTCACTCTGTCTCTGTCTCTCTCTCTCTGTCTTTGTCACTCTGTCACTCTGTCTCAATGTCTGTCTGTCTGTCTGTCTCTGTCTCTGTCTCTGTCTGTTTCTCTCTCTGTCTGTCTCTGTGTCTCTGTTTCTCTCTCTGTTTGTCTCTCTCTCTCTCTGTCTCTCTCTGTCTGTCTCTCTCTCTGTCTGTCTCTGTGTCTCTGTTTCTCTCTCTGTTTGTCTCTCTCTCTCTCTGTCTCTCTCTCTCTCTCTGTCTCTCTCTGTCTGTCTCTCTCCTGTGCAGCGATCTGTGGAGGGGAAATCACCAAGGACTCAGGACAGATTCAGTCTCCCAACTATCCTGATGACTACAGACCCTCCAAAGAGTGTGTGTGGAGGATCACTGTGTCCGAGGGATTCAACGTGGGGCTCAGCTTCCAGGCCTTCGAGGTGACTCACTCCTTATGTGTGTGTGTGTGTGTGTGTGTGTGTGCTCATGTTTGTGTGTGTGTTTCTCTCTCTTTCTCCCCCCCTGTGTGTGTGTTCAGGAATGTCTGGGTCAAATTTCACGCTCGTATAGCTGCTAGGAAGTTAATAACGGTGGTGTTGCATGTATGTGTGTGTGTGTATGTGTGCGCGTGTACACAGAAACAGAGCAGTTGAGGATTAGTTTTGTAATTTGAATGCTGTATAAATGTCAGTGGGCTAAACGACTCAGGGGCAAATTCACAAAGAATAAATTGCGGCCGCTGATAGCACCATGAATTGCGCATAATTTGCAACCGCTATCTGCGGCGTCTCAAGGTTCAATTCACAAAAGGATATTGTGCGAATGATATTATAGCGCAAACACACCCATAAAGTTTTGCAGCTGAGTGCAATTTGCCATTGTTTTGTGTCTGTTAAATGTTCATCTGCAACTTTCTGTAGTGGCCCCAGTAATATTTGTTCTTAAGGTGTACTGAAGTAGCATTGGCTGAGCACATGGTTAAGCAACGTTTGAGTCAAAAAGTATTACAAATGCAGTTGCTAGAACAAAACTTTACACTCATGTGGAAAGAGGTGTTTGATTTGAAAGAGTACTTATTCTGATTCTAATTCTAACTATTTAATTATCTTATAACTCCCCCTGCTCTTTCATTTGTTTCTATCTGCGGGATGTCTCTCTTATTTTTCTATGACTAACTCTGTATGGAGTGATTGTGTGTTGTGGTGCTTTAATTGTGCGCTCTCCCATCATGCCTCTGGGTGCATGGAGAGTTGTTTTCTCTCCTACTCAGCTTTTAAGTTGTTTTACAGTTTCATTCCCTCATGGTAAATATCAGGTATTGTACTGTCTCTGTAGCCAGGCGAAGCAATAGCGCATCACAGTACATCATATGTGCACAGGTGGCACAGTCACTGCTGCCATGATCACTGGAAAGTCCAGGTGTGATGCCTCTTATAAATGCGCTTCAGTTACCACCAACTCTCCGAAGATGCTAGTAATTTCACTCTAACTGCTTGTGGCTATTAGCGCTGGTGTGTGTGAATTTGACCGTGCTTTTCAATGAGGCTCATTTGCATAGAAAGGGGCCAATTTTGCGCCAAATGTTGCATATTACCTAATTAACATACAAATAGCACCGGAGCACCAAGATGCTATTTGCTTGGTGCAGTTCACCCTTTTTTACTACACGGTTTTTGTCGTATTTATGCAGGTTTAGCGGCCGCAAAAGCTGCACAATCCTTTTGTGAATTCGCCCCTCGATCTGTACCCAACCTGACTTAACACATGTAAGGTCAAAGGTCAAAGGTCACCTTTACACAGGAGTTAAGATCAACCTCTTAAAATCGCCCCAGTCTCAGACACTTCTATTCTATTCTGTTCATTTCATTTATGTTCTGTTCTGTTCTGTTCTATTCTATTCTATTCTGTTCTATTCTATTTTATTCTGTTGAGTTCTATTCTGATCTGTTCTGTTCTATTCTGTTTTGTTCTATTCTATTCTGATCTGTTCTATTCTATTCTGTTCTATTTTACTCTTTTCTCTTTTAATTCTATTCTGTTTCATTCTGTTCTGTTCTGTTGTATTCTATTCCATTCTATTGTATTGCATTCTATTTTGTTCTATTCTATTCTGTTCTATTCTATTCCATTCAATTCTATTATTTTCTATTCTATTCCATCCCATCTGTGTTTGCATATTCTTGGCCCTACTTTAAAAATGATATTTTTTAGGGGAAAAGGACTTAATTTCTGATGTGACACTAATTAACTACCTAAGTGCATAATTTGTCCATCAGATTTTGTGGACTCACTTCTTGGTTCAACTTTGACCTTAGATAACAAACAGCTTTTCTGTACATAAGGGGATAGTAGAAATATGGAAATTTCCTAATTATTATTATTATTAATATTGATTTGCTAATTAAAATGTTAAAACCAATATGAATGATGGCTAAAACTACACAAATAAGACCCAGCTTGTAAAAAGATGGAATTTTCTTTTAGGAGGTTTTGCAGTTGCCTTGTTGGTAGTCACAGCAGTGTATCTCACTTTGCACCTACATGAATGTTTTTGCAGATCGAGAGGCACGACAGCTGTGCTTACGACTACCTGGAGGTCCGAGATGGCCCTCTGGAGACGAGCCCTCTGATTGGTCGATTCTGTGGCTACGACAAACCTGAGGATGTGCGCTCCACCTCACACACACTGTGGATGAAGTTCGTCTCAGACGGGACAGTTAACAAGGCCGGCTTTGCTGCTAACTTTTTCAAAGGTGTGTGTGTGTGTGTGTGTTTGTGATTAAGAGAGGCTGTGTGTCTGTGTCATCCCAAAGCATTTTGTGCTCTGACGTGTGTGTTTTTCAGAGGAGGACGAGTGTGCCAAGCCAGACAATGGTGGATGTGAACAGAGGTGTGTAAACACTCTCGGCAGCTTCAAGTGTGCCTGTGACCCGGGCTATGAACTAGGTCCTGACAAGAAGAGCTGTGAAGGTAACTGTGTGTGTGCGTGTGTGTGTGTGTGTCTGGAATGCTGAATTCATGTTTGTGCATTCCTTTGTATGCCACTGTGTGTTTCTGTAGGATATGAGTCTTACTCGTTAGAAAAAAAACATCCGAACAGCCTCCATCAACAGGAAAAAACATCTTTCTGACACAAAGCCACATGCCTCCCTGTTCCAGTGCCACAAATGCTGTGAAGGTCCTTTAATCCCACAAAATAAATTAACTACTCGTAATGACCCACATACTGAAACAGCTGAACAAACCTCTTCTAAGGCAGAGAGAGAAAAAACATTGCTAGTGAAATATCCAAATTTTGTGGTTTTGCTGTATTTCTTTGAAGAGCAGTAGTTTTTGGCATCCCCAGTAAATTAATTTGTGGGAAAATATAGAAATTGGGTTTTCAAATTGTATATACAATTACAGTGACATTTTTATAAGGCATTTCAGCTAGCCCACCTCAAAAAGGAGTAATTGTTGGAGAAATGCTCGGCTGAACAAGGTCAAGTACAACAATAATAAAGGAGAAATAACTTGACACAGCGAGAAATTGAGTTGTGGTGTCAGGTGAGCTGTACAGGTGTTATTGTTTCCCGTGAGTGACTTGCATTAGGTCACGTTAACTACTTCCCCTTGAAATTAACAAACATTTCACTTTTCCTTTGAGCTGAATCTGGTTCCTTTATGAAAAATATTCCCAGTGGCATCATCAGTAGAAGTGGAGTCTGCAGCTGACAACAGACCTGTTTGTCCTCCACATTCCATCCTTAACTACATCATATCGGAAATATAACCCTCCTGACTAAAATAAATGCAGGATACAACTGTGTCCATCAAAAATGTGGCAGTAAAATCTCCTCATAGCTCAAAACCAGCCATTCAAACATGATAGCTCTGTTTCTTTACATGTTGGGAAAAATGTGGATTTGACAGGTTCCAGTTGGTGCAGAATGTAACGCAATAATCCACAACTTTAAAAAACAGCGCATTTGAAAGCTAAATTGTCAAAACAACAACAACAACTGACCGAGCATTGAACGGATTAACCACCACCTGCTAATGTACAATGCGGTCTGGCAGAGTCAGGGACAGTCATGTGACATACCTGCATCTGACCACGATGTAAAACAAAACAGCTCAAGATTCCTACTTTTTCTAAGCAATTCTGTCCTTGTGGCTTATAAAACACATATATCAATTCCTAGGAGTGTGTGTAACTGTTTCTGAATTGTTTGTGTGTTTCCAGCGGCATGTGGCGGTCTCCTCTCTAAGTTGAATGGGACCATCAGCACTCCTGGTTGGCCTAAAGAGTATCCACCCAACAAGAACTGTGTGTGGCAGGTGGTCGCTCCCACTCAGTACCGCATCTCCATGCAGTTTGAGGCCTTCGAGCTGGAGGGAAATGAGGTGAGTGTGTGTGTGTGTGTGTGTTGTCTGTTCATAACAGGAAAAGGGAGATGCTAACCATAGTAGCTACCTTGTGGATGTGTGTTACAAGAGCCTTATTTGTGTGTTTAGGTGTGTAAATATGACTACGTGGAGGTGCGGAGCGGTCTTTCATCTGACTCTAAGCTGCATGGCAAATACTGTGGCACAGAGGTCCCCGAGGTCATCACCTCTCAGTACAACAACATGAGGATTGAGTTCAAGTCTGACAATACCGTCTCCAAGAAAGGCTTCAAGGCTCACTTCTTCTCAGGTAAGACACATGTGTTCTGATCTGTGAGTGTGTGTGTGTGTGTGTGTGTGTGTGTGTGTGTGTGTGTTTGTCAGGGGTCGGCAGAGCAGTGTATTTTGTCAAAATATCAGTGTTTTGAACAAACGCTTTGAGAAGCTTCTAGTGTGGCTATGTGGATACTTTAATTTCAGCATGAAACTGGCTCACGACCGGAAATCATTGTAACTGACATAAATCTAAGCCGCTGCCCTCTGCGCTGTAAACTTTAATGGAGATTTTTGTAATATCTCACCGGAGCTTCGCTGGTGTCTTCATTGGGCTAAAGTTTTTCACCTGCAGAGTATTTCCATCCCTAGAACAACACCGAAATTGGAGGAACCTGCAACCACACCAACCAACGTTTTGTTAATTTGTTCCATTCTGTTAATTAATTATACCTACAATATCCATCCATAGAAACTGCTGTATGGTTAAAATGGTTAAGTTTAGACAGCTAAAACACTTAGTTGCGGTTAGGGAAAGATCATTGTCAAGGTTAAATAGCAACAGTTAAAGCCTAGGGAATCCATTCCTGATTTTGTGTCCTCTACCCACCTTCACTGTGTGTTAATTTGAGTGTATGTCTGCTTGCATGGTATTTGTGGAAATATCCATATGTGTGTGCGTACCCCTCTGTTTTTCTGCCTGTCTACATGTGTTGTGTCCGTCTGTCATGCCGTGGCTCCTGAGCCTCCACCGGCTCTCAGGCCTCCTGCACCCACCCTGCGCTCTGCCCTCTCTCCCTCAGACAGGCTGGCTCTGTGTCAAGAGCGTATGTTTGTGTTTGAGTCATGCCAGGACATAAAGCGCGGCCGCTCTCCCACTCGTGGCCATGTCAACAACAAGCTGGCAACCTCGTCAAAGGTCAGAGGTAACATGACCTCACAGTCGGCATCTCTGATTGGCTCTGGTCTATTGTGTGAAGAGGGAATGGATGGATCCTGTTTTAATGGCGTGGATCATTGTTTAATCCATTCTCCTCCAGAGGGAAACATGTGCTCGGTCCCAATTCCATGTTACATCCGAATACTATATCAACTAGGAATGGATGATAATACAATGTTAGCATTTATCGACTTTCAGCAGAATAAGATATCAAATTAGTTAATTAGTTAATAAGATAGCAAATTTCTGTGGTCTGAATTAATTATTCCATGCAAGCTGCAATTAAAAACAACACAAAAATGTTATGGAAGCTTTGTTTTACACTTATGAAGAGTTTGGTGGAACACAGTTCATTGCTTTGAATATCAGTTTGATTATTTTAAATGATTTAAATGATTTAGCATACATTTGGCTTGTTGTGATATATTTTTACATTTGAAAATGGCCCTATTATTTGCAGTAGGTACACAAGACATAAATGCACTGTACTGCTTTGTAGTAAAAGGAAATAATTGTGCACCAATGGACGTCAGTCAAACTGCAACTTTCGGAAGCTACAGCCAGTTTCAAATTTGGAAATCTTTTTTTTGTTGTCTGATGTGTTTCCAGAATAGTCACAATATTTATTTTGTTTTATTTAATTAGTATGTTGTATGGAATTGGGACACAACTATGATTCCCCAGTAAAACACAACAAATATACCCTACTTTCTCTTGGAGGGATGAATTTGTTGGATGTTAACATTAGATAATAACAATTTTAGGAAGTTGTCCTGAAGAAAAGATCCAAATTTCTCTTTTCTTACTCTAACATTTACAGTAACTAAAAAGGGAAATGGCGAAATTGATCGAAAAGGCAACTTCAATGTAACATTTTGGCCGCTTTCTCCTCCTTCAGAGGAAATAAAGCTGTCAACTGGATGAGCTCGTCAAAATTCAGTTACCTGCAGAACACCTGGAGTTAAACCGCTCAGTGGAGCAGAAATTACTTACTCAGATATAGATAATGTGTGTGTGTGTGTTAAAAGTTGCATTGTGAGTGGCTCTGCTATTGTCAGAAGCTTCCAGCGATAGCTTTTGGTTGGCAAAGATCCATCAACTTTAGGGAGGTCCCTTCGGCCTCCCACACATTACTAATCCATGTGCGTGTGCATGTGTGTGTGTGCGTGCGTGCGTGTGTGCATGTGGACATTGTGTGCTTGACCTGAAGAAAGCTACAATGAACACTGTGTAGCATCAACTGCAAAGCTTCTTAGCGTGTGATAGGGTGAGACTGAGCCCACAATAGCACTGTAATACCACATCAGACACAGACAAACACACACACACACACACACACACACACAAACACAGCAAGAGAGAGAGAGAGGAGGATTTAGTGGTTTCATTAAAAGCAGATCTAGTTTGATTCACAAGCTCTTGAGTTGAGGTGAGACTCTGCGTCTGTGTCTAATCTCACATCTCTTTATGGGAATCTGTCTCACAGTCACAAACACACTCTTCTCTGTCTCCCACACTCTCCCTGTACATGCTCTGTCTTCCTGTGCGGTCATCTGTAAATCCCCACCTCTCTGCCTCGGTCTCTGACACATCACTGTTGTCAATGTGGCATCCCCACACAGAGGGTGTCTTCCCTGCTCCTTCCAGCTCCACCCTGTGAGCCGCTCTGTTCCCCAAGTGTTCAGCTTTACTAAAGGGCTTTGTCATCACCCAGCCTACTGAGGAGAAGCCATGTGGTTAGTAGAAGCCACTAATTAAAAGATGAGGCAGATAAGAGAAGCAAGAAAACACCTCAGTTTAGTTTGTTTCAGTTTTTGTTTTAAGTCTACAAACCTTTTAACCTCTTAACAAGCAGCGGCCTGTCAGTGGCTCAGTCATTGCTGTGCAGCCAAATATTGTTCAAGTTTACATAGAACTTTATTTTAAGTTCTTGTGGAGATCCCTAAATTTCCAAAGATACCAAATATATCAATATAATAATATATCAAAATATAATTTTGGGGAAATGTGTAAAAAAAAATGTTTACACGAAGAATAAAGTCCTGAGTTTGAATATTTCACTCACTGTTAACCTCAAATAGCTTCAATGAAGTAAGTTGATCCAGAATGTATATGGTACCATCAGAGTGTGGAATAAGATTTCAACAACCTTAAAGCTACTTCAGGTGAAACAAAGGGGGAAAACTGTTTGTTATAGGAATATTTCAACATTTTGGGAAATATGCATATTCGCTTCTTGCCGAGAATTAGATGAGAAGATCGATACCACTCTCACATCTCTATGGTAAATAAGAAGCTCCAGCTAGCAGCTGGTTAGTTTAACTTAGCACAAAGACTGGAAACAAGGGAAAACTGCTAGCCTGGCTCTGTCCAAAGGTAACAAAATCTGCATACAAGCACCTCTAAAGCTCAGAAATTAACACATTATATCTTGTTTGTTTAATCTTTACAAAAACCAAAGTGTGAAAATGACAAGTTGTGGTTTTACAGGGGGTTATGTGCTGGACTATTTCTTGGCCAGGCACAGTGGCTTCCTGTTGTCTTGCTGTCATTGCAAGCAGCGGAGTATAAACGTTCTGATAGGGGGATTTTGGTACCTTTGGAAAGCTAGACTTATGCTAAGCTAAGCTAACCGGCTGCTGGCTGTAACTTTATATTTAGTGTACAGTTATGAGAGTGGTATCGATCCTCTCATCTAACTCTCGGCAAATAAAGCAAATTTGGCATATTTCCCTGAAATGTCGATCTATTCTTTTATGGTCTCTTTAATTGTACTTTTAAATTGTTTTTCAGCATCAGCTAAGCTGACAAAATCATCTTCTTCTTAATGTTCTGAATGCACACTATACACATAATTTACATTTTTGACTAATTAATTTAAAACAGTTCACTTGCCTCACTCTACCAACATTGCTGTATCACCATCACAGAATACTAACATAACTGGTTATACTGTAGAAATACAGTATAACCAGTTATGCTAATGAGATCATTAGAAAGGTATTAATAAGCAACATTTTTTATTTTGTTATAGTTGATTTTATGTATACACTACTGACAGTATGAACAGTATGAACATGTGCAGCAGTTAGTAGGCAAGATATATAGTACAGGTATAAGTACATGTAATGGCAATAATGAGACAAATACAGAATAAACAGCTGGAGGTATGATATAAATACATGTATACACTATTAGGTCAGAAATACAGCAGTAAGGCATTATTGTACTTTCAAGAAAATCAGTTCTCCTTGTTTGTATGCAAATTTGTGGAGCAAAGTGCTCAAAAATGTAATAAATTTATTTATGGGGGGAACTTGTGGTCTACATTTAGGCGTCACCATGACAACTTAATGTCCCACATATCCTACTATGTCACAGAGAAGTAGGTCTCCAGTATCTTTCCAAAAGTATGACATGAGGCTTACTGTATAAGATTCAAACGTGATGACAGACGCTCTCCTCACGTTTTACAGTTTCTCGTCAGTTGGCTGGGTGAACACATCAGACTGATATAGCTGTGGTGGTCTGGCCCGAGTAGAGCGCAGCTGATCTGAAAACAGCTGTTATGGTCAGAGAAGTTTCACAGCCAAGGCCTGAGTTTGACCACAGAGCAACCATGAACCCGAAGAGCAGCACAAAGACAGTTTTACAGGCCAACAGAACCACACACTGACTTACACACACAAACTAACTTAACCCTTTGTAGTTGTCTGTTGTTGGAGGTTATTCTTCTCAATGCCTTAATGCTAACTTTTGTTGATGCTTTCTTTTATTATACCTTCCTTTCCTCTAACGTTTCTTTTGGAAATCTTTAGATGTTATTATTTCAAAACAACTAAGCAGACAATATTTAAAGCTATGATTGCTCTACTTAATTCACCCTTCGCTAAGCCCCACCCCCTTAGTTACTGTTGCTACGCCTGTGAAGCTTTCCATTCTAGCACGGCACATATGCAGTTTACAATGATGAACAGTAGCAGATTTACCACTCGAAATTCTTGGTAATTCTTGAAACAATGGGTACCTGATTTCACACAGAGGTAAACAAAAGCAGGCTTTTAATTTCTGGCCATCAACTATCCATTGAAATCACAGCTAAATAGTTCAGTACAATAGTTCAATACTTCAGCATCAACTTAATGCGAGTTGATTGAAAACTCAGTCTACGGCTGACTCGTTTTAAAACAAGAACCCTGTAAAGGATCCTAAATACGTATTTGATGACTACATGCATGATATAACGCTAGAAGACTGAGGCTAAAGCTACATGTCTCTTGCAGAAAGTCAGCATCCTCATAAACTATGCTGAATACACGAAAATAGAGGTGCAGCATTGTTCTTATATGTTTTATGTTCTCTTGGCTTTAATTCCTAGCCCTGTAATAAAAACATTAACTTGACAGGTGAATAATGAACAGTATCTTGCAGTCTTGCACCATGTTTGCCTAGCATGATTGCTGGATATTTATGTTCATGTTTCTCTTTATTTGCCATTTGTCACCTTCTCTTGTTTGAACTGTACATTTTTTTTGTTGACCTTACCTTCCTAGTTTAATTTGATTTCCGTCTGTTTCTCCTTATATCACTGTTTGTTTCTCCACCTCTGCCTTTTCCCTGTCCCTCACTCCTTTTCTTATCATCATTTTTCTTTTTCATAAACTCTCCTCCCCTTCCTTAAGGTCTCATCTTTCCACTCCTTTCCCCTGCTTGACCTCTTGCTTCCCCCCACCCTGTATTTTTTGCTGTTTCCACATGAGTGATGTGTTGCATGTGTATCTCTCACAGACAAAGATGAGTGCAGCAAGGACAACGGTGGCTGCCAGCACGAGTGCATCAACACAGTGGGCTCTTACGTTTGTCAGTGTCGCCATGGCTTTGTACTGCATGAGAACAAACATGACTGTAAGGAAGGTGGGTTTCACGTACATTCACATCAGCACACACACTGGCATAAAAACATCGGAGTGCACGTGCTGCCACATTCACACAAGCATGTGCTCATTCACAAGAACAGTCATCGTTCATCACACAGCCCTTACTCTGTTTATCCACATCAGAGTCCACATGACAACAGACTGGCCCTTTCCATTTGAGGATTATATTTTCTTTTCATACATACATTTCCACACTTGGAGCCTGCAAGCAGAGCTATAGACTTAAGACAAGCCTGTGTCACATTAAGTTACAGAGGTGAAGACTAGAGACATGACTTTGACTTGAATGCTGTGAGACTTGACTGACATGAAACTTAAAAACATTCAAGTCTCAAGCTTAGACCTGGTAAAATCCCAGAACAACAGAAAATTAAAGCATGTTTAGCAACATGCTTTAAATAATTAATTATTCTAATTCTATGATTTTTTTGTCCTGTGCAGATACCTAAGATTTTTATCCTTGACTTGGAATTTGCTTATGATGACTTGTGACTTGCTCTGAAAGACTTGAGACTTGACTTGGACTTGTCTTAAATGACTCAAGACTCGTATTGGCCCCGAAAAACTTAAAAACAGCGCTGGTTGCTAGTCACCATGGCTCTGTTTACTGAGACTTGACTTGGACCTGCCCTTTAAGACCTGAGACTTACTCTGAAAGACTTGAGATTTACTCTGAAGGATTTGAGACTTGACTTGGACTCGTCTTAAATAACTTGCTTGACCTGCACGTACCCTAAAAGACTTATTTACAAGAAATTTACTTTGAAAGACTTGCTTGACTTGGACTTGGACTAAAGGGCTTGAGACTTACCCCAAAAGACTCAAGACTTACTCTGAAAGACTTGAGACTTGACTTGGACTTGTCTCAAATGACTTGAGACTTGAACCGGACTGGCCCCAAAAGACTCAAGGACAGCTCTGGTTCCTAGTCACCATAGCTCTGCTCACTGAAACTTGACTTGGACTTGCTCTGAAGGACTCGAGATTTACTCAGAAAGACTTGCTTGACTTGGACTTACCCTAAAGGACTTGAGATTTACTTTGAAAGTCTTGCTTGACTTGAATTTGCCCGAAAGGTGCAAAGTTGCAGCACAAACAGACCTCACCAAGTTCAAGATAATTACCGCAGAAATTGCCTACAAAGGTATTAAGTTATAAATCATATATATGTTTTAAAAGTATAATACAGACTACTACTACAGACAAGGTCCCAGTCGGTGGTCCAGGGGTTGGGACTGTCTTGAGACTTACTCTGACAGACTTGAGACTTAACTTTAACTTGTCTCAAAAGACAAAACAGCTCTGCCTGCAAGTCGCTAAGGCTGTGTTCACTGTGATGTGTGTTTGTGTTTGTGTGTGAGAAACAGACACACAGAGAGGGGAAAAGGTTTCAGTTTGACAGAAAACATTATTTACTAAAAAGCCTTTTAACACATTCCCATATGCGCACACACACACACACACACACACACACACACACACATTGAATTGACATATTATACTCAACTCTTTGAAGTTGAACTTTTGAACGTGTACACACACACCACCATCAATACACACATACACACCTCACTAAAGGCTCCCACTGCTGCTCATAAAAACACTCATGTTTCAAACATCTGGGAGCTTGAAAGCTTTGCATGTAGCGCTGTCTTCCTGTGTATATGTGTGTGTGTGTTTATGTGTGCATTAGACACAGCTTGACCCAATAACCTTGCAGAGTCATGCAAATCCTTATTCCCATCACACACAGCTTGTGTCCGTGTGTGGTTATGTACATACAGACTGTATGTGCGTGTGAAAGTTTCAACATGTGGAGATGGACATTTGGATAGCGTGACATGTGCTGTTAACATGTTGAATTAAAATAATAGAAACATCACCTTTTAGTGATTGTAGTCACAAGGTGGTGTGAGGATCTTCTGTATCAACAATGTGTGTGGAATATGACATTTGTATTTAATGCTTTAGAAAACACTCTTTTACATTTATACATTGTTATTGTAAAATCATCCATCTCATTCTGTATGTGCGTTCAGTTTGTCTGACTCTAAATAAAAACTGTCACTCTGGAATACATCTCGCTGTCTTGTGCATGCCTCCTGCCTCCCATCACCTTCATTAAGCCATGGCATTTGTTTAACTCACACCATACACACACTCACACATAGTTAGTCAGTTCTTCTTCTGGTCAGTGACAACTGAAACCAATCTGCATTGCATTAAAGGATTACTTTGCATTTCAAAGTGGAAATGCAGAGCAGTTGAATGATAGCTTTTTGGCTAACTGGCACATTTACAGCCATATTATTTATGTACACTGTTCCTGTTAACTAATAAATAAAATAGACTACAGAGTAACTGTTTTTGTGACATTATAGAGTAGTAATGTGGGCAAAGCTGCAGGTCCCAGAGGTTTTTGGTTTTTTTTTTAACAGAAAGCTATTTTTGTTGCTTTGGAAAAGACAACAGCCAGAGGTGCAAATCAGAGTTGTAGCGTTGTGTTGAGGTCTGGTGGGTGTGAAGGTGATAGCATTTGATTCACATGATTTTCATACTCAAATCAAATCATTCAGTGACCCCTCGTACAATGTATCGAAGCATCTGAATTTGTTATGTTTCTCCATTAATGTATTCAGGGTTTCCTTTGATGTGTCACTTGACTGTCGTTGCTGAACTGATTCATCCAGAATGAATCCTTTATCCTAAATGTGAAGGGATTTAAATTTCTTAAATCTCTAACTTTGGCCAGCTAGGAACTGAATTTTAGTAATTAGATGGATCCAATCCTACACATCCTCTGTTTTTAGGATCCATTTCCTAAACATCCACTCACCAATTGTTTAGATTTTAGATAGCAGTGTTTGCAAAGAGTACTGTGTTTGTAGAAATGATTAAAAACAGTCTGAATGTAACTATAAGCACAAAAAAATACCTTTTCTCTGCATTGGGTCCATTTTATGAATTTTTCTTTTGTGTCTATAAATACAGATCACATTCAAGGTTCAAATAACTTCCAGAATAATATTCATTTCACCTTTAAATATTCCAGGTAATGGATGGCTTGTACTACTACTATTACTACTAATAGAGATATTTTTTGTCTTTTCGTTCTTGCTATACTCCATCAATGCAAAGTACAGAAGGCTTACTGTAGCAGTGTGTTGCGTGCATGTGCTCATGTACATGACTGAACTTGTCATCAGGATGTTTCTTTGAAATCTTTTCTCTCACTTTTGGTTCTCTCGTTTCTCTCCTTCCTGTTCCCTTTCCATTTCCTCTGACCTTTTTCCTGTGCAGCCATGATTTTAACTTCCTCTCTGTGTGTGCTTGCGTGCGTCCGTGTGTATGTGTGTGTGGATATGCACGTGTGTGTGTCCAGCTGAGTGTGAGCATAAGATCCACAGCCCCAGTGGGACCCTGAGCAGCCCTAACTGGCCAGACAAGTATCCCAGCCGTAAGGAGTGCACCTGGGACATCACAGCCACGCCAGGACACCGTGTCAAGATAGTAAGTGTGCTGAAATCAATCAATTTCTCTTTTACTCTTCAAACCCTTTAGCGTTATTGGCCTTCTTCCCTTCCTCATAACGATACATTATTCTATCTGTGGGGTCATATCGTATGTAAATGCCTCAGGCTGCCCTCCCCCCGTCTTGCTCGATGATCTCTCTTTCCCATGTTCCACTTATAAAACCCAAATGTGAACAGGGGGAGAAAGTGCACGTGTGTATATTCGGGCCAACTGCAAGCGTGTGCTCATGCGTTAGAAAGAGGCCTTGGGCAGTGGCCATCTGTGTTCTTGCGTCTTTCTGTGTGTGTGTGTGTGTGTGCGTGCATGCATTTAGCCTGCATGTGCACACACATGCATGCATTTATGCATGTTAGCATTAATGTGTCACCACAGATCATATCCACATTTTTCAAATTACTGCAGATGTACTTATTTAGGAATAAACAGGAATTAGACATATTATGCTCTGCCATGTGCATTATGGATTAAAGATAGTCGAGGCTGAAAAGTTCCAAGTCTGATTGGCATGGTTATCTGTCCGAAGAGAGAAAGAGAGAGAGAAAGGAGAGGAGATAATCTAAATTTCTGTGACAGTACGGTAGTTCAGACAGAGGGCGTTTGGCTAACAATGTTAGCTTTGATGCAAATGGAGTTTCTCCTGACTCAGGTGCATCAACAGAAGACGCTTAGCGCCATTTGCAAGCTCAACTTGCAGAGGTGATAGGCTGGTCTAGACATACACACACACGTTTGTACTTCTATACTTGCGAGGACCCTCATTGGCATAAGACTCTCCCAAGCCCTAACCTTGATCATCATAGTTACATGCCTAACCCCAACACTTGCCCTAACCTTAACTTAGAGCTAAGTAAAACCTTGACGCGAGTGTTAACCGTCAAACAGCCCTTTGAAGAAGTGAGGACCAGACAAAATGTCCTCACTCACTAGCCCTAAATTTTGGACACATAGACAACCAGCTGCGATGCAAGCTGCATTACTCGCATACTTGCCTGCATATTTTGTACCTGGAGGTTTATAAAGTACAGGTACTAGGGGGCAGAGCAGGGCCATCTGTGGCTGCTACTGAGACGTCTTCTTTGAGAACTTCTAAATGTGCACGACGTAAACATATCTACACATGGTGACTCTTGAGGAGGTTACATTGTTAATTAGGCATGGGACGATATTCCTGGCCAGAATAATTGTGATTCACGATATTATCCTGATAATCATCAAATTATGCTTAAAATGGCACTAAAACATACTGGAATCACTTTACCTTACATTTTGTTAAGAAAACAAATATTTTTATTGCATCAAAGATAGGATACACATCTTTTTAGTGAAAAATAGACAACAATTGAATCAATTGCATCAGTATATATAATTTACCCGACTTAAGAAATACAAAAATAAAGTCCAACTGGCATTGGGCTTTTCAAGTCACTCGTGAGGATATTCACGGTTATCCCGAAAATGGAAATTCACCACGATCAACTGATCTTGAGTATTTTTTATCCTGATCCGCGATAAAATCGTATATCGTCCCATCCCTATTCTTAATGTTTAGATAAGGACAGACATTACTTTCTCTTCAAAACCTCTCTTCCACCATTATTGTTGTCATTTGTTTAGAGTTAGCTGCTAACCTTACTTCACATCCTGATATGCTGCTCGCACTGTTCATGTGCTTATTTGCATCTTGTAACATTAATTTCTGAGGATGCATGCAGGCAACTCTCCACAGGAACACAAAATATGTGTACTTAAAAGCATTAGCGTTGCAACTAACGATTATTTTCAATAGTGATTAATCTTCCTGATTCATCGATTAACCATTTGATCTTCAAGATCAGTCCAAAATCTAAAGATATTCAGTTTATTATCACATAAAACAAAGAAAGCTGGAACTAGGCGATATTGGCATTTAAGCTTGAAAATCACTTTTTTTGTCTATTAATTTTCTGTCAGTCAACTAATTAATTAATGAACTAATCTAAAATGTATATCTCGATCCTGGTCCTCACAAAGATACAAGTACAGGAGCGCACATTCTCACATTCACACAGTGTGCTTCAGATAATCCTCCTAAAGTCCACTTGTGTTGCCATGCAAATAGTGTCACACACGCACAAACACAGTGCAATCTTTACACTATGCACACACATTCCTGGTCTAGACACACAGTCAAATGCACGCACACACACACACACACACACACATATACACACACACACGCGCGGTACAGTCTGCAAAGTATTTGGATTTGGCTCCTCACCTCACTTCCACTCTGCAGCCACATGCTGAGCTCGCTGCATGTTATCAAAATTGTCATCAACTGTCATTTAGTTTTGATAATCTCTTGTCACCGCTTACGTAACTGAAAACACAAATTACATCCTCAACTATGATAACACACTTCCTGTTTTGAATGTGTCAATACATGTGATTTACACACAAATACACACAAATTTGTTCTTGTGTGTGTTTTGTGAGTGTGTGCGCGCGCATGTTTATGTGTGTGTGTGTTGAGATTATCAGGGGTGCTCTCTATATCCACAGTAATGACATCACAGCGGGATAAATTTAATACCAGAAATCTGAGCATAGACATGAAGGTCATTCTGTCATTGCCTCTTCACTTTCTGTCTGTCTCTCACACACACACACACACACACACACATTCACACACTGAATTCTCTTGGGAGTAGTAAACAGATCCACAAACCAGCATCTCACCCGAGCTACAGTTAGAAACATCTGGAAGCCATCACGACCCCAGAATCAAACACTTCTCCTCTCAGTAACGACAACCTCACATCAGCCCACCTTCGCTCTCCTTTCTCCTTCCGTCTGGTTGGTAAAAATCAATGCGGTGTGGTGTTTTTTGTGGTGGCGTGATGGAGCACGGCTCGGGAGACAATCAGAGAGGTGTGTGACTGTGTGTGGGAGAGAGGCCTGCAAGGTGTTATGACTCAGCTCACAGTGACTTGATTAGATTATGAATCGTGACACTGTGTACATGCATGTGTAGGCAAAAAAGAGGGAGGCAGGGGTTCTGCTCTGTAGTGTTAAAGAATATGCAGATATATTTAAGTGTGTAACACTGACTGAAGAGCCTGAAAAATGATTTACAGCATTCTAGCAATCCACTAAGTTATTGATGACAGAAATTTGGTTAAAGTGGCTATAATACAGTATATATTTAACAATGGATCACATGACTGTGTGTACCTTTATAGCAACTTTCAGTTCATTGTTTTGGTTCTCTGGCCCGTAACTTTACTGCTCCGGTTCACTCTCACTGCTGTCATTGCGTCGTTTTTTGGCCGCAACAGGCAGATGTTTCCAGATGAAAAGCTCTGAAAAGTCACTGTATGCTACCGTCTCTGCACCAAACAGCTCTTGACAGACAAACTTAAGTGTCTAGCTGGTGACCATAGTGGAGCATTTAGCAGTTAAAAATCCAGATCATTTTCTCAGGAGTTGGTGGAGACCAAAACAGAGCTTAAAAAATAGAGTCAGGTGGCCAGAAACATGACTCCAAATGAATTATAATGTTGCTCCATATGTGCTGGATGTGTAAACCCGGCAACTATTAGTCATATCAACTTAAAAGGTGGCAATATGTCAGTGTTGTGTTAAGTTTGTTTCCACTGTCCCCAAGTTGCCAAAAAATCAGTTCTTGCAGATTTAATTAAAGACTTGCTCCGTAAAGCTTAGTAAAGTTTTCTAGCGTCTCCATCCAGTTACATTAATTCTAAATTCAGCAGTGCCTTGTTGTTATGAAATGTTATTGGATCCCAAGTCAGTCCTTCTGACTGCCTTTCATTATTGTTGCTGTCTGATTTTCTTCTTTCCCTTGAATCATGTTATGCAATCGTGCATTTAACTTTAGTGCGTGCATTTGTGGCTTTGTTGTAATTCCTGTGAACAATTAAGAACATCACCAAAAGACTGAGTTTGACAGTCTCTTAATTCTACGTAATTGCTTCACCCGCAAAACTAAACTGCTTTACTGCATAAAACGAGGAGAAGGCCACAGACCATCCAGTGCAGACAGAGCTAATGTCAGAGGTTTTTTTGCAGTAGAGGCAAAGTAGGGATTTCTGGTAAGGTGCGTGGAGGAGGGAAAAAAGTCAAAACTCCAGCAACATTTGTACCTTTTCTGCAGTGGCAGTTGGTGGAACAAGAGAAAGATTATCTATTAGGAGAAGTGACTTGAGTTATCCGTATTGGAGATTTCTGCTGTCATCTTAATACAGTGGAGGTAAACGCAATGTAATTTGTGGTGCTCAAAGCGTTGAAAAATGACATTTGAAAAACTCAACAGCAATGCGTCTTCCCTGAAACAGTGTCCCATTTATTCTGGATAATCCAGGGACTTCAACTTTAAAAGTTTTCACTGGAACTACTTTTCTAACAAAGAAATAGTTCCTATAAAACATGTGGACAGTGAGGTCAACAATTCATCTTTCAACACCCATTCATATCTCACTCAGCCATCTCTCACCCTCTCCCTCTCTCTGCCTCTACCTTTCCAGACCTTCAATGAGTTTGAGATCGAGCAGCATCAGGAATGTGCATATGACCATCTGGAGGCCTTTGACGGGGACAGTGACACAGCAGCCATCTTGGGTCGATTGTGTGGCAGTAAGATCCCAGAGCAGCTGGTCTCCACTGGCAACAAGATGTACCTCCGCTTCATTTCTGACGCCTCAGTGCAAAGGAAAGGCTTCCAAGCTACACACTCCACAGGTGTGTGTCTGTGTGGAAGCACATTTAAGTGTTTATGTATGTTAGCAATAATATTTCACTTTATGTGCGTATGTGCAACAGTGTGTGTGAGTTTTTGTGTCTGCAAAGAGCATCACTCACAGTCACCAGCTCAGATTTCTCAAGTTTGAATAGGAGCAATATCTCCCTCTAGTGGTTCACATCAGCACATACATGGTGATAATCATTCATGAAATCTGACTTGAGTTTATTGACTACAAACAACACAAAATCTACTAAATCTACCTACTTTTTCAGTTTAAAAATTTCACTCTTTCCTAATCCTGTGCCTCTGCAGAGTGTGGAGGTCGTCTGAAAGCAGAAGCTCGTCAGAAGAACCTCTACTCCCACTCCCAGTTTGGAGACAATAATTACCCGGGTCACACGGACTGCGAGTGGCTGCTGACGGCTGAACAGGGCTACGGCATAGAGCTGAGCTTCATTACTTTCGAGGTAGAGGAGGAAGCTGACTGTGGTTATGACTACATCGAGCTGTATAACGGGTACGACGCCAACGCACATCGACTTGGTCGCTTCTGTGGTTCAGGGGTAAGGTTTTATGTTCTCATCAAAGGCTCAGTTTTTATCTTTGATGTCACTGTTAAAGGATTCCACCAATGTTTTGCATTTTATTTCATGTATACTATACATTTTTGCTGATCGTATTTAGCCATTCATTTTTATTTATATACATTTGGTATGAAAATCTAGAGGATTCCTCTGGTGATATATATATATTTCTTATTGTCAACAAATTCCACGAAAAGACCAAAACCAACAATGAACTGATTTCACTAATAAATATTTTTTTGCTTGTGTAACCAAAAACTATTAAAACACATCAAAGAGCCACACATTTGCACTGGGTGACATGTTCCTTCATTACAATTATCATTGGCACTGTTGTTCATTTTGAGTTGATCCCACACACTGCATCCTGCTGCCGTAAATACTCGTAAATACTAGAGCACCAAATGTGTTAATCTGCGGATGACTTTAGTCTCTATCAAATGCACTATTTAGTCCTGCTTGAGTTTATTTTAAACTACAATGCCCAGCTGTTATAGGAAATTACTTTCTTAAAAATGAAACTAAATGTTTGTGAACCAATGGGATTGTGGCCGAGAGCCACAGAGAGGGAAGTCAGAAAGTAATGAGAGACGTTGTTGGTTTTGGTCTTTTCATACAATTTATTGACAATCAGAAAATTATAGAATAACATCAGACTTTCTCTTTAACTATAAATCATGTATACTATATACTATATACATTTTTCTTACCAATCCAGGCAGACATTAGTTTCCAATCATTTCTATTTGGTGTGAAAACGTTCTTAGCAGACTTTTGCCTTGCTTGAGTTGTGTAACCCATCACAGTACACATAAACAGATATTTCCTAATTTAATCATAACTTTTTTGTATTTGTATTTGTTGTTACTTTAAAGTTCTTGTACAGCTGTGTGTTTCAATAGTAAGCACTTATGCTTTAAGAAACAACTGGGTTTTGTTGAAGAACATTTATATTTCTCAAACTTAAAAAAAAATACTGAAATTCAGGTATTGTGTTAACACAGGTAATAAATATACTGTATATAATAATACCCCAGTTCTAGTTGTAATGCAGTTTAGATTGTTAAGAAAAGTGTACCTTGCCTTACCTTGTAATACTATAACTTGTTCACTGTGAAGGATAACTAGTGATGGAGGAAGCATTCAGATCCTTTATTTAAGTAAAGGTAGCAATACCACACTGTAAAATTTACTCCATTACAAGAAATAAAAGTACTCTGTGTGGAAAAATGGCCCCTGTGAGTGATACTCAATAAAGTACAAGTACCTGACATTTGTACTCAAGTACAGAAGTAATTATACCGAGTTACGTTCCACCAGTGAGGATAACACAGCTCAAACCAGTTTCAAGTTTCAGTTACAGAATGAATGGAAACTTAGGGCTACCTGGAAGGTGGAAAAAATACACACAAAACACACCTAAGCTGTGATGTAAAGTATATCTAATTTGTAGTTAACGGACTACAGTAAATTATTCAACAACAAAAAAAGCAGTGATATGAACCTCTAAATGGCTGAGAAAGTGCTTCACATGTGTCTCTATCTTCCCCTCCTCAGCCCAGGGAGGGGATTTACTCGGCCGGAGGCGCTATGCTGATCCGTTTCCATAGCGATGACACAATCAGCAAGAAGGGCTTCCACATCCGCTACACGAGCACCAAGTTCCAGGAGAGCCTTCACACCAGGAAATGACCTCACACGCAGCCCGTGACCTCTGACCTCTGTGCAGCCCCGCCACTGTTACCCTGACCTTCACCATGGCAACAAGAAAAGTACCTGTCCCTTCTTCTCGGACCCACAGACAGACGTGGACGTTCACCAGCCACGGGGGAGGAACTTAGGTGAACATTTGTCTCCCTCACACTCTGAGATGAGACGGGAAAAACAACGAGACGTCAATACGAGCTTCACCAAATTGTGTTGAAATACGAATATGCTGACGATCGAGTGAGCCATTTCTGTGGAGGAGATGGTTTTCATTACTGGACATCAAGCCACCCTCAGTGTGGACAGAGGGCTGCTGAAGATCCAAATCAGTTTACTGAGATACTCATGGGTGCACAAATGCAAACAAAAGAAACACACACATAAACACACTAAATTCATATTCAGAATTATAAACTATAGATGCTTCAGGAAGTAAGGAACTTCTACCTAAAAGAAAAAAGCATCCAACACGGGAGTTTTGAGTATTTTCTGACTTATTGATCCTTGAACTGTGCGACTTACTGTGATCAGACGGCTGCTTATACCCACAGTAACTGAGAGGAAACATTTTTATTGCCTTTGATGCCTGGGAACTGGTCTCTTCAACCCAGCTCAGAACGGCTGCAGATGATTTTATTTCACGTCTTATTGTAAAACCCATTGTGTTTACTGTATGTGTGTCTGTGTGTACAGAGAAAAGAACAAAAAACAAAAGGCTGAAGTCCGTCATTTGCCCTTTTTGCTTAAAGCTTATGCAGACGACCATCGTGGAATGGGGGAAAAAAAAATAAAAAATGCAAGTGGAGAATTTCCAAATGAGATGTGATGTTAATGTTAAGCCTTGCATTATGTTGTGTGTGCTGTTTTTGAGTTTGCACCATCTTGTAACAAACTTTCATGGATGTTTCCAGTTTCCACCCCCCCCAAAAAAAAAAAAAAATCGTGAGATTTTTATTTTTTTTCCCAGTGGATATCGGAAGGGAATATTTTCACAGCTGTCTCTCGGAGTGACACGGTTCTGATTGAAGGAGAGATTCCCATGGTGCTAAAAATAAAAATACACTGAATGACAGATGACTGCGGATGGAAATAAAGGTTGTCAATAGGAGACACAGTCAGCGTGCAAACAGCACACTGCATCAACAGCACTAGTCCTGTGGAACTACAATATTGCCTTAGAACCAAAATGTATGCTATCGGAGGTCGCTCCTATGCTCTTGCACAGGTGTCTTGTGTCAGCGGAGTGTTTTCGAGGTTTTTTGGCAGCGTATTTCATTTGTTTGGAGATCCTGAATGGTTTTATTGTTTAATTAAAAACGAAACATGGGAAATGTAATCTGTGTGCGCGATAGGGTGTCAGTGGTGCATGTGTGTTTGTGTGTCATTTTTGTAGCTGCTCTCAGAGATACATAACACACACGCTTACACACCTCATTTGTGTGCATTTTCCCGAACATATCCGAACACACACTTCCCTTCTGTAAATTTGGAACGTGGAGAGCAAAGTGCTGTAAAGTTGCACACAGGCTGCATAATTTCTGTGTTAAATGCAAACATGTAAGTGTGTGTTATAGGAGATTTATAGAGAAATAATGTGCGTGTATGTCTGTAAAGTGTATGTTTTTAAGTTGAATCATTCATTGCTGTACGTGCCAAGCTCCAGGTGACCCTGATCCACTGTAGTCTTTGTTTTATCATTCCACCTCCGTGTCTGTAGTTCGGAGACACATGACGTCCTCTGTCATTAAAATACACACAGGTAAAAAACTACACGCATCTGTGTTTCATGGATTATTGCTATGCTTTGTGAATGAATTAATGTTTGACCTGTTTAGACGAGACAACAAGTACTGTGCCGAGTGCCAAATATTGATCCATAAATTGAATCCTGGCATTTTCCCTTTGTGATAATTATATATAAAGTGTTTTCTGTCACATAATTATATTCTATAAGCACATTTTATGGTATTTAATGGCTCAGATTATTTGCATACAAGGTCTGTTGTAATTTATTCATCAGTTTCCCAGTCACAAAGGTGTAGTAAAAGAAACCATCGTAAAAAAAACAACCTTGAAGCCCATTTGAGTGTTTTTGTTAAACTAACTTTTATTTCCTGTCTGCAGTTGTTTCTATCACTTTAAAGCTTCTGTATCTGTATCTATTATTATTTCTACAGCCATTTTATGTGTTCTTCTATGGAGTCTGGAGTGTGCCACTAGAGTAAATATAGACATTTTCAGTGTTAAATTATAATCAGTTTATACACTGATACATTTTGGGAAATATATATATATTTATATATTTGCTTTCTTGCTTGAGTTAGATGAGAAGATCGATACCACTCCCAGTCTGTACGCTAAATATGAAGCTACAGCCGGAAGCTAGTTAGCTTAGCTTAGCATAAAGACTGGAAACAGGGGGAAACGGTTAGCCAGGCTCCGTCCACAGGTAAAATCTGCTTACCAACACCTCTAAAGCTTATTTTGCGACTGTAAAATTTTTGTTTCTGCTATTCCATTTATTTATGTATTCCTATCATATTTCATCTTCACAATTCATTTGTTTTCAGCTTTAACATTATGCTGCAATGCTGTAATTTAAAGATGTGAAAGCAGTGTGCCAGCTGAAAATTAAATGATGTCCAACCCAAAGAGCAACAACAGGAGCTGTGATTGCTCAGCTGATGACCTCTGACCCCACACATGACTCACAGAATCACAGAACAGCTGATCAATCAGATCTACTGTTGCTGCTCTGATCATTTTTAAAGCAATTTTAATTCATACGTTTGTAATTGCTTTTTTAAATGAATCAGTTTATAAACTGATTACAATTAAGCACTGAAAATGTTTATAATTACTATGGCGGTACCTTCCAGACTCCATATAAAATTCCATACTGTAGGTACTGCCATTAAAATAAACACAGTGAGGTACTAGAGTGAGTCAAGATTTATAATTATGAGTGAAATAATAGAAACATATCAATATGCATCACGGCTTGAATCATTGTAGGCTCTTAACAACAGTAATGTTGTTCTACTTTTGACTACTTTTAAACACCACAGCTTGGTGGTATCTTGAGGATAAGCCACTTACCTTTATAGGATCAGTTGATGAGCTTCAGCTGTCATCGCACATTTGGTGCAACACACCTCCAGCTGTTTGCTGCCACTGTTATGCAGCCAGTTAACCACCAGGGGGCGCTCAGTTTGAACTTTTTCAAAGGTCAGTGCTCTGAAATGGATCTTCAACCGTTTCACTCCAAAAGTAAGTATTTTTAGTGCTTTTACTTAAAATGAGTGGTTGTAGGTTTTTCATGATAGCTTGACCTTCTCTGAGATGAATACAGAACATTGATCGAACATGTATAAAACCCATAAATGCCTGTTTTAAGGTGAAACTGTACTTTTAATTTGAACTTTTATTATGAGAGCAAGGCTCTGTGGTGTTCATGGTGTATATTCATGTTGAATTAATACCATACATAGTAGGACCTGCGTCAGGTTGACTTGGTCAGGCTGTGGTTTCACAGCAGTGTGATAGATCTGTGCCAGTGTTTTAACTTTGGCTCCATCTATAGTTCAGTCAGACTGCTGTAACCATCACTGCATGTTTAAGCCAAACTTAAGGACAGGACAAGTTCACCCAAATTAGAAATAACATTCTCACTTACCCCTGATGGTATCTACCCTCAAAGCATTAAAAAATTACTTCAGGTACTTGTGCACATAGGAGCAGGGACAATGTGGAATTTATAGTAAAAATCCTTTTTATCCTTTTCTATTCAAAGCCTTTAAACCCTGATGAAGACCATCAAAGGTTCAAACCGGTCTGTTTTTAAAAAAAAATTAACTCATGAACAAGCTGTGTAACCTATAAAGGCTTTTCATTATAAATTTCACATTGGTCCTGCTCCTATAAAAGTGAGTCCCTAAAGCTCTTTGTCTAAAGATTACAATCATTTTTCTTCAAGCGCACCAACTTTTAATGAAAAAGTGGATGCATCCTAAGACTTACCCATTGAGCACACCACTCTTTTTCTGGACTGCACTGAAAAAATCACAAAATGATTTAGAGTTGCAACTAACAATTATTTTCATTATCAATTAATCCGCTGGTTATTTTCATGATAAATTGATTCAGCATTTTGTCCATAAACAGTTAGAGAGTAGTGAAAATGACTAACATAATTTCCCTGAGCCCAAGGTCACATATTCAGGTATCTTTCTTTGCCAGTTAAAAAAGCAAAGATGTTCAGTTTACTTACATATATGACAAAAATCATCACATTTTAAAAGCTGGAACCAGGAAATGTGTGGCATTTTTTACTCGAACAATTACTCAAACTATTAATTGATTATCAAAAAAGTTGCACATTAATTTTTTTGTCAATCGACTAATAATTTCAGCTCTAAAATGATTACCCTTGTTACTCTGGATATTGCACAGACTCCAGTGTCAACAGTTCATTAGGAACTATTGTCTTGAACAAAAATAAAAAATGAAGTCAGGTTGAACTGATAACTTCTTTATCTCACACCCACAACTGCTGAGTGTAGTCACACGCTCTACTCATTCTGCCTACAATTCCCACAGTGCGCCATGTGTAGGGCTACAGCTAAAGATTATTTTCATTACTGATTAACCTACCGATTATTTTCTCCATTAATTGTATGATCTATATACCCATCACAAGTTCCCAAAGCCCATGGTAATGCCTTAAAATGTCTTGTTTTGTCAAATTTTCTATCATAGACGACTAAGAAAAGCAGAAAATATTCACATTTGAGAAGCTGAAACAAGTCAGTTTTTGCCATTGTTGCTTAAAAATGACTTAAAAGATTAATCACTTATCAGAATAGTTGCCAATTAATTTCATGTTGATCGACTAATCAATTAATCGACTCTGGATAATCTCAAAAACAGCTCAGAGTTCCCAAAATAAACCCAACATTTTTATATTAATACCACGCTTGAGACTCCAGGAACCTGTTAATAATTTCAAATCCATTCCTCCTCATAAACTACTGACTGTGATGAGACTGAAAAGTTCATTCTTGACTTTCCTTGGAAACAATAGTAGACAAAACAATCTCACTAAAAAAATCTACAATTTAATGACAACTGGGCATCTACTGGGGAAGATCAAGTGATATGTTTGAAAGCTCTGGAACAGCTACAAATGGACTTGGTTTCCAAGGCCAAGAATGAATTTCAACTTTTAAGCTAACATGGACAACAAAAGATGTTAAAGTGCTTAGAAAAATGTAAATTACTACAATTCCCTGACAAACTTAGCCAACTCCATCTGCTGAAGAAGATCATGTGACATGACTGAAAGCTCCAGAACGGATACTTAATGAACCTTGTGGTGAGTCTGTTTTGTGAAAATATCTGTGATGTTCTGTCACGTACATGTGAGGGGTGAGTGTGCAGCTCATTTTGTCCAAACATAATTTTTGGTCACATAGCATCTTTAATACCACCATTATAATAATTAGGATATCAAAAGTATCGAGTATACATACATCATTTGCATTGCGGTACACAAATCTGAGCTGATTTATGTTTTTATATCTTTCATTCGTTGTTCTCAGGATCAACTTTTATTGTCTCGACATTGTGCTGATACATTGAATCGTCCTGAAGAACTTGACGCTATTTCAGGAAGGAGAACATTTAATTGGACATGTATTGTTAAGTAATATAAAAAGTTTTCGATATTTCCAAATGTAACTTGAATCCTATAGTCTACTACTTTCCAATACCAATAGTCAAGAATCTTGATATAAGCCAAACTAGAGTCCATATCACCAAACTCAAAGTACTTCAGGTAGGTTTCTTCACCTACAGTGGTCTTGATATTCTGTAGTTTTTCTTCTCTTTTTTGCAGTAAAGTTCTTGAAGCTGTGGGAACAGTCTCTTGAAGCCATGCCTGTTTTTGTAACAGTCCCAGTAAATGGATTCTCAGGAGTCTGAAGATGTGTGTTTATGTGTATGTGTGTGTGTATTGGTTGAGGAAAGTGAGGGTCAAAATGGTGAAACACCTCACTTCCTCTCTCCTCCACCACCTTCAGGGTCTCAGTCTGTGCTGCCTGTCAGACGCTGGTGATGGAGGCCAGGCAGTTCGATGACTTCTGGAGTTTCTCAGGCTGTGTGGTGGGGGGTTCTGGGATGGCGCGAAAGCTGAATGGCAGTCCGATACTACTGGTGCCAATGTGGCCGGGGCTCAGCGCTGGATTCTGCCGTCTATTGCTTTCCACTATGCTGGATGTGTTGGATGCAAGGCTTTCACGCGTCCTGCACAAGAGACAACACAAAGTCAAGTGTTTGGTTTCAAAATACACTATGAATCAAAATACCCAATTAAAAATCTCATATTGTGTATAGCGTAAGTGGTGATTGGCTAGAAAGAGGAATACTACTAAAATACAACTGAAACTATTTTAGTATATTTTGCACACTGAGGGGAAAAAACAGACAAATTGTAGTTAATGAGAATAATAAAAAAGGCAAATTCCTTCCAGGAAAGGGAAAGGTTTCCTTCATTTAAAAAATGTTTTACAGATAAGCAAAAAAGCTTTTTTTGTTTTTTTACGTCATTCGTCCAGAAAAATACATAAAAATAGATAAAGGCAATTTTATGAGTAAAAGCCATAACCATTTTAAGAGTTGATAATTAATTAAATCATATTAATATAATACATTATAAATATGTAGCACATGTTCAATGTGTTATAAAATTGCTAATGCTACATTATTTATTCCTCATATATTTAAACCCAATAATTTTGTCTAAAGAGATACTTTCTCAGAATCCTACATATGTAGCATTTATAATATGTATTAAAGGGGCATTTCATCAACTTTACACACGATGATCAGCTTGTGAAAACAGTTGTATAAATGTCTTCTGTGGCTCTGAAGGGAGGTTTCTAAAATCTGAAAACATAACCCAGATGAATCGTAGAAAAGGTTTCAGTCGTAGTCATCTGGACACTGTTTTCCAGATGACTACGACTGAAACCTTTTCTACAATGGAACACTCCTGGACGAATGAGGGACCACACCATCTTATAACCCAGATGATGTCATCAGGGTTATGTTCTATTATCATGGATTGAGATTTCAAGTTTTTGACAGTGTTACAAAGTGGAGGTGTGGAGTTTGAAAAAAGACATGGGTTTGTAACAGGAGGGTCTAATGACAGATGCTAGTGAGTTGCATCATGGGAAGTGTATGGCCTAACCCATACTAGGCAATAAAAGTCAGAATATCTCGTCCTCTGCTGCTTTGATTGGGACTATTCTTTTTTTTAATCTGTCTCTCATAGCTTTATGGTGCAATATTAAATTGGTGGAATACCCCTTCTAACTGTCTGCTAAATCATGCTTAGATGGTTCACTAGTGATTCACCAATGTTAAACTCCTGCACTGCGTTTATGTTTCACTCAGCAAAGATCGCTTCCTAGCTAGTACATTTGTTTGTCTGATAAACAGATGTTTGGAGTTGTTTATATAAACTATTGATGTCATATTAATGCTTTTTATCCATTTGTCATTTGCTTAAGCTGTCTTTTATGTACATAACATGTATTTATAAATGAGTTGCTTGTTATTACCTTTACTGTCTGTTTCATCTAAAGTTGAAACAAAAAATTTACTGTAACACAGTCTGGTATAATCTGTTACTAGTACAGTCACTTCCAAAGGTTAGTAAGCCATTTGTTGCCTTCAAGATGAAGGAAATAATGACAACAGCTGTGAGATCAAAGCCTGTGAATTGCCAAGTTGCTTTAAATACCATTCCAGTTATTCATACACCAACCAACGTAATTAATAAATTATTGGAATACTTTGAAGGTATTTGTTGTTTATCATGAAACTGGTGGTAATGCTATATATTTTGCAGACTTCCATGTCTGTTACGAAAGAAGTCAGAATCTGTGAAACAAATTCATTTAATTTAACAATTAAGTGCGTTAAATTTAACCCCACACAATTAACCCCACAACCAAGTCCAGGGTCGAAACTTATGAAGTGGAGTGTGAGCATAACACCACTGCACACCTCTTATAGAAACCAAGATTAATCCAGTCTTCTCACAGAAATGTTACTAGACTGTTGTTAAAGCAGGAAACCGGTCCTTCTGACTGTTTAACAAACATTTTTTCTGATTTAACAGCACCGCTGGAACACATCACTAAGAGCTAATCTTAGAATAGCAAAAAACGATATTCAATATAAATACAGAATATAGATATACAACCAGTATCCTCTTTACTTACACCTTTACACCTGTAAATTCAATCCAACCACAATAGTAAACATATAATTTAATTTACATATTTCTGACAATGTCACCAAAAACTGAACATTATGAGCTTCTTAAAGATAGATGTTATGGCAGGGCCGTGGATTGAATTATATTGTACAGGTGTACTTAATAAAGTGGCCAATGAGTGTAGATACAAAGTCAAGACTTGAATTTGATTGTAAATGCATTAACCTGGGAGCCTCTCTATAATCCTGTGTTATGGTTAAGTGAATTATCTCAGTTTGGTAGCATATCCTGCTAATAGTTTACATTCATGAGAGTGCAAGATAACAAAAATAATAACAACAGGTTATCACATGACCAAAGTTGCATAGTTAGGTCACGTGATGACAACTGAGCAAACTCCATCCACTGAGGAAAACTGTGAGATGCAGCTGAAGGCTCCAAAAAAAGCGAGCAAGTGGCCCTTGAGTTAAGATAAGGACAAACAGTTTGAATAGTGTAAGGTGATAATACACATGTACAGTTAATTTCAGCACATACCTGGGGGAGTTGAATCCACTGTCCACCGTGACACTGCTGCTGTCCATGCTGTCCAAACGGGCAGAGTGGGCCGACTTCTGGCTGCTGCTGTTCTCCGTCTCCTTGGGACTGAGTAAGGTCAGATTGGTCTCCAGTTTCCGCTGCAGATCATGGTCCTTCTCCCGCTCCAGTAGCCACTGCATGGTTCCCTCTCCACCACCACCACCACTGCCTCCACCGTTACCACCCCCTTCCCCGTGGTCTTTGTTGTCCTCTGCCTTCGCCAACTCTTTGTGCGAGTCCTCCTCTGCCTCTTCCTCTTCCTCATCATCTGATACATTATAATAGTCAAAGGAGGCAGAGGGGACTGTTGGCTCTAAGCAGCCCTGTAAAACTGCAGGTGACGCTGAGGAAGTGGTTGAATTGGAAGGCTGCTGGGGCTCAGGATTGTCTAGGGCCTCTGTTGATTTGGCATGTGAGGCTTTCCGCAATGTGCCGGACTTGGTGTAGCTGCTGTCCACGTAGCCTGTGGACAAGGCATTGTGTGGAGGTTTGAACAAAGTGTCCTTGCTGAAGATCTCTTTCCTCTTGATCACCATACCGCCTCCTCCCCCTCCGGGATCTACATTGTGTTGGTGTGGCGTTAAACGGGCATTTTGCACCGGCTCCGGCGTCTGGCTTGGCGTCAGTCGCACTGAGCCATTCTGTCCCTTTGCTGCCGACAAGTCCTCTTTGTACTCCATCGTGTGAGGAGAGTTGAGGTGAGGCGTTTGGCGGTCAGCCGGAGAGCCCTTTCGGAGTCCCCCTGATGAGGTTAATGTGTCATATTCTGATTTTGCCTGAGGCGAAGGGGCAGTTAGGATTGTTTCATTTGACGTATTGCACTGGAAGTACTCATCTGTTGAGGGCTTAGGAGAAAGTCCCATTAGCTCATTGTATGTAGGCAAGCTGTCTCTGCTTTTGTTCCTCTCCATCGTACTCCGGATCCTTGACTCATCCAAACTCCCTTTCCCCAAATCAGGCACATTAAAATCAGAGTGGAACTTAGCAGCAGAGAACATGATCCTTGAGTAGTGGGAGGACTTCTGCGTGGCACGCAGGGTGCCGTCATCGGTGTAGTAATGACTACGCTCCTCCAGACTGGGTTCAAAGTCTTCTGGCGCCCCCAGTGTCGGGCCCTTGAGGGAGTTGTCCATAGACCGAGAGCGTTCCTTAGCTTGATCTGACCTCTCGTGACGCGACTTCCTGTCCTGATTGTGACTGTGACTTCTTTGCACTCTGGACTGGCACGTCCCGCGTGATGGCTCTGGGAAGGGCATCTCCGTCCGCCTCTTGGCCAGCTCCCCAGACACGTCCCACTCAGGGGTAACAGGGCAGTACGATTCAGTAATGTTGGGGTTGCTATGGACCAGGTATGTTGCGCCTCCACTTCGCCTGCGCTCCAAGGTGTACATGGCCTCCCGAGGCGAACGAACTAACGAATGGCTAAAGAAGCGGTAATCCCTTTCCATGAACAAAAGGTCCCAGTTTGAACCTTCAGACGGGTCTCCCCTGGAGGTTCGGGGCTTGCTGTGTGAGCGGGACTTACCGTGTGGGGCCCTCCTGTGGCCCCTCCCCCTCCTGCTGCGTGCACTGTGCTGGGCCGAAGACCCTGCCTTGTTCTTCTGCGTACGCTCTTCCTCCAGCCTCTTCATCACAGCCGTGTGCCTTGCCACATTCTCCACTGTTAGGTCGGGGTTGATTCGGCGGATTATCTCCATTTCCACCTCACGGGGAATGGGCGTGGTTGGCACATCTTCGTCACGAAGAGGCCACTCCTCTGGGGGGAACTGGGCTGAGAAGGTGGCCAGCTGCCTCATTTTGTCCTTCTTGAAACTCAGCCTGAAGAGCCTGAGACCGAATCTTTTGGATTGCTTCTCGCCACTTCCACCACCACCACTTCCTTCTTTCTTTTTGGTCAGAGTGTCAGTTTTATAAGGGAAAGAAGTGATGCTTTTGCTCTTATCTGCAGGATCTTGAGGCGGCGGTTGCTGGACAGGAGGGGAAGTGGGAAGAGGGGGATAAGGGTATGATGGCGGCTCTCCTCGGTGCTCCTTGGCTGATGTGGTTGGTGGAGGCTCCCCACTGTTGTGATCCTTGGGCGGCTTACTTTGATAAGAATCTCCCCTGTGCTCCTTTGGTGACTTACTTTGGAGCGCAGAGGTGTGAAGTCTGGACGGGTCTTCGCGATAGGAGTTGTATGAGTCACTGTGATTCTTCCGAGGAGGCCTCTCTCTCAGGCAGCCAGGTGTGGATGGTGTGACGTTGGCAGACTGAGGTGAAGTGCATTGCTGAGGTTGCTGCTGCGGCTGTTGTTGCTGCTGCTGCTGTGGCTGTTGCGGTTGGCGCTCTGGCAGCCGATCATCCAGGTGATACCACTTATTGTTGGTTCTGATGAGGGAAGGAGTGATATAGTAGGTCTGGGGGGTGACAATGAAGTAGCCCTCTGGAGTTGGGTAGATCTTCCTCTCTCGCACCAGCATGTTCAGCGTATGTCGCAGAACCTCTGTGCTGGGTGTAGGCACGCCTGCAGGAAACGCAGATCAAACAAAGTTGAAGCACAGTTTTATAAATTTCAGTTAAAAAATGTTAGTTATATTAAAATTGTTCGGACACAGGACATTTTGAACACTTTGCACTGGGGCATGGGGACAATTTGGAGACAGTAAAATTATCAAAATGAACAGATTTTAGTTAAAAATAAAACCCAAGATTCTTTGTCTTGCACAATGTGAGAACTGAATCATGATGAGGTGAAAAAAACAAAATCTGAGCTTGTCAAGGAGAGATAAAAAAACAACATGAGGGCTATTTTAATATGAATAAAATGTGGTACTTGCATGATGTTTCAGTCAACCATTGCAAGTTTACACACAAATTAAAATGTAAATCAGATATATATATCACATCAGAGGCATATTAAACATGAGTAAAAATTAGCAGTGAAAGATGGGACTGGGTTGAGGATGATGTGAGATATTTTTCCGAGCATGACTGAACCCAAAATTGGTAAAAAAAAAAAAAAAGCCAACTAATAACTAATTATTAGGACATTTTTTGAAGATTCTGGTGACCAACTAAAGTGAAGTACTGTTTAACTGTTTCCCCTTAAATTTCCCATCACATAAAAAAATGGATTGAAAAAAAACACACTGCATCACAGTATTACATACTGCATATATTCTGCATCTTCTTATCCCAACATCTCATTCAAGCTATATAATGCTTATGTTAAGTGAAATCTTCAAACCAAAGTTGCCACATTTTTCATGGATGCACCATTACATCAAATAGAGATATTGTAGATATTGTTTCTCTAAAATTCAGCTTGATTCAATATCTTTGGAAACATTATGATCTCACTAGAATTTAAACTAAACTTATGTTGGTTTGAATTTTCCTTGACAGCAGACAACATGGACTTGTACAGAGAGGGTCTGTCCCCAACAGACAATGTTCTATTTTTAAAGGTGAGTTTTACATGACATCAAATGTTTTTTTTGTTTTTTTGTTGATTAACCTAACTTTTCTTAAATCGACCCCCACCTCAGCTCACACAAATCCACATGCATTTTAAGGAATGTCCATGGCTTGAATATCTACTATAATACTCCTACCATAACATGATCTAAGATTTAATATGTATGTAAAAACAAATGGTACTTAATAAACTAAACAATCCCATTCCCAGATGACTCCTAAGGATATTTAATCAGGATGCAAAGCACCAAATCAGCATTAAAAGTAGTCCATTTTGAACATCACCACTCATAACCTTTGTCTAGGAAGGCCTTGTGTTGCCTGACATTACATCACCCCTGTTATAGTTTTTTACACAAGTGATGCAACCTATAAGTTCAACTCCTTTCAACTGTGGCATTGTAGAGAAGTAAAGACGAATTTGAAAGACATGCTTCCCATTAAATTTGACCAACTTGGTTACATGCTGGTTAAACCTGTACTTTAAACCTTAATACATTTTTAGGCTTGTTTCACCAACATTAAGAGTAATCCTGGATTTAATTGTATTATAAATTCTAGTATAGAAGAAAATGACTATACTATTAAAACATTATGTATATTCAAACCGTTAAAATAAACAACATTGTGAACATTTTGTTGGAGCATTGCAACAATTTGGAGACAGTAAAAAACAGATCATAGTTTTTTTTTTTAATCCTAAGAAATCTTTGTTTTGCGTTATGTGATAACTGATATTAAAAAGTCTAAAAAAAAAACCTTTCTTGAGGAGAGATAAGATAATAATAAGATGAGATAATAATTTGTAACAACATAAAATGTTGTCACCGAATTCAAGTTTAACAATTAATACTGGTCTGGTTATTTTTAAGTAAATAAGAACTGGTTGAGATATTTCAAATCCCTTTAATAACAGAATATCCACATTACAGAATCATAAATAATTGGTTCATAGACAATGTCAATGTCAATCAATATGTATACATGTCACTTGTGAAGAAAACCGAAAACAGTATAGGAGTAAAAGAAATAGTAGAGGAGGATGGGACAGGGAGCTGAAGATGTTCACTGTGTTTTAGTACATTTTAGGCCTGTTTCACCAACATTTTGGAGTAATTGTGGATTTGATATTCAAGTTTGTCAGAAAATAGTGAAAAATGTCCACCATAATTTCTCAGAGCCCAACGTGATGTCTTCAAATGTCCAAATTCCAAAGGTATTCTGTTTACTATCATATATGACAGAGAAAAGCAGCAAATCCTCACATCTGAGAGGCTGGCATCAGTGTGGCGCTTGAAAAATGAATATTAAAACAAATAGATTATCAAAATAGTTGCCAATTAATTTTCCATCCATCGACTAACCGCTTAATTGACTAATCGTTTCAGATCTATTCCTGTTGAAACATTATGATACTGTTTGCAAGATTTTACAGGACGATATATATCTCAATCCTCAGTTAATCAATGAAGCGTGTCAGATCCCTGAGGTGAGATCAATAGATGTTTTAAGCCTACATAGATTATTACTTTGCTCTTTGAACCTGGCTTTTATGTTAGATGTGTATAAAATGAAACTTTAAGTCTATAAATCTTTTCGCTTGGAAAATTTAGTGACAGGATGTTAATAAGCAACAAATCACAAGACAATAAACCAAGGTATGACACATGCATAGGTGTATATAAGCAACATTTCTACCTTTGTATTTATAGAACATTTGCCACATAATGTATTCAAAAATCAGTTTCTGCATGCTTTAGTGCAGTCCCATTTTAAAAACAAGGTTTGAGGAGCGTACCTGGGAAGCTGGCAGTGAGGTGCTCCACCAGAGCCTCCTGGTTGACAGGCTTGTGGGCAGAGTTCATAGCAGAGATGGCCAGGCACAAGATCTCCCCCAGCGGGATGAACTGTGACTGGCTGATAGGTGACATACTGATCGGAGACACGTCACCTGCAGGAGGAGGAGGAGGAAGAGGAGGAGGCACAAGCACAACTGTGAGATCATGAATGAACAGCAGGCGCAGCGTGTGAAGCTATGATGTAATGGTCAAACAGCAGCAGTTTGCATGCTGCCTGGAAGAGCTCCACCCCTCCTCTCTGTGCTTCCCTTAGCCTCTCATTCCTCCTGTTTCTCGTAGGTTAGCAAAGCGAGGCAGCTGCTGCAGCAACCGTAAATTTGTGAGTCTTTGCAACCTCGTTATTCCGTTCACATTAGCTCACAGAACAGAAAAAGGAAGCTTACGCAATCCTTCAGAATGTCAAACCCAACGTATCTGAAATTGAACAAAATATAACTGACTTTAGCACCACATTGAGAGCTTACACACAGAAATTCTGTTGCCTTTGTTGAATTAAGCTGGCTTTGATGTCAGCGGAAGTGAGTAGTGAGATCATCCTACAACCAGACGGCCTGGCTTCAAGCCCCTCTGAGAGCAAACATCTGCCCTGCTGAAAGGTTGTAAAGCAACACACTGAATCCACCGCTGCAGCATCTGTGCTGTAGCTGACCCTGTCCTCTGACCTAAATCTGCTGATCGATAGAGAATCACACGATACAATATAGAAAATGTATCATCAAAGCCTCCATATTTGATTTCTAACCTAACATTATGTCTCCAGATAACCAACAAAATTAATGTTGCCTCATTGATCAGTATTTTAAAGTTTTGTTATCATTCGCTGTCCACACTTCTTTTAGCTGAGCTGAAATCTGTGCAGGGCCCTGAGTCCTCACCACACTCAGCTGAATGGTCAGTTAAGCAACACGATGACGTTATCTCTGCTTAGTATCACAGCCCCTTAAGCTTTAAGTGGCTTTACACGGCTTTACTCGTTTTTTAGTAAACATGAGAAAAGCTGGATCTGCCAGTAAATTGGTCCAAAAAAAACATTTTTAAAAATTCTGTGCTTTTATAGTATTTCACTTGTTTTTGGTGAGGTATACACAGAGCAAATCTCCGAGGGGTGTGGGAATGAGGTTGTAGTATTTATGTTTCACATCTTACAATGAAGCAAGGAAGACAGCAGCAGAAAAATATGCAAATGTTTATAATAAAAGGGAAAGGGAAAGACTGAAAGGATCTGATTTTCTTGGTAAGGACATTGGTTCGGGATGTGAGATGCCCCAGAAGCCCTTTTGTAATCTCACAAAACACAAAATATAAATCTGTCACAGAATTTGGTGCAACTAATATATCCTACAAGGAATGAACTTTTGAATATTCAGGAAAATATTATACATAATGAAAAAAATGTTAATGGTACAAAATTAATGGATGTACATTTTTTCATTGTGTTGTACCATTAGTTTTTTTATATTTTTAAATATGGGTCAGTAAATATGGAGATGTGAAAATATGTCAAGAAGTAAGAAAGTTACAGAGATTTGGACCCACTGAGATATAGTTTAATGACTTTTAAAACAAGCCAAATTAGTGTCCAATAGGGTCTATAATAAGAGAAAGCTTAAATAATTAAAAATATTTCTCCTTCTTCTCTATTTCTATTTGACCTCATTTGATACATTAGAGAAGGAATGAAAAGGAGATGTTATCAACATTTCCTACTTGTTAACATGAAAATATTGTCCACTTTGAACTTTGGCCTTTGCCCCCAAATCAAACTCCGAGCAGCTCTGGGTCGGGAGAGGGTGGAGCTTCTGTTGGTGGGAGTGTCACACTCACCTGGCGCACGATAACTTGGCGGGGACGGAGAGAAATGAGGGGGAGGAGGGGGAGGAAGATGCTGCTTCTGCACACGGATGTCTTTCTCACTACGGGAGAGATTGTGCTCCAGCGGGCGTTCGGTAAGCTCCGAGCTGGGCCAGGCCCGCCGCAGATGGCTGCTGCGGTTCTTCTTCATCGTGACCCCTTTACCAGGTGGCCTTCACCCCCGGGGGCTTCTGGGATAAGGTGAGGGTGGGGGGGTGGTGGAATGGGGAGGTGGGGGAAGGAAGGAGGGAGGTGGGGAGGGGGGGGGGGTGTGCAGGGGGAGGTCGACCAACCTCAGGCTCAGTGCCTCCCCCGCATCAGTAAGAACGTCCCGCTAGAGCAATCACACACCAGACATGGCAGGAACCAGTGTGCACCTTCACACACATACACACGTCTCATTTACATCCACGAGCAAGCTACAAACAACTGTGTTCGCACTGTGGGTGGTTGTCATCGGCTGCTGGGCTCTCCCAGGCTGATCTGGAGCGATGGCAGCGGCGGCGGAGGTGCAGGTGATTGCGCGAGGCATCACCCTTTCATCGGCATCAGTCCCAGCCACCATTTGTAGCATCCCCATTTGCATGCGTAGGGAGGCACATTACGTAGCCGCTCTGATGTGGGAGGAGGGAGCAGGAGAGAGGTGGGGGGGCAGGGGTAGAGATGAGGGAAATGGGGCATTGGAAGCAAGGAGGACGGTGAGGAGAGATTTCAGTGGAGGTTTTGGGATCCGTTTGTTCCGTTTGAGTAGAAGGTAACAGGGGAAGGAAGGGAGGGGATGGATGGATAGTCAAAGATTCAAAGCTTAAGAGGCCCAGTCTTCGACAATAGCTCAATTCACCACAGGAGTGCTCGGCCGATCCCCGGAAAACAAAAGAGCCCACTTAAAAAAAACAGAAATAAAAGCTCCATTCACCCTAATGGGCAGTGAAACCTCAATAGTATGCCAAGCACCGGAGACGCCACGTTCACCTCCATCTTTATCCGATCAAGCACAAGACCCCATCGTCCTTTCGACAACAGCACACCAGCAGAGGGTGGGGAGAAAAAAATGGAGAGCATAGAAATAAATAAATAAATTCAAGAATAGATATCCACCGTTTCCCGCAATCCAACGGAAGAAGCTCCTGAGCCTATCGCCGTAGCATCCATTCATTAACAGGGGGGGATGCAAACTCCAGTCAACGGCAAATCTCTTTCAACGCTAATGCTGCAGCTGCTCCCAGCACCTCCAGGAAGGGTGTGTGAGTATGTGTGTGTGTATGTGTATGTGTGTGTGTGTGTGTGTGTGTGTGTGTGTGTGAGAGAAAGTGTGTATGCGCGCATCCGCCTGCTGCGCGCGATTCTGCGTGAGCATGCATGCGTCTGTGTCTGGGTGATTGAGGCTGAGGGGAGGGGGGGAGAGGATGCAGAGAGAGAGAGAGAGGGAGAGAGATTGAGGACATACATAAGGCAGAGAGGAGAGCAAATATCAACAGCTCGAGACACACACACAAAATATTCAGCCCTCAGATGATGTCCAGGGAAAAGCTCAGGCTCTGAATCTTTGGCTAAATTTCCATCCTCACCCTCTGTCCTCTTCTGTTCCCTCACCCTCTCTGTCTTACTAGCTCTGCTCTTGAAGGATGAGGGGCCCCTTAAACCACCATCCTTCCTCTTTTTGTGTCTCACCTGATTGTAGGACCAAAGCTAAACACTTGACAGGGCCACAACCGAAGGGAATCATTTTAAAAAGGTGCTGATTTGTGTCTTCCTCATCAGTGCTTTCTACCAGTTGATTCAGTAACTACACTGTATGGAGCTGTCAATGAAAAAGAAAAACCCAAAGCATCACCTTAATCATGTCCGGAGTGGCAGGTCCTGCTAGCTGCAGACTCCTGCTGACTCACATGTGTGGAGTGTGAATGGATGGTTGGAGGGACAGAATAAGGAGCAAAGTGAGAGGGCAGGACGGGGCACGGGTGGAGGGGGGGGGCGGTGTCACAACCAATCTGCTCCAGTTCACTGATACCAAAGAGAAAGAGGAGAGGAAAGGAAGGAGGGGTGAGGAGGAGGAGGAGGCGACACCACGCCAGCCATTTTATTTCTCAGTAGTGCTGCAACAGCCTTTGTTGCCATGACAACGCAAGCCGATGATCTCATAGCTGTTACCTTTGAGTGTTGCTCCCTTAAAGCGCCAGTTACTCAAGATAGAAGCAGACAGACACCACACAGACAAGGACTGACTGTCTGTTACACGGACAGAAAATACTCCTGCATCGCTGCTGAGAAACTGAGATCCTCCGACACTTGTGTGCACTATAAGGCACAGTTACACTAACTGGGAGAAAAAAGTAGCAGGATGTCCTGATAGTGGAAAGACATTTTCTGAAAAATACATGAATCCACAGCACAAAAATTTGAATTCTTGCTAGCTTGGAAAATCCTGCTGACTCCAAATGTGAGGCGATTAGAGATGGAACGAGTAATTGATTAGTTGGTTTTAGAAATTAGAAAATGAATCGGCAACAATTTTGATAATTGATTCATTGTTTCAGTCATTTTTCTGGCAGAAATGCTTAACATTCACTGGTTCCATCTACTCATTTGTGAGGATTTAATACTTTAAAAAAAGACAAAAAGAATATATTTGGGTTTTGTACTGTTGGTTGGATAAAGCAAGTCATTTGAAGACAATATGAATTTGAAGAGGTCACTTTGGGCTTTGGGACACTATAATTCACTATCATTCAATTCTATTTTTATTATATAGTAGCAGCCCTAAAGGTGATTAATATGTTGTGTATTATTGAAGCAGACTTTCATAGGTTTACCAAACATTGTGGTCTTAGAGCCCATAAAAACTAATGAAAATGAATAATGACATTTTGAAATCACATGGCTGTTAATCTGACAAAAGCCTGTTTTTGATTTGATGAATGATAGATACTGATGTTGTATTGTGTTTAGATTAATATATCAACAGTGGGATAAAACCATCCTGCTGTTTAAGACAGTAGTCCTGAGCTGTCAGACAGTAAAGGATATGCAACCTGTTACAACTTCATCCAACTTCCTTGCAAACAGGACCATTTTTGCCGGTGGTCTGCCCTCCAGTGGAACATTTATGACAACACATGTCTTCTTAAAGTAAGTGCTCTAGGCCAGACACTGAATAAAGGGACAAAGCAACATATGTAACACATCCTGATCTGACATTAAGATATACGGCAACATATCTATCTGCTGCGTTAAACATTTCCCCCAATTCTCTACTGGGACCCTCCCTTTCCTTTCAATGGAGACCTGTGCTATAGCAGGGAACGCAGTGCAATAGTGTTTTCCTGAACAAATGTTCCACTTTTCCTTCCTTAAGAGCACACACTCCTCCCAGTCCATTGTTTATAGCCTGCTAACGGATACAAAGTTCAGTTAATCAGATTGAATTGTCAGTTTTAAAAAACACTGTTTCCACACAGCTGAAAATCCACAACTTTTGTCTAAATGTATTAATCCAGCTACTTTTTGGCTCTCAGCCCTAATCAGACATTATCAGGCAGTTTGGGGGATAATCTGCATTATGTAAACATGTAGCAGTCATATGATTAAAATGCACTATATGTTTCACAACAATATGACTTCAGCCTTCTAAGACTTAAAGAAAACTTAAATAATCTAGAGCTGTCTGTTAATTATATATAAGGGATGGAGATTTTACCCTGCAGCCTTAATAATGTCTGAGTAAACATGTACTACAGCTGGTGTCTGTGAGTTTTCTTCCTACAGTCTTCTGTGCAAGGCATATCTATAAAAAAACACTTTTTCAGATGCATTTATTTGTCCAAAAGTTTGTTAATAAAAGACAATTTTGTCATATCATTTTGCAAGTGTATATTATGCCAAATGCTGACCTTCTACACACAAAGTTAATGAAAAGCCTGTGGTGAAAATTTGTCTGAACTTTGTTTGAACTTGAACTTGAAAATGAGTCAGACAGAAACTTGCAGCTCCTACCAGAAAATCAATACTGCAGTGGTTTTCATCTGTATACTATCATCATTACTCATTATAGGACATTTTCCATAAGAAGAATAGGCAACAACAGTCAAATGAAAGATTCTGGGTACTTTAAGGGGAAAAATCCGCCCAAACTACCTGACTGATTTATAGGAACGTTTTGCATGCTGGAGTTTTTTCAGGTGATCTCAAAGAGGCAAAATGGTTAAAATTTAACTCCTGGTTGAATTCACATGAGCTTGCTATTAAACTAGAGATTGATTATACTGTCCAATAATGTGGTGGCCACACAGGTGAGTACGAAAAAGACACTGCACTGTTACATGACACAACAGAATGACTTTTCACCATCGGTCCTGTTCTGAGGCGATTTCCGAGTTAATATCTGTCCTGGTTTATGGTTTTAGTTGTGAAAAACACAAAAAATATATCAGTATCTCATCTGCATCTGGACCAACTGCATTTATGCTCTGTTGGTTTTGGCATTATAGAGTCTGGTGAGTTATTAGCTATAAGACAAACATTCCTCAGCTTATCAGTGTTTGCTTCAGTAGTGTGAGTGCAGCTACATCACTTCCTCTGACAGACAGACCAGCGACTCAAAATCACAATCTATTTTAAGATTTACCTTCAGACTATAACAGACCCTAAGGTACTGAAGCTTTTCAATTCAATACAATCAACGTGTAGCGGCTCTAAAAATCGGATAACATGAAACTAGCTGTAGAAGTGTTTGAACATTCAGTACGCACTAGAATAAACAGTTCAGTCAGAACAATGAAGTGTCTGGTCAGTGTTATGCCTTAGCAGTAGGTGCCACAGGTTGAGTTGAGACAAACACATTGTGTAATCCAAAACTTTGAGTTGAAAGTATATCTATAAAATGATTTGCAGATACTGTTACACCTACAGACTAAACTACAGATTCTCCCCCAGGAACTTGTTTAGCAGAGGTGGTAAGCCACCCAGATCCCCACGTTTCTCGTCTTGTGATCGATTTAGTCATTAAATGCCGACCTAAACAGTAGCTATACTCTATATGGAATTTGATGTGTGAAACAACACCTCTGCTCATTTTCCCAGAAGGTTCCTGCATAAAAGTTTATTGATTTGTTATGATGGTAGTGGAGGTGGTCCTTATTTCAAGTGAGATGGCCTGCCTCCACAATAAAACACTGCAAGAACCCCTGCTATTTTTTTTACTTTTATCCCTTTAAATTGCAGGACAAATGCATCAAGTAAACTTTAATGATATTAGGCGTGCTTTTACTTTTTAAAGTACAAGGTTTCCGTCAGCATTATATGATGATCAATATACCAAACAAACAAGTACTGAAGATTTAAGGCTTCATCAAATCTTCATCATCTCTTCCTCCTGCTCCATAACTTTGAATTGAGGCTTGTGAAAAAGACATAAATAAGGCGATCTATGACATGCTGCACGTCTGCACACACACACACGCTCACATAGGGAAGCTTGTGAGGGCAGTATGACTGGTGCAGCAGTTAGACTTGCTGACAATACCTCAAGTTGTCCAAACCTGTCCCAGCACATACATGAGTTATAGCCTTGTCAGAAGAAGATGAGTATGAGTGTGGGAATGTTGATCTGGAGTAGAATTGGGCCTAAATCCTGGCTCTGAGTAAGTCTACATGATATGAAGCAGCTGAGGTTATAAGGTGAGATGCTGCCTTGACTCCTCTCATCAGACTAGCTCTGACTGGTTTTATGCACCCTGCCAGCTGAACTGTTAACTTGACTCACAGAAGGAGTAGACAATATCATATAAAAACCTCAGGGAAAACTATTTTAACTTCCAATTACAAAAAAGGAGGGTCATATTAGGCGGGATGCTAAGATGGATCAGCAGGATTTGCCAGCTATTAAAGAGGTGTGGAAAGAATCATGAAACAACCAGCAGAGCTCTGAAGAGCCACAAACTAAATCTGTCAGAAAGGTATTTAGATTACAGACAGACAACATATGCCTGAGAAACTGCATGGACAAACAGCGGTCACAAGCTGAAACTAAGCAGCAGGGGAGTGAACCACACAAAATGTTTTTAGGTCTCTTGTGGCACCACCAAAGTCATTCAAGTCAATCAAGAAAAGTCCACATCTCAAGTCAAACCAAATATAAATTTCTGATAGATACAGCCGTCTTGTAGAGTAAATATAGGCTGCGTTTTTACACATTGTGTAAATCACCCTGATGAAGAACCTGCGCCGAAACACGTTGGTGAAATGCTAGTGTTGCAGAGTTGTTTTTTCACATTTGGTTCTTTGTTACTTCAACACCTACCGTAGTTGGCTGGGGAAGTAACGACAGTGCACTCCTCCTACAAACCAAATCTGACACAGTCTTCCCCCAGTTGAATATTATTTAAGGTGTACAGGGATGCAAGGCGTCACTGTTGCAGTTTTGTTATTTATTATTTTCCGGCATTTTAGAGTGGAAAAACCTGAGACTTGGATGTTTTTGCTATCAAGTCTCAAGTCAGCTCAAGTCTTTAGAGAGTCAGGTCTCATGTAAGTGATGTCTGAGAGCAGTCAAGTCCATGTCCTCATTTTTGTGACTTAAATCTGACTCCAGTCCAAGTCTCAAGTCTTACAGGTCTAGACAGACATATACAGTATAATGGGAAATACTGCTAAATGGCATGCGAGTTAATGTGGCCCACAAGAGTTCAAAGTTTCAATCATTTTATTTATGTCATCTATAATCATGCTGACAGACTCTGTGGTTGGAAGCTACAATTTGCCAGATTTAATTACGTTATTGCCACTGCACGTCGTATTTATTGTTAACACTCTTGTAAACGCTTGCGTTTACTGCCATTGTGTGCTGCTTTTTCTAAAGGATATTTCTTTGTTACTGGTGGTGGATGAGTCGGTTTTAATGTGCCTGTTTTTGGCCACGCTGCAGGCCAAATTTCCTATGCAAAGATAGCAGATAGTTTGCAAACATATTCACAGCAACTTAAGCGGCAACCAACCACTCTTATGTAAAGAACTGCTTGTCTATCTTTGCATTTTTACAGTTGAGTGTAATAGCATGGTTGTGCACATTGTCTCTACCATTTAATGACCTGGATGACCCAACATACCCACCTATGCACTTGATGTCAAAGCCCTGTGGTGGTTTTAGGGTCCGTCTGGTCCATCCGTTCCTGAGGACTTGGAGGTGAACTTCTTTGCCCTGAATCAGCAGCACATGCTCATCTATCCAGCCGAGGAAGAAGATCTCAGACAGCGCGTGCGTCAGCGCCTTGTTCCAGAAATGCTGCATGTTTACGGCTTTGAAATTAGCGAATACCTCGTAGCCGGTGTGATGCTGTAACTTTTCAGAGAGCACGGCCGGTGATGATGATGGGGAGTCCTCTTCATCTTTTCTGCAAAGCTGCGACAACACCAGAGCCAGAGAGTGAGGAGCTACATGAAGGAACTTCTCCATCCCTGCTTCAGTCAAAGTTCACGGTGGTCCACACCAAAATCACAGAATTCTGTTTCTTAACATTGTTTAGACCACGCAAAGGTCTTACGTTTCTATCCAAGACTGCCGGATAATCTTAACTGGTTTAGGCATGTTAAATAAATTGACTACAGGGTAAAAGAAAACACGCTGCGCTGATCCAGAGTCTGCAGCACGACGTTAGAAATGTTAAACACAGGTGCTGCATGTAAAATCAGGGGAATCAGCAACCTGACACGGCGCGCACTGCAGCCAACTAACCCAAACTGTTAGAGAGTATTAGGGCCTATTTTCAGCGACAAAAGAGGCGAGGACTTGTGTTGCGTTCAAGGGCCACACGTAAACATCTACTTTCCTCTTTGGAAGACCACCAAAGTCAGCCTTTTTGTTAGAAATTATTAACCAATCTTATGCTGAACTAATTGTTAACGATGACAACAGCCAGTTATATGGGGGGGAAAGTAGCCAGAGAACGAGAAACACCTGCACGATTCAATGCAATATCAACTTCAACTATAACTTTATTGTCACCATCATCACCCCACTCATCATCAACGGTCAAAACAAAACCACCATCACCACCCACCAATATTAAATGGAAGAAGGATCATCAGCTGCCTCATCCTGACACTATTGGTAGTGTGTTTGTATTATATATTGCATATATTGAAATGTTAATATTTTGTCCACCTCATTTACATATATAGATGAGCAAACATATTATCATCTTACTCTATAATGCAATCCAATACCACAAAATACAGCCTCAAAAATACCAGAGTTGTATCAACAAACCTTAAAATACTAGTATCTATTAAGGGACTGCTGTACTTGATTATAATGTGCAGGGGTATCTCAAGTATTTGCTGATCATCTATTGTCGGAAATCAAGGGACATAAAGATGCACCTCCAACTGGAACAACTCACAATTAATGTGCAGTTTACAAATCAACCCTACATAAATGGACACTTGATTGTAGAGCTGCAACAATTTGTTGATTAATTGATTAGTCGATTGACAGAAAATGAATCTGCAACTATTTTGATAGTCAATTAATTGTTAAATCATTAATAAAAGTCATTTCTTGGTCTTACATTATAGTACACTGAATATTTTTGGGGTTTTGGACAGTTGTTTGGACAAAACAAGCCATATGATGAAGTTACCTTGGGCTCTAGGATATTGTGATAATTAATTGATTGAGAAAATAATTGGCTTGATAGCGCACAAATTGTACAAATAATGTCATTATGTTGTGTCATGCTTGTATACTAGCAGCCTCAGGTGGCAATATCGAGGTGCAGTTTGTTGCATCAACATCTAATTTTGTGTCAGCTGTGAGCCTTTGTATTCAGAACATCCAACAGGTAGCAAGTGGCCTGTTGTTTGTGAAAGCTACTTTAGGTTAAATGCGTCTGTGCTGGCAGTGAAGGAATCGGGAGGCCCAGTTTTAGTTGGCGCTGGGCCTCAGGATCTGGTGGCCCAGTTCTTCCCACCTCCAGGCATGCCAAATCTGGAGTAATCCTGCCTGTTTACGAAAGTGTACACAAGTAGACCCGTTACTGTGTTTGTAGAGGTTAACTCTAAAACGAGATATGAACAAAGCTGGCAAGACTTTATTAGAAAGTGAGCACTTTAACTTTAGTAATATATCTGTGGATGTTGGTGATCTTCACTACTGTCACAGTACAAGAGCCAAAAACAAAACCAGTAACACAGAACAATGAAAAGTGGTCTTTATTTTTCAGGAGAAACATTATACCAACCTCACAGTGTAGCTGCTTACAAAACAGTGATATCACGTAAAACCAGAGTTGTAAATTGAACAACTGGATTATGAAACAACAGTGAAATATTTTAACAGCAAAAGTGATTTCAGCTAGATGTAAATATTTAAATATGTACCAGGGTCAGTACAACATCAAACTGTGCGATGCCCATTATGAATCACTTAATGCTGATGTTTGATTCACACTTCCACAACAGTTCATTGGAAATGATTTAAGTTGATGCCTGTAACTATTAAAGCAAAGTGAAAAGGCATCCACTTTGCCATTTTTTTTTAAACACCACATACATGAACTACTGCCAAATATGAAATGTAAAGTTGAGTTAAAGTATGACTGACTTATCACAATGAGCTCAAATAATAAAAGCATTGTGTAAGTGGGCTGGCTTTACTCGTGCATGCTATGAAGCCCCACTGATTTGAAGACATTTACAAACGTTTCATTCAAAGAAATCCATATTTAGAAAATAAAGACTATGAAAAACAAAAATAATTGAATTCTGAGCTTTAAAAACAAAACACAAGATAGCTTACTGGATGCTCCAGAATTTGCTACATAACATTATCCCTCCATTTACCAACTGAGTGCAAGTGTTGCATCCATTTAGGCTTCACACAACTCATTAGGTACTAATTCTGTGAATTATTATTATTAGCCATCATGTCAGATGCCACTACACTGACTGAATAGTAAAAAAACAGTTGTAGAGGAAGAAAAAAAACAGGCACAAAAATTACACACATGATCCTGTCATAGCAGAATATTGTCTTGCTTAGACATTCGAGTTAAAATGAACAGCTGACTCATAAAAATGCTGACGCTGAAGGCAGGAAGCCCATCTATGGTTTCATGATTAAATAAATATAGAAGGTCAAACTTCCTATCAACCTGGCTCTCAATATTTTCCCCTGAAATGTATATAGTGTAAACAGCACAGAGGCATCTACTGGTAACAAATTGTGAGCATGGAATTACAAGGTCAATTACATTTTATCTTCAGATTAACAGTTTTTCAATGTTATTTTATGCTTTTTTTTTTTTTTTACATTGACATTTTAAAAATATCTTTTTTAGGTTAATTTTTTTGGAATAGAATACAAATAGTTTTGCTGCAGGGATACATATTTTAATGCCTAATATCTCAGAAATCTACTCCCCCCCCAAAAAAAGAACCGTATAATGCCAAGCTTATGAAATGCGACAGCATCACATCTACTCTCCCAGAAATATGTACGCTGACGATTCAAGAGATATTCAGTCAGAAAGTTTAAACTAAAATAATTCACAAACACCAACCCATACACATCCTCAAGCCTTTCTTCTGCAGATGAAGGCCAGCGAGGCTGATGTAGAGACGACTTCAAGGAAAAAAATACATCTCTTTGGTCAGCATTGACACAATGCATGGAATTTGTTTCTTTGCATCAAAGCCTGGTGAATTGGAGACAGACACAAACTCTACTGCCACCTTGTGGTTCACTCGTGTCATGATGTGCTGGAGCTCCAATTCTTTTCCATATTTGCTGATCATATCACAAAGTGACTGGATGAACCAGGACCCGGTCATAGTATTCCTCCATGAGTAGTAGCCTGTAGACAGATGAGTGATATAATAAAGGGCGTATCAATAGAATGAATACAAAGGGAACAATAAGTACACAAAAAGACCTTTGTGTGTATGAGTATTAACCTGGGGCCGTGGAGAAGGCGTAGAGGAAGTCAGCTTCCACAGGGATCTTGGTAATGCCATCTTCTGCGCTGTCTGGTTCAATGCCTGCATCCAGATCAGTGCCTCTGCAAGCCTACTCAATGTGCACACAAACAAAACAAGACCTGGTTACAGGTTTGACACTTACTGTAAGCAAAGCCAAAGGTAAGTTAGTACAGAAGGAAAAGAAATTCTTGCAGTACCTGGATGAAGAAGAGTTTGGGCTTTCCCACCAGCGATTTGCAGCGATCGCCTCGAAAAAGTGACGTGAGGTACTTAAGCTCTACAGAGCCATCCGTACCAAAGAACACACCCTCATCTCCATGACTCAACAGAACACAGACGAATGAGGCGTAGCACCTGTGATCTTCCTTTGACACTGAAAATATATGTTTATTTTTGTAAAAGATTATATAAAAAAAAAAGACAGCAGGTAAAAAGAGTCAATAGTTTGGAGCCTTAGTATTAATTTGTGTGTGTGCACATTTTGGGGTAATTTTGAATTTTGTATGAATTCTGCATCATACTTACCAGAAGTTAAAACCTGTTTCATCTGACTGACTGTCTGGTCATTGTAAACCTTCACTCTGTAACCCAACTTCGCGAACACTTTCATTGCGTTGGCTGCATCTATATCTGTACCATTTCGTTGATTCATGCCTTTAAAAACAGGAAGAATTTTTCTTGTTACTTGAAGAACACAATGAAAACAATATTTAAAAAAAGGACCCAACATCGCTTGCTTCCTCATAAGCAGAGTTAAACATTAGCAAACTCTATATGTGCAGTTTGATAAAAAAGCACATATTTATTTACTGTATTTTCCAATAATTTTAAAGAACCTTATTTTGGCTGATTAGACCTGTGTATGGAGTGTATGGATAATGCTTGATTGACATCTGCCCCTCACCTGTTAACTTTATTGCACCTGTAAGGGTGGGACAAATGACACTGTTATCTGGACTCAGCCATGTGAAATTTTTTTTCATTAGTCTGTATTATTTTACGATGCTGTTGGTACACGAGCCATGGATGCAGGTTAGCTTAAAGCGGCATGTACCGCTTTGTGTGGCAAATTCAAATGGAGTGAAAATCACGCCAAAACCGGCACTGTGATAGTGGGGTTTTTGAGTGCACCCATTCTTATAAGTAGATGAGGTCTGGTGTCCTCACATAAGTGCCACATATCGTCAACCTAATCAGCCAGAACAACTGAAAACACCTACACAGGTGTGAATAACAAACTGAATGATGGCTGAATTCCATTTGCTGGCTCACTGTTACACTATCATGGCTGACAGGGGCACTTGTTTACTGCATCTTGTCTTGATCTGACTTTTACTTACAGCCTAACATGGTTACATTTTAAAAACACACTATGTTGTGTGAACCATCTACCTACCCAGTAAATGTCTGTCTGGAGCCCTTGGGTTCAGGATTAAACACCTCTCTAGTTTGATAGCTACAGTAACTGTGGTCACCTGCTCTGATTGTAAAAGTGAGGCTGTGGACCACAACTAGTTTGCTAGCTTTTACATAAAATTTAACTGGCTCTTGCACCAAATTCAACTGCAATTTTCTTGGAAACATGCAAGGGGGATTACCGAGTGACATATATGCGTGCATAAATCTTCCATAACAGGAATCTTTTCTTGGTTGAACAGCTGGAGACAATCAAATGAACATTGGAATACAGGCTTAACCACTGCTGGTGTGATGCACTTATATGATGTACTTACTCATGGAACATTACATTGTTTGTAGACCAAGCAGTCATGTGTACTCCGTTAGTCCTGCTAGACAGGTTTGTCAAACATAAGTCTGACAACAAAATAAGACTATCACCCGATGCTCCAGATGAGCAGACTGAAGCTGTGTTTGCTTGCATTAATATCCAAGGTTTTCTCAGGCAAATAATAGAGGCTCTTTCAATAATAGCAGACACTGCTCTTCAGCTTTTCAAGCTTACATTGCATAATGGCCCTAATGGGTAGGCAAGGACTAAGGTCAACTCAAGGTTTCATACAGTATCTCCAACTATTGTAGACGCCTTTTTTATCCTCAGGAAGCAAGTGCTGGATAACCCAATGGACACATATGACAATAGCTTTTAATGGCAGTCTTTATGTATCCTGTCACCCTAAAGCAAGACTACCAAAATAATCAAGTGACTTGGCCATTAAATAAATGTACAGAACAGTCTCATACACAGAATTCTACACATCGAACTTGGAAGAGGAACTTGTCGAATCATGGGTACCCTTGTGATGCCAGTCAAATCATCGTGCAAGTCATATGGGTAGCTGAACTTCCTGAAGAGCCAACGACAGTACGCTGCAATGTGAGTTATTGAATTGTCTTATGTTATCAAATGCAAGGATGCATACACAAGGATTAGTACAACTGCCTGCTTGTTCTCATTCTCTCTAAAAGGCAACATAAGCACTGCCACAGATCCAACTTTAACATCTGATTAACTGGTATGGGATGCAGTTAAATGGTATCCACAGCAACAAGTGTAAATTGGGTCCCCTAGCACACCTATGATCTCATGAAGGTGTTGATGCAAAATGACTGACCTGCTTTGTTGTACACTGAGATAGTGTTAGTTGGAAGCTAAGCCTCACTTTACTGTTACCTCCACAAAAAGGCAGCTTGGGCTCTCTCAGACCAAGATGTTTCTATATAAAGATTTTTCATGGAGCTCACACAACTGCAGGCCATATATCATCGGTCCTGCTGTATACAACATGTTGCACAAGGAGAGACAAACACTACAAATAATCACAGGTCCATCTCCCCAACACAAACTTGCCACCAGACAGAAGAAAGATGAGCCCCACCGCCTAGAGATCTCACCATGGAGTTAAGCAAGCACTTGATGATCAACCACCTGCACAGGATTGGCAACACCTCGCAGTTTCACAAGAGATATCCCAGGAAGGATTCTCCTCCTCCAGCTTTCTGGATGTCCTTGCACCAAATGAATCTATAATTGCTGAGGGACTAAATGGAGACGCTTGTGTACACCAACTGGGAACCACAGACACCTCTACAGCCAACTAACCTTAACTCCTAATGCAAGTTTTAACAGTGTACATTTGAGACAACGGACCGATTAACCTTGGGCAAACTTGTTGGTTTAGTCTAGATTAACTAAGCATTTCAAAATTGCACATTTTAAAGTCCCAGTGTAGCTTTTTCTGGACATAGTTATTTTGTCTGACGAGTCATAAACCCAAGGGTATTTACTATGTAAATTAGAATGACACAGAGTGACGAAAAGCAAGTAAATATTCACCTTTGAGTAGATGTTACCACCAGATGCTTGTTATTTTATTATTAACTAATAATTTTCTGTTTTACAGTTTCAGCATAAGTAAACCAAGATATTAAATTTATGTATCAAATATAATCTTTTACAGCAGTAACATGTTTTCACAGCAGTTTCATCTTGAATATGTTTCATCTGAAAATAAAGTTGACCCCATCCCGGACCAAAATACCAAAATAATTACCTGTTCTTCTGTCAAAGTTCTTGTTGTTGATGATAATGCACTGGCCGATGCTGGGGAAATTAAGACTGTATCTAAAGCTGTGGGAATTGGGCTTGGCATCCACATCCATGGAGGCAGAGGCAGACAAAGACCCCTCTGACCTGAGGGACAACAAACAATAACACGGTCTATTATGGAAGCATAAACGGGACTATATTCAAATGATAATGTAAACTTGAAAATGTAATTCCACAATAGCATTATAAGTTCACAAATGTATGTGTTATTTGAGTAAAAATGAACTTGCAATAATCCCATTTTCATTTTCACATACTTGTTTGGGCGTTCTTTGACTATTTTAAAATGAAAATGGAAAAGCTTTTTGACATTTAATTTTCAAAGTGGTAACCCGCTATAAACTGGACAATATTCAAATGTTTATTCAAATTTGAAAACGAAAATGAAAATGGCATTATTGCATTTTTATTTTTACTCAAATAACATGTGAAAAATTATAATGCTATTGTGGAATTACATTTTCAAGTTTACATTATCATTTGAATATAGTCCCGTATACGCTTCCATAGTCTTTAATTAAAATGTAAGATAACAACACGATATAAGTAATGCAAGCCGAATAAAGAGCTAATATTACATGGGGAGTAAGGATTGAAAAGTGTCAGTTACAGACCTGTATTAGTGCTTCATATGTGACATAAATAACACGATGCTAAAACAGTTTACAGAAGTACAAACAACCGCTAATATATGGCAACTAGCGGGTGACTAATGTGCTAATAACAGTGGATTAGTCTGGGAAATAACGAAGACAAACAGCTTCCTCATCGCTGTCTGCTAACTTGGCCTGAACAACAATAAGCTGCTATAGTTAAAGATCCATAACTAGCTAAATTAACCGTCACTCACTCTTGTCCATCGCCTCTCCTTGCGTCTATGGAGTCTTCTCCGGGTCCAGGTCCGTTTACCGACATAGCGTTATTTGTGATAAAGCTAATCTACCACAAAGCACACAGTGAAATTACACACCCTGTGTGATAAACAACGAACCCAGCAGACAACTAATGCTAACTGGATGCTAGTCGATGCTGATGTCATGCGGGGATGTACTCGTTTTATCCTCCCACGCCTGCCGTGTGAGAGACGAGTCACACAACAAACTCCTCGGATGAGGGCCGGAGCCAGGTTATTTATTTATTTATTTATTTATTTATTTTAGAAAACAAACAAAGAAACCTGTATAAAAAACAACAACAACTGATTACTTGGATTTTTATATTGTATTTATTCAATTAACTATGATAAAGTTTTCTCTAATCACTCCACCCCGCGCACACAACCCCAACGTTGAGGTCTAAATGCTGTTTCAAAGCTGCTTCTCTACACTGCTAAGAATTTAATTCTGGTACTGAAATCTGAAAACTTATTTTTGTTTAAAGGTAGTCAAATTTAAATATAATACATCTCAAAATGCTAAAAAAAAAGGTACCTTGTAAAATACCCCCTGTGTTAAAGTTTCAATTTCAGACTGTAAACCCCGCCAGATCCCTAAACCCCCCCAAATTTCCAGAGAAAATATGGCCCTGCTCCTGATGTTACTGTCTGTTTGTTGTATCAGATATTTTGATGCATAAAATCTATAGTTTTTGTATTTATAAGTGGATATTTCAAAGTCAATTGTTATTTTCTCCTCTTTGTAGATAATTGGCCCCATCCTACTTTGGATGGAGTAGCTCTCATATCCAGAAATCTGACTGACTTTATTAGTGGACCTAAACCATGATAAGTCAGACTTGAGACCAGGAGGCAGAGTTGCAGTCCTACACGCTTCTCTGCGCTTCCAGAGCAGTTACCCACCCAAACCTCCTTAGTGATGGTGTATGCCCCCCGACCATTTAAATTAATAAAACCAAAAGTTAAAAGAAAAAGGAGTTACACATAAAAACTTAAACAAAAACGTTGAAATAGCACAACAAAATAGGAGAATTAAATGTGGACTCTTAAACATCAGATCTCTGTCATCTAAAGCTGTACTAGTGAACGATTTAATATCAGAGTATCATATTGACTTAAATTGTCTTACTGAAACCTGGCTGGGTCATGAATATGTTAAATTAATCCACTCCGCCCAGTCATATTAATACTCATATTCCTCGAGGCACCGGCCGAGGAGGTGGAGTTGCAGCCATCTTCGACTCAAGCCTATTAATCAACCCTAAACCTAAACTAAATTCTAACTCATTTGAAGGCCTTGTTCTTAATCTTTCACACCCAACCTGGAAAACACGGCAGCCAATTCCATTTGTTATAGTGTACCGCGCTCCTGGTCCATATTCTGAATTTTTTTCTGAATTCTCAGAGTTTAGTCCTTAAAACAGATAAAGTAATTATTGTAGGTGATTTCAATATTCATGTGGACATTGAAAATTATAGCCTTAGTACTGCGTTTATCTCATTATAAGATTCGATTGGCTTTTGTCAGAGTGTGCATGAAGCCAGTCACTGTTTTAACCACACCCTCGACCGTCATCTGACATATGGCATTGAAACTGTCCATTTAATAGTCTTTCCACAGAATCCTTAATTATCGGGCCATTATTTAATAACTTTTGAGCTCCTATTACTGGACTACACTCCATTAGGCAAACACTTCTACTCTAGATGTCTATCTGATAGTGCTGTAGCTAAATTTAAGGAAGTGATTCCATCAGCATTTGGTTCTGTGCTATGTCTCAATATAACAGAGTACTCTTGTGCTGATTTCAGCCACTCCCAAATCCACCAAACGACACTCAATTCTATTGCCCCTCTAAAAAAGAAGATAATAAAACAAAGATTAGCTCCATGGTATAACCCCCAAACCAAATTAGAGCAAACATCACGAAAACTTGGAAAGGAAATGGCGTTCCAACAACCTGGAAGAATCTTGTTTAGTCTGGCAAGATAGTCTTAAAACATATAGGAGAGCCCTCCGTAATGCCAGAGCAGCTTACTGCTCATCATTAATAGAGGAAATTAAAAACAACCCTAGGTTTCTTTTCAGCACTGTAGCCATGCTGACAGAGAATCACAGCTCTATTGAGCCATGTATTCCTATAGCCCTCAGTAGTAACAACTTCATGAGCTTCTTTAGCGATAAAATTTGAGAAACATTTCATCACGTCCTGCCCTCAACCAGTACCGATCTTCAAATACAGGAACCTTAGAAACAACTGTAAAATCTGATATATATTTTGACGGCTTTGCTCCTATCGACCTTCTTCAACTAACTTCGACGATTAATTCATCTAAGCCATCAACCTGTCTCTTAGACCCCATTCCAACTAGGCTGCTTGAAGACGTTTTACCCTTAGTTAGCACTTCTTTACTAGATATGATCAATCTGTTGTTATGTACCACATTCCTTTAAAGAAGCTGCAATTAAACCGCTTCTTAAAAAGCCCACTCTTGATGCAGGGGTTTCAGCCAACTATAGACCTATATCTAACCTCCCCTTTCTCTCTAAGATCCTTGAGAAAGCAGTCGCTGATCAGTTGTTTCTAAATAACAATAGTTTATTTGAGGATTTTCAGTCAGGATTTAAAGTGCATCATGGCACAGAGACAGCACTGGTGAAAATTACAAATTACCTTTTAATTGCATCGGACAATGGACTTGTCTGTACTTGTCTTGTTAGATCTTAGTGCTGCATTCAACTCCATTGACCATCACATCTTATTACAGAGACTGGGACATGTAATTGGCATTAAAGGAGCCTCAGTAAGCTGGTTTAAATCCTATCTATCAGATCGATCTCAGTTTGTACATGTTAACGGTGAGTCCTCCGTGCACGCCAAAGTTAGTCACGGAGTTCCACAAGGTTCTGTGCTTGGACCTATTCTATTCACCTTGTATATGCTTCCTTTAGGCAATATTATTAAGAAACACTTCATAAACTTTCATTGTTATGCGGATGATACCCAGTTATATCTATTGATAAAGCCAGATGAAACTAACCAGTTAGCTAAACTTCAAGCATGCCTTAAGGACATAAAAACCTGGATGACCTGCAATTTTCTGATGTTAAACTCTGACAAAACTGAAGTTATTGTACTTGGCCCCAAACACCTCCGAGACACGTTATCTAAAGCTATAGTTGCTCTAGATGGCATTGACCTGGCCTCCCTTACCACTGTAAGGAACCTCAGAGTTATCTTTGATCAGGATTTGTCCTCGAACTCCCACATGAAACAAACTCCAAGGATTGCCTTCTTTCACCTACGTAACATTGCAAAAATCAGGCACATCCTGTCTCAAAACTAGACTATGGCTGGACTATTGCAATTCCTTATTATCAGGTTGCCTAAATAAGTCCCTTAAGAGTCTCCAGTTAATCCAGAATGCTGCGGCATGTGTACTGACAAGAACTTGGAAAAGAGATCACATTTCTCCAATATTAGCTTCTCTGCACTGGCTCCCTGTAAAATCCAAAATAAAATTTAAAATCAGTCTCCTCACCTACAAAGCTCTTAATGGTCAGGAAGCACTGTATCTTAAAGATCTCATAACACCATATTATCCGACTAGAACACTGCGCTCCCAGGTTGCAGGGTTATTTGTGGTTCCTAGAGTCTCCAAAAGTACATGGGAACCAGAGCCTTCCGTTATCAAGTTCCTCTTCTCTGGAATCATGTCCCAGTTTGGGTTTGGGAGGCAGACACTATCTCCACATTTAAGAGTAGGCTTAAGACTTTCCTCTTCGATGAAGCTTATAGTTAGGCTGGCTTGGGTGAGTCCTGAACCATCCCTTAGTTATGCTGCTATAGGCCATATAGGGCCTCCCATGATGCACCTCTTTCTTCTCTCCTTCTCTCCCTCTCTATCTGTGTGCATTTTTATCCCATTTCTGCATGCTACTAACTCGACATCTTCTCTCTCCCATAATTCTGTGCTTTCTCGTCTCTCTCCTCTCTCCTTCTGTCGCTTTCAGCAGGTATTTCTGCCTCCAGAGCTGCAGAGACTGGATCTGTGGTTGTGGGCCACCTGCTGCCCCTGTGTTCCTGCTCAACAACTGCTACTACAGTTGTTGTTATTGGCTCTGTTACTATTATTGTCATTATTATTCCTATGACTGTCATTCCTACTATTATTATTATTATTACCACTACCATTACATTATTATCACTTTAAAATTCTAGGTGGTATTTGCATTGTGCTTCCCTCTCCCCCCTTCTCTCTCTCTCTCTGCCTCTCTCTCAAAACCTAACATGGCAGGGGTGGATGGCCGTCCACAATTGAGTCTGGTTCTGCTCGAGGTTTCTGGCTCTTAAAAGGAAGTTTTTCCTTGCCACTGTCGCCAAGTGCCTGCTCATGGTGGGATATGTTGGGTCTCTGTAAATAATATTATAAAGAGTACAGTCTAGACCTGCTGTATAGGAAAAGTGCAAGGAGATAACTTCTGTTATGAATTGGTGCTATATAAATAAAATTGAAATTAATTAAATAAGGTCTCTACTTTATCTCATCCTGGAGTCACATAATGTAATCACAAGCCTCTAGCTGTCAGTCACATATAGTATAGATGCATTAATCAGATGTTGTTCCACAAAGATGTTATTATATTGTTCGAGTTATTGTAAGAGTTAGGCCAATTATTATAGTTTTGCTCTCTCACAAAACTGACTAATCTATAGCCTAAATAGCTAGCCAGACTATTTCACTAGTAGGAGCTGTGTTTCCATGGTAACCAGAAGTAGACTGTAACTAAGTATATATACTGAAATATAATTGTACTTGTAGTTTACTTAAGTATTTCCATTTGATGCTACTTTATATATCTACTATATATATAAATATTGTACTTTTTTACACCACTACATATATTTGAGCTAGTTACTTTTCAAATAAGATTTTTTCTTAAAACAAAACATACAATTAGCTTATAAAATATGATACATTGTTAGACTTAAGTATTCAAGGGAATAAAACGTATTCACAACTACCTCTACATCAACCAGCTATAACATTAAAATAGTCACCAATTTTTTTTCAGGTCTATTTTTTCAAAATGACCCCCATCAGCTACAGGATGCTGCAGCTGAGTAAAAGCTGAGTAACTACACAGAGCAGATGGAGCCATACTTTTATACCTAGACATCAGTAAATATATTTTTCAGTACAATATGACTTATAGTAATTAGATTACTATTTGAGTTTGCATTTAAAACTCACCGAATTTAACATTTGGTTGTTGTTTTCATTCCTTATTTATGTGGCACATGGGTGAGTATCGCCAAAGTCACTGTCTATACACTAGTGTAGGCAGGTTAAAATAAAAATCTTTTCAAAACATTTACTGACTAGTAGAAACCATTTGAGATGCTTTGTTTGGGAAAATCAAAAGATATGCACTTCATTTCCATTCAGACTTTAATATCTTCAACCTCTACCACAATCCTGCTAAGAAACTGCATTGATGGACAGAAAAGATGGAAAGTATGCTCAGAACAGTGAGTCAGTACATATGCATATTTTAAGTAATGGAAATATGTTTGCAATTACTGAACATGGTATAGGAAAAGAAACTCAAAACAAACTCACAAAATGACAAACTCTTCAGGAGCCAACATCAAAAGTTGACAGTTTATCAGGCAAATCACATAGGGCATGATAAATAATGGATGTACTGTAAGTTGTGACATTGTGTATAGTGACAGTCTACACAGCGCAGGGCAAAACAATCATAGCCGGAAACAATAAAAGGGGTGACAAAGGTAGAAACTTAAAAAACACACCAATTGAATGATGGGGCTATGCAATTTAGAACAGTGGCTAATAGTCAAGATTATATATAGTATATGTCGAAAAAGACAGGACAGAGACCTGTGTACTCATTCTGTAATTTAAGCTGTATATTCCTCACACACACACACACACACACACACACACACACACACACACATACAATCTTCATCATCTGTTTAAATGATGTATGATGCAACAGTAAATCATAGTAAGGAACAGTTCAGACCAAAAGAAAATAATATAATTTAAAATAAAAGCTATCCTAGTTGGTAGAGGGTGGTAACTCAGAGAAAATGCATCCAGAGCTGAGAAAATAATGAAAAAAAAAAAAAAGTGCATCCCCGACATTAGATTCTCCATCAATATAACCAGTTAATACCACAATTACTTAACTATTTTAACATATTCTATTTACACAGAAATATTTGCAACATCATGTTTTGTGATCTTCATTTTCAGTGTCCTCCTTTTAAGTACACTTGAATATAAAATGAAATTTAGATTTCTATCAGTCACACAGTCCTTCCACTCGTATGACAAACAACAACAGAGACAAATATAATGACAGAATTCAGTTATTGCAGTTTTAGCGTTCTCACTTCACACATTTAATTTTGTGCCACATGTATACGCACTGAGGCACTCTTATTGCTGTCTGATAAAAATCTACACTGGCAACACACAAAGACTAAAATAACCTAAATCAAGATTAAAGCTATGATTAATATGTTTGAAGGAAACCAGGAAGACAAAAACACTTGCCTCACATTTCCCTTCACTAATCATCAAGCCAGTAGAAATCAGCACAGAGCTCAGTGACAATTTGGAGCACAGCTCTGCTGCTCTTAAATCAACCTCAACTGTTCAAATGGTGAGTCTCGACATTTACTTTGAGAGCAGAAGTGAAATGGTTGATTCAAATATTAGTAAGAGCACAAACTTCAGGTATGAAAATACAAGTCTGGCATTTGTGTACTTGGGTGGAGAATCAAAACAGGCTTGATAACACAATTTATCTTCAACATTAGTATTTGAGTCAATCCCATACACAATATGATTTTATTTTATGAGGCTCTTGCTCTCAATGACCTGATCAACAGCTACACTCTTTAAAGAGCAACTTAATACAGTTTTAGCTTGAGCATGCCCCCTTCACAAATTAAAAAAATGCATCCACCGCTCATCCTATATGTCAGGGGCTTGGGAGTTGGAGGTGAACGTGATGTTGCCTCATAGTTTAGCGGCGTGGTGTCTCACAAAACATAATAGATTTTTCACAGGTTTTTGGGGGTCCAGAGCATAGAAGTACTGGGTTTTTCTCTGTAAAAAAATGAAAATAACTTCTGTTGTAATAAACTCTATAGAATGGGAACAGGATAAATTTACAGATTTCTAAATGGTTTTTCATTGGTATTTTTTATTTTATTTAATATTTTCACTGGTACTTGATATAAATTTGTTTGGTGCCATTATTTCAGTTCATATAGCATTCAATATGGTATATTAAATAAAGATCATATATTCTATTAAATATCATTCTTATAAAGTGAAAACAAGTTTTTTAAATATGCGTGTGTAGCCATTTAAGACCCACAATTAAGGATTCTTAAGATCACCAAACCAGACTTTACCAGGTCAATATAATAATCATAATGAAGTACTTTTACATCTCTTCACCACTACCATGTATTTTACAGAAGGATTGGGGGAATATAGGGTGAAAAAAAAAATCACAAAGAGATTTTGAAATTGGCTAGTTGAGTGCAAAATGAAAAATGAATGAAAAAAGGCTAATATTTAGGTATAGTTGTTTCACTTCAGGGAATAAAGTAGCACCATAAATCACCTTAAATTCAAAGACAAACTCTGTATCACGTCTTGGTATTAGTGACACTTCATATTTTATATCAGTCCAAAAACAATTGTTGAAATATGCCATTAATTACTTAATACTTAGAAACAGTATTTATCTCTCCTTTGTCAGAACCACTGAAGCCCATGTTTCTATGCATTTGATGTGGTCTGAAACTGGTATAGTGAATATTTACTATGTGAACTATTAAACAGGTTGGGTATGATTAAACTTAGTGTTGCTGTGCTGGGGAAGCTGCAATAAATTTATGGCTAAAATAATCATAATCCAGAACGCACAACAAAAACAAACATAAATTATATGTTATGTAGTAGCTCACTCTATCTATGCAAACCTTGTATATTGTAAGATGTCATCTGGATGAATTATTCCAATAGTGCTTTTAAAGAAAACTCATAATAATATTACTAGAATAACTTATTGCCAAATGCAACTCAAATGCTGTAACAAGCAGTGGACCAAGACCAAGATAAACATCAGTGTTTGAGAGGCAGAGAAATGGATTTCTGAACACTAATCAGCTGCAATGTTACAACAATGCTACAATGTGCATTGTATCTATGTTGAAAGTGAAGTCCAGATGCCCTTAATCCTGAGCAAATCACTGCTGGAAAAAGGAGCTGAGAGGGACATTGAAGATAGGTTGATGTCAGGTTTGATTTCCCACTTTAGCTGATGCATGGTAGGTCACCTCTTACCATCTTCTCATTTATACACCACAGAGGAGAACAGGCAGACGTGGCTGGGATCAGAAGATGTCAGGGCACATGTCCCAGCTGCCTTGGTCCTTCGCCTCCCAGTAACCGCCCTTGTAGACATGCAAGGTCTCTCCGGATACAGGGTCGTCTAACTTCTCAAACCACAGTGCTTGGTAGTTGTCTTGATGGGCGCCTAAAGGAGGAGAAAGAAAATCTTTTACCAAGAAGAAGCTTTAGAGGGACCTGAGGTGAGGTTTGAGAAGCCACTGAGCCATGACAACACACCATGCTTAAATTAAGCTGATAAGCTCTCAGATGTATGACTAAGAGATAGAGATATTTAATGTTTCCGATTGCTTGGTCTTCAAATGCACCTTATTCAAACCGAAAACAAAACAAAGGAGCCGAATTATAGATAAGTACTCAATGAAATCACCAATTTGCTCCTCTGCCATGTGCCATGTGGAGAGAATAAGGCTCACAACTAGGACCACAGGACCACAGTACACTGATCAATAACAAAATGCTACTCTAAAATATTCAAGTACTAGGTTTGTGCCAATTCTACAGTCAGCTACAGTCCACTATAAGGTTCCCTAAAGACTACCAACAGAAATCTAAATAACAAAAAACAAAATAAAACTGGGGAAAATGGAGAGCAACACTGACGTTACTTGCTTTTGACTTGAGCTCCATAAGGACCTTCCTTGCCTTCCACTAAGTTGCAAAGGATGTAAAGAGGAAATGATGGAAGATGAACAGAGGGGTTTTTAATCTAGATTCAATTAAATTCCTAGAAAATTAGAAATTATTCACACTATGTGTTATGTCATGATCAGAATACTTGCTTAGATAAGGGAAGAGCGATGGTCCATAAGGGGCTGAAAATAGAAGAATTAAGGATGAATCTTTGAGAGTTACGATTTATAAAAGAATGGGTATGATCTGAAGACGAAGATTCAAAGAAGAACAGACGATGAAATGTAAAGGGCTACTTGCATGCAACAGGTGTATGAGGGGGAGAGTCCTCTGTGTCAGCTGAACACCAGCACAAAAAAAAAAAGATGTGAATCCCCAACTCAATCCCAAATCCACACAAAATTCTTGTTTAAGTGCTGTGTGTAGCATTTTAAGAAAAATAGGCTTGTCAAAAATACTGCGACAGCTAAACATATTAATTGTAAACAAAAGGCAATAGTTGGGACACATTTTTGACCTCTAATTCATACATCACTTCCTGTCACGAGGATCACTGCTTCTTAAGTTCAAGATTTTTCTTGCTATCGTTGTCTGCACTACACTGCCCTCTTCCCATTGTGCTATAATTTTTTCCCATAAAATTAGCAGATGATTTTATCTGACTTGGTGGCAGTGTAAGGGCTGATATAAGCTACAAATCTTCTCAGTGCTGGTCTCTGTTGTTTATGTGAATTATATTTAACGCCAAATGGTAAAAAATTAATGATGTGTTTAGTGTTAAATAAACTATGACCTCTGTCAACCTGTCACTTGTAGTTCTGTCCATGAACAAGAACAATCTTGAGTGCCTTGTTCCAAACAGCATGTGACACAAAGCAAGTTATTTCTCTACAAATATCAGCATTGAGTAACTGTGACATCACTAGTATTGAGAAACAAGCCTACCAACCTCCCATGGATATATATGGGTTCTCACTCACTGCTCTGTTAAAATGCTACACAAAGCACCTTTAAAAGCACATATTATGTAAAGTTGTGAAGTGATACTTGCTTTCATCAGAAACCTCATTTGCTTCTGTGCCAGTCTCCTCTGCATCAGCTAAATGAAACAGAAATGGATGAAGGGATAGTAAAAGGTGAATGAAGTGTTTGCAAGATGATGGGAGTAGAAGATATTTGCCACCTTCCTATTACACACACAAACATATTGTACATGTGTTTCTGCATCTAGAGTTCCTTTATAGTGTAGATCAAGGGTGGGAAAAGACTACAAGAAGAGTACTTGCTTTTCAAGGGTGAATCATTGATTGAATCCTCAGTGACAGCTTAGGGTTGAGACAGAGACAAGCAAACAAGGTATTCCAAGACAGACAAAGTGGGCAAAAAGATGAATGGATAGAAAAACACTGAACAGAAACACAAGACAAATAGATAAACTCCAAACAAAGCTCATCTCCTTCCTTTTTTTCTTACCTTCCTCAGGTGAGCTGGCTGCTTTAACAGCCTCCCTCTCCCTTTCTCGACGGGTGGTGCGCTGTTTCTCTTCTAGCCTTTGTTTCTCTGCGTTGGCCTCATCCCAACGGCCATCCTCCATTAACCGCTGGTCAGGGCGTCGTCGACTGTCTGTTGGCGCCACTCCCTCTTCAGGTTCATTGAGCGTCAAGGCCAGTGAGGAGAAGTAGTACATGTTCTCTGCTCCCTCTCTATAAAATCATCACCATAAAAGATCAGAGGCACAAAGCTACAATAATTTACATACTGCCCTACCTCTACAGCTCCATTTATTCAAAAGCTCGTTCAACTTTCCTCAATACTACCAATCTTCTTTAAAACAGAAACTCACGGTAAAGGGTTCTTTGTCCAGATTTCTTTGGCTTTGAGGGTCTGATAGACAGTTCTCTGTTTGCCTTCAGTGCCGTTCTCGCCTTTACTGCTCTGCATTACCCTGGAAAACTCCATCTTCTCATCCCAGGTTCCTGATAGCACATAATGGGCCTTCCCATCCTTATCTGTTACTACTCCTGTTACCTGAGAGACAAATACAGCTTTCCAGTTAAGAGTGTAATCAAAGAGCCTACGGTAGGCAGTACAGGGATTCACAATCAGCTTACACTCAGTAGCCTCCTTATTTAGGTACACCTGTACAATCTAATGCAATTAAATACAACAGTATAACAATAACAACAATATAAAGAAAAAGACCCACCTTTCTTGGTACATCTCTGGAGAAGTAACTGTAGGGAGCAAACTTCAGGTGACAGCGATCTCCTGTCCTGTGGTTCACCACATCTATCTCCCCTGACTGGAAGGGGACAAAGGGAAAGACAAAATGTTTTGCTGTTGAAGACTTAAAGGATAAACCTAGTAGAACAATAAGCAAAATGTTTTATAAAAGACATCAATGTAATTTATTTATCCCTAAGAAGTTACTAGTGGCGTTACAGTTTTGTCAGCTTTAAATTTACCTGGTCAATCCATAATTTTCCAACAATGATGTTGTGTACTGTTGTAGTCACTTTCTTCCAAGAGTAGTGATTGTTGCTCTTGTCAAATATACACTGGATAGAACCTGGGGATAGAGAGGGAACAATGTTAGAGCTGGCAGTGGTCATTTTTAACCTGGTCACCCAAAATATAAATGTCATATTCCACAGCTATGGTACATACTAAGGTATGAGTTTATATATATATATATATATATATATATATATATATATATATATATAAAATACAGTGTGCAGAAAAAATGATTTATTTTAAGATCTGTGCAGTGACCACTGCATTGACTTACAGTGAAACAACTACCATGATTGTAAGCAGCTGTCACATCAGAATTGGCAGGGTGGATTTTTTCTTGTATATAATAAAAGCATAGATTGCTAGAGCTTGCCAGACTAGCTATTGTAGGTAGTGTCATCATTTTACAAGTTCAAAACAATAACTCATGCTAACTCCCAGTCATACTATATATCCTCTGTTCTGTTTTTAATCTTTCAACTATACGAAAGAGATACTTGGAAATCCCAATCCCAATTATAAATGATAAACAGTGAGAGGTCAGTCCTGCTGGCTCTCATACAGGCCCAGGTTCAACTAGATTAAACCCAACACAAAGTGAAAGCATTTTACCCTCCTGCATTCAAACTAACAGACTTTTTTACTCACTGATACAAAAAGTGTACTCTTCAGGCTTGCTATTCGGCCTGCACACACTCACCCAAAGGCATGATAGAGAGATATTTTCCTCTAAACTTGCTGGCCAGGGTAATTTCTTGTCTGAGGCTCCAGCCCTTTTCAGAGATGGCATGGTGAGCTGCAGCAGGTGGGTGGTGGCTCACCTGTGAAGAGATAACAAAGTCAAGATCTGATCATCACAATTATGCAATGGCTTAAGACTATTCAAGCATAAACATGCCTGCGTAAACATAATTAAAGCATGTTGAATTTTTAGAACTGGAATCTGGTCAAACATGAATGTGATCCTATAGATGAAACTAATACTTTTCAGTCTGAACGGAAACAACTATAGTCTGCAAACGTTACTTGTTACATGTGTGATGCAGCCTTTTCATGGCTGGTTTGACATACCTGTTCACAGAGGGAGCGGTAGCCACACTCTCTTAACCGATCAAGCTCAAAGGTTTCTCCCAGCAGAGGATTGAAGGGTTTTCCTGTGCGGTGGACAGTGGTGGAGTAGGAAGAGACTGTGAAAGCGGCCACATAACACATCTGCTCTAGAGAGCTCTGACATTTAGCAGCCTTATCCAGCAGCTCGTAGTACTCCAGGTCTTCAGATAGACGTTGCAGCATTGAGAGAGGCTCATTGAAATTCACCTAGTAGGTACAAAGTCACAGAGAAAAGAAGTCTGATTACTTCTCACAAGGAAAAGCCACTTGGATACCAACAAAAGTGCATGTTTCTTACAGGCATTGGTATCTTTGAGAGCTCCTTTCCAATACAATTCTTCATGATGCTCCACAGATTGAGGTAATAGTTTGGCTTGTCGGGGATACGAGTCCGTCTTTGTCTAACTGGCTCTAGCTCAAGGGGCTGTGGAGACTCTGGATTGGATGCCAAAGACAGTTCATCAAACTGGAAGAAAAGAAGAAAAACAGCCTTAAGGGTCAGGTGACTGTGGTCAATACAGTCAATACAAATCAGAACTTGCTTGCAAAAACAAACTTCACACACATTTACCGACTGATCGTCAATTCCAGTCTCACTGCTAATCCCACTAACGTTGCTGCCAGATCTCCTGGTGGACAGATAAACAAGAAAGAATAAAATTTAAAAGAAAAACAGTACACACAGAGAGAAAATCATAAAAAAAACCCAACAAAAAACAAGGTTGAAATTAAAAAATGAAATCACTGATATTTGAAAAAGACAGACAGTTAATAACCTGTGATACTTGGGGTCAGCAGGGACAGTAATAAACTCTGCTGGGTCTTCCATAGCATCAAAGAACTCATTGTCATCATCCTCGTCACTGGCATCACCTTTTCCTGAAACACCACCTAAGGTCAAGAGAGACAGTGAGAGAATAAATGACTAAATGGCTCAACTGACCTCAGTTGATTGGTGCAGGTATGTGGCATGGTGAGCATGCTTTAAGTAACATCAAGGGTCCTAAGACAGAAGTTCAGTTGGGGATGAGAGCCATACCTTTGCTACCCAAGGCGGGATTGCTGAATGAAGAGGGGAGAACTGTAGCTCCCCTGAAAGCTCTTTCCAAGTGGTTGTGCTGTTTGGCCAGCTGCTCCAGAGTCTCCTCCAGCCGTATCCTCTGGTCTCTTTCAACCTGTAAGGCCTTCTGCCAGCGCTTACTGTGGCTCTGGGCCAGGGAGAGGAAGTCTCTACATGCCTTGGGGAACATGCAAAAACCAAGAGCAATATTTCAGCAAGACAGTCAACAACAATGTTGTGCGTTCCTCAGGAATTAACACTTGGGTAACTTACATTGATCATGGCATTAGAGGTGATTCTGAATAGTGTGGCTCTTTCTGTAACTTGTCTGATCTTTTCCCCCATGTCCCCTCCGACACGAATCCCCTCCAGTTCTGACAAAGACCTGTGTGTGTGTAATAAAGGAATGAATGAATAAAGGAAGGAACAAATAAACAGGCAAACAAAATAAATAAATTACTATCACCCTTCTTTTAGATAAGTGTTTTTTTCTAAAGTAACGAAACTGCTCAGTCTGATAACCGATACCTTTGGAGGGCAGACCCATGTTTGACAATGAGATCGTTGCAGGTGGTTAGGTCCTCCACCTTGCTGTTGAGTGTGCGTAGTGTGGACTGGACTTCTGAGTTACGGCAGCCTCCACCCTGTCCTGAGGTCGGGTGCACTGCAGGACAATCGTCACCCGAGTCATCTGAGGGAGAGAACAGGGAAGATAATATGAACAAACAAAGAAATGTAATGATTAAATGCTTTACACACAGAGAAATACACACATTTGTGCCTGGCATAGGTGCTGCTGTATACGCTATTTAGACTTTTCTATGCATTTTCACATTCTCCAACATATTTATTTTCCCCCTCACCAGACTCAGCCTGCATGTGGACAGCCTTTGCCTTGGCGAGCTCCAGGGCAGTGATCCATCGCTGGCGCTCTACTTCTGAGCTGGCCTTCAAGTGGTAGGTCTGCGCCCCTCCGTTGGAAATGACAAAATTGCAGGAGTCCTCCACAGCAATATTGGCTGTGGCCAAGTTGATGGTGCCTCGGCATGTGTGACCCATCTCGGCCTGGGTCCTGAGGACAAACAGAATGAAGGACTGTCAAATTCAGAGTTTCTAAATCCCTGTTTGGTGAAGTAAGAATTTGTTTTTTGTAATGCAACTGTATATTTGCTTAAAATTGCATATAGAGTGCTATTTAAGAACTAGAAATCTATTCTACTTTATATTAAACTTTCAACACACATAATCAAAGTTAGCAACACCCATTGTGTGACATACCCCCTCCCTTAGGTACCACCTTGGCTTCCTGTTGAGCCAGGGAACACCCTGTAAACTCATTACATATCATTACAAATTCAGTCATATACATGTAACTTACCTATAGTAAGACAGCAGTCCATTGCTCAGAACAAACCAGCGTCTCTGGTAACCTTTAATGTAGTTAGTCCATTTGAAGAGCCAACCCTTGTACGTGTCTCCTGGGGTTGGAGTAGGGGGCTTAGGCTCCGACATCACAACAGACTGTGGTTTCACTGGGTGAAGTTAGACCCTGTGGGAAAAATAACCTAATCAAGATTTGCATTGATATTTAATTGTTGGCCATACTATTCAGTCTGCTTAATGTGCATTTGACACGAGTAGACTAGATTCATAAATTCATATATATATAAAAAGCAGAATGATTGTGTTGGTTTAACTTTCTGGTTCTTGAAATTGGAAGAAACCAAACATCAACAAATACTAATCTAAACTAAACCATTAACGTTACAACAGCTATATACGTTAGCTAGGTAGTTAAAGCCATATATGAATTAGCACACTGAGCTGTTGCTATAATGCCGCTATGATAGTTTGCAGCTTGGATTCAACGTTAACGTGGAATCTGCAAATTACAACATAACAAATGGTGGCGTACTGACTTGACTCCTAATAGTCTGTTTAGGTAGCGTTTAACGTTACACTGTAACGGCAACTCTCAAAGATTGAGAAAACACAGCTCCCTACCGATAACTTAACCCATCAGTAATTTTCCAGGACGACATACAAGTGTCAAGTAAACATAGCCTGGTATTGTGAGGTATTTCGAGGAAAACGAAGCCAATTCCAAACATCAAAGCTACTTAAAACAGTGTCCGTCACTAAGCTTGCTGCTAGCTAAACAACAGGAAGCTGTCACACAGCCTGACACGTCGCAAGGCGATGCTAAATATTTAACTGTGGAACTCTCTCTGTTTCTTCGTCAGATATTTTAAGTGACAATAAGACATGATCATATTTTCGTGAGGCTTACCCTTACCGTGCAAGACTTTTAACTATTACTGGTGTGCATGTCGTGTTGAATGAAGCGATGTTAGCTCGCTAGTGTTAGCTTTGCTAACTACTTTCATGGATGTACTAAGGAGAAGGACTACTTTGCTACAGGTTGTGCAACAAAAAAAGCGTTCGTTGAGCCCAGTAACCGTCGACGTTAGTTCCGCTGAGGACAGGCGACGTACTGAAACAAAACTGAAAAAACAAACAACTTGCAGGTCTTAGCCATGCTATAAAAAATTATCTGTAATCTTTCCCAGACTGACTCTTGATGGTTATTTGATCATCTGAACGAGTGTGCGAATTTCTTCGGTAGTAGTTAAACAATCTAATACACTTTAATACAGTTGCCTGTGCAATATCAATACTATTTTTAAGGGAAAGTAAATGCTTTTTTATGTTTTAGTTACAATTGTATTTAATTATAACTAAATTAATTTTAATCATTTTGTTTTAAATTGAGAAGGACGCCCTGCAAGTAATGACCCACCACTGTCATGTGACTTTTCAAAACCGTTACAAGGCTGCCATCTATTGTATAAAAATTTCACCCTATTTTTGGACAGTGTTTAATGTAAACTGTGGAATGCACATTCATAATGTCAGTTTATTCTCTCCAAATTGCTGTCACTTAACCAAATTCAAAGGCAAACAATTACATTATTGAATGTGACGTGTTAAGCATGACTATCAGCCCACTTCCTGTAAAAAAAACATCTTACACATTGTGTATTAATGTACAATTTTAAGTTCTAATGAAACCATGTAAGTGGAAATGTTAATATTGTTTTTTTTCCAGTAATAAGCATTTTCAGTGTTTTAATTTTTGTATTTTATTTACTGTCATTTTAGTTCTGTTATAAAATCACATTTAACTTTAAAAAAGCTGAATTAAATTCACTATCTACTTTTGTTACATAAGATCAGAACCCAAATGCATTTGAAACTTTGATAATTCTTCTTGCCCTTGTTCATTACTGGCATCTCATGCCATAAAATGTGCAATAGCTGTCATGAAACTAAACAAAGGCATTCAAAATGGACACTACCCATGTTACATTGACAAATTTAGGTTCTCATTAAAACAATATTCTCATCCTGAAGACAGTTACCTTCTGAGTAACTCCACCTTTTAAATTTGCAACACAGAAAACGAAAAACATTTCTCTCATTGGTATTCATTTTATTGGACAATTCGTTACTACAACAATGAGGCTTGTACGAATTAGGCATTAAATTGGAGCAGTTACTTTACTTAAAACATCCTGTGTGTGTGTGTGTGTGTGAGTGTGTATGTATATATCTGTGCAGTGTGTCAGTACATGTTTATGTTAAAGATAATTCCCCCCCCCCCCCAAATTATTTGGTGATGGTGTTTGCATTCATACTTTTCCCACTCCCACTAAGCACAATATATGGCGTTTTCTGAGATTTCTGCTTCTCTTGAAGCAAAGCCACAGTCCCAAGAGGAGTATCACTGCTGCTCATCTTCTTCAGCAGTGCCTCTTCCTCCAGCTTTTTCATCCTCCTCTCTGTCTTCATCTTTCCAGACCCTTTCCCATGGAACCGATGTGAAAGCTGCCTGAAAGCTTCTTTTGGAGTCAGTTTCCGCCCAGATTCATCCACATACTCAATCTTGACGTCAGGCTTATAGCTCTCCTTCTCCTTGAAATCTTGAGTGAAGCCTCTGTATTCTTCTCGGCGACTGTACTTGTCATCAAAGCCCATCTTGTCCTCGATGCAATAGTTGTCATTGGGTAAGGCGCCTTTTGGTGCTCTGACACGGGCTATCTTCTGCATTTGGGTGTCCAATAGACCTTTGTTTTTGCACAAGAGCAAGGCAGCAGCTAGGCCGGAGTTGACAATGGGCTCTTCATCCAAAATAGTGGCAGAGGCTGTGGAGAAATCTGGTTGTTTCTGCTCTTCATCCAAGTTAACTGTGCTCCATCCAACATTCTCATCCATTTCTGAGTCTGAATCTCCAGCATCATCTTTCTCTTCTTCCTGTTCAAAGTCCATAATGTCTTCTTGGTCCTCTCGGTTGCCTGACAGCCCATAAGTTGGAATATCACCCAGAGTTCTGCAAAACTCTGAGGTGGCGTTGAAAACAATGTTGTTCTTCTTCTCAGGATCATTTTCATTGTTGCCGTCATCAAGCACTTTAACCTGCTCTGCCACCTTCTCCCCAGAGTCTTTGAGAAGCTGCTTTTGCCTCAGCTTCCTCTGCTTCTCCAGTTGTTTCTGCAGCTCCTGCTCTGCCTCATCCTCCTCAAGAACAGCTGGCTCAGAAGGTGTAAAGTCTTCGTCGTCACTTATGTCCATTTCTGCCATTCTGATGTCATCAGACATTTGTGGGATATCGTGTGGCAATGTGTTTTCCTCCTCCTCCTTTACTTCCTCACTGTCGTCATCCACCTGTCTGCGGCCTCGACCACGTGTCCTGGAGCCAAAATCAGTGCTGCGAGTGTCATCGATGACAAGTTCATCTGCAGCTGTCTTCTTCTCCCTCTTCCGGATCTTCTTCACGCGGCGTTTTGTCTTTTTAAAGCCCACCATTTCCTGAGGTGTGTAATACTCAGAGGCGATAGCAAGAGCAGGCATTTCCAAGGACTGGGCCTGATTTCGTAGAGCCTCTCTCATGGCCTGAAGCTCCCGCTCTCGCTCCCCATCTGCAAAGCCCCCTGTATTCAACCGGAAACTCTTTTTCTTTTCACCCTCAATTTCCTCATCATACTTTGACAGAACAGAGCGGGTCTTAAATGTAACCATGTCATCCACACTCTCCTCTTCTTCATAGGGCTTGTAATCCGGCTTTTTCTTTTTTAACTCCACATTCTTTTCTGCTTTTTCCTTGTCCACCAGTCCCACATTTACGAGCACATCTTCCTCCTCTTCAAGTACACCTTTGTCTTGCAGGGTCAAGATGACAGTCTGGCCCTCATTGAAGGAATCCACCTTGTGCTGTACTTTGAGTCCCTTTAGATCGTGAGATGAGTAGGCATCCTTTTTGCTTTGAGCAAACTCCTCCTCAACCAGACTGCTGACACCAAACTCCTCATCCATCTCTTCCAGAAGTTTGGCTCTTTTCTCTGCCATTTCTTTTTCTTTTGCCAGCGTTCTGCTTCTCTCAACCCAAGCAGATGTGTTATCCAGCCAGTCATCCTCTGCTAGGGTTTTGACTTTTCCCAGTTTCTGGTTCTGGATGCGTTTTTCTTTCATTGCGGCAAGCTTCTCTCTCATCTCTTTCTGCTGTGCAATGAGAACAGGGTTGATGGTCTCAGCTACCATTGGATCCTCTTTGGTCCCGAGCTCCTTCTTGTTCTCATTTAATTCCAGAGGCTTCAGACCCAGCTTGGCTCTGAGTTTGTTTGTCTCCTCAATGCTGAGAGATGCGTCTCCGCTTGCAGACTGAGGCCCCACTTGTGTATTGCTTTCTTCATATCCAAGATCAACCTTCTCCTTCTTCACTCGTGGCTCCCCGCTGCTTTTTTCACCTTTGCTGCGGCTCTCCCGTCCGCTTCTGTCCCTGGACCGTTTTCGTTTCTCTTTATCCCGAGTCCCATCCCGGTCTGAAGCATCTCTGTCTCGGTCCTTGTGGCGATGTTTCTTATGTTCGCGACGGCGCTCTTCTGTGTCCTTGTCGCGGCTCTTTTCCTTGTGTTTCTTGGAGGATCCCATTATTTCCGCTGCAGGTTACAACAGTTGTAACTCAAAAACGCCACTGTTGTTAAAATATACTTGCTTGCACAGTGTGTTGAATACTGGGAGCAAAAATGTTGCTAGTTTTTCTAGGCTAACTAGCGCACATTAGCTTTGACGGCTAACTGGCTAACCGACGACACAACTCACTCAGTGCGCAGGCAAAAATGAAACCTTGTATTCACAAATCCGATATTAATCGACGACGAATGGGGATGTAGGGTGAAAAAAGCTTAGCTATATGTTTTCTTCACGCCAGGTTAGCCATACAACCCACGTTCAGATCCACATCTTTATACTTCGTCAAACGAACAGCGAATGACAATATAACTGTTTCCTGCAAATACACTTCCTGTGGTCGGAGATTAGCTAGAAGCTAATGTATACTGCCGCCTGCTGTATGGAAGTGTTTATATCAGGCCAGGATCACATCCATGAGTTGCTGCGTTTTGGGAGATAGGACGTTAACTATTATTTATCAAATGGCTTTTACCAGACTCATAGATAATGTATAAAATCTGCAATATATGAAGTACTTGGCAACGACATTTCCTCTACTTTCACTCTGAATGGTAATATCAACGTCCCCTATCTTAAATTGTAAGCTAACTAATTTAGCAAGCACAGTTTTCAATAACATGACTAAAAGCCATTATTTTAACCTGCTGCGTTTGACGTTAGCTAATGTTAATGTTGGTTTGTCCTGACAGTTTGCAAATCGTAGTTTACTGTGATAACTAACGTTAACCATAATTCGCATCTTGAAATTTAGCTTTGCTAACGTTAACGCGAGCTGAGATGCTCGTTTGCTCCAACTTTTACCGAAAGATTTAAGTTAGCTCCGTGGTGAGCAGCTTTTAGCAAGCTAGGTAGCATTAGCGAGCTACCTCAGCAAGCTTGGCAACTTTGGGGACTCGTTAGCATAAGGTATTGTGTTTTTTTAATCGACACAAATAATGTTAAATGTTGTGGTGGTGTTCGATCGATAGAGAATCGAAGTGATGTTAACCAGTGGGTTAGCTAGTGCAGGTCGGGGTTATTGCGTGTTGCCATGGCGATTCCGGAACTAGGTCACAAATGTTAAGCTAGTAAAGTTCACCAAGAATCAAGCTACGTGCACTCCCATTTTAACGTTTGTTTAAGCTAACTACAAGTGTTATACTGGTTATCGCGGCACTTTCTGCCTGTTACGCTACCATTAACCGGTGACCCTGCGGGGAGCAGTGACAGAAAGCTCGCGCTAACTCGTTGCGTGGTGGAGGGAATGTCTTATTGTTTTCCCCCGGGAACCCGAGCGGGCCACACACACACACACACACACAAAACCCAACGGCTGCTAACGTTAACGGACAGGTCACAAAAATAGCCATTAGCTACACAGTCAGTGTACTGATGTTTTCAGGGTGTTCGTGATTGGAGAGTTTACGTTAGCTAAAGTTAACGGCTGTTGGTAAGAAATGACGCATGTGATGCTTTAATGTAACTGTTAGCTAAAACAGTTTGGGTTCATAAAACCTTCCTGTGTTATTAACATTAGCGCTAGTAGTCAAATCAATTTGTAACGTATGGTGAGCATTGTGTCGTTATTAATAGCTAACTACTGTTAGCTAAGTAACCCATTTCATAAGGTTAATTAGTGAAAAGTTTGGTGTCGTTTTAAAGCACCAACATTAGGTTAACTTACAGTGACATGTAAAGTTAAGCTATGAACGTTAGTTTAACCTACTAGTTACCCTGTGATTCCATATTCTCCTGAAATGCACAATGTCCCTTTCTTGTTTGTTCGTTGGTTCTGTGTGGTGACAGGTATCTATTTTGTTGTGAATTCCAGCAAACTGTAACGTTAAGCAAGCAGTTTCCTTAACTGTGAAATGTCCTTTTTACTATAATGTTTTAATGTACACTTGTATATCTTGTTTTTTGTTCTGTGGTTTCTGTTTGATGACCAGTATACATTTTGTTGTGAATTCCAGCAAGCTGTAAGTGCGTGACATGGCAACCGGAGGCACTCCTTTTGATGACAGTGCAGAAGAGCTGCACAACTGGACTGTAACCAATGGCAGTCTGGAAGATAGACTCAACAACATGGTAAGGCCTGGTCAGAATGTTATAGAAGGCAAATGACTGGTTGTTTCATTTTTACATAATGTTACATTGGAGGGGCTCCTCAACACTTCTTACTTTTATTTTGCTTTTATTATGCAGCCAATTTCACCATTATTTGTAATTCAAACTGTAAAGTACACGTTACTCTGTAAACTTTATCTTGATGTCTTGTCACTATCATGGCTTATTGATGCCATGATATGTCTGATATGTATGTTATACATGATATGCAGCTATCCCTATAAAAGTAAACAGACATAATAATTAACAGTGTCGTTAACAAATGTTTTTGCTGTTGATCAGGACTGGGGTGTACAGCAGAAGAAAGCCAACCGATCATCAGAGAAGAACAAGAAGAAACTGTCAGCTACGGTGGTGGAGAGCCGTCTGACTAATGATATTTCACCAGAGTCCACTCCTGGCGCCGGTCGAAAGAGAGCACGCACTCCTCATTCCTTTCCCCACATCAAATATACCACCCAGATGTCTGTCCCAGACCAGGCTGAGCTGGACAAGCTGCGTCAGAGAATCAATTTCACAGACTTGGATGAGGTGAAAAGCTGCTGTACTCCATCAGTAATTATTTTTGTTCAGTGTGGTCAGTATTGTTGTTAATTCACATCCCAGGAATACAAGGATAGATTTTTTTGATGAGTGACATACTAGTAAATATATGAATGTATGTGTAGTAGCTCAGTCTGTGGACAGAGATATTGCAGTGAGCCAGTGGTTCGACAAAAAACAATAACAACAACACTTTATAACAGAACCCAGTACTCAAATGAACCAAAATGTATGCAATTTGTTTTTGTATTTCCAGGGCATTGAAAATAACTGACTGCAGAAGGCCTGACCTGTCACATCTCATATGTTGTGGTTTAAAATGGTTTTGTTAACAAGCCCCATTGGCTGCTGTTTAATATGTCTGTAAAGCTGTTTGTTAGATGGGGAGTAACACAACGCACAACTTAAAATCTGGCATTAAGATGTGTGGTAATCAGTATTAGATGCAATATTTGACTTTAAAGGTACCATGTGGATTTTTTGACCACTACTTGCGCTATAGAGCAACATTTTATGAACATGTTCCCGTACTGATTGTGTAGCTTCAATCAGCATGAGGACACACATGCAAGGCACAAGCACACAAGTGCCTAAATACTACTAGCTTTTGTGAAATCTTGAGGACATGGAATAAAAATCTAAAGGATTATCACACTGTCAAATGAAATGCAAAGTTGTAGTTCTTGTTAAGTGATAAAATGCCAATGCATTGCCATGATGCATTGGCAGGCAGTAGAGGAAGTGATAGTTGAGTTGTTTGTTGCCTGACCTTGTCCTGCTGTGGAGCTGAGAGTGGCAGAGCAGTACATGAAAACAGGAAAAGAAAGAGTGAAATCATGTAAATATTTGTAAGGCATGGTGTACAAAGCAGAAGTCAGAGAGGGGATTTGATCAATGCAGCAGGGGCATGTTTTACTGGGCTAATCAATCATGTTTATGCTTGTAGCATAGTTATCCATAACAGTGTATTTGGTTGTATACAGTGTGTTTTGGACTGACACAAATTATGTAAAAACTGTAAAAGTCCACCTTTTTACATTTTGGCTTTAAAAACTTGAACACTTATAGTATCTGAGTTTTTAAAAGAAAATGTCCAGAATCTTGAGTGGTGATTTGTCTGACTTTTATGTTATTTTCTTACTCAGAGGAGCATCGGCAGTGACTCCCAGGGGCGTGTCACAGCTGCCAACAACCAGCGCCAGTTAGCTGGAGAGAACAAGAAGCCCTACAACTTCCTACCTCTGCATGTAAACACTAACAAAAGCAGGGAGCTGCTCCCTCCCTCCTCCTCTGCCCCAGCCACACCAGCTATCTCCAAGGAAACTAAGAAACAGAGCCCAGGACTCAGGGATACGTTAACCCCTTTGGTTCCTATCAAGGATACTCCAAGGCTCAGCCGTGGTGGAACTGAGAGGGGGCCCTTAGCGCCCAGAGAATATGGGAGAGGAGAGCCGAGAATAGACAGCAGCCAGGTAACATTTGTTTTGTTGTTACTAAGGTTTTAGTCCGCTCTTACGCTTGTTTAACTTCCACTTCATGCCTTGTAGTCTGAGGACTGAGTGGAATAATGAGGTATTGGTCTCAAAAACACAGAAATCTGTCCATCAGGTAGATGATATTTTACTGAATAAGTGAAAACTTTGACCTGCTGGTGGTGGTAGAGTCAGAGGATTGCCAAAATAATTAGAATTTATCCTCTACGGAACTTGAGCATCTGTAGGAAATTTCATAGCAATTCATCTAATAAAAAAATTGTCAAGATATTTCACTCTGAGCCACAAATGTCAACCTCATGGTGGCGCTAGAGGAAAAGTTAGAGGATTACCAAATTTGTTAGGATTCATCCTCTGGGTACCATGAATGTTTGTACAAAATTTCCTGACAATCCAATTTCTTGTCTAGATGTTTTAGTCTGGACCAAAGTGATTGACTGAAAGATAGACCAACAGTGCCATCCCTAGAGCCATGATGCTATCATGGTTAAAAAGATATAGAAAAAACATCACAACTTTTAAAAAATTAGGTCTATGAATGAAGGCACAGAACCAGAACATGCTTTGATATAGAACAGATAGTTGTCCCGTGTAACACACCCAGATTACAGAGACCGTAGACACTCAGAGTTGTTGTCATATTGATTTAATAAACTTTGTTTTTGAGAAAGATGAGTTTTTTCTGTCAGCAAATTTAAAGGTGCAATTAGTAAAGCATGTCTCTTTAATAACATCTTTTGGAAGGCATGTGAAACTACAATAACATGAGCAGACATTTCTCCTCCACAACAACAAAACATAAAACAAATAAAACAAAAAATAGCCTCAAGCGGCAGTTCCGGGGTTCACGCCAACACATACCATTTAAAGGTTTTAAACTGGACCTGGTCAAATGCGGCCTAGACCTGAAAAAAGCAGTGAAATCTCCCTTTTTTGCATTTTTGCAAATAGAATGCGGTCGATTTGAAGGAAACTTTCAGGCTATGTCTCAGGTACTTCTGTGGACATATCCTGTAAGTTTTGTTATGATTGGCCCAATGGTTGTTGACTTTGGTCTATTTATGTGCTGAGCCACGCCGCTTTTGAAGTTCATTGGTCACTATCTTGAAAACTAAATAAGATATCAACAAGCTTTATATAAATTTTGATAAGCTTCGTCCAATGATGATCCACCGAAAATTGGTAGCAATCGGACTTACAGTTTAGAAGGAGATGTCAAAAATGTGTTTTTCAGAAAAATTCAAAATGGTGGAAAATCTAGTTAGGTGGTTTTCAGTGGTCCAAAAGGCTTTTTATGGAGCACACTGAGCTGGAATTGTATGAGAAATTTTAAGTCATTCGGACTTATGGTGTGAGGGGCGTGGCCTGTTCAAAATTGCATTTTTGGGCCTTGTGTGGCTGATTGGGCTCATATTTCTGTGGAAGCACGTGCACATTATTTCCAGTTATTTGGCCATCACCTTATTTGTTATGGAAAGTGAATGTTTTGACATGTTGAATTTGTGGAACTGTATGTTGTGATTGGTCATATGGCCATCCTGGTTGTTGGTGTTGTCCAGTGTCTTGTAAGCCCATATGGGCTGGGCAACATAAGGTGCAGGACACTCAAATAAACAAATCAATCAATCAATCAATCAATCATATATAGTTAAATGTTAGAGAAGATAATGTTAGGGTAGTTAGATGTTAGGGAAATAAATATGTTGCATCAACCAACATTACATAGCTTATGAGGTTGATGTTAGCTACATAAAAAGGTATTTTCCAACAATTATGAAAACTGCATCAGTTTTCAGTGTCTGAAACTCTCTTAACCTTTCAATGCTGCACCGATGGTTCACTCCAGTTTCCAAGAAACTAAACCAAGTGCAGAATAAAATGAAGGCTAGTTCAGAGGGCCTGGAGATGTGTAGTATTTTAAGGCTATAATCGATATTTTTACTATAACACAGTAAAAACACTGACAATGTTAAAGGGGTCACTCGTAGTCATGAACCTACACGGAATTATCATCTCCTTGGCTTTATAGTGAGTTTCATCTCATTGTTTAGCTGTCCGGTCCGCAACTGTACTGTTTTGGTTCACTCTCACTGCTCTCATAGCATCGTTTTCAGCAAAAAAGCTCTAAAAACCCATTGTACACTATCTGCTCAGCTAAAGAGCCAGATATTTCCCTCAGGAGTTGGTGGAGACCAAAAACAGAGCTAAAAGAGAGTGAATATTGGCCTAAACATACATACATAAACCAATTGGCCAAATACACAACTCCCAATGAATGATAATGTTGCTCAGTAACTGCTGGATGTGTAAATAAGAAACTGTTTGCGAACAAGTTCACCATAACAACTCAATAGGTGATGACATGTCAGTGTTGTGTTCACAACTTGTTTCCACTGCTCCCAAGTGGCCAACAAAAAAAAAAACATTATCGCAGGTTTAAGCATACTAATCCTTCTTAGAAAATTAATTTCACATTTCATTTAAATGAGTCCTTTTTCATATGTATACATGGCATTGTCTATGTATCACTGCACTCCAGACTTCTCTGTGAAACCAGAACTAGGATGAAAGTGAGGGAGAGCTAGTGCAGCTGAAACTAGGCTGTATTTAGGGCAATTTATAAATATGCCACCCTTGGTGCCCAGTGAGTTTTGTGCCCAACCCCCTTTCTGCCCTTAATTCGCCCAGTTTGAGCCGTCGCTGCAGATGCTTGCTAACCTTTCCTTTGTCTGTCTTCTTTTTATGTACTCTTCTGAAACCCACACCCATACACCACCCTCTTCTCTTCGTATGGTCTCAGGTGGTGAGCAAACTGGTACAGATCCGGGAGTACATCAGTAAGGCCAGCTCCATGCGGGATGACCTGGTGGAGAAGAATGATGTGCCGGCTAATGTGGAGCGTCTCTCCCATCTCATCGACCACCTCAAGGAGCAGGAGAAGTCCTATTTACGGTTCCTGCAGAAAATGCTGGTTAGTCTTTAATTTTTTCAGAATTAATCTGTTTATTTGCTTTTCAGTCTTTGCTGTCAGACAAAGGTATACAATTTCAGTAAAATGTGGTCTTTCATGTGTAAGGCTTGTTTCTTAGCTAATTAGCTTCATGGCTGAAATGGGACCTGTTTGTGTTTTTATCTTGGCAGCTTGCCATACATATATTTTTAATGGCTTGGTCTTTCTCTGTGGCCTGAAACACTTTAACAGTCAAGTCATGTTTCATGTGATGATAAAATTAGGACATTCAGAAGCATGCTATCTTCATTGCTGTGGGATGGCTTTGTTTTGTGCTTGTTATCATTTTGCCTTGACTGGAGCATTTCTGTGAAATATATTGTAGTATTGGTAAGAAACATTATTTTTTATTATGTAGACTGTTAAATTCACTGCTCCATATATTCCCACAAATATCAACAGCTCGTACATGCAGGCATTCCCATTAATGGAGCATTTGGAGCAGTATTTTTGCGTTGTGAATCATTTTCAGTTACTAAGTTATTACTTTAACAATGCCAAACAATTGTTGGACAAATTGTGTACTGCATACTTTCACCTATCTTTGAGTCACTGACTGTTCTTTCCACTATCTCTTTAGACACGGGAGAATGAGGAGGATGATGTGGGGACCCTGGACTCTGCAGTGGGCTCAGGTTCACTGGCAGAGAGCACTTCTCTTAACATTGAGGTCCGCTCTTCAGATGCCTCAAATGCAACGGTGTGTACATTTTGTTTTCAAAAAATCTGCCACCTTCTACCCTTGTCAAGGGTATCTGTAGCATTACACATAGCCATTATTATTAGTATAAGGTAATTCTATTTTGTCTTTAAATTGAGACATGAGGAAATATAAACTAAGCAATTTGTCCTTCCTCTGCTTTTATCATCGTAGGTTAGTCGTATTTGCTGTGTCAGTATCTGAGAAGCCTCTTTATTTTTTCTGCTGAGTAGCACCGCAGTACTGTTGCTGTGTTTTGGTAGATTCAGTATTTGTAATGCTATGTAGGTGTGAATTTTGTAGGGCGGTAGGCCAGAAACAGTGCGAGCTGACCAGAAGGAAGAGTTGGAGAATCTGCGTAAGCAGCACGAGCTGCTGAAGAAGATGCTGGAGCAGCAGGAGCAGCTCAGGGCCCTGCAGGGCCGACAGGAAGCACTAATGGCCATGCAGGACAGTGCAGAACAGGCACTTGCTGTGATTGAAGACACTGGTGAGATGCGCACTAACACAGTCACCGGCCTATTCACAGTAAAGTGCAGACCAGTAGTTGTTTGTGAGGTATTGTTTTTTAGTTGTTGCTGTTGTTTTTTGTTTTTCTTTCAGAAAAATAATTATTGTTATTGTAAGAACTGATTATATTATGGAAAGCATATTTTTTTTCTGGTAAATATGTTAACAGATTCTACCACTCATATTTAAGGTTAACCTAAAGAAACATTTTCCTATGTTTAATTCCTTTGACATTTTTTGTTGTCATTAGTTGTCACAGAAACCACAGGCAGTGTTTCAGGCCTGAGCATCACATCAGAACTGAATGATGAGTTGAACGATTTGATCCAGCGGTTCCACAACCAGCTACACGACTCTCAGGTACAGTAGACTCTGCATCTGGGTTGCCATAATCTACTTAAATAATAGCATTATGTCACCTAGAAATATTTCCTACATTGAAATGTCATCTGACTCATTTACTGCAGTTTTTAAATAATTGTTAATTATAATTATCACAGTATTATGACATTATGCCAATGTCAGTATGTATAGGTGGTAGTAGTAGTAGTAGTAGTAGTAGTAGTAGTATAAGATATTTATATTGTACAAAGAGACTATAATCTGTAATGCTGGCATATCCCCTAGTCACCCCTAGTCTAACTCTCATTTGACAAGCCATGTCAACTTTTTTAAAATCTGTGTTTTATCAAGAAATGTGTCTTAACTGTTTAATAACTCATTTATAGTTGAAGTTTTCTATTATTTATGCCTTATAGACAAAAGCAGTGCCAGACAACCGCCGTCAGGCAGAGAGCCTTTCCCTCTCTAGAGAGGTGTGCTGGTCTAGGGCTCCCCAGGCTGTTGGTCCACCTCAACACAGGCCTCTCCTCCACTCTGCCTCTGGTCCCCACACTGGCCTAGACACTGGGGCAACAGCTGCCAGTGCCAAACTCACTAAGCTCAAAGAACTCCAAGACAAAAAGCAAACCATGGACAAGATCCTGCAGGAGCTGCATTCACTCAGAGACCAGACACTCAATAATAACGCATGTAAGAGTATTTCCAAAGCCTTTTTGTGAAGTAATTCTGTGGCTTTTTTCCCCTATAAAGTGTAGATGAACTGCATGTGGTTTGTTCCCTTCAGGTCGTGGCTTGTCAACACAGTGCAGTCTCAGTATGGGAGGATCTTCAGATTGTCCATCTGCTCTCTGCTCTAATGGGGCCTCAGCTTCCACTTCCTTTCATCCTTCACTCACGCAACACCAAGACAGCTCCAATTCCACAGACAAGCTCAGGTACACACAAAGACACACACGGCTAAGTAGTTGAATAGGCAGGTCAGATATCAGCAGCACAGTGTTGTATAGAGTGGGGGTGGTGTAATATATCATGGTATTGTGAAACCTTGCAGACACACAACCTTCTACTTGTCCTCCCAAGTTTCAGCCTGTGCTTAAATGTTCTTGAACAAGACGCTCAGCCTTTATAGGGGTGCTTTTCTCTAGATGACTGTACTTTGAACTTTAGTAGAGGGGGGAATTGGGAAGACAATGCCCTGGCATGTCCCATAACCTTTTTAATTATTAAACGTAGTATACATTCGCATTTCATCCACATATTTGTTGTTCTTCTACTCCCTACAGGAAGCTAAAGGAGGTCCACAAGCGTTTGAATGAGCTGCGGGAATTGGTTCAGTACTACGAGCAGACTTCTGATATGATGGTGGATGCGGTCAATGAGAATGTGAAAGAGGATGATGATGATGAGGAACAGGAGGAGGATAATGGGACGGAGGATGGTTCTATGTTTGAGGCCATGTTTGACTCTGAGCAGGAGAACCGCCAGCCTTTAACTAACATCAGGTGTGTTTGTCTAAAGAAATAGATTGGACTGATGGGACTTTAATCAAGAGATTAATCATCATACTAGAGCGAAAGATAATTAATCTGCAACTATTTTGATTATCGATAATGAATCGTTTGAGTCAATTTTCAAGCAAAAATGGCAAACATTTGATGGTTTTTAGCTTCTTAAATGTGAGAATTTCCTGCTTCATCATCACCTTGGACTTTACAAAATTATGATAGGCATTTTCAGATTTTTCTGCTTTTTTTATAGACCAAATGATTCATCGACTAATCGAGAAAATAATGAGCAGATTAATCTATAATTAAAATAATTGTTAGTTGCAGGTCTACATTATACACAGACTCTGCTTGTGTGTTATATTATACTGTAACATTGCCAATGGGAGGAGAAGGTTTGTTGTTGGTTGGGCTCAAGTTACAGTATGATAGTGTTTAGCATGGTCACAGTGTTTGTAATTCTTCTACTGGCATTGTGATGTATCCATAACAGTCACTGCACTTTATCTCTTTAGAAACCCACAGCGCAGTGGGAACTGGACAGACTTGAACAGCCTGACCAATGGGCGCAGTGTCAGGAGTAGTGGCGCTAACAACCGTGATGGCAGACTCAACACTGAGTGTGAGATTAACAACCGGTCTGCAGCCAACCTCCGCAGCCTCAACATCCCCTCAGCCATAGGTACACTCATGCACACACAGATCCATGTTACACCTGATGGTAATCTTCCTTTTGGGTATTCATTGTGTATTATTGCATTTTTTTCCTGGGAGCATAAAGATTTGATGGTATAAATCTAACTGTTCTGTGTTAATGTAACTCTGGTTCTAAATTATATTTCTATAACTTTGTTCTCATTTAGAGTGCCAGTACAATAGGGACACCCCCTATAATCGGGTGAAAGATGAGGATGAAGACGGTCTCGATAATGATGAAGGGCCACAGGCTGTGGCTCCAGACAGTGAGGCATCGGGGTCTAGTCGAAGAAGCAGTCTAGGGAATGATGGAGGTTTTGCTCAGAAGGTTCATCGGCAGACAGCAAAGCAGAAACTCCGTCAGCTTCAGGAGCTGGTGGCCATGGTTCAGGTGAGGCAGATGACCGTATAATATTAAAGATTCTATAGTGGGGATGTAGGTGTTGCTTCTCGATTGGCAGAATGAAAGGAAAGGTTGTTAAAGGCCCTGTGTATAGGATCTAGGGTTAAATGTTTTCTCATTAAACCTGACATGTTGCATCTTGTTTGGCCACTTATTTATGGGAATAAGAAAAGAAAACCCACCTTAAAACAAACAATGAGCAATTGACTACAAGGAAAATGTGTACCTGTTATTCTTTTAACAGCAGTTAAGTTTTTTTAGGTTGGATTTTTCTTTTAAGAGCTGAGGTGGTGTCTGTCTCTTTGCATCGAGAATAACACAATTTCTAGTACAGAAAAGCTGAACCAATCTTAACACTGAGTAAATTATGTGTTTCTGTTTGTATCCAGAGTGATGACACAGATGGCACAACAGCTAATGAGGATGAAGCTTTACACCAACAGCCAAATAATACCAGAGCTGCTGTGGCTGGGTCGTTAGGGGCTGTATCTAAACAGAATCCCAGAGAACTCACTCTCTCCAGCAAGGCCAGGTACAGTATATAAAAGGCCTGAAAAGACTGTCTGATGGTCTATACAATTGTCCAAAAACATTATTTTGACTATTCTGAATGCTGAATTAATTTGCTTTGCATCACAACTATTGTGGACACAGGGAGAAGCTATATGAGGAGAAGCTGCGTCAGCAGAAGCAGGAGCTGAAGCAGCTCCATGAAGAGCGCCAGAGGCTCATTGAAATCCAAGGCAAGATCCATGACCTGCAGTGGGCTTGCCCTGACCTCCAGGTATTTTATGTGTTATGTCTTACTCAAATAATATGCCAAGAATCTAAACTAGGATTTGATAAGGATTTTTGGAAAGCGTTTTTGACCCTTTGTCCACCACATTTAAATCAATTAGGGTGGACTAAATAATAGGAACACCTCTCACTAAACATCATAAACTACATCCTTCAAAATGACCATAAAGTTGAACATCTCTCTTAAACAGTTTCAACAAAAACTGAACATTATAACCTTCGTGAAGGTAGGATTTATTACACAGCTGTTGTATTAGACTGCATTAGTTTCAGCTAAGTCTACCTCATAAACTGGCAACTGAGTGTAAATCTGCTGTTTCTTCGTATTTACAAAATATACCCTTTTAACTTTTTGTGGTCTCCTTTCTAGTCATCTGTGTCAAGCACAGTGAGTCAAGAGGGTTTGCTGAGGAAGGTTGCAGTTTCCACTCCAGCCGCTGTTCAGGCTTCCTCTTCCTCTGGACCCAAAACCAACTCAGCTATGCTCAAACCCACTGCTCCAGAAGCAGCTACTTCTTCAGTCACTGACAATGAGGTAAAAGACTCCACCTTGCACACACAAAGACCCTTGGCTACCACTAGTCAAATGTCAAATCGAGATATCTACTTTCAGAACAGGACAGTGTACACTTAACTGTTGCCCTCTGTTCTTGCGTTGTCAGCAGCTTTGGTCAGAGATGCGTCGGCACCAGATCTTGAGGGAAGAACTGCGACAGCGCAGAAAGCACCTAGAGTCCTTGATGGCTGAACACCAGAGGCGTAGTTTTGTCATTGACTCTACCCAGCGGATTGACGACCAAGAAGGGCTTGCTACACCCTCACAGCCTGTCAGTAGGGATGAAAGGTAGGACACATACTTCTCTAGGGGCCTGTCTCACCAAAATCCAAGATAGAAGTCAGCTAGCTTTTTAGTTATTTTACATATTTGACTTATAAAATAGAAGATTCTTGCAGGTGAACCGCAGCACATGTTGTACAACATGAGCTCTTATACTTTGCTCAAGCATATGGTGAGAGCTGTTACTTAGTGTTATTTCTTTCTTTTTTTTTAGCTGGGCTAAAACTAATGGTTATTCCATAGGCAGATAATTTTTGTTCGATTTGCTGATGTGTAATTAGGACAATGGCCACCTGGGGTTCCACTCCCTGCCACCTTGATGATGATGACAATGAGGATGTCGATGAGGATGAATATCGCTCAGAAATGGGTGCGGAGGAGGAAGAGGAGCAGGAAGACTGTGCAGAGAGCAGCTCTGATGATGACGTTCACATCTACTCATCCAGCAGAAACCAGTGCTCATACAGTAACAGGAAGAATCAAGGAAGGTCAGATGAAGTGACAGAAGAGAAGAGACAGAAGGAATTGTATTATACTGATCGCTATAATCTGTCTTTTAAAATAATGTGCTCACTTTTCTGTCTTCAGCAACCTGAAGCCTCCACCAGCCTTCTCAGGTGAAGGTAGTGGGAATCCTTCTCTTCATAACAAGACTAAGGCCAAGCAGCAGCAGCAGTCCAGAAGTTTGAACCAATCTGCGAGCCAGCATGGAGGTACACGGCGGCAGGAGAACCTGCGCTGGGCATCTGAGCTCTCCTTTGCTGAGGGCTCATGTCACTGGCAGGAACAAGCCAGCCAGTTGCAGAGACAGCTGGACTTCAGCACCAGCATGTGTCAGACACTCCTGCAGGACCAGCAGGTTGGTGCACTGAACAAATACATGCACATACACGGACACTGACCTTGATAATTGACACAAGCCTGCACCGCATTTGTAGACTTAATTTAAAGTCATAGCGGAATTGTCATTGCAGTTGCACTGTTTTCTACTCATAGCTTTCTATCAAGTCTTTGTTTAGGTGTCTTTTTATTTTTTATTTTAAAACATAATGAAACAATTGTCAACAAAGAAATACCATTCTTCTCCTCTCACCTTCTTCCACAGACACTCTCTTATATGTTGCAAACCCTGCTGACAGGTCAGTACAGTGTGTTACCCAACAACCTGTCATCACCACAGGTCCACTTGGTCATGCACCAGCTCAACCAGTGTTACACCCAGCTGACTTGGCAGCAAAACAATGTACAAAGGTGAAAACAATAGTATACAATAGTACACCACTTTATTTCTATCAAGTAGTTAATCTTTTTAAATTTTCTATAATCTGTCATACTTTTCCTTCAGACTAAAGCAGGTCCTGAATGACCTCCTTCGTCAGCAACAGCAGAATCAGCAGACTTCCTCTTCAACGGCAGGTTGGCAGACACAGAATCCTGGCTCATCCCAGGACTCCAGCTCCGGTCCCTCAGCCTCTCCTGGTGTCTTCCTCCCCTTCTCCTCCACCCTGCATCCTTCAACCAACAACTTGTCAACTGCTGCCATATCCCCGTTCCCTCCCAGTATGACATGCATATTTATTAGCTCTTGAGCTTATTTCTCAGACAAAACATGTCTAGGATGGTGTGCATTAGAAACAGAAACAGAAAGCTGACACATCTAAATGAGGCTCGGTAGACAGGGTTTTCAAGGATTTTTTAAGACCAGCTAAAGGTGGTTTTTGGTTATGATATGGTGTAGAGTACCAAAAACCCTCTTAGCTATTCTGAAATCAAATGGTGAACATCTTGGCAGTACCTCTTTGCAATACAATAAAATTAGAATATTCAAGAAATTAATATTGAAAATTTGGAGAATGTTTTTTTTTTCCTTCTTCTTAATGAAGTTCTTGTACACTGGCTAAACAATGTTGCTATTACTGGTAAGAGTACTCATTTTCAATTAGTGCATTTGAATTTGAAGTAAGTGCTATATTTTAAAGTGACTCAGACATGCAGAAATGAAAAGCCAAAAGTCCTACTGTCATGATTTGATTGATTCTTTGGACCATTAACACTTAAACTTCAAAATTAATTAAGTATCTTTTTCTTTCTTTCACTCTGCAGGCTTTAACTTATATCCACTCTTCCCTGCTCCCATGGGTGAATTCCCTCTGGGTGCAGCAGGTCAGGCAACCCCTGAACACCAGAAGCAGCAGTTGGACCCCAACACTTCAATCAAAACAGAGTACATGAGTTTCCCTCCTCCACTGCAGCGCTCTCCTCTTAACACCACTACAGAGAGAGGGTTTGTCCATAATTTTTGCTTGAAAAGACATTTATATTTATCCGTGTAAACATTAATGTTGATATATTTGTTTTCCACGTGACCCCTTTAGACCGGCTGGCTGGCTTAAAACCTCCTACGCAAACAACACCGTCCAGCATCACCAATCTAAAACGGAGCCCCAAGAATCTCCCTCCTCCTCCCCCACTTTCGCCAACCGCCACTCCCGACCTCAAGAATTTGACAGGGCGTCACAGGAAAGCTTCAGCAGCATGCCTGATCCTGTTGATCCCACCACCATCACAAAGACCTTTAAGGCCGGGCGCAAGGCGTCTGCACAAGCCAACCTGGCCTCACGAACAAAGACGCCCAATTCTAAGAGTCGTCGCAGGAGGAGCAAAGGGCACAATAAGAACAGTGAAGGTATCAAAATGGAGTTGAATCTCCTTTTATTATTTGCTGTAACCAAATTACCACAGACTTAAGGAGTACAATCTCACTAGTGTTTTCTTTTTAACTTTTTTTAATGTTTCCCTCAGGCCATGAGAGTGACAGTGTTAGCAGTACTGCAGACTTTGCCCAGGAGAGGGCAGCCCTGTCTCGTCAGAAGGACCAGAATAAGAGTCTGTTGGACAAGCTGACTCAAGAGAAACTTGACAGTAAAACTAAGCTTGGGAACAAAGGAAATGACCTCTCCTCTGGTATGGGTCAAGCTACTTGTAGTGAAAGTTAGGCACCCACCTCATCCCTCTTGTGTCTGTGTTTTTTTTTTTTTTTTTTTTGTATACATGTAATATCTGCGTTAGGCTTATTTTAACTTGGTGTTTTTTTATTATAACATCTTGTCCTTTGATATCATTTTAATTCACATTTCTTTGCACATTTGTTAGGACCACGTGTTTAATTTTAATTTTGGGTTAATTTACTTTGTCACTTTAATTTATCTTACTCACAGCCTATGCTTGGAGAACACCCTTCCTCTCTAACAGAATTGCATGCACAGAAGCACCAGGTAAACTCACTACGCCAAATTCAAGCATCATTTGGTTCTTATGTCACCTAAACATCCCATGCATGTTCTATTTTTGGCCTAATCTGAGGGCAGACTATTGTTTTCTACTCATGGATGAGATTATGCAAGTATCCACACAAATCTCATGCTGTCAAATCTTGAACCTGTAGATGCAAGCAGCGACTTCTCACTGTTTGAGGCACTGAGGGAGACCATCTACTCTGAGGTGGCTACTTTGATATCCCAGAATGAGTCCCGTCCCCACTTTCTCATCGAGCTCTTCCATGAGCTGCAGCTGCTCAACACAGACTACTTACGGCAGAGGGCACTGTATTCCTTACAGGTAAATACACACATGTAACAGTTCCTGTGTGAATGTTCAACTGCTGTTTTAATCTAGTATGGTTATATCCTTTATGATGGGCTCAGATTACAAGATACTCAGGCTGATTTACTCCTTGATTTGCCCGTAAAGAGAATATGGGGTGAGCTCTTGTCTGGGTTCTAGGTCAGAGGGGGTGTTTGGCACAGAATATCTGGTCATGTGCCTGGTTACAGATAAGATTTTGATCTTAGACTATTTCCAGACATAATTAGGGCTGTCTCGATCATTTTAAACCTTCATATTTGAGAGAGTCTGGACCAAATGTCTCTGCTTTCTGGGCCGACCAGACCCGCAGGAGACAATGAGAGACAATTAGGAGGAAAAATTTAACTTTTTAAATGGCAATCATGAGGCTGGTGGAGACGATGGGTTTTAAGGACAACTGTAGGGTAAAGGCTGGTGGAAATGTGGCCTTGAACTGCTGAGGGTAACGTCTTAAACCATACAGATAACGAAGAGTTGGGAAAATCATGAGAGTTGAGAGATCCCAAAGAGAAAACACATGAGTCTCCTCCTCCATTCTACTTTCTTAAATCATTTTGTGTTGGTGTATACTGTATGTTCTAATGAATTGTACTGTAATAATAATAATAATTCAATAATATTTAGCTTTGGCAGTAATGTAACATTAACATTCATGCCAATAAAGCTTATTTGAACTTGAGTGAGAGGTAGATGCACTGTCTAGAGCCTCTAATGAAGCCTCGTGTGGGAGAGAGAAATCGAGGTACATGTGCTATTGAAAAGATTCTTATTTTCTAATTTTGTAGTTTGAGTGTGTTAGTGTGGTAATTTAAAATGTTACTTTATTTGTGTGAGTATTTTAAAACTCCTGTAATCTGAGCCTGGACTTAGATATAAATGCAGTGTTCCCTTGAGAACATTGCACCATTAAAATAACCTCTCCCTGTGTTTCTGCCAGGATATAGTGACCAGGCACCTGGCAGAGAAAAGTGCAGCTGAGGACCAGCCTCTTGGTCCTGTGGTGTGGGCTGCAGGCTCTCAGTCTGAGCTCACACCCAGTGAGAGTCTGGCTACCAGTGATGCAGTAAGAGACACATTATTGCTTCCCAGCGTGGTATTCTCACACCTCTACCAGTCCTGAAGTTTTTCTCTCAATCCTTATTATCATCTTGTCATCTACTCTTTAAAAAAAAAATCACTTTTACTTTCTCTTCCTCTTCTTCTAATCTTTCAGTAGTTTCTGTCTCAGCCTTGTGTCTTTCATCCTTCCATGTCTCTCTTTATTCTCTGATTTGAATTTTCCCTCCCCCATCTTCATTGTCTTTGAATTTAACTTGACAACAAGACTTCAGAAGCCTGTTTGTAAAAAATAAATGACCCTCATCTCTCCATGACTCTTTTGCCAGATCAGACATGTGTTCTTTGTTCTGGGCCAAGATCCCCAGAGTAATGCTAATTGGGAGCCAGGCCTTTTGTCTGTCTAAATAATAGCTTTGTTAAAAAATGATGGATGAAATGTCAAATTTTCAAAGTTAGGAGAATGGCAAGAGAAGCCACCATTGATTGCTGTTGTTCATTGTATATGCTGGAAATGTTAGGCTGTTTTAATAGTGGATCTGTGATGAATTATCCGTTCTTCTATAATCCAAACATTTAGGCGTAAAACCGTTTTGGTTTAGGACATGTCAAATATATGCTGTGGGTACCTCATAACAGAATCTTCATCTTTTTCAGGAGGTGGTGGAGAAAAACATGAGGCTCACGCAGGACACAATGAAGAAGAGAGATGATGCAGAATCTGTGGACAATGACAGCACCATGTCAACCTCCTCCAACCTGGAACCATTTGCTAACGATGACCTGGGTATAGTTATGCATGTAGAAACCATCTGATTTTGGAAAACAAGGGGCTGCAGCTTGTAACACTGTATACCTATCTGAAACCTTTTCCACATCCCAGTATTAAGCTGAAATGCTTTGCTTATTGCCTTTAACTATATCAATCTGGGGTACCCCTTCCCACTTTTTCCAGCAGGACTACTCAGGGCTTGTCTTGGTAAACCAACCAGTTTACACCTCAGGATCAATACTACATGGCCAAACTAAAGAATATTACCTTTCACAAGAGGATTGTTTGGCAATGAAAAAAGGACAGATTTTGGGAACTTCATTGACATAGATTAGGAGTGAGGCTGGCATACTTTGTTTGATCCTGTAGTGTAAACCTGGTTACAGATGCATTAATATCCATTACAGTCTTCTCTCTTTTGCTTCATTGATTTTGAACTTTTTGGATCCCATTTCTGTCTCTCTTTCACTCCCCCGCTCTCCTTTCTTTGCTGCTCTGATAGGCAACACGGTGATTCATTTAGACAAAGCTCTGGCCAGGATTAGGGAGTATGAGCGCATGAAGCTTAAAGCTGAGTCTAACCCCTGCAACGCCAGCACTGCAGCTGCAGGTGGCTCTGAAGTCTCAAATGCTGAACAACCTTCTGCTAACCCTGCTGGCCAAGTGGAAGGTACCCAGTCATATAAGCCTGCCTGAGTACACTGTGTGTTTAATTTATCAGAATGTTTGAATAAAATTATGTTATTTGTCTGTGAGTAGGAGGTGCAGCTGGTGACGTGCGTTGCCCTCAGATTGACACCCAGCAGTTGGATCGTCAAATCAAAGCTATCATGACAGAAGTCATTCCTTTTCTTAAGGTAGGATAACCAACACAGGGAGCTGCAGGGTGGACTGTTAGCTTTGTGCCACAGAGAAAGTACTGGAATTGAAAAAATATGAACTGAACTATTAAATAATGCTTGTTAGTAATTAGTTGCCAAAAGTTTTAAGGCTCAAATTGAATGTTGTCAGTAGTGGGTGCACCACTGTGAATGTGAACAGTTATTAAAGAGTTCAATCATTCTGTAATGTTCATGTATTCTTTTATTAGGAGAACATGGATGAGGTGTGTTCCCTCCAGCTGTTGACATCTGTGCGGCGCATGGTTCTTACTCTCACCCAACAGAATGATGAAAGCAAGGAGTTTGTCCGCTTTTTCCACAGACAGCTGGGAGGCATACTGCAGGTATGATCAGTGCCAGTACCAGGTTCTTCAAGTGCAGTTGACACAAGTTTAAGCAGATCAAATAAAGAACAGCCTTTTCTGACATGTCACTCTCTTCTCACACCCCAGGACTCTCTTAGTAAATTTGTGGGTCGTACTCTGAAGGACTGTGGGGAGGACCTTCTGGTGGAGATCTCAGAGATCCTCTTCAATGAACTCGCCTTTTTTAGGCTCATGCAGGATTTGGACAACAGCAGCAGCATTGCCTTGGCAGCCAAACACAAAAATAAGAAGCGGGCTGAGCAACCCAATAAAACAAAGCACAGTCTCAAGGTTAGTTGTTTTTTCTATCCCCACTTTGTATTTTTGGTAATGTAATAAAAGTATGTATGAAGAAAGAATAACACTGGAGCACAGAAATGTGTTTGAATGAGACTTATTTAACTTTTGGTATTAATTTATTCCTCTAATAAGGAAAATATGATAGGTGGTGGTAATAAATCAGTTTCTCCAGCCTACACAGATGAAGATGATTTAATACTGATAGTGAAAATGTCAATACCACTTAGTACACCAGTAATCTGAGTTACAATAATGTCTCTCTTTTTCTTCCAGGACCAAGATGAGGCTGAGCAGGAAGGTGATACTACTCTCCAGGACCTTTACCTGCAGACAGAGAGGAAGAACAGCAGAAGCAGTGAAGCTTCAGAGGTTGAAGAGGAAGATGAGGATGAAGGGGTTGGACAAGGAATGCCTCTGTCAATCAGTAAGTGAAAATATTAAAAAGGGCCCCTTGGTATTACTTAGTGAAGAAACAACCCCCGAAAAGAAAGCCAAAGTCCAGTATATTCTGAGATTTAACTTTTTTTCCCCCTTTTCCCTCCTTTTCACAATCAGTCTGACATTTTTATCCTGTATATACCAGAATAACATAGTTAAATTAGTTGTGCCATCACAGTCAATGAGAAGTTACCAATAATGTTTTTTCAAAGTTACATCAGGATGTAATATCAGTAGTGTAGTAAAATTCCAATCATGCTAAAAGTGACCTTTTAAAATGAAAATATGTATCCATTCCCATGTGTAATGTTTTTCTGCCTGAATGCAATTGTATGTATATACACATACATGTATGCATTAATGTAACACATATACCTCTCATTCTTATGTTGTCTTTCTTTCAGGTCTTTCCAAAGCAGAGACTCAGGCCCTGACAAACTATGGCAGTGGAGAGGATGAGAATGAGGAGGAGGAAATGGAGGAGTTCGAAGCTGGACCTGTTGATGTGCAAACATCCTTGCAGGCTTCTGCTGATGGACAGGTGGAGCAGGAGGTCAGTGTTACAGTTAGTCACAAAGATACTTTCTCATAAACAATCATAGCTTGGATTATTCAACACATTTTTCTAAGTCTGACCTGTGTAATTGTGTCATGCTTCAGGGGACAGGACCCAGCGAAACCCAGGTGACCAAAACTGAACAGAGGAGTTCAGAGAAAGAAGATGATGGTGAGGCCTTCTTGATATTTTCAGTGGAAATTTCCTTCAAGCTAGAAAATGTCAAACTGGCTTTTGTCTGATAGAATTATTGTATTTTTAGACCCTTTTGTTAGTCCATCATCTTTTATCACATAAGCTTTTTTTCTTTGTTTTGCAGAAATCAACAAATCAGTTGGGACTGTGGATTCCACAGTAGAGGACCGTGACATGGCGGTGGAGGAGAGTAAAGTTGGGGCTGCTGCTGCCTCAGAAGGAAGCTCTGCAGTCTTCCATGGTCAGGATGTCCAAAAGGAGTCAACCACCACTAGTAGCCCTGACACAGACTCACCCGTCATGATTAATGTAGATGTAAGACCAAAATGCTTAGTTTAATTCAAAATATGCAAAATATGGATATATTTGTATTTATCCAGTTATCAGATTTTACCAAAATAGTGTGTTACTGTTCTCTGGAATGAAAGAACCATTACTTACTAGTAAAACACCGGCCCCTTTATTGGTGATGTTGTGTACTGATTTTATTAATATTATTGATGCAGGAGATGGGCTCAGGTAACACCAGTCAGAAATCTGACGAGGATGACTTTGTGAAGGTGGATGACTTGCCATTGCAGCTTACAGTCATGTGTGAGGTTTGTAACAGCTAACAAATTAAAACAACTCGTCGCTGTTTATATTTAGTATTCATTAAAGGAAAGTCATAATGTGAAATCCCTATGAAAAACATCTTTATCTAATGGTGTACTGTGCTGTAACATTAGGAGGAACTACAGAAGAGAATAGTGGAGGAGCAGCAGAATAACAACCTGTCTGTAGAGATCCTCAATGGGAACACTGAATCGCTGTCTGGGCTGGTGGGAAATGCACATGCACTGAAGGAACCAGGTATGGATTACAATCATGGTTAGTTAGTATTACAGTTTAATTTGTGTAGTTGCCAAATACCCTACAAAAGCCAAGACACTGTCTCTTCTTACCACGTGTACATCCACACGAGAATGATCTGCTATTTTTGTATGTACATAAACTAATAGTCCAACTATTTTAGAGTAAATTCTGTATTTGTCTTTGTCTTTTTCAGACACTGTCGGTGCCCAGAGTGTGTAAAGATTTATACAGATGTCTCAAAATCTACTGTTTTTAGCAACACTATGCTTACACCCTCAATCTACTCTGGATGTATGATTGTTGATTCTTTATCTGCTAGTTTAAAGGAGCAAAGGCTCATAATATTGGTCACAAGTTAGCTGTGACACACAACAGATAAAACTAAACATCTACACATAATCAACACTTAAGTTCATTTTATTCCTGAATGTTTAATGTGATTTATTGGTAATCTGGGGAGGGGTTGTGTTTATGCTGCTGATTACTGACAGTTAAGCCTCTGTTTGAATCTTTATAGTACTGAAACTCCTCTTCAGATCCGCCTTAGTCTCTTTCTTGTTTCTGGGATCAGTTTGACATGAGTTGATTTTTAAAAAAATTTTTTATTTGTCTTGGCCTGGCCTTATTGCTGTAAAGCTCATCTTTTCTGCACTTGATTCCTAATTATAAAGAGATTACAATAGGATGGAAGTTCAGCTGTAGCCTGGCTGATTTCAGCTAATAGTTTCTCCAGATTGAACACGTTTTCCTTTATATCAGAGCTCAAAGCTCAGACTTAACTTTTATCCCTTCAGACGCATCTTTATATACTGTTTTGTTGTGTTAATGGTTAATCTCCATTGATTTTCATGTAATTAAAATGTTGACTACAATAAGTTTTAAATAATAAAATGCTGGAACTTTCAAAACAGGTGGTGTGTGTTGACGTTGTACATCAGTGTTCTCATGTAGTTTAATGTGGGCCTTGTTAATGTCTCTTCAGACGTCTTAATACTTTTCCACTGTGTTGTACCTACAAATGTACACTACTGCTAACTAAATGTTACCATATCATGCTGCAGTTTACACTACTGCACGATACTTGAGATAGAGCTTATTAGTCTTTTAATAAATTACCCAAAAATTAATGCAACTCTTTCAATAAGATTAATCATTTCAGTCATTTTTCAAGCAAAAATGCCAAATATTCTCTGGTTTCAGCATCTAAAATGTGAGGATTTGCTGCTTATTTGTACCATATGGTAGTAAACTGAATACCTTTTGGGTTTTGGACTGTGGTTGGCCAAAACATTTGAAGACATCACCTTTTCCTCTGGGAAATTGTGGTGGGCATTTCTCACCATTGGACATTTTATATACAAAACAATTTGATTAATTGGGAATGAAATGAAAATAGTTAGTTGCAGCCCAAAATGAGAAATGCTCACATGGTAAAAATTACATCAGAAACACGAGTAGAACCTCATATTTGGTAATCATTTTATTAATCATCTTTAAAAATAAAAAAGGAAGTGGTCAGCTATGAGGTACATTTGTCAGTAACAGTGTGTGAAGTGGTCAGTCATGTGAGACAGTAGCTGTTAACTGTTGTCAAAATGTTGACAACAGCCAAGTTTAATTAGGATTAAAACACTAGACAAAAGCAGGGCCATAGAGTGGAGGCACAAAATGGTGAGCATGGGCTGGATTTGAGACATTTAACATAAAATGTAACAATATTTTGTATTAATTGAACACAAGCATTCATCTCAGGGGTCCCTAGGCCCATGTTGCGATCCACTGGACTCATGCTGCAAAAAAAAAAAAAAAAAGAAAACTTTTACGTTTGATCCATTTTTGTACCAGTTTCCCCCATAGCAGAAAAATTTAGATTTAGTATTTTCATCAAAACTCAAGTTTTGTTCCAAGATCAGCTGAGCTTATCTCCATCACAGCTTCTCTATGCACAGAAACGCATTTGCAGGCTGATCAGGGTTCAGTGGTTGGACCGCTACCAGGGCATACAGGGGTTTGGACAGTCGCGGATATACGACTCCAATTTTCCCTCAGACACTTGCATCAGTGTTGTGTATGTCGTCAACTGTAAAAAACAGTGAGAAGTTATTTGCACCCAACTAATTAATTTGCTTTTAATTAATAAATACAAAACGGTCAAAGACTCACCTTGTTCAGCACTGGTTTGGTTGAGAGCACATCATACATGGTCTTCAGTGAGATGTTCTGAAAAGAAAGTGACAGATCAAAGGTGTCTTACCACTTTGATAAAAACAGGAATGTAACGTGTCACACTTGTACTTCAGACCTAAAAATCACATGTCTGGCATGACCAAGCTTTAACTACATCTGAAAACATTCACATCCTCTAATCAGAAACAGAAATTTGTCCAGTTCTGTACAGGAAGTGGGTGTACTCACGGTCCGTGTGGTCTGGTTCATGCACTTCATGGCAGGAGTTCTGCGATCATCCAGGAACAAAGGCTCCTTCCAGTGATCGTAGTTTGTCTCCAGGACATACCACCGGCCCAGTTTCAGGTCAATCCTCAAATACAAATAAACAAAAACCTCAACATGTGACATGCAGCTACACAAAGCACCTGATTTGTGCAATAGAGTTAAATCAGGTGATATGAAACCAAAGCTGTCATCAGTTCCTAGTTGAGCAAGTTGTGTTTCACAAGAAAATATGAAAAAAGCTGAGCTACTGACTTGTGAGTCAGGCACAACTCAAGTTAAAAACTCCACCACAGACGTGTCTATTTCCAGGAATGCAAACAAACTGTATTGTTTACATTAAATGCTCTAAACGTACAGAATAAGCCCCATTACTTACTCCAGGATATCAATACTGAGCAGTCTGGACCTGGTGATGATGCAGCCTTGGCCTGTACTGTTTCCTCCAAGGATGAAGTAGGCTGGAGCCAGCAGCTTGGTCTGAGCCAGGCGAGTTTTGGCTTCCTCGTAGCTAGTGAGAAAGGGACAAGACTGAGCTTTGGGACGGAGACATCGTCACTTTACACGGAGAGGCAGCATTCAGTTTTTATGCACCACAAACTCTTTTTAAACTCTGTTCATTTAAATCATATCTTAAAACTTGCCACTGCCTTTTATCAAATTAAACTTGGGGACTAGTCATTCATGTCTTATACTGCATGTAATTGCTGTAGTTTTTATTCTCTTTATTCATTTGTTTTATTTAGATTTATATATTTTAAATTTGCTCTTAAATCCTATTTATATATGTTTCTTCTTATATCACCTTTTGTTTCTTTTATATCTTGCCTCAATACTGTTTTATGTCATGTTAAGCATTTGAATTGCCTTGCTGTTGAACTGTACTATGCAAATGAACTTGCTTTGAAACTGATTACATTTTATTTTTCAAGATGCTAAAAAAAAGGTACCCTGTGGAGTTTTCATTGTAATAAATATTAGCCCCCGCCCCCACATTTGCTTGTCAGCTAAATCCTTAAGACCTAACGGACATGTTGAATGCATTTTCTACCCAATAAAAAAAAAAAAAAAAAAAAAAAAAATTTGCTAAACCTTTTCTTAGTCTTTTGAAACCTGCATTCTGTACATCAGTTTATGGCCTTCTTCTTACACTAGTGCACCGCAACATTTTACAGCATCAGACATTGATATGCATTACTGTCCTCGACAGAAATGCTGCTCATAGATTACAGTAACACTAGTGGCCAAAAACTCCACAATATACCTTTAAATATCAAAGAGGAATACCTGTTTGCATTTTCTAGGACAGAGCGAGTGAGAAAGCTCATCCACATCCCATCTCTCTTCCCCAAGATCCACTCCAGGATTCCTGCATGTGAACAGATTTAGTCACAAAACAGAGACCTTATCTCTAACTGTTTTGCTCAGTACTACTTCTACAAGCTTTAGTCCCTCACCAATGTATCCTCCATCGAGGCTGAAGCGTTCATTCATAGTCAGAGTGAATATGTGCTAGGAGAGAAAGAAGAAAAATCTATTTTATCTTTCTTACATCCAGAACTGTGCAAGAAGTATACACAACTCAACAGCTGTCATTGATGTTAAATAAGGTTTTATACTGGTTGAATCTTCAGTTATAATACTAAATGACTTACAGGCTTGATGCCAGTCAGCATGCCAACATATCCAGCAAAGTTTGTAGACTTGAAGACGGTCTGGTTATTTTTCTTGAAGTCGAGGTTGACCACTAGAGGCTTCAGCTTCTCACTAATGATCCATGACTTGTTTTTCACATCCCAGCTGTAAAGAGGCACAAGTCAGTCTCATGAGGTGTTATTTTACCGGATCTGAGTCAAGACTATCAAGCTTAAAAATTTAGATTTTTGAGGTGATTCTTACCCCATAAATAGTCCAAAGTCCATATTTCTACCATGAATGAGGTTACCTGTAAGAGTGCAAAGCCCAAAAGCGTGTCAGTACTGATGCAGCATTATTTTAAGTTAATTTTAATTAACAATCTCATTCTGGACAATGACCCACCCTTATCATCTTCTGCAACAACTGATGTGCACACAGTGAAAACCTCATAGAAGATGTTGAACAAGACGACTTCACCTATATTACAAAAACACAGAGGTCAATGGGACATTTTTATAAACATTTACTAAATAGGGAGTTGAGAACATTAGTGTTTTCTTACCAAGAGGAATCCCTGAAACATCTGCAATTCCTTTGATTTCATCACTGAAAGGGTTTGGGAGTGTGTCCACCATCAAAGGCTGCAGGACATTATAAAACATACTGCAGTCAAAGCCTTTCATGACATAAAAAAATACATCAGTTATTCTGAGGAAAACATAGTTTGGAGAGAGAAATGACACTCACCAGCGTAATGTCGACCAGCTCTATCAGCCTTCCACTGGGCACAAAAGCATACGCCAAGTCTTTGATGGCTTGAATCATGTTGACCAGCTTAAAAGAGAGAGATTATGAGTAAAAACAAAAAGGAGATATTTCTGCGAGACTAGTTTTAAAGTACAGCGTTCTTACATCTGTTTTTTTGTCAGTAATCAGAGCTGTCCATCTCTTGTTGGGCGGTAAGTCGAGGTCCACTGTGTACCAACTGACAGATCCTCTGAACCTGATTAGAAAGGAAAAGCTATAAAACTACTGAAGCATATCAAAAATGATACTCACAACATCACTGATAGACATGATGTTTGTTTATCTGTTTTGACGTATGAAGCATCTGACCTATCGCAGGCTATGTCTGACCAGCAAATCTGAGTTTAATCTAGTGTGGAAACAAATACATGATATATTTCTTAAATTAAATGAATCGGCAATAATTTTAGTCATTCATCGAGCAAAAATCCCCAATTTTTCTGGCTTCAGGTTCTCAGATGTGCGAATTTGATGCTTTTGTTTTATATCACAGTAAATTTAATATCACTGTAAATCTTTGGGTTTTGGACTAATTGTCAAGTAAAAACTAGCAATCTTAGGTGTTACCTGTATAATATTTTACACTATTTATTGACAATTTAGAGACTGAACAATGAATCGATAAATCAAAAATAATCAAGGGCTTGATCAGTAATACAAATAAATGTTGCAGCTGTAGTTTGATTGCTTAACAATGACTGTGGCATCATTAGAGCAATGTGCTTTCAAAAGGTATGCTGCCTTCACGTGCTGTTGGAAATGCAATTTACAGATTTATGCAATGGGAAAGAGAAAACTGATGTAAACAAGTGAATCTTTTTATGAAATAAAAGCAAAAAATAAAAAAGGTTATTCACACTTTACAAAAAACTCCCAGAGAATATTTTCATTAACAAAATATGTCTCTCACATAGCCCACTAGTCATCTGATGCCTGATAATAAAAAAAATTGCCAATTTCAGATTAGTGAAGGAAAAAAAAAAACACAATTTCTTCTAAAGGGACTGCACATATCTAACCTAAATGATTTAAGGGATACTCCAGCAATTTAGTATTGCACTCCCAAAAATTTGGGGGACTTGCAGGAGACAGATTAATAAAGAATGGTCAAAATCAGTGGTGCAGAGCCTGAGACACTCTGGCTATTATCAGTTTCCATTAATCTGCCAATTATGTTTTAGATTAATTGTTCAGTATATAAAGTAGAAATAGTGAAACAAGCCCATCGTAAGTTTTCAGTGCCCAAGTTGACATCTTCAAATTGCTTGTTTTGTACAACTGTCCAAAACTAAAAGATATTAAGTTTGCAATGACATAAAACTGAGAAAAAGCAGCATATAATCACATTTGACAAGCTGAAACCAGCATTTTTTGCTGGATAATTGAAGAAAATGATTAATTTAATCAGCAACCAACAAAAGAAGGAAAACAAAATATCTCTCCAATGTCCATTCCAATTTCTTCTTTTCCAACCAAACAGCAGCAGCATGTACTGACTGCAACTTGTGAATTTGGATGTTGAGGTTTACGAGGAGCAAGTGAAGGCAGCAGAGTTCAGTTATGAAGCACATGCGTTACAAAACACAGCTAACTGACTACACAGGGACTTTCTGTAACTGCTAGTTCAACAATATTTATTTCTTTGACAATTACAGACTAATGTTACTCACGTGGGGCCCTTTGGTGGATACATTTCAGCCCGACAGTCTTCTGTATACTGTAAATACATTCATATAAAAGTAGTAATTAACAGGGTTGAAGGTTTCTGTGTGACTTAAGAGTAAAAACTAAAAACCTTACATCTCAATGTAGTTAAACAACACACCGAGGCTTTGTCAAATTAATGTCTTAAACAGCACAATGATTACGCGGATATGTCACTTACCGGTGGTATAAACTGTGTCGATGCGACGGAAAATAAAGCCGCTAAAATGAGAAAGACACAATGACCCATTTTGGAAGATTTTACCCAAACCGCTGTTGGTCGTTTCTGTGTCGGTTTTTTAAATGAAGTTTAACGTTACTGAGGAAGCTGTTACTGTTTATCTCGTGACAGTGACCTCACTTTAACGCAAGAGAGGGGAAACCGGAAAAGCTTTCAAATGGACATAAAACACCCTTTGTACAAATAAACGAGAAATAATTCACATGTTTTCGACGAATTAAAATATTAACAATTAATGTTCTTCTGTTTGCCATAAAAGCGAGAGCCACGGACAAAATGAATAACGAGCTGATACAAAACACCCCTCGACACAAATAGGCCAGTGGTTGCTTCCATGCGGAAGAGAAAATAAACATCATGACCACCCTTTCATTACATTTATTTCCTCCTCTTACACCTGGGTGTCTATTAAAGAAGTGTCTTAATATATTTGTTTCCCATCGTTTTACTTCACCGAGTAACTTTACATTTGGTTAAAGGGACAGTTCACACCAAAATCAAAAATACATATTTTCCTTCCACCTGTAGTGCTATTTAGCATTTAGCTTGTTTTGGTGTGAGTTGCCGAGTTTGGGAGATATCGGCTGTAGAGATGTCTACACCTTATTGTGAGTTTCATGTAGGAAAATAGTTCCTACATGAAACTGCTCACAACAAATTTGTGGTTTATCTTGAGTAATCAGGTCATGATTTCTGGAAAGAGACATTGCTGTTGAGTTTTTCTAACCACAAGCCGAGTGCCATATATTCCCATTATATTAAAAAAACGCAGACATCTCTTCAGCCGATATCTCCAAAACTCGGCAACCCACACCAAAACTATCTAGATGGATAAATAGCACTACAGGTAAGAGAAAAATATGTATTTTTGATTTTGGTAATAGTAATAAAGATAAGTATTAAAGATTTCACACAAAGATGCAAAGTTACGCTCCAAACGCTCCGGTTTGAGCTGGTGGGGAGAAGAAGAAAGAAACAATAAAACAATGTATACTTAAAGAATATATGTTATGAAAATTGTAGTAGACTAATCACAGAAATCATAAATATTAGAGGTATATGAAGTCAGTGTGGTCAGCCAGATATAGTGTATTCTCACATAAATAACACACAGTGGTGATAAGTAACTAAGTGTGTTTACTAAGGGGCTGGACTACTTATGTACAATTTTAAGGGACTTGTACTTTTCTCGTGTATTTCCATTTTACACTTTGTACTTATACTCCAAATTTCAGAGGGAAATATTGTACTTTTTAATGCACTACATTTATTTGACAGCTTTAGTTACTAGTTGCTTTTCATATGAAGTTTTTTTTTAAATGGAAAACGCCATATTATAAGCTTATTAAATACAATGCATTGTAATATATTAAATCAGTGTTTCCAAATCTGTTCGACTTGTGACCCTTTCCAAAAAATGTGTTTAGTTGGGGCACGTTTCAAATGTCTATGTGTTCCTTAGTTAGACCAAGAGTAATATCCTCTCTGAACTTCTCAGATGGTTTAATTTTGTAACAGTAAGTTAAGTTTAAATTATCCAATATTTCACAAAAAGCAGAGCCGAGAAAAGTAAAAAAAAAAAAAACAAACACAAAAAAACCCCCAAGAATACAAATTTGTGTAGCAGAACGTTTTTTTCTTAATCATCCCACAACTCCTCAGATTTATAATACATCAGTCACAGGGGCCTTTTTTCTGCAGAACGAGTACTTTTTTGATACTTTCAGTCGTTTTGCTGATAATACTTCTGTACTTTTACCTCAGTAGGTTTTTTGGCCTTTTTACTTGTATTTTTACATTGTTGTATTGGTGTTTACTTAAAAGGATTTGAGTACCTCTTCCACCACTGATACAAGCATACTGTACATATGTACATACTCATGTACATGTACAGGATTACAGCTGCAATTCATGACCATTTTCCTTATTGATTAATTAGTTGATTATTTTCTCAATCAAACGAAATGTCAGAAAGCAGCGAAAATGACTTTCACAACTTCCCAAATCCCAAATGTGACTTTCTCAAACTGCCTGTCTTGTTCAATCAGCAGTCTTTGGACTATTCAGTTTACTATAACATAAGACAAAGAAAAGCAGTAAACCCTCACAAATGAGAAGCTGGAACTAGGGAATGTCTGGGACCCTTGGTATAAAAAAATGACAAATGATCAATACTACATATTTGGTGGAAATTGTGGTAGTGAAACTGTTTTTTGTGGTTTGGAGTCGGTCCCTTAATTCAAGGGAAAACTTAATGCTACAACATACAATGATATTTTACACAATAGCGTGCTTCCAACTGTGAGGCAACAGTTTGAGGAAGGCCCAATTCTTGCTTCACATGAAAATGCCCCCATGCATAAAGATATGTTGATAAAAAAAGGTTCAGAGGTTGAAGTGGAAAAATTTGACTGGCTTGCACAAAGCCCTGACCTCAACTCTATCAACAACTTTGGGATGGACTGAGATGTCAGCTGTGAGCTGGGCCTTATCACTGTTGCTCCACAGCAAAGTGAAATGATGGTTAATTATTTACACAGAATAGATCAATGGGTCACCTGAATTCTAGAAATATCACCATTAAGATTGATTCCAACTGGCTGAGACCAACAAAACTGATTTGACCATGTCATTTTATTCAAAATATTTAAAAACAAAAAAAACCCCCACTACAACAAACGTCAGATCAAATGGCCAAATCTATAAAATCAAGACATTTACAAAGACATGGCAGTAATTTACAAAGTTGAGTCTTCACTTGCAGTACCTGTCGGCTTTCATTTGGCTTCTCCTGTAATGTAAACAAATTGATGACATGTTACATTCAGTGTTACACTGATATATATGTCAATCTATTATCTGTTGTTTTATTTTTAATGCAATGTCTATATCCAAAATCAAATTATTTTGAACTTAAAACAAACTGCGACATTTACTTTTTTTTAGAAATATATTTTACTGTAATAAAAATAACTGATAATTTTGTTTTTAATACCAATTTATGTTGCCTGGTGTGAGATATGATAGCATGCATAAATTATCATATATCCTACTTGGTACTACTGCTGGGACGATTATGTGAATAGAATTTGTTTGTATCTAATACTCAGAAACTGAACTCAATTGCCAGCCTTTTAATGGCCTTGTATTTCACTGTGTGTGAAAATAGTCTTTGATGTATTTTAAACTTAGCATTAATTTGAGTGAATAAGGAAGAGTGATAATACAAAAAATGTAGATTAGGTGTTTGAGAATACATATCTAGTGAGCTTATTTTCACACCTGTCAAGCAAAGCTTCATGGAATTTCCCATCCGTTCTGGCTCTCTTCAGAGAGGAGGCATCTTCCTCATTAACCCTGAGTCGCCGATCTTGAAAACTCTGAAACTTCTTCCTGTAATTCACACAGCAACATTAATAAGACTATTACAAAAGGATGTGCAAAGGCAAATGACTCACCACCCAATTCACACACACGTAAACAGAATCACTCAACCTCAAAATTACTGAAATTTTCACAACTTATCCCCTTTGTAAACTGACACTGTGGCTCTAAGAAGCTAAATCTTAAAAAAATAAATAAATAATCCAGACAAAGAGCCCAAGTATTAACTAAAGCAGAGTGTCTAAATGTTGACAGTGGCAGCTAAATAGCAATAGGCTGAATGGCTAAGCCGACTAGGTGTCAAAAATCAACATATACAGTATAATTATTTAAATATTCAGCTAAGGCTGGAGGTTTTACCAGGGGATAGCAATGGAATCTGTTAATGAGGGTGGAATATGCTTTTTATTAATCAAGATTTCAGCTTGAATTTATCCATGTATTTAAGCTCTGCAAGAAATTTTGCAAGGTACTACTGCACTGTGTGATAGGCTGTGAGGACTTTATCCTCCTTCTTCTGTCAGTGTGAACCTTCGTGAACATTTCCCCTTATAAATGTGCATGAGAGATCTTAAAATAATCTGTTACTTTAATGTAAGCAATCTTAACAATATATTCAAATATCTACCACAACAGTGCTATAAACATCTAGTCAGAAACTTCTTTGATATTTAGTTTCTCTTTGCTCTGCCCGTGTTTTATGATTCCCAAGCTGCACTCCATCCTGAAAGGCATTTTAGACGCTAAACACTACATCAAGACACGGCTCAAGGGCAGCCATTATCAACATGTCAACATGATGAGTCCATTTCCCCAGCATTCATCTAAAACAAATAATAGAGTGGGAACACAAGCCAAAGCATGCCAAGCAAAAAACAGCTTAAGACATATTGCCTGGAACTTAATAGGCTGCAGATGGGCCTTATATAAAACACTTGCAGCATCGGAAGCTGAAATGTGGTGTTGCCCACTCTCATCGCACTCTAACAGCAGACCATCAATTGCATCTTTAAAGGAACGGGACTGATGAGGCGGTAGCTTAAAAGCCATGATCTCACATCCAGGGAAGTGATTTTGTTGTCAAAATCTTGGTGGTGCAAACTGACACAATGGGAAGATAATGGGAAGGAAATCACAGGTTTCCCCCCTCAATCACAATAAAGTGCTTTGGCTCTTATTTCAGTGAAGGCAAACAGCAAAATGTCAAGCTGTCTCAGGTATAATTACTGATACATTGTGACAACAGCTTAAAGACAAATACCACTTAACAGTGGGCTATGCGATTCTCGAGAAATCCAAATCCATGACAAATACCATGATATAGAACGAACGACACAGCAAGTAATATAACTAACGTTAGCTAGGTTGTGGGTTAGCAAACTGTTGCTACAGTTGCTGCTGCGAAGCTAACAGCCAGAGGACGAGACGCTTTCCCAGAGCCAGCACAGCAGCTCCAGACAGCGATGCGATACAACTCTTCTGCTACTATAGCTAACATCACAACAGCAGCATATCTTGGCAAACTAGAAAGTAACCCCACCTTTACAAAAAAGTCAAAGTCAGTTCCAATGTGCTAAACTGACAATAAATTACATACCGTAAAACTTAAATTAATAGCCAGGGCTTTTATTTGCTTCAATCACTGAGCTGAACACTGAAATTACTACTTACATAGGTCATATGATAACAACTAAACCATCTCCACGACAACTGAGCAACTGCTGAGGAAGGCCCAAGGATGTGGTTGAAAGCTTCGGAAACACAAAGTAAGTGGACCTTGTGTTGAGAATCTTTTTTTGTCAAACCTAATAGTTGTAAACAACATATACAGAGTGACCAGACTATCTGTTTCAGTTTTTTTAAATAAAAAAATTATAATTAATACAATTATTTTAATAAATAAAATAAATTTGTGTAGCAGAATTTTTTTTTTATGGTTTTCTATCCAGTTAATCATCTCACGACCCTCAGATTTGTCTTGTCCCCTTGTGGATGTGTCTAATATAATAATAATAATTAATGGAGTTTCACAAATATAGTATTTATTACAGGACTGCTGTATTGTATTGCATTATAATGTACAGGGGTTTCTATTTTCCCGGTCACTCTGTATTTAACATGCATGTAAACTAACTTAAAATAGCAGCCACCTTCTCCCATTGCCCTAATTTGAAAGTCCTTGGATGAAAGAACTTCTGATTGGCTCTTAAACTGCACATTGAATGTAACACAAAAAGATCTACTGAACCTAGCAGAGAATGACAATACTTAATTTCAAAGTTTTCTTCATTGTTATTGACTGGGCTGCTTATGTATTAAGTCAAAACTAAAGTTATGCACAGTGGAGGTTACGTACACATAATTGACCTCGCAAGACTTCACATTGCCCCTGTCCTCTTCTGCAATGCCATCTTTATGCTTGACCTCTCGTTCCGCATTTGATCTGATCTGTTCATCATTCAGGGAAAAAAAAGGAAAAAAGTTTTGCATTAAATATCAATACCTTGAACCCCCTGAAGTGAGGTCACAAACATTTCCCCCTTCCATCTCAACAGTCAGGACCCCACAGAGATTGCATGCTTAAAATGAAAGGATTATCATGCAACCTTGTGGAAGAACACAATTTACACATCACCTTCAGCATCTCGCCATCCCCTGCTGTCTTGCTCTTGGCCACGATGTCCCCACTGTCACTGTAGGAGATGAAACAGCTATTTGCTGCCAGGAGAGCCATTTTGCCCTGAGGCAGAACAGAAAGAAAACAGAGGAGGAGGCAGTAGATTAGATAGAATTGCAGTGGGATTGGTTGTTGTGACAGGCATGAAAGGTTGCCTGATATTTGATGTAAAAGAGTCTCAAGGTTGTGCCGGGCAGGTTGTTTATAGGTTCAACAATGCATCAAGGCGAGCAGTGCGCTACAGTGATAAGGTAGATGCATTCTGCATAATGAATTGGTTGTTCCTGACAACGGCTAAGTGTTATCTCTCATGGGCTAAACTCCAATCAGCCATGAGGCGAGCCATGAAAGGCAGGGAACAGCAGTAAAAAATTAGTCCCTTTTTACATGATCTGCCACAACTGCAAAAATAGATTTGTATTTATTTCAAACACTAATTGCTGTTCACATGGGCATCCATGGAAATAAAAAGATTTACTTATACAAATACATTTTATTAAGTATAGTTAAGTATAATTAAGTATAATTACTTCATCCATACAATGTTTTTTCCAGCATTCTTTGCATTCAGTCATACAGTCTTGCACTACTTGTACCTACAACTGAAACTAACAATTATTTTCATTATTGATTAATCTGCAGATCATTTTCTTGATTGCTTTGTCAATAAAATGACAAAAAAGTGAAAAATGCCCACTGCAATTTTCCAAAACCCAAGTTAACATATTCAAATGTGCTGTTTTATCCAACCAACAGTCCAAACCCCAAGATTATTCAGTTTATTATCAACATGACAAACAAAAGCATTAAATAATCCCATTTGAGAAGCTGAAACCAGTGAAATTTTGGCAGATTTAATACAAACAATATTAAAAGATAATTTCATCAATAGGGAAAAACAGACAAGTCCATAAGATAAAAAAATGTATATGCATTGTGCATTGTAGGCCTATCATGGGGGGCCCCTGTGGCTTAGGTGATAAGACAACGACCATTAACTCCAAAGTCCCCAGACATTTGTTGCATTTCTCGCTCCTTAATTTCATGTCATCTCTTTCTACTGTCTGGAGTCAGGGCTTAAACAGAATCAGAAATACTTTATTGTTCCCGAGGAAAAACTCTTTAAACCTACCATGGTTCTGCAAAAGTGGTACGGAATTGGCTACCTCAGAAATCACAGGACCAAGATGGGACAAAAGAAATATATAAGGGTTGCGCCAGATGGAAAAAAAAATGTTATCTCCAGTTCCACCCTCTGTTTGAGACCATCGACTTCTTTAGACCAATTTCCCTACTGGTCAACAGGGTTAAATCTACATATCCACCAAGATTAGAAGAAACTTTAGAAAATCCACTCACATCCTGGAATACTGCTTCCCATTGTTCCCTGGAGCCAATGGCATCAGAGCGCCCCACTACCAAACCCTCAGAGTTGATACCCAGGTACTTGCCATATCCAGACTTCAAGGCTATCCTGCAACAGCAAAAAAGACCAAATGAAATTCTACAGTGGCAGTACACTGGCACAGCCTTTTCAATACCCCCCCCCCCCAAAAAAAGAACATAAAAAAGGCTAATCTGATGTTTACTGAGAAAGCCTATGTGTGTTTTTTTATTTTGTCTTCATACCAGGAAAGGTTTAATAATATCAGTAGAAAATTAATCTGAGATCCACAACTGAAGAAATAGCTCCAGAATAGGTAGCACCTCCAACAAGGAGAGGTTGGAAGGGCCCAATGAAGGGTAAATTACTCGTGTACATCTAGACACTATAAAAACTCCCCGCAGGAGCAGGTATTAAATCTGTTGGTGAAGGATTATCTGTGGATGCAAATACAATGTGCAGTTTGTCTTTGTGACTCACCTTGTGTCTGAGACCTTGATGGCAGTAAACTGTTCTGGAGGGTCAGGTCCTTCATCATCTGAAACATATAACACAATGTTTACCTTTGAAAGATTTTACAATTGTTGGTATTGCTTTTCAAATGACTTTATATTGGTCCGTATAAAGAATTTTCCTGTTTCTTTCATTTTTCACTGTGTGTAGATTTGTTATTAATGAGGCTCTTTCAACAGCCAAGTCAGAATATTCTGTGATGCAAGATGTTTGACCTGTAACCACGTTTTGGACACTGATCTTACATTTTTGACAGAAAAAGCTTTCGCCACACAAAACAATAATTTAGTATTTTATTAATTACTGTGTAACAATTATGTGCTACTATTAAAATGTGCATAATTTCTTCTCACAGCAAGTTTATCCTTGAGACCTGCTTCATGTTTTACTTATGCATTCTAGTTATTAATAATGTAAACCTTCTGGCTACGTAGTGCTGTGCTGGGTCCAGTTCACCAGCACTGAGACATTTGGAATAAGATATTGAAGGAACTGTTGTGTTGCATTTAAATGCTTTATTTTATACTGAGGTCTCCTGGGTAAAAAAAACTTATCTGCCTGTGATTAGGTCACTTCCTGACCTTTACAATAAATCAAAGTTTCGCACAATTTGTAGTGCATCATACAAGCATCAGGTCAAGGGAGAGCAAAGCCTGAGAGACATTAACGAGGAAAGCATTAATAAAGTAGAGGTAAAATGTGACATAAGCTGCTTTTTCAAAAGGCTAATTATCTTTGGAATATGTCAGATGGTGACCCTCGGAGTTGGCCAAGAGAAAATCAGCATGTTTCCTCTGACCTGCAGGTGAATGTGAACATTTTCTAAAACGCTGTATCATCCACAGTGTGGCGCCTGTGTAGAAAATCCAGTAAGGAGGTGAAAATCTCTAATCTCTCTTTCTATACTGCTAGCTAGCATTCTCTTTCATCTCCTAGAAATGAGCTTATGTGCATGCAGAGGATGAGGACCCACTAAGGGAATTGGGATGTTTCAATCTCCCAGCCATTTCCACTGGTTCTCGCAAAACGTGGGCTGAATTAACTGTTAGTAGTGTCTATTTCCAGGCAGACTGTTTCAATGAGCACCACTCCCTTAGAAGTGCCTGAAGGCAGAAGTGAGTGAAAACTCTGAGTTAGCTCTGCCCTTACCCTCAACTCAACCCCCGTTCAGCCTTTTCAGTCTGGTGTCTGGATTTACTACTTAAATACTTACTGTTTTGTGGACTGAAGGCAAAACCCCCCTTCATCCCCTCAACACCTGGAGCCTACAGTAAACGTAACCTCAAAATTAAGTTTTAAGTTCTTCAAGTTTGTACAACTGTGGCATCTTCATTTAAAAATACAGACAAAATGAAATGCAGAACAACTAACTTCCTACATGGTGCTATTTTTGCATTACAATCCTGCTTTGCACTTTCTCCTAGAGAAAGTCCTACTCTTTTCTTCAGTGCTATAATTAAACTGAAGCTCCCTGCGCACTCCGGGAAAAATATTACGCCAAACTCCCTTTAAGAAATATGACATATTAACAATTCCTTACTTACTGCAAAAAAACATAACTCTAGAAACACAAGATAAAATGTCAACAGCCTTCTTGTCAATTTGGCATCAATATAATCCATAAAGATAAACTGTATTTCTGTACTTACATACTTTCCGTACTTCACACTTTGGATTTTGTTGCCTCAACTTGCTACCAGCTTCCATTGTTTAGTTGCGCTATTTTAGTGGGAGAAGACCGTGGGAATGATAGGGGAACATTTAAAAAATTAAGATTTCTCACTAAAATACGTGCTGATTGGTGGATCAGATACACACCGAATTAAACACAGACCCATAACACTGTTAATTCACCATCTATCGTGTGTGTGTGTGTGTAAGACGGTATTTGAGGAGTTCTTTTCGGTCGTTACAAAAGTAACTACCTGGTTTGCTGCTTCCCGTTTGGTGCTGGAGAGATACAGTATGTGCGCAGACAGTAAACAGTTTTTTTTTTGTTTATTTCTGATTTCAACACAAATTTGTTGTTCACAGTGTAGCAATATCAGGGAAAAAATATGGTGCATCCCCTGGACGCGTCAACAGTGAGTTTACTGCATCCTTTCGGATTTTAACACGTCAGAGACGTAGGACGCATACCTTGCAACATAATTGCATGGACTACTGTTAATGAATCTCTGGCAGTTATTTCAAGTGCAATGAGAGAAATATGAGGCACCTGAAGCAAAAGAAATTGTTGCCATGATACACCCAGCAATAGCAGAAAAAAACCTCAACAAAGCTAGAAATCTTGGGTGGAAACATTAGTACAAACTGTTCTTTCATGCACAGAAATTAATGTTTTATAGTTGAAAAGCAATTATATAGATAGAAATGTTATACTGTTCTGGAAAAAAAGTGATCAAACTGAGTTAAAGTCACTAGAGCTGTCTGAATGATCCGACGACTCTGAAATGACTCTGTGAAATCCTGAAGTCACTCCAATGCATCTTCTTACCTTTGTGTGGTGCACCAACTGTGAAGAGCCCACTATCCAGGGCGTGGATGTACGAGTTGTTCTGCATCTCTATGGCAACTGTTCCAGTGATTTCCCCAAAGCTGCTGACAGACCACCAACCACCTTAGCAGAAAGACCCATGTCAAAAGGTATAATAACACATGGCACTGCTGTGTGCTTGAAAGTCACAGCAACATTAAGGTGCAGTATCCACTCAGAGGACACTTTTTGGAGTAAACTATAGTTATAAAACATACTAGGACTAGTGAGGGAAATCTTTTTTACTTGGAATCTTAAATGGAAAACACACTGCCGACACAGTGCGGCATATGACGCACGTCAAGTGCTGCCCCTAGCACCAATAGGCAGCGCTGCAGTGCATCAACAACTGTCTCTGCTCATCCATTGATCTACACCATAGACTGTATATGTATATGTTATATATAGTCAATGATCTACATACACGAGAGACAGCGACAGCAAGAGGTGAGGACAAGAAGTTGAGCTGCCACGGGAGCCGGGATGTACAAGCAAGGAGTGAGTGGAATTTATTTATTTATTTAATTTTTTCCTTGTAGATACAGGCCCAAGTGAAATATTTAAAACTACAGTGAAAATTAATGTCTGTAGTTGGGCCAACATTGCATTGACGTACCCCCCAAAAAAGTAGGACAGTGGCATGCCAGGTCGCGGTGCGCCCAGCCACCGCCGGTGTGGGGGTTGTACATATGAATTAATAGGGTTTTTGACGCGCACCGTCCAGCGGTGGTGTGTTTTGGCCTTTACTCAGCTGAAAAAATGTTCACGCAAGTGGGACTGTAATCTGGTGTAGCTGACATATTACTTACTAGCTGGTACTTCTAAACTCTGTGATATACCGGTGGGCATAATTGCAACATAGCAATAGTACTTTAAGTTTGTCAGTGGGTTGAGATGTTAGGAGGTTCTTGTAGAGTGTATCTGTTGTTGTATCATTTGTAACTTGACCCCTGCAGTTTTTAAAATCTCTTTAAAAAGGTACAATCAATGATTCAAATATAAACACAATGGTCGCGCTGAACACAAGAGCAGAACCTGTTATCACTCTTAAAAGTATTTTAGTATTTAGAATAACTCTTATACTCTTTAACAACAATTACATTCAAGTTGTTTCTGATACTGTGAACATCAATAATGTTTTAAAACCAGCTTCAAGGCTTATGTTTTCAATGATTATCAGTTTAGAAACACAAAATGCTGATTCTGTGTCAATAAATCTTTTCAATTACATAATATGGTCATAAAACAAAATTCAGATTGGGCCTTGAATGTTAATATTGGCTGATTTTGACATGCAAATACCACAATGACAGATATTTCTATATTCATTCTATCGAACTTCTCAAGCTCATTTTCATCCTAATTGTCTCACCCATCTCCGGTACATGCTACAAGAATATTTGCTGCTTAATGGAAAGATTAATGGGATATAAAAAGTTGGCTTTGGTTAGCCTGTACAATTTAGAAACACAGTACATACACATACCAACAATATCTGGCTTTGCTTCTTCATCTGATGCTTTTCTCTTCTTATCTTTATGTTTCTTCTTTTTCCTGTCGAAAAATATAATAAAATGTAAAAAAAAAGTTGCTAAATGTTTAATTACACAGGTAGGCCCTGTAAGCATTCCCAAACATTAAACCTCTCAGGCAGGCAAGTTTGACGAAAGTGAAGACATTTTCCTTGAAAATGCAATTGCAAGTCAATAACAGATCACTGAATTATCATTAAGTTGTTTTTCAATATGAATTATGGGTGTGGTCAGGAATGTGCTCTGTTGCACCTGTAACCACACCCACAAGATCTCACAGGGTCCTGGAGTGCACATGCACATCACTGCAGCAAGGTGAGAAGTTAAACCACTGGAGGTCAGCAAAAATGGGTTAAGTTACTCTTTAAATAAATTCTGTTGTGCTGCAACCTGCATTCAATTATTTTTTTGTTGTTGATAGTATATTCAATATGGCCCATAACAACAAAGTTAATGATGTTTTTAAGTTTATTTATTTATTTTAAAATCATTACCTGTGAATATGAAATGCAGTAATGCCTCAAAATAAAACAGTGAAGAAGGCTAAAGTTTTTGGTATTTCTGTTTGTTTGTGTCTTGTGTAATTTCTACCCTCTAGAGACTGTTTTCTTGGAAGTTATTTCTCACAACAGTTTCTTGGATTTCACTAACGTGCCCTCCCTGTCATATAAACAAACACCATGAGGTTTTCTACATCAAATCAATAACTTTGCCATAGCTGAACTCTAATTAAAGAATTATTGATACCATGTTGATTAGATTTTGGGGGGGACTTTTTTCCTTGTTCTTTGTCAGGGTTTTAAGATTGAGGTTGATTTAATGGTGTGGGTGTTATGTCTCCAAGACATCACTTTGGCCTCTGGCATCTTTGTAATGAATGTATATATCATCTTTTAACAGACTGTAAGTAAATTATTTTTTTTTTTTGCATGAGCTGCTGCTAAAACTACTTTAGCACAAAGTAGCTTGTTCACAACTGAACCACAGCTAATAGCTACGTTAGTCAAAGAAGGGGCTAACGTGTTAGTTAGTTCCAAACAGCCGAGTGACTTTTAAGATCTGCGGCAGCCTTTGTCAGCATGCTGATAGTTAGACGTTTAAGAATGGCTTAATCAAAATAGACAGTAAACTAACGTTGGTATGTACACTAACGGATGTTTCACGTAGCTAACAATAACGTTTTAGCCTCAGCTAGCTTTAGCATAGGTTATAGAAACCCAGTTCGTTAGCCGTGAATAGTACTGCAGACGGTAGCGATTAGTGGTACAAATTAAAAGAAACACGTACCCTTTGTTAAGACCTTTCAAAACCAGTTTGGTCGATTTTACGTGAGAATATTCCGCCATTGCTTAACTAGTGGTTAGCACGGCTACTAGACAGTGTGCAAATTGTGTTTTGTTTTCTATTTCAAACACAAGTACGGCGGCCGCGCAGGCATATTCACAGTCTGATGCAAACTCATTCAAAAGTTTTCAACCAACATCCATGCCTAGGATACTTTAATATCTTCTTACTACTTTGTGGTATAGAACATTACACTGAGTGACCTAAAAATAGAAATATCTGTACACTGTAATGCAATACAACCGTCAATATAACATTGTAATCTAACAGTCCTGTAGAAATTAGGCCATCTTTGTGAAACTATTGTAATTGCTGTTGACACTGTGTACTAGAGGTGTTGATACAATTCTATGGCAATTATTAAAACTTGTGGTAATATTGGATTGGATTGCATTAAATTATAATGTGTGTTTCCAATATGTTGTATAAGAGGAAACTCCTTGTTCACTTAATAAGTGTATATGTGTATGGTATTAAGAAGTAGATGCAGCCAGAGAACAATAGGCCTGATTACTGATCACTGGGCCATCTTGAAACTATTAGGTCAGTTTCAGGTGAAACTAGCTATTAACAGATACTCAGGCAGATTCCCTCCTGAGGGCAGGGTTTATGTAACTCAGATTATCTTAAATTTCCAGTTCCCGTCCAATTTTTTCACAATTGAGAATGACTTCCGGATGGGAGCCGAAACGTCTTGATTCTGAAAACAGTGTCCAGATGACTACGACTGAAACCTTTTCTACGATTGTGTATGGTATTGTTATCAAAAACTTAATTATGTAATTCACATAATTTAGATTCCCATTGTTACCTCTCTCTGTGTTCTTGAGTCATTGTCATTTATATAAATTGCTTCTTTGCTGGGTTTGAACTGAGTTTGGTTAATATATATCTACCTTTGACCAGAGGAGAGTGAAACTCCAGTGAAAGTGGATGGGAGGTATCCAGGCAGGCCTTGAGCACATAGTCATACTCATACAACTTTCCCACAGGTCTACATGTTTTGTCCTAATCTTCACCTTTGAGTGATTTGTGAATATCCATACTAGCCTAATACACAGTCAAGTTAACTATAATTGAATAATCATTGCTGTCATTCAACACCATATGCATTACATTGACTACATTTTTATTTCATATATCAGATTTAATCACAGCAGATCATAAATCATCAGAGACATTTTATTATATATATATTAGGATTGAGGTCAGAGTCTGACGAAGTGGCATTTGTCTCTTCTTGCCAGCCCCCCACACACACCAGAAATGTTAAATGTTCTCTGAGTCAAACCCCTGATACCCTTTCCTCAAACACAAAAATAGTCACACCAATCAGCTGGTAAGGTAGGCAGGGGGTTGACCTCAAAGATGGTGTCCTCATATTTCTGTGTATGCTAATGTTGCCTCATTTAACTGGAATGGCCCAATCAGGAGCCTGTGACAGGAGGTAATAAATCATTTGTGGGTACTGTCAAAGAGTAAAATAAATTGGACAGTGGCTTGTGTTATCTGTTCACTGCAGTAAAACTCAACTGGTAAGAACTCAATCATCCAACAGAAAAAAATGGCTAGACTGGAGAAAAAACGATAAGCCCAAAACCAGCCAGACTCACCATAATAACTCCAGAACAAAACATTTCTTAACTAATGCAGGAGCGAAACTACTGTAATACCTTCGGGAGACTCCTGGTGTTGCTGTGTTTGAGTAAAAGTTGGTTCAGAGTATGGAAGATTAATCTGGTCAGAAAAGTCTTGTAAGCTTTAAGGAAGTTAGCCAGTGGGATTTCAGAAGTCATGAATCAACATTTTACCCTGCCTGAGCTGAATCCCACTTGTACTCCCTCTTTTCATTTGTCAAATTCAATGATTCTTTGACAGCAATCCCTGTTGTTGATGGGATTAAACAGTCATAACTCGTTCTGAGAGAGCTGAGTGGTTAAGCCCATAAGTACTTAAAAAGAGCTGAAGGAAGACAGTGTCAAGCAAAATGGTAACACACAGTACCTGATGCTATAGCACCTGATTCTGCAGGCTATTGATGCGAAGGTATCACTCTCTAACATAGAACCCTTTATAAATGGTTTATAGGTAACTAATGCCGTAATACATTTTCAATGAATATTTCACTAATGATCAGTTAAAAGGTCTTCGTACAGACAACATATGGGTTGCAAGGTTGTGAAACGTCCCCTTTGATGGTGTTTATCCTTTCTATTTGGTAATGCAGTCACAAATGTTTATAATATATAAACAATATTGATAGGTTTCTTTTTACTTTACAATAAAAACTATCAAGTCTGTATTTATACACTTTAAAGTACTAATCCTTGAGATTTCAATGAAGTCAAACCACATTTTTTATATGTTTTAGATATATTTGTGGCTGGCATTTTTTCAACAATAGCCATTCAATGTATTTATGTTCTGTAATTACCCCTCTATATAGTTGTTTTCATTGTTTAGTGGCAGAGTCCGCCATTCCTGTGCTGGATCCAAATTGCCAGTTGCCACAGGAAACTGTGCACATGTCATCCAGTGTTACTCTTTAATTTTATCTCATTGAAATCAGCCTAACGGTTTACTGTTCACTCTCCAAACGCTTAATGCCATATCGGAGCTGCTTTAAGTTACTGCTAATGCAAACCGAACATTTCGTACTGCTGCTGGTGGTTCACGTTAAAAGCATTCAACTGATGAAACACGTGGTGGCTTTTATTGTGAAACAGTCACAGGAAACGCATTTTGTCACTGAGTAGCTGCTCAAAGATTGTATGCTGTAGTATTAAACCAAACTTAAACCATGGGTATCACCAGTAGGTGATTTGTTAATTTTTAACGGGGGAAGGCTCAATGGGAGCGCACCCAATGGATGGACTCTTACATGTTCAGTCTTTCCACAGGCAGTTCAAAACCAATGTGTCTCATATGTTCCAAGTATGTGGCGATGATTAAAAGTGGAAAAGTGAAGCGCCACTATGAGACAAAGCACAGAGCATCTTTTGAGCAGGTTAACAATGGGGACAGATTTTGGTTATTTTATTAACAAAGGGGATGGCATCCCCCTGCAAATCACCAAATCAGCCAGGACTGAAATCTTAAGAATTATGCAAGCCTATGTAACTTTTGCTGAACAGCAGCCACTGTGCCCACAAATAATGAAAAAGAGACAATGGTAAATGTAAAATATAGTTTAACAGTGGCACAAGTAGAGAAGAGTCATTAAGATAGCAGTCTGACTGGGTAATGTCAGTTATACAGCAGTATCTATCTAACGTTTGCTAACATTAACCACCATAAGCCAAACTCCGGAGTGCATTGAATTAAACAATGGTGCATATTTTTGTTTATGAAGTCTACTTTCCATTTGTAAGAGAAAGAATGTGTTAGTTCTTCTTTCAAAATATACAGTTTCTTTCTTTAATAAGTAATTAATAAAGATGTTTTTACAATTATCCCTGAAGTCTGCATTTGTAAATGTGATTAACTTCTTTAAAAATTCATTTTGGTCCAGACACTCTGCAGCACTTTTCCAGCCAGTAAGAGATCAAACGGCCCATTTAGGGGTCTAAATGATGAATTAAAGACTTAATGGAGGTGTCATGCTGGGGAAGCAACACCACCCAGAGAGATTTTCACAACCTGGCAACCAAACGTGTACTCACTAATAGCTTATTAATAATCTATAAAGCATTAGTAAACCATTTGTTAACTATTAATAGAGACATTTGTTACAATTTATAAATCTTTTATAAAAGCTGCCTTATTAGAGAGTGGTGCAAATATAAACAAACCAAAAATATAAACCAACTAAAAATTACATCTCGTAGCACTGAATGTGTCAAGTCTTTAATATAGCAAAGCTGATATCCAAGTATCTTATTCAAAGGTTTAGGTATTCAAAATTAAAGCACCAATAAAACTGACATCCTAAATCATATCCAACCAAAATGACATCTCAAAAGCAAAACTAATAAGCTGACAAGTAATGAAAACAGCAGTTACTTTTACCTCCTGTCATCTGTATATTTATTGCTTCACAGGTACATCACATTATCAGTGGTAATGCTTTGCCATCACAAAGACAAGCTTGATGGAGCGACTGAAAATCCTCCTCACAACACGTACGATGATACAATTTATGCAAATAATCTAACAATACAACACCTCTCACAGCCTAAATGTTCGATCTGTCATCTGGTGAAGGATGAGTTAATTCAGGAACACTTCTATGTCCTTTGTGTCTTTCATGTCCTTGTTAAAGTGCCTTTTGTCTAACAAGTCTGCCTGCTCCATTAGCTGCCTTTCAACTGTGAAAAAGCACATTTATCATCCTTTATATATACTGTATAAAACCCATAACAGCACTGACAAGGAATTAACTCCTTCTTGTGGTGGTGAAATCTTCTTCTTGTTTGTTTTTGTCCCCAAATGATAAAAAGTACAGTTTTATCTTTTATTTGTGGTAGTCTTGAGGTCGATGATGTCTGTCAGTCAACCATCCCCCACTCTGATCCAGATAAAACAATCTCGACAAATATTGGATTGATTGCCATGGAATTTTTGGAATTGTTGACATTCATGTTCTCCAGAGAATGATTCCTAATGAATTTGGTGATCCCCTGACCTCTAGCGCCAACACGAGGTTGACATTTTTGGTTTTGAGTAATTTATCTCGACAACTGCTGGACAGATTTCCATTCAATTTTAGTACAGATATTAAAGGTCTCCAAAGAGTGAATCCTAATCATTGCCCAATTGATACTATATTTTTTTAAAACCAATATCAATACTTGAGAGCTTAAAAACCAATTACTGCCAATATTTCTTTTTACATAAACACAAAACATAAACAGGCATGTTTGTTAAGCAACCAATAATTTGTTTTTTTCAAAGAACTGTGATGTTTACTGAGTAAGACATTTTACAGTTGGAAAATTAACTTATCAGTTCTCTCTTGGGGCGAAATATACAACATTGTTTCTGAATTGCCTCCTTTGGTATATCTTGCTTAGGCTGACATATATCCTGATACAGATTTATTAGCAATAAGCTAAATTTGGCCGATACATCAATCCGGCCAATTTATCTGTCGAGCTATATTCTAATAACATTGGTGATCCCTCGACTTTTCATCTAGTGCACCAGCAGGTCAAAATGTTCAATTATTCAGTGAAATGTATGTGCCATCTGCTAGAAGGATTGGCACAAAATTTTAGTAAAATAGTGGTCCCCTAACTTTGAATCCAGCACCACCATCAGTTCAAAATTTTAGTTTATCCAATACTTTGATTTATGAACAAATTAATACCTGAAAAACTAGTGACTTTCCCATCTGCCTCAGCTGTACTTTGAGTTTACTGCTAATTTGCAAATGTTAGCATGCTAACTCACTACACTAAGATGGCAACCATGGAAAACATTTTGCTAAAAATCAGTATGTTAGCATTGTCTTTGTAATAACTGCTAGCGTTGCTGTAGACTGTTAGTCTTGTTAAAAGGGTATTGCAGTGATTTTCTGTTGTTCTTCCATCAAGTTGGGGGATTTTAAAAAAATGGTCAAAATCGTAGTAGCAGAGGTTGAAGTATTCAGACTTTTGGTGTGTAAGTCAAGCTTCTAAAACACTGGATCCTATATTTCCCATAATGCAAGTCAATTGCATCTTTAATTTGACCTTTCCTGCTTGTTAAATGTCCTTATCTCTCAAACTTACTGCCCACAGTTTGTAACCAAGGATTTTGTCAAATATTTTAAGTCTAACACCTAACTCAAGATAACCCTGAGAACATCATTGGGGTTATTTTCTCAGACTTTAGAAAGCTCCCTCCAGGAAGGTAACATTTCGATGTCTGGTAACTTAATAGTTAGTTTATATACTCACGCAAAACAACACCGTGGGTATCTTTAACTGGCATCACAACCAAAGCACAAAATAAATTCAGAAAATGTAGCATTAAACCTTTGCATGGTGGTGGGGTTTGAGCATCCCTGTGACCATGGGAGCTGTGTTGTCTGGGGCAATAATTGCCGGTGGGGTCTCCCGTGGCAAATTGTTTCCAGGGGAGGGGCTAGACTAAGAGCGATTCTGAAGGCTCTGGACATTTTTGGGCTGTCTTGAGTGACACACCTCTTCAATGTTGCGAAGAGGTCAGGGACAGTGTCTGTGGAATGGCAGACTGGGTTGATGGTTCCCATTTTTAAAAGTGGGGACCAGAGGATGTGCTCCAGTTATCGGGATATCACACTGCTCAGCCCGACCTGGGAAAGCTTGAAAGTCCTGGAAAGGACGCTCCGACTGATTGTCGAACCTCAGATCGAGGAGGATCAATGCAGATTTGTCCTGGCCGTGGAACAGTGGACCAGCTCTTTACCATTGCAGGGTTATTAGAGGGGTAATTGGGTTTGCCCATCCCGTCTACATGTGTTTTGTGGACTTGGAGAAGGCTTACGTGTCCCCCAGCAAGTTTTGTAGGGGGTAGTACGGGAGTATGGGTTACCCTGGCCATTGCTACAAGCCATCAGGTCCCTTTATAACCAGAGTGAGAGCTATGTCCGTATCCTCGGGATGAAGTCAAACACGTTTTTAGTGGGTGCTGGGCTGTCCCTTGTCACTGTTTCTGTTTGTTTTATGGATAGGATCTCAAGGCACAGAGTATCCGGCTTGGGGACCTCAGAATTGCTTCTCTGCTTTTTACAGATGACGTGGTTCTGTTGGCTTCATCAGACTGTAAACTCCAGTATGCACTGGGGCGGTTTGCAGACGAATGGGAAGCCATTGCAATGAGAGTCAGCACCAAGTGAAGTGGTTCAAGTATCTGCCTTGTTCACGAGTGAGGGTAAAAAGGAGCATGAGATCGACAGGCGCATTGGCGCGGCATCAGCAGTAACGAAGGTTGTGTTGGACCGTTGTGGTAAAGAGGGAGCTGAGCTGGAAGGCCAAGCTCTCAATTTACCAGTCAATCTATGTTCCAAACGGATACATGGATGAACGTGAAATGGCTCCTACATTTTGTTATATTGCACAAGCTAATGAGGTCTCTTATTTCAACACCCTCCTCACACCTTACTGCTTTCTTAGACTTGTTTGTTGTACCTTTCTCTTCTCTCCTTCTGTGTCTCTGTCAGCTGTTTTTCAGATTTTCATCATTCTCCAAGAACTTTTACTTATGAAGCCACTTTTGTCACCCCACCCTGTCACCCCCGCCCCCTGACCCCCTCCTGTCCTACATCTGTCACATATAATCCTCCAGTGGGGATTTAGGTGATAGAAGGTTAAGTTGCTGATGGTGTGGAGCAGGTGTTTTCATAAGTGGCAGCGTGCTGTTACATTGCACTATGGCCACCCTCTCACTTTGTCAATGTCACTGCTCCTTCACGATGTGTTTCCTCGGCTTTCACGGTGTGTGTTTGTACAGTCTGCAGAAGATTATGATGTGGACGTCATCTGAGAGAGCAAGACAGATGAAGATGGATCAAGTAGCTGTGTTCCCTGGGGCTGCTTAGTTAAAAATTGTGTAATGATGTAATTTCCTGAGAGAGACACTGAGGAGAAGAGTGAAATGTTGGACAGGTGGAGAATTTAAATGTATGGCCTATTTAAGCCATTCAGTGTATGTAATGTGTGGTTATGTTCACTCTATATTTCACTTAAACTGATGACAATATTTAGGTAAGATGTGAAATAAATCACAGCACGTAAAGGTCCATGTAAGAGCTTAATTGATGATAGTTATTAAATCTTATTTATCATCCCTTAATGGCAGTTTTTTAATAATACCACGGAGGTTTGTGCAATGTATTCAGGCTTCACTTGACTAAAATGACCTGTCACATGGTAATTATGTGATGGAATATTGCATCTCAGGTTGTGATTGAACACAGTGGAAAGGAAGGCTCTTTGGAAAAGAAAGTGCTTAACATGCATATTTATTCTTGTATTATTAAATGAAATCAGCAAAAACATTTATTAACAAAAGACACACAAGTAAAAAGATTAACTTGAGAAGTGCAAGGAGAGCTATTTATCCTCGGATGAACAGAGTGCCTGCCTTAATACTTTTCATGGTGGACTGGACTACGGTATTACTTGACTTCATGGAGCTCTGGGTCTGGAAATTGACTACAGTCTACAGTCATTTAGAGGTCTTATGGCAATTTCGCTGCAGGTTATGGAAGAGAGGAGTTCAGCGAATGGATAAACACCTGTGACATTTCCTTTCAGCACTATGTTCAAGGTAACAGTTTCCACACTACCTTTTTTCTCTCCTGTCTTGCTAGATTTTTAGTGCCTCCTGTTAGGCAACATTTCTCCGTATTGGATTTTATTTCATTATTTTAGTCCTTAATTCACATGACTAACATACTCCATTTTGTTGTATGCTGTTTTAATTTAAAATGTAGATATTGACTTCCTGACATAATTGAATCACAGTTTATTGATATGTCACTACACAAATGTGTAATCCACTTACATCTCCTTGCCATAAATGGACTAAATGCTATGCTGAATACTAAACAATGCAGAGGGTGATCAGAGTGTGTTAAAATGACAAACATGTACTGTCGTGTGCTATGTAGTTGAAATTATAGTGAAATAAATAGTCCAAAAACATAAAGTATCATGCTACCAATGCCCTCTTTTGTTGAAAACTTTTACAGCCTTTTACAGCCTGCTGCCCTTGAGGACTGGGTTCAGTGCCAGGTTTTATAAAAAGTGCACTGGCTTCTGTCTAATTATAAATATTCTGAAACCAGTAATTTTGTGAGCCAATGAAAAAAAACTTCTTTTGGTAAAATTTTTCTTTACATCTAGAAATAAGAGTGCAGGATTGTTGTAGGCGTGTATTTTTCCAAGTTTAAAATGATGACCTTACATCTCTCTCTCTCTCGCGCTCTCTCTCTGTCCCATTGACAAGCGTTGTGGTGTTTGCTCTGAATGGTTAGTGCTTGCTGTCTGTGGCTCTGCTCCATTGGCTTACGAAGTATTGTTCTTGCTTCAGAGCACCCCAAATCCCTGCTTCACTCCTTGTGTCACTCCCCCCTCCCTCCTCTCTTTTCACTCTATGCTCACCGTCTACACAGTCCTTTCAACCCCATCTTCACAGACCTTGAGATTGCCTTCCATCAGTTGTGAATGTTAAAAGAGACTAATTTATTACCCAACCCGGGTCCCTCTGCAGCAGGGCCGAGGAAGGCAGTCAGGCTGCAAGAATGACTCATCGAGGCTTGTAGTTTTGCACAATTTCACTGGGTGGCAGTATACACGCACGGCTCTGTGCATCAAGCACACAAGTCACCTAAAGCCCAGCATGACATGCTCCCCACTGATCGCAATTTGCCACTGTGAATTTTAGGCAGCATCCTATAATGAATCAAGATTAGATATTTTTGAGTCATGCATATATGCATGATTCAGATGAACAGAGAAGACATTCTGTAAGATTTTATTTTGCTTTTAGAGTGTGGTTCTTTTTGCTAAAAGTCAACAAGAAGTGCATCTAACACAAAAAGATTAATGTAAAATGGTATTCATTAATTTAGGAGAGTATGCTTGCTAAGAGTCACTTGCTACCATTTTAAGTTGTGATATTGACAGCACAGCACACAAGAGTGAGTTTAGCTGCATGGAGGCAAATAAATTGCCTTATTTACACACTCCACGGGTGGTATATTCTCTGCCCCTAATTATTCCACTGCTCTTAACTAATTGCACCCTTTGCTGTTTTGAATTAAATTGCACTGAAGGCTTTGTAGTGAACTTTGTGTACTTGAACATAACATAAATGCTGTTTCACATCAAACATTTTACCTCCAATATCTAATGTCTCTGATGGTCTCCTCATTTATTATTTTTTCAAATCACTCACTGTGGCTGTGCAGCATCAAATCAAAAAGCCTCTCAAAGTGTGAGGGGAGTGGCTGAATATTTCAGTCTTGTGTATTTTTAAACTCATCCTTACATTTATAATGCAAAGAAATTTGAATCACATGACAATAACACTTGGTTAATCTTTTAGTGACTACACATCTCTGTAGGCTTTTATCTGTGAATCACTGCCAGTTAGCAAATGCATGGGATGCACTCACACACACGCATTCAAACACACATATATTTCTACAAAGTGAGATTTGTAAGCCTGTGTTTATTTCCTTCTAAAGCTCCACAAGCACAGATGGCCTCTTGTTTTCCTCTCGTCTTTCTAACAGAAAGGAGTTACTCGAATTGACATCACCTGCTACAAACCGGCAGGAGTCCATCAGCGGCTTTGAATCTGCTCCAGAAATGACCAGTGTAAAGAAAAGATATTTTTCATCATCATTCATCCTAAACAATTTGGAAGATTTAAATGCCGTGTCTCTTTGAAGAAAGACACCTGTGATTATTATGCAGTGTACTGTATACAGCACAGAGTGGAGTGAGAGAAGATGGAATGAGATGGGGCATAAATCACCAGCTGGATCTGAACCAGGTTTGAACCCACAGTCTCACAAGCATATGGTAATCATGCAATAATGAACTGTTGTCTGCTGTGCTCTCTACAAGGTATTCTCCCAAACATATTGTAAAGAGTCTGTTCAGACTGTGGAGGCATTGGCACTCTCCAACACACACACACACACACACACACACACACACAGATTTGAATGCACATAAAAAAAGGGCAGGGTGCTTTGGCTTACATCTCTCTTTGAAAATGTCATTGTTATTAAATACATTTGTCAATGACAATGGCCATGGAAAATTTCACTCTTGTAGCACATTCAACTCACATGATGAAGCCTTTAGTTTTTACATTTGCAGTATGTATTCATAATAATAATACATTTTATCTATACAGCACTTTTCAAGAACAAAGTTACAAAGTGCTTTACATGGTTGAATCATGATTAAAACATTTCAGGACAGAGACAAATATAATCAGGCAACTGAAATAATACAGCAATAAAATGAAATAAAATAAAATAACCCCCCCAACAATAAAGATAAGATTAGATGCAGTGGGAATACAGTTCAGATTTAAAAGTGCACCAAAATGTGAAGTTTTACTGAGCTAAATGTTTTGGAGAAAGTGTAATGCCTCTTTCATCCACATATTGACAAAACATTAATTTTGAACATACAGACAAAATATTTTTGCAGATTCATTCATGCTGACCATTTTTCTAACCTTACAGTATCCCTTATGGGAACTAAAGCATGATTAAGGTATTTATGGATGTCAATAAAGTAGGATTGCTTCCTGCACAACATTTACATGATTACCTTCCCAGGTGCTGACGAAAACAGGACTCATATATCAAAATCAAAAGTGACTTGTTGCACACTGTGAGGCTGCATGCCAGTATTCTTCATAAGTTCATATTTATTAAATTTCAAGTGCAGCTGTGTGAACAACTGGTTTCACCACAGGTGGGGTTTATGGTTATGTTTAGGCAAGTGAAACCATTTGGTTGACGTTTGGATAAGATTGTGGTTATGGTTAAATATTGAAACTAACTTGAGGTACAAGATAGGACATAAACCCGAGCCTTCGGTGTTGAAGCACTTTGTACGGCCATCCATCACTCCTCCAGTTGCACATTAATGTCATTTTTCAGGAGTTGGGGTGGGCATGAGAAAGATTCAAGCTCCCATAAAAGGGGATTCAAGAGCATGTGGTGCTACTTGTGTTAGGTGTTGTGGGTTTTTGGGGCTCTCACATAATCAGAAATGTCAAAATGATGGCAAAACAGATGAGTGTGGTTGTTGGTTGCATCTGTTATTTCTTGTGTTTTTAAAGCATTATGTAAATCACTTGAATTGCTTTTATGTATGAAATGTGCTATATAAATAAATTTGCCATGCCTTGCCTTACTTTATAGACTCTCACTTTAGTCATGAATGATGCCTGTTGAACTCAGGGCTACTGCATGTTTGTTAAAGAGGACTGAAGTATTGATGAGAGCGGGCAATGTCATGTTGTTCTGCAATCAGACATACTGCTGTTAGAAAATAATCAGCTACACTGACACAGTTCAAGTGGAAATCAATGCAGAATTCCTTGCAGTTTTCTTGAACTATTAACTACCATTTTCGATGCCAGTAGTTGAGGGACTTACTATCATTATGAAAATTCCATATTACAATTAGTTGTACAGTTGTAGAAAAGGTTTCAGTCGTAGTCATCTGGACACTGTTTTCAGAATCAAGACGTTTTGACTTCCGGATGGGAGCCGAAACGTCTTGATTCTGAAAACAGTGTCCAGATGACTACGACTGAAACCTTTTCTATGATAGAACACTCCTGGACGAATGAGGGACTACACCGTCTTAATTAGTTGTACAATTACAAGGGTTTTTTTCTAATTAGAATCTGTTTGGCACACTTGAATAGTAATAATGTTTAGAAAATCATGGAGCGTTTTTTTCTCATCTCCTATTTTTAAGCTTATATCAACACCACACACACTTAAAAGATACATTCTGGTCTGTCACAGTATGTTTAAAAACACAGCTGACTTACTGATACTGTACTGGCAGCCAGTCCTTTTCTTCTTGCCCCATCCTAATCCCCTAGACATTGTGTTAGGATTATGCACAAAAGGCACTTTTTAGACACAGATTTGCATGTTTGGATTAGTAAAGCCCTGTAATGGAGGCTTGCAGAAAGCTACCTGACACATATTGAACCGATGCATGGTTGCTTTCCCTTTTAACTACCAAACTAGTCATCTGTCTGTCTGCCAGCTCAGATAATTTCTTGCTGGGAGAAATTTGTTCTGTTGCTTACAAATGTAGGAAGCAGAGGGAAGAGTCTCCCTTTTTTAATTATCAACCTCAGTAGCCAATTTCCTTGCCTCTACAATGTCTTCTGAACAACAGCCACTAGATCAAATACACTCATTTGCATTTGGAGCGTCCAGAAAACTGAGTGAGTGAAGCATGGTATTCTGTATGCTTGTATCCCTTAGTGACACCCAGCCAGTTTTTAATACATCTGAAACACAATATACATGAATATATGGAAGAAAATACAAATTATAATCAGAATTTAAACTTTTGTGTTAAAATCAGCTCCCCTGGATATAATGGATGACTTTGACACACTTGCAAGAGTTAAGGTAGGTGATTCTGTTGCATCAAAACACATTTTGTTCATTCCACTGGAAGTCACAGCTATGAGCTTGTGAAAGTCACAGATTTCAGTAACACTGCTGGAAAGTTACAAGATTTGTCATTGCTGTTTTTCCTTTCTCTCAATCCATTTCACTTTAATTTGTCCTAGAAAATCAACGTGATGTACTAATAACCATATCTCATGACAGTTGAGGTACAAATTGTATCTGCAGTAGATATACCCAGGAGGTAATGACGTGTGAGAATATTAGCAATGCTTTTGTTTATTACAGCTAGCATGAGTAATAAATGATTCTGCCTTTGACATAGATAAATATTGACTGTTAACAAATCTATATCTCATGTCGCATGTGTCGCTTAATATAATCAGTCACAGATGGTACTAAAAAAACTGCTTACCAGAGTTGTTAAAACACAAACTTCTTCACTTCACTTCCTGGTGTGTCAATTTTTAAGTCCACATGACACATCACAATTACTGAAGTTGACATCTGATGCAACCATGGGTAATACAGAGTGGAGATACTGAACAGTCATTACTGTTATGTGAAACAATAATATGAAACCTGACCAATCACTGAGGTTAAATTAGCAAAGAAATCAAGTTTTGGCTTTATAGATTTTTTCATTTTTGAAGTGGAACAACATCTGAAAATACAACAATGACAATGTAAGAGCCAAATGTTGTTTTAATATTCTGTATATTTTACTGTTAATGAATAATCTGAGAATTTGAGAATAATTGATAAATATTTGTGAATAACTTGCTCTGTGAAAGATCAGTTGTGTTTATTTTGCTGTTGGTATAGTTCAAATATACTGTAGTTAACTTACAGTATAAGGTTATTTTTGGTAAAGTGTGCCTCCTAGTGTTGTAATGCAGAAGCCAAATGAAAAGGCTCATTAGTCAGCAGTTACGGAAGGACGGAGGTTGCCTCTTTGTTAGTTTGGCTCGATACAGCCTTTTTGACCGTTTGGATGTTTGTAGTACATTTGTTTAGATAACATTTATTGGATTGTACTCCTTTGGATTAGATGATACATTCCAACGATGTAAAAGGAAGGATATTGCTTTCTACTTGGAGGATGGAAAGTAAAGCATCAAACGATTCATCTGACTCTGAGTGAATTGTGAGTAACCATCAATTTGAGGTGAGCAGTGGAGTTGTAAGAAATATAAACTCATCAAAAGTAAAGACAAACTAAAGTGGCAGCCAAGTGGCTCAAAAGGAAATTAAAATTTGCCACTACAGATGTATTATCACCTTAAATTTGTTATGGTGAATGTGTTAGCCAACATTTTCCTATTTACACATCCAGCGGACACAGAGCAACATTAGCATTTACTTGGAGTTGGGTTTCTGTCCACCCCACAATTATAAGTCTGATATACACTCTACTTTTAGCTCTGTTTTGGTCTCCGCCAACTCCTGAGAAAAAAAATGGGCTAATTAGGTGCTAAATGCTTAATTTTCACAAGCTAGTCGCTAACTTTGTCTGTCTGCTGTTTGGTGCTGAACAGGTAGAGTACAGTGGCTTTATCAAAGCTTTTTAAGCTGAAAACAGCTGCCTCTTGTGTTTGGAAACAAGGTTGATGAGTGAGCCAAAAGAGTAGAACCTATAGAACCAAAACAATAAGCTGAAAAATGCTAAAGGACTCCATAGAGCTGAGAGGAACTCTCTACGTGATCATTCTCTATGGGTTTGTCACTATGAGTGACCCCTTTCACAGTATACTGTATGTACTAATTTGATTCATTAATATAAAAATATTGATAAGAGCAGCTTTAAATTGTCGCATGTAATACAGAAGTGTCTGTATTGGAGTGGTCACAGTACAGTAGCTGGGATGTGCTGATCTGGGGAGCAAATACGACAACATTGCTGCTTTTCTGAAAAGTTGGCACGTTTCAGCGCTGTAAATGGCACATCTTAACAAGTCGATGTGGGAAGTCACCACCAGTGTTTGGTGGCCTTGATTCTCTGTGGGTTTGTAAACTTCGAGTAACCACTTTCATATTACACACATTCATTTGATCCATTGTTGAAGTAAAAATATTAATTAGTGCAGCTTTTAAGAGTGATATGGATCAGGTCTAAGTTTTTACACTAATCAACACATGGACATAGTTTGCCTCCAGAATGAAAAAGCTGCAGTACAGGAAATACCCTGAGATAGTATACTGAGCTTAGAGAGACTTACAAATTCAAATATGGTTTGGATGTGCGATTCGTACTATGGTTCACAGCATCTCCATGTGTACCAGACACAGTACATTTGTATTCATAACAGTACAGCAAATGCAGTAATGGTTGTGGGAATTTCATAACAGCGGTGCTGCATTTAACTCCAGAAAATGTGAACTACTGTGGCTCACTATTATGTTTATTAGAAGAGAGATAAATAACCGGCATCTTTAAAATATGATCATGACCGATATTTAACATGAGTGCTTGAATAGATATTATAAATACACAGTGATATATTGGGACACATTTATGGACGTCCACACGAACACACTTATATTTCAGCATGAATTCCCTGCTATTAGCACAGCTAAATGCCATTATTATACTTGAATCAACCAATAAACAGATACATATTACAAAGCAAACAAAATGAAAAAAATGAGCTCTGAGTATTTTCCTCCAAACGATTAACCTTCTCATGACACAGGTGGTGTGATATTACCATACGAGCTTGTCATTTTGCCACCATTTAGAACAATGGCAAAACATAAGCTTGTTAGATGAGTAGGGGTGGATTCACATGGGCATTGACAGGGTGACAGAAAGAGGAGGTGCGCAGAACCATATGGCTCTGTTTACACAAATCACTTCAGCAGCATGGTGTCATTATATCACCAGTATCACGATGCTTTGAAGGTCAAAACAGCTTTACACTGAAACTGTAGCTCATGCCTGAACTCTATTTGCCTCTTCTCCAACAGGTGTTACAGTGTTAGTAGGTCAAACAAATGCAAGTCAAGTCAGTTTGTCATGACTGAAATAAAACACACACACACATACAGTACACGCAGACATTGCACTCCCTGTCCCATTCATCAGATATCTTCACTTCATCCTGGCTTCCAGCCCTGGCAGCAGCACCCTGGGTTATTTTAGACAAATCAATGTAAGCTTCCTAGCTTTCAAACATACACGGTCATGAATATTCTCATCAGGTCACCAGTGGCTGGTCAGGACCTTGCTCAGAGGACACCCATGGGGCCACAGAGTAGCCAATCAAGCCTTAGCACAAGGGTCACTGGTGATTATGATGCAGGGCATATTTTTCATTACCATCCACTGAGGTGAGACAGCATGACACGGGCCACAGGTTGGTTACTCATTCCTTACAGCTTCTCGCTCTTTACAACTTCAAGTCTGCTGCATTTGAAAGGAAAGATTTCACTATGTAGAAGAGTGTAGCAAAGCTTACATTAAAATGAAACAGGTCATGCTGGAAAACAGACGTTTTTGCAGCACAAGTGATTTTGAACCACATCTTTTAACTCTATCAGACCTAGTGCAGTGAGGAATCTCAAGTGAAATTATATGATTACAGTTTTTTTTATTTTACAGGTACAAGAGTGGAATTTAACAGCAACTCAGGCGCTCTAGTTTAAGAAACAGTTCAACATTGAACAAGTAGGCTGATTCGCTTTCTTTCTGAGATTTAGACGGGAAGATTGATATCACTTTAATTTCTGTCCGTAATAAGGCTACATTCAACAGCCAGTTAGCTTAACTTAGCATAAAGACTGGAAACAAAGTGGAAATAGTTAGCCTGGCTCTAAACCTAAAATTGTCATTTTTACACTTCATTTTTTGTAGAAATGAAACAATCAAAATGTAACATGTAAATTAGAGAGGTTATGGTGCTGGTAGGCAGATTTTGTTATCTTCGGAACCAGGCTAATTGTTTCCCCCTGTTTTTAGTCTTTATGCCAAGCTAAGCTAACCGTCTCCTGGCTATAGCTTTATATTTACCATACAGACATCGAAGTGGTATCGATCTTCTCGTCTAACTCTTGGAGAGAAAGTGAATTGCGTATTTCCCAAAATGTTGAACTAATCCTTTAAGGCGATGCTTGGAGGCGATTAGCCTAGCACGGCAAAAAGACTGTAAGCAGAGGGAAATAGCTACCCTGGCCCTTTCAGTATGGTAATTTGTGGTTTTAGGGAAGTTGCATGGTGTAACTATTTCTTGACAGTTTATTTCCATCTACCCATTACTTCTTTATAGCCTTTATGCCTGCCAACCCCACTGTGATGGCATAGCCTCAGGTTATATTTAAAAAGTTAATTAGCAAAAACAGATAAATGCCATTCCATAACCTGTAAAATGAAAAACCAACACCAGTTTGATTGAGATTCCCTGGAGTGCACAAAAAATGATGTGATTGATTTAGGAAAATAAATAAAAATGGAGATATTGTTTTTTGTTAATGAACTCTTCATATATAGTTATGGCATGTAAGTCTCTAAAACCACAAATAGTTGTTTTGACATAGATTGCGTTGTGTATAGATTAAACAAACAATGTACAATGTGTTTATTAGTCTTAGGTGCTGGTAGGGAGGATTTTTGAATTGGATTTTTCCCCCTGCTTCCAGTCTTTATGCTAAGCTAAGCTAAACTAAGCTAAGCTAGAGCCATTAGGTGCTCTAGCTCTATAATTTCCGCATGGAAAGTCTCGTGAGATAGAGCGATGTTGTCCATTAAATGCAGAGATGGCAGTTCGATCCCCAGCCCCTCGTGTCCACATGTTGAAGTGTCTTTGAGCAAAAAAACCCAAATTGCTCCTAAATGGTTGGCCTAAATGGTTAGGCCACTGCCTTGCATGGTAACTTGCTGCTATCGGTGTGTGTGTGAATGGGTGAATGAGAAACAAAAATGTAAAGTGCTCTGGATAAAAGCACTATATAAATGCAGTCCATTTACCAAATGCATTTCCCAAAATGTTGAACTTTTCCTTTTAAAACCATCTAATTCATACCTTAGTCAGTCAGTCTGAATCACTCTCTGATTCACCTCAATCACTTACTGATATTTAAACTCAATCTAGGGATTGAATTTCTCAGAGGGCAAAGAAAGATTTCCTCCTTCTCTCTAAATGTATTTTAGTAAATCCATTTATTGTTTGTCTCCACCTCTCTAGCCCATAAGCAAGCACAAAATGGCTCATTTATCATCTGTGAATGAATTAGCAACCAGGCTCCAGATGTCCTCAGCCTTCTTGTGTCTTCTGTGTCTCCCTGGATCTGTCTTGTCTTGTCTCCCTCCTGTCTCTCTCGAACCCTCTCAGTATGCTGATGGTGCTTCTCTGATTGGCAAGGCATTAGACAGACACAGATGAGAGATGGGTAAGAAAGAAGAGGAGGGAATGGTGACGGTGAGAGTAAGTAAAGAGGACAGAGATAAAGTATAAATGTGTTTGTAGTAAAGCACTAGAGAGAGATGGTTAAGGACAGACAGGGCTCAAAGGCGTAGAGTCAGAAAAAGGAAGAGAAGAAAAGACAGTTTTACATAAGTAAGTAAAAGAGTAAGTGCATGTGCACTCATGTGTGTATGAAATATTTCCTCTGCCCTCTCCATCGCTTGGTATTATCCTTCAAAGAGCCAGTTAGACTCGAGCAAGTGTTTTATCGACACACGGCAGTACTGCACCTTCCTTTTGAAGATGTGATGAACGTGCAGGTGCAAAGCCAAACAGCCCGATGTTAGGTCGAAGATATTGTCCACTGTGTCCTCTCTTTTGCACAGCAGGAAGCTCTAAATTCAAATCAGTGCTTGTGCAATTTCATGAAATACAGCTAAACCACTGAAGGTAATCCTTAAAAAATTTGCACATATTTGTACTGGCATCATTGTTTTAATTTAATTTCTTCATTATTACTTTACACATACAGTGATGTAACAACGGTACTAGTCCGCTTCAGAGATTTTTTTAGGATTTAAAGCTGCATTGACAAATGTTTGGCCACTAGGGGGCAAAAACACCCACAAAAACAAGCTGACAGGCACTTCATTTCATCCATTCATTTTCGGGTGCTTATCTTGGTCTGTGTCGTGGTGGCAGCAGACCAAGCAAAATATCTCAGACCTCCTTCTCCCCAGCCACATCCTCCAGCTCCTCCTGGGGGATTCCAAGGTGTTTCAAGGCCAGATGGGATATGTAATCCCTCCAGCATGTTCTGGGTCTGCCCCGAGGTCTCCTCCCAAATGGATGTCCCTGCATAACCTTTAAAGGAAGGTGTCCAGGAAACATCCTTATCCCATGGACGAACCACCTCAACTGTCAACACGAAGGAGCAGCCTACTCGGAGCTCCTTCTTGATGTTTGAGCTCCTTACCCTACCTCTACAGACACAAGTACCACCAAATCTCTAGCTTATAGAAATTTTAAGGCTAACATGATAACAAATAATTGCCTGCTTACACATCCATCAGACACAGAGCAACACTGTCATTCATTTGGAGCTGTGTTTCTGGCCACCTGCTGAAGGTAAGTGCAATATTCACTCTTCTTGTAACTGTGGTTTGATGTCCACCAACGCCTGAGAAGAATATCTGTTTGATTTTCTTAACCAGCAAGTCATGAACTTTGCCTGTCTGCCATCTGGTGCTGGGCTGGGCAGGTGTGATGAAGTCAGTTTATAACCTTTTTTTGCTGGAAACAGCTGCCTATGGGGTTTGACTACTGTGATGCCATGTTCACTGCCATTAGTAATCTTCTAGCTTGTTCAAAATTCAACTGTGAACAAAGAAACAATTCTTATAAATTGGTGAAAGTGATTTTATCATTTTACTATTTTTACTGATACATAGAATAGATTTAATTGTCCCCAAAGAGGAATTTTTTACCTGATGAAGACAGATCAGTTTAGGTGTATTTTCCCTTTGTTGTGATTATTTTCTATTTTACAATTTTTATTTCTTTTACCTGAATATTTTACTGCTTTGTGTTTTGTACTTTGCAGCCGTGTTGTGAAAACTGCTATTAAATAAAAACCAGAAGAGTGCACTCAGTGGAGTGCAGATCTCCGCCAGGCCTGGTATCGCCAAACGAATGAATTACATGTCTTAAGAAGTTTTTGCATTTCATTTTAGTCTCTTGACATATATGATGCAGAGATGGCGTGTCATTTTACGTGCAAATGTCATACAGAAAAATATGACAGGTGATGTAGTATAAAGAGCGTACGTAATGTAACTTAACTGACGTAACTAATGTACTTACCTACCAGCTGGTTAAAAGGAGTCAGGAGTCAGCAGTCAATGGTGGTATAAAACAGAGCAGTCAATAAAATAGGTTTTTCAAAAATTGTGAATCACTGCAACCACGAGAGGTCCTTGAGCATACAGTCATAAATGTGCACAAAAATATTAGGCTGACAGGTCCAGTAGTATGCAAGATTAGCTGCGGACAGACACACACGCACACATACACACACAACCACATGCATGTTCATGATGCATAACAATTATATGTTATTATTTTTAGACTGAACCATATAGAAAATGTACGGGTCGTAAAAAACTACAAAACAATTAGCTAATTGAGGCTAAAACTCTCTGTAGAGTTTGCTGATAATTCTCTGTAGGTTTGTCAAATAAAAAGGATAAAAAATATTTTAGCTCAACATCTGAAAGAAGTCAAACATCCACAAAACATCCAAGTAGTTGAGGGTTTTGGCTGAATAAGGGCAGAGTGGACAAAGTGAACTAGTAAACGGCATATTTTTGAACTCATCTATCCTTTAGTAAAACACTGAGGTTGTGTCAAATTATCTCCTCCCACACACAGACACACAAACACACACTAGAACACACTCCACAGTCAGAGATAGAAAACTATGTGTTGCAGGTTCAGCCATTAGGGAATAACACTAACACTAGCACTTCATTTTGAGTGTTCCCAAGAGAGTGAATAAGCCTCTGGTGTTGTTGAGAGATGCAACATAATTGATGATTGCTAACACTTTGCTATGGTGCTCTGTAATGCGACTGTACCTGTATCAAAATGCTATGACAGACTCCCTGCAGAGAAAGACCACTCAGTATTTTTGTCAACAAAACAAATCCCTGTTTTGTTATTTTCTTCCCTGCTGGCTGAAAATAACAAGGAGAATATTCTTTTACTTGTTTTTTTTCTCACACTCCTGCTCTAGACAGAAAAGAAAAGGCCAATAGGGGAATATTGAGCTGGCTAACAGACTATGACAGTGTTGCTTTAGTGATATGTGAGTGACATTAGAGAGGAGGCGAGTGTGTAGGTGGAAAATTCAATCACACTGTGAATCTGGTATGCAGAACAATCCTACAGACGCAGAATGAATAATTCTAACTCTTTGATTGGACCAAATCATCTCAGGACTTTTGCTCTGCTTGGTGTGAAGAGATGCTAAAGAGGGCCGGACCCGAAGGAGAGAGACGAGGAATCATTTCTGAGCGTGGGAGAGGGAAGATCGAGGAGGTGAGCACTGCCTGTAGTTGGTTGTATGTGTAGGAACGTGTGAATGTCTGGCTTTGTATTTTTCCATAATATGATTTGTTAATAAAGGGTAACGGGCCTCAGTCAGCCTGTCAGAGCTGTCTGAAAATAACTGCATGACAAAAAACGTCTATCATGACTCATTATTTGATCACTCAGTCCGTCTACTCGTGCTCTGTAGACGGGCTGAGTGATAAAATAATAATCATTCAGTCCATCCACAGAAAATTAGTGATCGAGGACTATGAGGTACAGAGAAATACTGAAACATTACATCATTTTCAAAATTTCAGGGGCCCACAGAGATCATTCTCACAGAGTGGATGAGTGTTTCTGCTCATTTAAATGTCATCTGCTTGGTCTATTATTACATTTCTATCAGATCTGTTTGCAGTAAAAAAAAAAAAAGCAACAGCTACCCTCTTGCGTTGTTGCCTCTAAAAATTGGCAGTTAGAGAGGATTCAGATCGAAAAACAGACCTGCATTAAAACAGCGCAGGGGGCTAGTGGGGTCGTGTTGTTTAAGATATTGGTGAACAATTAAATATGATCCAGGAAATCTATTTTGAGTAAAAGATTAATGAGTCTGAATCAGATGCAAAAACACTGGGTTGTAATACTCACAGACAAGATTTTACAACTCTGGAAAGTTATCATGGTGGAAACTATTTTATCTTTCCTCAAGATGATCGTGAGGTAAACAGTAGAAATATAGCGTTCATGTTACAAAGTAATCTACCAGGAATATGTGCTTGCCTGTATTTGATTGGCCAACGCAACCCCTTGCCGGATGATGTCACGTTGCATTGTGGCAAAAGTTGAGCATGGTTCAACTTTATGGAAGTGCAAAACTAAATCACTGGCGTGCCCCTTTGACACTTAAATCATACAAAACAAAAGTTGAGAAATACAGTCACAAAGAGGCTGTAAGTGGCGATAGTGACTGTCTCATGAGATCTCAGAGATTAGATCATTTATTGCAGATCCAGCGCCTGTGTTTTGTAGTACATTAAAAACACAGTTAATGTCCAATGAGAAATCAGGATAGTTTCAAATCAGGCTCCATACCATTTCACTGTTGTGGAAAAAAATTAACTGTGACATTTTGAAATTACTGTGCACTAAGGGTTTTTAGAATTATTGACCATACATTGTACAAATTACCATGCAAAAACATTTATCTGGTGTTTTTATAAGTTTCAAAAAATTGAAAAACAAATCCTATCAATTATTATGTATTTATCAGGTGTTTATTATAGTATTTAAGACACAATAAGATGAGCTTTGATTTTATTGAATGGCAAAGCGGTGCAATATATTTATCATGCACACATGGCTGTTAGCCATTTCTTATGCTAAATAATGATGCAGCTCATAAATTAAAGTCGGACACATCTAAGTGTAGAGAGATGATGGCATTTACAATATGATCAACACAAATGGGCCGTAACACTATGTAATGACTACCGATGTATAGAGTAAGATTGATGTAAGAGGTTAGAGAAGTAAAGTGACTAATCGCAGTATTTATTTTAATTAAAATAGGTGTTCATAAAAAAGGGCAAGATCTTCGGCTTCATGTTATGTAAAAGAGTGTTAATTAATGGCGTAATGGCCGTGTGGAGCAGGGATCACGTGCCACCCTGATTTATCACTTGAATCTGTTTCCACTCTGACACCTGGCAGCTCTGCTTCAACTTTCTGTGATTTACGGAAGCAGAGCTGCCAGTCATGCTCACAGACCCCGCTGTGAGCTGGCTGGAGCTCTCTCAAGAGACCGGTACATAAGAGGCTTTTATTTCCTTGATGATTTGTTTAAGTATCACAACACAAATGTCCATTCTAAAAAAAAAGGGAACCTGTGGTTATCTGACTTTAACTCCTGTGGGGTGTTTTGGTGTATTGTTACTGTGACTGGCCAGTTTCTGGAGCTTCTCTTCGCTGCTGCAGTAACAAAAATGTGAGCTCAGTACTGACTATCATGTTTCCAACTTACTTCGCGCTCATGTGGGTCCCACGAAATATGACAATTACAGTATTTTGGAAAATAGCGATATGGGGCACTGAATATGATGGATTTAATGTTTATCAGACCACAAATGAGCCAGGAATTAAGTTGGAAAAATGGTGTGGAGTGTTTTCCTCACAGATTACTGTACAAAAGCACACAACTTTTAGAACTTTATTCACTGATTTAGTTGTGAGCCAACTGTCCCTCAGTGGCCAGAAGCCACTGTTGTGGCAGCAAGGCATGTGTCGATCTATGCACTCTGATGTCAATCAACCAATAGGTGAAAAGTTAAGCCCATGACACACAGCCCCCCTCATTTGTATAATGAAGCAGAAATGCATACAGAAATGTAAAAAGAAAAGACAGAAATAAATAAGTTTGGGGAAATAAATGGGGGAAAAATGCAATGGGAAAATAATACATACATAAAACATAAAAAACTGATTTAATAAATAAATGAATAAATAAACAAATAAATAAACAAATTCATAAATAAAATGGAAAATTAAATAGGAAAGAAAATAAATATGGGAATTAATACAAATGTAAATAAATACAGAAGCAAATTAAAACAGAAATATAAATTTGTGTCACATTTTATAAATTATTTAATGCCTAAATTGATTTTTATATTATTTTGGTGCATTTAATGCCATATTAATTTATTTATTGAGTCATTTATTTAGTTATTTTTTATTTTGGCAGTTCTGGTCCTCCATACAGGAGAGAGACATATTGCGATATGGAAAGCCATCTTTGTTGTATTGTAACTATTGTACCAGGCTGGATTCAGGGCTTTAGGAAAGAAATACATGAGTCCACATCCCTCCAGTGCACCAACCAAATAAACACACAACACTGATGCACTCAGCAGTTTGATGTATTCTGTAAAAAGGAAAAATAACGGTCTTGGTGTTAGTCCAAATGTAGTCAAATTTATAGCTGCATTAATTGATTTCTGGCCACTTGGGGGCAGTGCAACATGCTGTAAACACAACACCTTTTGAAGATGATATGGCAAATGCGTCAGCAAACAATTGCTTATTTACACGTCCAGCAGATACAGAGCAACATTAGCATTCATTTTGAGTTGTTTTTGTGTCTACATTATGGATGTAAGTACAATATTCACTCTTATTGTAACTATGTTTTGGTTTCCACCAACTCTTGAGGCAAATATCTGCCTTTTAGATGCTAAATGCTCTACTATGTTCACCAACTAGTTGCTAACTTTTTCTGTTAGCCATTTGGTGCTGGGCAGTGTACAGTGTTTTCATAAGAGATTTTTTGCTGAAAACTGCTGCCTACTATGGCTGGAAACAGTACTGATGAGAGCAGTGAGAGTGAACCAAAACCATTAAGCGGCCACAAAACCAAAACAAGTTTAAAGATGCTAAAAAGCTCAGTAGAGCCCAGGGAACTGCAAATTTCGGTGATAATTCTCGGTGGGTTCATTACTACCAGCGACTATTGTTAAAATAAAAATATTGATTATAGCAGCTCCAAATATATCAAACATGACATGGCAACCTGTGCCACCAGGATGCTGACATAACTCAATATATAACAAAGCCCTCCAATGTTTATTGCAGACATGTTTTGCCTGATGTTTATTTGTGAGTTTTATTGGTCTATAATTCTAATTTATTAGCATATACATCTATAAAACACCACCTACATATCTTTTTTAACTGCACTGTATATTCCTGTAGCCCTCCCCCACACACAAGTAAGTCGTGTTTGTAAAATCTGATAGATTACAGGATTTGCTCACAGCTCCTCATCATTGTTTGAGTGTGTAGGTTGTGTGGCAGGACCCCTGATGGTTTATAAGGATGACAAGTTCAGGTGTCGCTTCACTTATCTTATCTTCCAGTATAAAAAATGTTAACTCAGATGTCTAATACGATGTTACTCATTTCCACACTCGTTGATTTTGTAAATCAAACCACTGGAATATATCTAAGTAACAGACTCAAATAGAGCTAATAGTAAATGCAGAGCATCTGGCCAAGGACAGCAGGCAACAGTGTTCAGTATGTGACAGGAACATATATACAGGTAAGTTGTATTAGTATAGAAAATTACAACGCCTGGTGATAAGGGCCTATATAAACAGCCGCATATCAAAATATCAAAACCACAAATAACGCCTGACTGTAATGGGCATCCAAATTAATATGGCTGTCCCCACAGATGTGCATTCAAGTGGTTTTACTCATCCATTTTCCCATTCACACCTTATTTACCATACCACCAATCTCATTTGCATTGTAATGATTAGACTGTATGCATGCAAAATAGCTTTTTAAAAATGGTTTAATAGTCCTAAATATATTCATGAGATTCCCGGGAGAGTCGTGCAGACCTGTCAGAGTGGGAACCCGCTGCTAGCACAAATAAAAATGACTGCAAAAAATCCTCTGTTCTTCTTTCAGTATGTAAAACTGGAGAACACAATGTTCAGCCAAACGCTCCAGTCATGGTATATGTGGAGTTAAGATTTAAAGAATTTTAACATGGTGAGCCACATATCTGAGTGATAAAGACAAAGGCAACGTCTATGCTCTGTGTTGTGCTTTATTCAAAAGGCCCAGCAAAAACTACAATATGACTCAGTCTTCAAGTCTTATCTTCAAGCAAATATTGAGGTATTTGAGGCTAAAGACAGTTATATTTGATGTATACACGTCCTCATTTACTTGAAATGAAATGGTAAAAAAATTACTTTTTTGATTAAAATTTTTTATCAAACTTTAGACTAAGACTTGTCAGACAACCTACTGTAGTAACAATAAATTTACAAATTGTTGTCAGAAATATAGAAAAGAAGTTTTAAGTAAGATCTCTCAGTGGTTACACATCCTTGAGCAGCTGTCCAGCATTTTTTAATCCCATATTAAAACTCCCGTTAAACAGGGAGAGATGAGCTGGAACCGGTGGGCTGCTTATGGTGAAATAAAGCTTTGATAATGCCATTGTCTTCCATTATGAAGGCTGTAAAGCTTTCAGAGCGGAGTAGACCTAACAGGGCACTAAGTAGATGCCAAGGTCAGACAATAGAGAGAACTGACAAGGCTTGTGCACTTGTAAGACTGTAAGAGTCTGAGTCTCTTAGATGCAAAGCCTCTCTGTGAGCTGTAGGTGAAACTCACTCACAGTATCACGATTAGCTTTAGACATGCTCCAACCTGTTGTTTGCAGTCACATGATTCTGATGACACTCGAAATTCAGAATGAGGCAGGAAGTGAAAGGCAGAATGGACGAGATGGAGGAAAGCCTGTACTGCTAGTTATTACTACTACTAAAAGTCTTCAAATGGTTCAAAATGCTGCAGCTAGGATCTTAACTAAAATCAGAAAATTTTAACATACATCCCAATTTTAGCTTCACTTCACTGGATCCCTCTCCATGTCAGAGGGGACTTCAAGTTGTTTCTAATGACTTATAAAATTGTAAATGGGCTTGCCCCTTCTTATCTCTGTGATCTCTAAACCTTATGTCCCATCCCGTGCTCTCTGTTCTCAGCATACTGGGCTCCTATTTCTCCCCAGAGTAATAGAGAAGTCAGCTGGCTGCAGGGCCTTTTCCTATCATACTCCTTTTCTTTGGAATAATCTTCCTGCTGACATCAGTCTGACTCAGTTGAGGCCTTTAAATCTAAACTGAAAACAAACTCATCTTATTGCTTTAACTTTCAATTAATACTTATCCTTCGATGCTTCAGACCTTGTACCTGTTACCACTTTACTACCTGCGGGTCGGTCTCAGTCTCAATGAATCTATTTATACTAGTACTTATAGTCCATGTTTATTCTCACGACGAGAATTCAACAAACAGACTGCAAACTTTTGATATCGACTGCATTTCTCTAACCCTCAGCCTTCTTCTCTCTTTTCACTCAGGCTTCTCTGTGCTGGACCATCGGCTGTCCTGGGACCTCTCTCTCTACTGGCTGTCGGTGCCTCATCCAGTCGCTGATCTGGATCTTCTTCCCCCAGGAAATTCAGCCTCCCCCCTCCTCTCCCTCTAGTTTGCATGTTATCATGGCTCTCTCAACCTGTGTTTGTTTGTTTCTCCTCTCTAGCTGAATGTTGTTGTCGTCTTCTGTGTTTGTGTGCCCTGTCCTCTTTCTAGGTTTCTAGGTGGAGAGGAGGTGGTGTGGCTCAGATCCTACTGGGTGACACCTGAATCTCCTCAATTGTCCTCCTGGATCAATCCTCTTCACTTATGTTTTAATTGTATATACTATGACTTTCTGCTGTGAATCTATTCTGCCCCCCTAGTTTTTCCTCATTCGAATTAGTGGTCTAAGGACTTGATTTGCACCTTGAGGCAAATTGTGATTTGTGATATTGGACTATATAAATAATATTGACTTGACTTGACTTGACTTGACTGCATTATGCTCCATTAACTGGGCTGTGTGTGCTTTGTGCTTTCGTTGACAAAAACAGAGCCACAAGGCCCAATTAATTTCTACCGAATTTAGGAGAAAAACAAGAAAGACTGAAAAAAAATCCAAATAGAAATGCTTGCACACTGCATCTGTTTCTCTATTATATCAGTGTATTCAGGAAGAGTGGAACCAATACAAAGCATTGGCATTATCTTTGTCAAAACTCTGTAATCACTACATTGTGGAAAATTCACATCCACAACATCTCCCTTCCTGGTATCATGTTTTTTAGCCTAATGCATCCTGCAACTAAATGGTGACTTAATTCTTTTCATGAATGCCTTCTACATTTCTTAGGTATTTTACTATCCTGACCTAACATTTCTGGAGTAGCTTAGAGGTCTGTGGGATTTGAGAATTTTAGTCAAATCATTTTTTTTTTGCAGGAGCTGACACAGTGTACTATACCTCCAGTGAGATCCTTGCAGTTGACAGATTTTATTATTTATTTCTGCTGCATCACTTACTGTTGCAACCCACTTGAAAATAATTTAGATAGACACAGTACCTTGAGAAAAAAGAAAAATGTTTTCAAATACAGTGTAAGGTTAAAAAACATTCTTGGGACAAATGTCACTATTGTCTCTTAATAGTAATTGTAATTCCAGTCTCTAGTTAATAAGGAAATATGGAACATTTAACCAGCGATAAATCTCCCTTAAGAAAAGCCCCTAATTTTTTCCATCCCATGGTGACTGATATTGGACATCAAAGCAAAATCCAATTAAGAACTGTTCTTCTGCCCCTCTCCCTTAATTCATACCCCTTCATCCCTGTTTTTGAAGTTGCTCTCTCATGCTATAATTAACTTCCAGCTTAGCTTAAACTGAACACCATGCTAAAGTTTTGCCAGTTGTTCTTTAGTGGGTCTGACATTGGAGGGACTTTGGAATTACAAAAGCACCCTCAAACCTGTTCATATGACATCTTATAGAAGTTTTGTAATGGCACATGCATATCCAGCAGAGACAGAGCAGTAGCCAGGATTTAAGATATATTGAGGAAATTAGACCAAGTCCCCAACAAACACATAACCACCCGTTAGAAAACCCCCAAGAAACTAAAGTCCCTAAAATGTTTTTGTTTTTGGAATTGTAATTTTTATTTATTCAGTTGATTGTATATATATTCATTCCTGATCTTACACAGTTACAACTGTGGAGTAAATAGATTTTTTGAAATGTCTGCCTACTGTTCCAACGAGGCAGTTAGAGCTCTTCTCACATATTAACAACTATTCAACCCGACAGTTCATTCATGACCTCGGAAACAACAATTGACAAAATGATCTTAACACAACGTCCATTTATTTGCTTGTTCCAGAGCTTTCCACAGTAACACACAGTCTTCATCACTGGATAAAATTGATCCGGTGACGTGAAAGTGAAGATGTTTAAACTTTGCATTATTCCAAAGTTGTTATGGGTGCAAATGTGGAGTAACTCTATTTTTTAAAAATGTCTGCCTACTGTTCCAACGAGGCAGTTAGAGCTCTTCTCACATATTAGCAACCATTCAACCCGACAGTTCCGTCATGACCTGGGAAACAACAATTGACATAATGATCTTAACACAACGTCCACTTATTTGCTTGTTCCACAGCTTTCCACAGTAACACACTCATCACGTCATCACTGGATGAAATTGATCCGGTGACGTGAAAGTGAAGATGTTTAAACTTTGCATTATTCCAAAGTTGTCACAGGTGCAAATGTGACCTCGGAAACAACAATTGATAAAATAATCTTAACACAACGTCCACTTATTTGCTTGTTCCACAGCTTTTTGGAATGACAAAAGAGGGGGAGTGCAGGTTGAAGTGTCTGGTGTCAGAGATGAACGCTGGATAGCGTAAAGCAAACAAAGATGAGCAGGAGTGACACTGGACTTGTTTGGTTGTCAGCATGAGCTGTGTGTTCTTCATAGATTGATCTTTAACTTTTATGCAAATCTACTGGTACTCTACTTTTGACAGGATGTATACCAAGCATCTAACCCATTGTGCTTTCATATGACTTTAAAACACATGCCCCGTGTGAGGCTCGAACTCACGACCTTCAGATTATGAGACTGACGCGCTGCCTACTGCGCCAACGAGGCTCAGAAAAGCACACATGGTGATTTTGACGAGTTGTCACAATTACAACTGTGGAGTAACTCGATTTTTTTGAAAGGTCTGCCTACTGTTCCAACGAGGCAGTTAGAGCTCTTCTCACATATTAACAACCATTCAACCCGACAGTTCCGTCATGACCTGGGAAACAACAATTGATAAAATAATCTTAACACATAGATTATCTTAACACAACGTCCACCTATGTCTGTGGACATATTTTGTCAACGCGATAGCGTCACAACTGTGCAGGATGCAGTCACGAAACTTTACAGGTGTGTAGCTGAAAGCAAAATGAAGGCCGAACTTGAAGATGTCTGCCTACTGTTCCAACGAGGCAGTTAGAGCTCTTCTCACATATTAACAACCGTTCAACCCGACAGTTCCGTCATGACCTGGGAAACAACAATTGACATAATGATCTTAACACAATGTCCACTTATTTGCTTGTTCCACAGCTTTCCACAGTAACACACTCATCACGTCATCACTGGATGAAATTGATCCGGTGACGTGAAAGTGAAGATGTTTAAACTTTGCATTATTCCAAAGTTGTCACAGGTGCAAATGTGACCTCGGAAACAACAATTGATAAAATAATCTTAACACAACGTCCACTTATTTGCTTGTTCCACAGCTTTTTGGAATGACAAAAGAGGGGGAGTGCAGGTTGAAGTGTCTGGTGTCAGAGATGAACGCTGGATAGCGTAAAGCAAACAAAGATGAGCAGGGGTGACGCTGGACTTGTTTGGTTGTCAGCATGAGCTGTGTGTTCTTCATAGATTGATCTTTAACTTTTATGCAAATCTACTGGTACTTTTGACAGTATGTACACCAAGCATCTAACCCATTGTGCTTTCATATGACTTTAAAACATGTGCCCCGTGTGAGGCTCGAACTCACGACCTTCAGATTATGAGACTGACGCGCTGCCTACTGCGCCAACGAGGCTCAAGTTAGAGCTCTTCTCACATATTAATAACCATTCAACTCGACAGTTCCTTCTAGGAACTTTCCACAGTATCACACAGTCTTCATCACTGGATGAAATTGCTCAGTTGACATGGAACTGAAGATGCGTGTTGCTGGAATTGTTTACACCTTGTGAGTCTCTGTGTGTGTCATCATGGGAAAATGTGGTCCTGGAAGCGATTTTGAGTACTTTACCAGGTGTTTATATGTCTGTCTGTGGACATATTTTGTCAACGCGATAGCGTCACAACTGTGCAGGATGCAGTCACGAAACTTTACAGGTGTGTAGCTGAAAGCAAAATGAAGGCCGAATTTGAAGATTTCTGAGATTTCTTACAACTGTGGAGTAACTCGATTTTTTTGAAAGGTCTGCCTACTGTTCCAACGAGGCAGTTAGAGCTCTTCTCACATATTAACAACCATTCAACCCGACAGTTCCGTCATGACCTGGGAAACAACAATTGACAAAATGATCTTCACACAACGTCCACCTATTTGCTTGTTCCACAGCTTTTTGGAATGACAAAAGAGGGGGAGTGCAGGTTGAAGTGTCTGGTGTCAGAGATGAACGCTGGATAGCGTAAAGCAAACAAAGATGAGCAGGAGTGACACTGGACTTGTTTGGTTGTCAGCATGAGCTGTGTGTTCGTCATAGATTGATCTTTAACTTTTATGCAAATCTACTGGTACTCTACTTTTGACAGTATGTACACCAAGCGTCTAACCCATTGTGCTTTCATATGACTTTAAAACACGTGCCCCGTGTGAGGCTCGAACTCACGACCTTCAGATTATGAGACTGACGCGCTGCCTACTGCGCCAACGAGGCTCGGAAGAGAACACATGGTGATTTTGACGAATTGTCACAATTAGAACTGTGGAGTAACTCGATTTTTTTGAAATGTCTGCCTACTGTTCCAACGAGGCAGTTAGAGCTCTTCTCACATATTAACAACCATTCAACCCGACAGTTCCGTCATGACCTGGGAAACAACAAGTGTTCGGCAGCTTTCCACAGTATCACACGGTCTTCATCACTGGATGAAATTGCTCAGTTGACATGGAACTGAAGATGCGTGTTGCTGGAATTGTTTTCATCTTGTGAGTCTCTGTGTGTGTCATCATGGGAAAATGTGGTCCTGGAAGCGGTTTTGAGTACTTTACCATGTGTTTATATGTCTGACTGTGGACATATTTTGTCAACGCGATAGCGTCACAACTGTGCAGGATGCAGTCACGAAACTTTACAGGTGTGTAGCTGAAAACAAAATGAAGGCCGAATTTGAAGATGTCTGGCTACTGTTCCAACGAGGCAGTTAGAGGTCTTCTCACATATTAACAACCATTCAACCCGACAGTTCCGTCATGACCTGGGAAACAACAATTGACAAAATGATCTTAACACAACCTCCACTTATTTGCTTGTTCCACAGCTTTCCACAGTAACACACAGTCGTCATCACTGGATGAAATTGATCCGGTGACTTGAAAGTGAAGATGTTTAAACTTTGCATTATTCCAAAGTTGTCACAGGTGCAAATGTGGATTAACTATATTTTAAAAAAATGTCTGCCTACTGTTCCAACGAGGCAGTTAGATAACCATTCAACTTGACAGTTCCGTCATGACCTCGGAAACAAAAAGATGAGCAGGAGTGACGCTGGACTTGTTTGGTTGTCAGCATGGGCTGTGTGTTCTTCATAGATTGATCTTTAACTTTCATGCAAATCTACTGATACTATACTTTTGACCGTATGTACACCAAGCATCTACCCCATTGTGTTGTCATGTAACTTAAAAACACCTTTCCCATGTGAGGCTCAATCTCATGACATTCAGATTAAGAGACTGACTCGCTGACTACTGCTCCCACAATGCTCGGAAAAGCACACATGGTGATTTTGACGAGTTCTCATAGTTACAACTGTGGAGTAACTACAGTGGCAACCCTACCAACAGGACTACTAAGGGGGCTGGCGAGGGACGAAAACCAGTTTGCAGTTGGGAGGGGTATCTGCAACGTAGGCCACACAACCAGTTCCATGCTCTTGCGAGCATTTCCATGCCATTCAACAGGGATTAACTTCGCCTCATCTGCCGATGAGGCAGGCCTGTGGCTGCCGCTATCTGGAGTACCTGTGAAATCTGAAATAATCCTTAAACTAGTAGACTAAGCTAGGCTAGCGTCACTGCATGGCACACGTGTGGGATACAGTGTTGGGTTTTCATTGTTGGGCATACCCACAGGGCGGATTGGGAGAAACACAGTACACGTGTCCTAAACTGCCCCCATGTTTTGAACCAACATTCAATTTTGAGTGCAAGTGAAGTAACAGCAAGGGGCTCTATAGATGGATAAAAGGTTTATTCATTAACAATCAAATCAGTGCTTTTCCTTCCCTTAAAATCCATTTCACTCTGTACTGTACATTTTTTGTGATGGAAAAAAAACTGATCCTGCCACAAAAATGTTTCCAGAGTGAAATCTGATGTCCTTATACGGGAAGAACTGCCAAGAGGGAATATGTGGTGCTTCAAATTAAATCAGCTTTGGGAAAGATAACACATTTGGTTACCCTGTTTCTCTGGTCCAAGGAGAATCACTGGCTAATGTTGGAGACATTTTAATGATATCAGGTAATGAGCCAAACAGAAACAGGAGGAAAACTGTAGAGACTGTTTGGCTACTAAATGTGGACATCCACCAGCCAGACCCTGATATCTTTAAATGACACAGCCACAAACTCTATTCCATGTGCCACATGTTCAATGACAATTATTCCTTTGTATAGTTAATGGAAAAAAGACGGTATTATATTTGGCTCTTTTGAAGGGATTTATGTCAAATACAGAATTTCCAAAAATATCATCCCTAAAATAGGTTTATATAGGCTTTTGAGTGGGATCAGTTCATGCCTGCAAAAATGATAGTCATGAAATATCACACAACATGATTGTGCATTTTGCACCTTTTACCTGGTCTGAGCAGGTGGTGACAAAAGCACAAACAATGGTAATCTTTGAGATCAACAGTTCTGTTTATTGTTGACATACCCACTACTGCTCTTCTCTGACTTTGGTGCAGTGAAGGTCATGGTGAAACCAAATACCAAACATGCACAGACACACTGTGTCAGTTTTTGCAAAACAGGCAGGAAACAAAACTTATAGTCCTTACTTATCGCCAGCCAAACTCCAAGTTCTTAGTGTCTGTATCAGAGACTACAGTCTCAGAATTTCAGTTGTATTTCATTTCTATCTTTTTAAGTGAAGAAAAGTTTGTGCAATCTGTGCACTAATCTCTAAAATCCATGCAGGTCTATCAAATGCTGCCCTTACTGAGCTGGAAATAAGGACTGAAAACTTAAAAAGAGGATAAGCTGCCAGACTAGATAGGACTCTGGATGAATATATTACGAGCACAGCTTACATCTTTCTGCTTGTGTATATCTCATTGCTGAACTAAGATTTGAGGATGTTTCCACTTGCCACTATTTGTTTGTGTCCTACAATGATATTTGTTGTCAGTTTCATTAAATATGGTCAAAAGCTGCAATGAATGAACTAATAAAGTTGACAAAGTTAAATGTTTACTTATATGCCATTAATTTAATCATACAGCCATTGGAATTATCACAATACAATAATATAATATTTGTTTATCTGTTTATTTCAAAATGACCTGAAAAATGTGTTTTTTAAAATTACATGACAGGTTTCTTGGTTTGTGATTTTTATATTCATCTTAATTCTTGTTCATTTTGACAAAACAAGTCAAGTCAATTTCAAGTCAATTTTATTTCTATATCCCAAAATCACAAATCTGCCTCAGGGGGCTTTATAAATCTTGTAGAGTTTATGACAGCGCCTACCTTTAGACCCTTGATTCACATAATGACAAACTCCCTAAGACAACTTTATTGTCATGATGAAGTGACATTTATGATACAACTTGTCTCTGTGGAAAGAAACCATTTGCTAGATTGGAAAATAAAGAAATGTTCAGTTCCCAGAGTCAAAAGGTTATTTATGATTATACAGTGTGTTTCAGCAGTAAACAGATACAGCTCATCTTATTCTCTGTGAATTTTCTTTTTATAGACATTTCAATTAGACAATGGTATCTTTTAAATATTCAAAATATACAGTACATATGGATTTGTGCTCACATTTGTAACTTCTAACAGTGAACTATAAGCTACATGTATGCAAATCATTCACATTACCTGCACACACACTGTTAGACTGAGTAAAGGATTAAAGAACTGGGGAAAGCATCTGTGTGAAGAAAATAATAATAACGCAGCCTCTGGGTGTGTAATATCACGAGGCAGTGAAATCATTAAACACTTTGTGTAAAATTTTATGTAGTTCTTAATATGTCTTAAAAAACATCTCTCGAAGTACAGTAACACTTTTCCATTTTACAGTCGGAGCTGTGAAGTGATCAGCCACACTTTGGAAGAAAGTAAGCCTGACATTTTTTGAAGTAATTCTGCCTGATAGAGTGCTCACAGAGCTGCCTGCCATGGGATTTAAGAAGTTTTAAATTAATACCCTGTCATATATTTCCCATGTACCACCAAGTTCTTGTAGGATAGCCTTACATAACACTCCTCTTTAACATTCATCATTTTTTAAGAATTACTTCTGTTTCTTTAGATTTTGCCTGGACGTATGACCTGTCTAATGGTCTGATTGGGCCTCTGCTCTGTCCATTATGTGCTGCAGAAATGTGAATACCCAGTTCATGGTTCGAAATCATGCCTGTCAGATACAGATTTGTAACAAATTAAATGAAAAACCTAAATAAAGTGGAGCGTGGAGAAACAAAATGAATACATATACTTCCATACCAGTGGACTAAAATGAAGTAATCATCATCTTATCATGCTCTGTGACATGTACCTGTGAAATCACCTACTAGGCACGAGGAAAATGAAAAGATTCATATGCCTTTGCAGTCACCCGATTTCTACCCAATTGAACCTATGGGAGAATTTCAGAAAATCAATGCCAAGGATCTTTTCTGGTGGCCCAACACACATAGATGGATCATGAGACAATGGGCCACATGGCACATACCGTAAAACTTCAATTAATAGCCTGGGCTTTTATTTGCTTCAGTCACTAAACTCAACCTGCCTATATTTGGGACAGGCGTCTATATGGGACAAGCCTTTAATTTCTTTGGCACAAAACTCTTGCTCAGCAAAGATGGGAAATACCATAAATAATCGAGGAATGGACACATATTCAGACTTTATGACCACTTCAAAGGTAAGTAGTGACCACTTTCTTTTTGTCTCTCTTGTTTACCATGCTGGTAAATCTGAATGAATTATACTTTGGTGCTCATGGTTTCTGTAAAATGAACTGAACAATTGAATTGTGGAGAATCTAACTGATCTAACAATGTGTAGCATGTCCATACTGACAAAAGTTTAAACATTTATATTTGTATGCTCGCACATACAAATAAGCTTAGGGCTAGCTCAAGTGGCCGGCCTGGTGGGCTTTAAGAGGTTTCATACATCCAAAGACCTGCGCTCATTTGTCAAACGTGTAGCCAGTAAAAGGGACTCTGCTTTTAGTTGGGGCTCTGGTTTTAAGTTTTAGGCTATGTGTAAAAGGCCCCCCACCCTAACTACCAGCTGTAATAAGTAGGGAAAAAAATAACAAAAACACAATAAAAACAAATATCCAATGGAACTCTATATTGGAAGATACTCAATATTTAAGGCCTTAGATTGGGATTGTGTGCAAAAAAACATGACTGAACCCTTTGACTTTCCAAAGAGAAATCATAATTGTAATATTACCTATGGGGACTTCAAAAATTTAATATAGATATTTACCAAAGTCAAGAATAGACAGAGAAAACTAACTGATCCAGCCACAGATATTAGGTACCAAACTTATAAAATAACTATCTTAAAAAAAGGCAGAACTGACTGGAGTGAAGGTAACTTGGCATTGAAACCTCCAAGACTCACCAACCAGGATCTGGAAGATATATATAGTGAGCTCAACAGGTGAGGGAAATGATGAGGCTGATCAGTCATGGCTAAGACATGGTCTTTAGGACCCTGAGGTGTGCCTGAAATGCCCGTTCAGTAATCCAACACCTTACTAAGACACTTAATGTTGGTTTTTCCTTTAATTTGTCACCCATATATCAAAAGTTTATTCTTAGTTGTTCAACCTGTAGTAAAAGAGGAAAAATAGTAAATACAGTAAATAGTAAATACAGAAAGTTTACAATTACTGCAAAATTATTTAGTTAATTTCTGCTCATTTGAAAAATGAAATTTAATATATTTTCAATTATCAGCCTTGTGCTCAAATCCATCTTTGAGAAGAAATGGAGAGCTCAGTGAACTAAACTAAGTAATGAAATGCTGCTGATAGTTCTGCCATTTGAATGGAATAAACTATCTGACTTTTAAACATCTGCACTCTCAATTTAGGAAATAAATGAGTGCCACAAAGAGTTTTTTTTCCAGACTTTGGTAATGTGTGAAACACCCCATTATCACAACTCTCATCATACTTGAATTGTTCATTAAGTGTGAGGGACTCACAATAATCCACTATTATCTCCATCCTCTTTAGTATTTTGCTGAATACTGCCAAATTCAAAGTGACACACTTATTACCCTTTATTAAGGGTAATAATAATAATTCACCTCATAATTACACTGAATTGTTATTTTGTTTTCTATAAACACATGAGTTTCCTTCCACTTACAGTATATGGTCAGCCTCCAACTTAATATCAGAGGCTATGAATAATGGATCTGACGCGGTTCTTGACCCTTAAGCCTTGTGTTTGATTCCAGTAAAAGACTGCACTGCCTCTTTTCTTTTAACAGAGAAAATATGGCCTTTGCTGTTTGTTTCAGCACTTTACACAGCCTGCAGCCAATTTTCAGGAATAAATAGTAATAGTAGAAACTAGAGTAGTACCAGCAGAGAGCGGAGAGGCTGGATGGGAGTTTCCACACAACATGGCTGATTGAATTTTGTGCCCTTATATTCCTCTAGTGAAGACACAAAGAGACACGATTAAAAAAAATTTCATGGGTGTTTTGTAGGTTAGGAGCAGTGATAAATCTACTCATTAGCTGTGTGATGAGCGTGAAAATCCTTTGTCATGATAGGAGTGCCTCTGTTTTCTGTGCATTGCATTCAACATGCACACCTTAACTGTGGAGGATCAGCAGCTAAAATTTTGCTTGCTTGAATTCACCGAACGTTGAATCACACTGTGTCATTCAGTTGTCGTGTTGTTTATGTCTCATCTGCATTGTATTGAATAAACTCCTGTTGATGCCTGATCCATATGCTGTTTTCTTAAAAGGGCTGAAAGAAGCAAGCTGCAACCCATGCAATAGGCTTTGCTCTCTTTACAATGTTGACAGCTGATGGATCACTACAGTGAGGATGAATATATTGCTGTGATCATTCATCTTGCCAAATGTGACACATCAGCACAACAGGACATAACTCAAGGTGCTTCAACTGCTGTTGACAAAAGACTTGACATTATCCAAGGGCAAACAGACTAACATCATCTCTTAGAGCTAAAACATCAGCCAATTAAGACATGATAGCTAAAAGCAACCTGGAGATGGTGTAGTTAAGTGTCTTCATCCTGACAGTAGGAGTGACATTTAAGGGTAGCTGTAAACACGTCTTAATTTCACTCACACATTTCCTGGGGAATACAAACTGTAAAATGAAAAAGTAAAAGTAATATTAAAAAAGAAATATCATGAAATTGGGTTATTTGAGCCCTAGTGAGTAATTCATTTTTTACTATTAACTATTTCCATGTCTTGCCCTTATTATCAAGCAGTGGTAATTCACAACTCGAGAAATATAAAATAAAAAAAAGCGATTTACACACAACTCTATTTACACTGATGCTTAAAATGAAATTTCCTTTGGTCCTCATTCTCTGAACTAAAAACAAACAACTTTTGTAAATATTCTGGTAATACTCTGCTTTTTGCCCTGTACATAACTAATAATGTCTATAATTCAACTAAATCTTTAAGTTTCAGTATTCCTGACTTAATAAACAGACTGTTGGTGTGTTCTCTTGAATCCACTTTATAAACAATTTTTTACGGCTCTTCTCTGTAATATAAACAATGGCTTTATGTTGCTCATGTACGTGTTGCCCCACACTTCCACACAGTAGCTAAAATTTGAACAGTACAGAATTCGCATTGCTTTATAATCTAACACATACTTTGCTTTCATCCATTATCACACCCAAAAATCTAAATTCAAACACTAACTTTTGATTAGCAAAAACCATAAACTTAGTTTTATTCAAATATAAGGATAACTTATTTTCATCAAACCATCTTTTAAAGGTCCAGTGTGTAGGATTTAGTGGCAACTAGCGACCATTTGAAAACTGCTCGTCTCACCCTTGACTTCCAAGCGAGTAGGAGAAACTTCGGTGGCTGTGAAACTTTATATCTTAATAAATCTCTTTATGTAGATAAAAATGGCTTATTCTAAGGTAATGAAAACACAATGATTCTTTTTTTCAGGTGATTATACACTAATGAAAACATACTTAATGTTAAGTTAAATAGCTCCTCCTAAATGATACACACTGGACCTTTAAGTTTGACAAAATATTAAAATTTTTCAGTGCCTTACAAATTGATCCATATGACCCCCACTAGTAGGGTTAAGGTATACGTGAGGCAGCCCAGATGCAGCGTTGATTGTCGTCCACTATGCTGAACTACACGGGATAAAAAGATAAACTGTCCTGCCTGATGCCCTTTTTTGTTCCCGACGCCCTACATTTGTCGGGTCGGGCTATTATCGAGCAGATATCGTGTAGTCTGAATCCGGCATTAGGGAAAGATAGCTGTCATGATAAACAAACAAACAAACCGACAAAAAACAAGACAAGAAAACCCAATGGTAACTATTAGTGCTGTAGGAGACAGGACATGAACTGCTTGTGTGAAATTCAGATGCTTTAACTTGCTGTCACACAATTTCCACCTTTGCTACTGAATGTGAACATACAGATGGGTGACAAATAAAAAACCCAACATAAAGTGTCTTAGTAAGATGTTGGGCCACCTCCAGAACAGCGTTAGATTCTACAGGTCTATGGAACTCTACTGGAGAGACGCATCTGGATTTGTTCTGTTTCTCCACTTATTTGTACCCTATTCAATCAGGGGTCAATGAATGCCGTTTAACCCGTGTTGTTATTTAAGATTTAGTTTCACCATATATACATACTCTAGCTTGCACACACGTGCATGCTGTCTGTTCCTATTTATCTCTCTCTCCATCTTTGGCTGTCTCTTTTTTTCCCTTCCTGTCTCTCTCTTTGCAGAGTTGTTGGAAAAACGTTAAAACGTGAATATCAGTACATTAATTTCCATTCCTAATAGGGACGCCTGGTCACCACAGCCAGGCAGTGTCTATTCAGATAGACTGCTGATGTGGGTTTGACTGGTCTGAATAGGGTATTATTCAGGTTTTTCCTTTAATTTGCCACCTGTCCATATGTCTTTTCAATAAATAACAGATGCAGTTTGATCAGGAGAGACTTCATTTAAAGAGAGGCATGAAGACAAATTATAGGATGGAGTCTAGACTCTGGTAGTGGTAGTGAAGAGCAATGGATGTTATGTAGAGCTCAGTGGAAGTGCTATGGACGCTGGTTCTGATGTAAACTGAAGGTGAATGGGGTGGAGGTGGGTCTCATCGATCTGACACTGACATGAAAGCTGATAGCAGCAGAGAAAGGAACAGTTTTCAAGTTTGACTGCAATGAGATTATGGGCTCAGAGAGGTCGTGGCAAAATCTGATTGGTTGAGAGCGAGCGAGAGAGAGAGAGAGAGAAAGAGAAAATGTAAATAAATGGCAGAAGCATGAATATAGTCTTCTGATTGCATGACCAGAAGAGGTTGCTTTTTTAGCGAAATGTAAACATGGGTCATTTGAAGCGAGCAATGCTGTTGTTGTCTGGTGAGGACAATGTCTTTATAATTAAGAAACAGAATATCATATGTGATTAGTCAGAACAAACAATTATATCTACTTGCTAATTAGCAACAAGCAAATTACTTTTAAAAAACTTCTTCAAAAAGTTCAGTAGCTGTAACATGTCTGTTTTATCTATTTTATTTTGTCATATATTTGTCTAAATATAGCTGAATTTGTAGCTCAGTTGCAGAATCCCATCCTGTCAGTCTAATCAATGTTTCCGTGTTAACAGTTACCTCATCGTTTTGTGCGTGAATGTTGCTTTTTTCCACTTTTTGGGACTCGCTTCTTTCAAACACGCTGGTAGCTGAATGTGATTCATATCACACTTTCTATTGCAGGAGATAGTCCCTTGTATCAGCTCCCAGCAAGTCAACACAATTTTGTTGCAATACCTTCCTTATCAAGAATAACTTCTTTGGCAATGAGTGTAATTCAGGTTGTATCCAGAGTTCTCTCAGAGCTCCGTGTGTATGTGTGTGTGTTTGTTTGCTGCGGTTTGATAACATTAGACTACTGGGAGTAAATCTGTGGTGGTGCACTGCTCACTCTTTGTGTATACGCCTGCAGAGCTCAGATTAAACTTGAATTATCGGTGTAGGGACTGCCTGCTGCTTCCTCCTCAATCATAGGGGTTCATCTCTTGGTTGTTATTGCTGTTTTACTCTGTGGAGAAGGAATTGCAGCAGTCCACCATGTCTCTCAGGACACCTAAGAAACATGTCACTCACTATACAAACTTTGGATGTCAACTATTGTACTCTTCTGCTTATTCATTCTATTATAGTTTGACCCTCATGACTGTGTCCATATCCACAGCAATCTGAGCTATCACAGTGAGGACTGAATGAAAGAATGTGATACTATTTGGGATTGTAGGGAAAGAGATGAAGAGAGCTGCCCTATGGTGTCTTCATGACATTTTCACTCAGTAAATGCAAGAATCTAAACTTCTGAAATGACAATAACAGCGGTTTAGTTGTCCAGACCTTAAAAAAAGATGTGTAAATTGTAATTATGAAACATTCTTCCAATGTAAAATCTTGTTTTTAGATTCATTACAAGTAAGTGTTGCTATGCCATCCAGTGACATTAATAATAAGTGTTTTTTCTCAACTGTGCATGATTAGAAAATGATTATTCCTTTTAGGCCATGACAGCAGTGCCATTCTGGTGTATAATTATAATGACATGCTCTTCTAAATGAGTGATACATTTTCTCTGCCTGCCTTTGCTCTTAGTTTCAAGATTTCTCGTGCATATGGATTTATTTTTTGAGGTAATGCTTTCAGACGCACTGGTGTGTTACTTTCTGTGTTTAGGTGAAACTTAGAGCGTATTAAGTTATAAATCTTGAACACAGTCTTCATAGTTGTTATGTGGCAAATTAATTTGACCATGATTCATACCTTATTTTGACACACTGGTAACCTAATGATCAGACTAAATGGCCATTTTGTTTCACTTAATTATCAGTCTGACATTGTCTTCATGTTTAGTAACAATTATTTGTACTATTGATTAAACTGTTGATCTTTTAAAATGATGTGTCTGGCGGACCAACAGTCTAAAATCAAGAGATTCTGTTTACGATGATGTACCAGAGAACTTGGTTTTAATTGATAAGCGACTTAAACAATAATCTGATTATCAATTAGTTGGTGAGTCATTTTCTGTTGATCGACTAATTAATTAATTAATGGACTAATTGGTTCAGCAATTTTCTGTCGACGCAGGAGCTGCAGTTAGCTTTACGTTTTTCACGTTCGGCAAAGAAAAATGCTGATTTGTTATTTTTATTTGTTGACTTACAACAACCTGTACAGCTGCATCAGTCTCATCCATGCTTGTCGATATTTTTGCAGTAAATTTCAGTAGCTATTTTTCTGGCTTTGGCACAAGACAGGATTTTAGAAATACTGTGGTCATGAGTCCCTAAATGCAGTCACCACCACCCTAATTTTTTTTTTAAACCAGAAACCATATAGAAAAACTATATGGATTTTATGTATTGGTTTTTCCTTTTGGGAAAACAGCTGTCAGTGACTACACACAACACCTATTTTGAATCTTTGAAACAAAATTGGAGACATGGGCAGTAATTCATACTAATACACTGCTGTGGGAACACATTAGCTATATTATGAGGCATCATTGTGACAACTACAACTCCTAAGTGAAAATGTCTGAACATGTTTTGGAGTTAGTCTTGGAGAAACTGTCTGTCATGAAGCTTTTACTCAGTGGTCATAATTTTACATCCTCGCCTGGTTGATTGGCACCTCATTCTACTGTATTTCACAGCTGACATAATATCATATAAATAATATATGAGATCTGACATCAGGGATCAGTTTTCATGAATGTATCGTGAAGTTGTGAAAAGTTTGTAACGTTGAGACATTTCAAACAATGCCGTCAAGTGTGTTGTATTTTATCCCACTAGAAAAACAAGCCTGCAGGTTTTTTCTCTGCTGTGTTCTACTCTGTTTTTATTATTGTAAGTGTGCTCTCAGAAGAGGCAACATGTATATTAAATAAAATCTGACCTTGCCTGGCAGTCATGCCTTCCTCTTTCTAAACCTTGGCTTCTTAGTACAAGGTCACAGACTATAGGAGGATGTCTGTGATGAGTGACCGAAGGCATGAAATCAATAGTGGGAAACAAGTAGTGTACAGTAGCTCGCCAGTCATACCTTGAAGGATACATGAATGACCCATGTATTGGGAACCAGGTGGTTTCTACACAGCTAAAAAGAAATGTTCAGTCATCAGTATGAATGAGGAGCCTGTGTTTTACATGTGTCTGCCCTGCAGTTACCTGTGGGCCATTCGTGGAACCACCACATGCTTTCATGTACCATTAGAGTACCATTAGAGACGCTCTTCAAGCATCTCTGTTGTTTCCAACAACGGAGGCTTTGACTGATAGTATGTAAGACATGTTAGTTTCATTATGTATCCACCCACTTGTGAATATTTGATAAGTACTGAGTCAGTGCAGAGGTGATCCCTCAGCTGTTGAGAGGCTCCCACAGGACTGAGACCAGGATGCTAACAGCAGGCAGTCCGTGTCTGAGCTGATGAAGTCAGACACTCGCTGTGGCTGGATATTAACCAGAACGGTTACACTGTGTTCTGTCTTGAACTCAAATAGAAACAGGACATTGCTGACGCTCTTAAAAATAGGATCCAATATGATGATAGTGATTAGTCTTAAGTGACTCACAGAGAGACACAGGCAGGCTTTCCTTTGACAATTTCCTTGTGTGAATGCAATTTCCTAAATATATTCCCTATTATCCTATCAATTTCTTATGCCTTTGTATCACAGAATAAAGTGCTGTCAGTACGTGCAAAACATAATATATGGTAAATTATTCAAAAAAAGTCAATGAGAAAAAATCTTTTGTTCCAAAGATACTGTGTCAAATCAAATTCCCATTTGAAATATTTTACTGTTATATCCTCTCTAGGTTTAATATGAGAGTTTTCTTCATCTGCATTCAAACATCTGTCTCTGAGAGACATTTTACTAAAGACATGTTTGAATCAACAGTGTACAACTGAGGCACAGCTACACTTAAATCAAGTGAAATGGAACAAAACTACTTAAGGTCGGTTTCCCAGTACCAAATTACACTACTTAGACACATGAGTCATAGTTAGCCACATCTCTCTCACTATCCTTGTGTACTCTAGTGTGCTCTCCTCTCCCTGTGTTCCTTGTCAGTTCATCGCGGTGTGTGTGTGTACTGGTCTGGCTCCCTGGTCCGCCCTCCTGCTGCTGATCACCAGTACACCTGACGTTCATCATCCAATCAGTCTCCACAGTATATCTACCTGGCTCTACCTTACAACCAGTGCCAAATTGTCTCCGTACTCCTGTACGATACCTTCGCCATGGCTCCCATCTTGACCAAGTTAAGTCTGTTGTTACTCGTTGTTGTTATCTCTCGTGTGATCTTGTCTGTCTCTGCCTGTAATTGCAGCCACCGTGTCCTCTCTGATCTCTACAAAGCTGCTTTCCTGTTCTGCCTGCCACGCTACACAAGCCATTTCCAGAAGCCTCGCTCATCGCCTCCGCCCTTTGAGCCCCAGTCGGTTCTCCACGGACTGCGTCGGCAAACTTCACGACTGGCTCCAGCGGACTACACCTGACTGGCCCGCTCTGGAAGAGTGCTCATCGGCCAGTGATTGTTTGCTGTCTTACAATAAAGACTGTTTAAAAACTACAATTCAGTTCTCCACCTTGCTGTGTTCTGCTTTTGGGTCCTTAGATCGTGAACTACGACATTTGAAGTGTATTGTGTGTGTGTGTGTGTGTGGTGCAATTTCAATGTGTATCCAAAGCTGCCCGTGTGCTCACATTTAAGTCTAGTCTACAACATGCATTGGCTCACAGTTTTGTAAAAGACATTCATGGTTCCCGGATGATATCTAATTCTTTGGCGAGGCCCTGACTTTTCCTCTAGCTCCACCATGAGGTTGACATTTTGGGCTTTTTTAAAAAAAACTATTGGATGGATTGCTGTGAAATTTGGTTCAGACTTTCATGGTGCCCACAGGATGAATTGTAACTTTGATCTCCTAACCTTTCATGTAGCACCACCATTACGTCAATTTTTGTACTTGTCAAATACTTTTGTTTATGACCAAATAACTGCAAAAAATGACATTCCCATCAGCCTCAGCTGTATTTTGTGTTTAGTGCTAATTAGCAAATGTTAGCATGGTAACACTCAAACATTATACCTGCTAAGCATCAGCATGTTAGCATTGTCATTGTAAGCACTGCTAGCATGCTGATGTTACCATTTAGCTTAAAGCACCACTGTGCCTAAGTACAGCCTCACAGAGACTGTAGACTCTTTGTCATATACTGATAGCAGCAGCAGCAATATGCTCTTTTCTCATCTTTCATGCTCTTGCTTGGTCACATCATCTGACAGTATGTCTCCTCCCATCACAACTGTAATGAGACAGATACATCTGTCATCAAAACCCCAGTGAGCTCAACAGTCGCCCCCCCAAAAATGCTTTAACTCTATTTACTGAATAAAAATTTCAAATGACCTTGTTTGACTCTTTCAGCTTTTCAGCCTTTGATATGTTCAGCATGTCATTTTCAGTATTGCTTTCTCCATTCGACAAAAAGTATTTCTTAACCTGTTGTCATGGCATTTCAACTTGTAAAAAAACAGGCATAACTGATAACATTAATAACTGGCTATATTCATCAGATATGCTGGCTACGGGCATGCCTAAATTGAATGGAGCAATCCTTCATTTTATTAGTTACACTTGTGCTTTTCCTCTTAGTTAACCTTGGACTACACATAAACTCAAGTGACACGCCATCCAAAATGTGTCTTTCTATAATCAAATGCTTCAAATCACTTGAATAGATATTAAAGGTACATGGTAAAAACTGGTAATTTTGTCCTTTCACTATGTTTGCTTAGAAGCCTACCATGCGAATGTAAGCAGTGTATATAGCCATTATTTGCCAAAGGCAGACTGTGAAGAGACTTCCAGTGATCAAAGCATGACTGTTGATATACAGTATAGTAAGTGACCAAAATAAGTTTCATGGTGACTAAGAAGCTGTAGTATCTCGTTGAGGTGGTTTTGGCATCTTGGGGTATCTATGAGGCATCTAAGTTTTAGGAAACCCTGGGGCTAACCCCAGAACAAGTTGGAGGGAGAATATATCCCAGCTACCATGGCAATGCTTCGGGATGCCAAGAATACCCTCATACAGTTGTTGTATTATTCCCTTTGTCCCTTTAATATGATGCTATTTTCAAGTGTAATCTAATAATAACATTTTCATGGTATTCATAGTATTGGTATCATGTTTGATCTCTTTTCATGCTACAAATCACCCTTTAAATACTCTGTCCTTACCGGTTAGTTATAGGTTACAGTGCCTCTGATTCCAGGGGGGTTTCAGCATTTAAGGGGTTGACCAGCAGAGGTGAAAGAAGTATTCAGATCATTTACTTCAATAAAACTAGCAATACTACAGTGAAAAATTCTCTTTTACAAGTAGAATCCTGCATTGAAGATGTTCCTTATGATGTAAGTATTATCAGGAAATTGTACTTAAAGTATTAATTAAATTAAAATAATTAAAAGTAAAAGTATTCAATGCAGAAAATGGCTCTGGAAGGGAGGAACCAAGACACGTGAAACAGGATGTCGTTTGTACAGAGTCGCTGAGATTGTATAGTTAAGTGCTTGCTAAGCCTGATTGGTTGTTTGAATCAGACTGTGTACAGTTTCTAAAAAAACTAAATACAAGAGCCCCCACAGACACACATTTTTTTAAGGGAACCCTTCAATTTAATATTTTTAGTGACATGCAATGGTCAAAATAAGGTATTTCAACTAAAATTATACTGAAATAATATTGCCTACTTCAGGTTTAGGCAGCCTTTTACTGCTGTGGCTGGTTGAGGTAAAGCTAGTTTTAATTATTTAAATACGGTTGGGTAGTTGAGTCTATAACAAAGTATGATAATTCCCACCAAATTCACAGAGCTGGGTCAGTCTGCCCCTTTTAAAGAGCTTGAAATCTCAGAATTGAGGCGACAGAGGAGTGACTCACCAACACTTATGAGCCACCACTGAAGGAAAATATTCCTCATTGACCTGTGAGATGATAACTGCAACAGAAAAGCCAGAGAATCCATGAATTATTTACACCGGCTCAGGAGTTTTAAATAGAGACATGAATTGTCTTTTTACTGACAGACAAACACGGACAGATCCTTTTCTTAAACCACACAAATGCATTTTAATATCACCCATGTATCTCTTAATTTGTGAGCAAGTCCTCTCCCAATTAATATTCATAGATTCATAGGGCAGAATATGCACCTCTGAGAGAATTATTTATTATTAATACATTCTTTTTGTTTCAAATTAGTGGAATGTGAACGTGAATCAACGTCCATTGAAGGAAAGGTGTTTATGAATTCTATTTCTGCCCTTCATATTTACATGAAGCCTATCTGTTGGGCCTGGAGGCACTATTCTCTCGTAACAACCACACTGTGCAATAGCCATTAAAAGGTAAAATTCTGACTGAATTTATCTGTCCCGAAGGCTTCTCAGACAAGAAATTCACATTTGACATCCAGAATGGCAGTGGGGACCAATCCTGACAGGATATTCAACCCTCAGGTTTAATCCTCTGTTCTCTGACACATACATCATGCATTTAGATTTAAATTCAACTCCTAACTAAAGTTGTAGAATCACTTAATAAATCTGTGTGTAATTAACCTTAAAGAGTAAGGCTGCACATATTCTATATTTTTGTTATTGTTAACAAATCCCATGAAAAGACCTCAATACTTTGTGACTTCCTTACGCTGTCTGTTTCTCTCAAACTCAAGCCCATTGGTTTCTACTGAAGATGTAGATCTTTAAAAACAGGTCACGAATATACTTGTGGGTGTATGTGGGATTGACTCAGAATAGATTATCTTATTAGTGCCCATGTTGATCATAAGGAAAAAACATATCACCCAGTACAACAGTTTTGCTCGTTGATGTGTTTTTAATAGTTTTTGGACAACAATGGAGCTCTATGGCACAGAGGTATAAACTAGATGAGGCTATGGTTACACAGACAAAACTCTTGACAAATAAATTCTATCTTTTCCTGTTTATTTTGTATTGTAACATTGAATCTATTTGCATGTAGCTCTCTTGTACAACAAAGTGAGCAACGTTCACATGTCAACATCAAAGCCAAGCCATAGAAGGGTGCAGCTACTTCATCAGCCCTATTTACACTTTGATAAGACACTAATTGAACACAACATTCAAACAACAGTGAGCTGTTACCTGCTCCAGTAAATCACATACATCTGTTGTCATTCAGGAAACTGGAGGAAATTGTGACTGAGACTTTGTTGCTGAAGTTGGAGCAATAAAAGCAGCAGAGTCTCAGAGTTTCTGAGTCTCATTTTGGGAACTGAAGCCTCACTTGTGGTGGTTCAGTGTTTTGCCATCTGTGGAATGGGGTGCAACATCAGCACATAAGCTACCTTACTGCACACTCACAGATGATTTAACAGCCAGCTCTTAAGCACAGCCATGGATTAATAGAGCTTGACACAAAGCCTTTTCACTGGCTTTATCTGTTTCTCCTAAGCTTGGGGGAATTGAGCGCTGGTGCTTTTCCCAGCGTGACACCAGTATCATTTGTGCTGTTTCACAGTACTTCCCCCCCCAAAACTTGGTGGTTTATGCTGTGTTGGCAAGCATTGCCACAGAGCAATCTCCCTCCTCAGAGATTCAGATCAAAGAAGTATTGGCTCTTCTGGCCAAAGATTAGCCCAAATCAAGACACAATTCTATGCAAATCCTCTGTGGATCATCTAAATTTGTAGAAGACTGTCAGATACAAGTGTTAGTGGTGATGCTGTATTGGATTATGGGAGGTTATCAAGGCTGACCTCATAATCCATTTGTTTACAGATACACTCCCTGTTTTTGTTGTAGCAGCCCCAAATGACAAACTTTTGAAATCTGACACAGTTGAGAAGTATAAACAGTAAATTTGGAGGAACTTTAGGGATTTTGGGGGCTATTGGGGTCTTTAACAAAATCCAGGGTTGTATCTTAAATCTATGTGCACCTGATGCCCTGTGTTTTCCACCAGGCCCTCAGCAGTGGTGGAATAAGTCCTCAGATCCTTTACTTAAATAAAAGTAACAATACCACAGTGTAAACATACTCTGTTTCAAGTAAACGTCCTGCATTCGAAATTCTACTTGAGTATAAGTACATAAGTATTACCAGCAAAACGACAGTTGATCTAATTTTAAGACTTTTTACATTTTAAATTGTAAAAGGAGAAGAGGAACGTGCTTGCGCCTTCAGTCACGCTAAACAGCTGCTTTTGTGAAGCAGAAGTGTCCTGATTGTAATTGCAATATCAGTGCTGTCATATTTTATGTCAAGCACTAGTTTGACTCCCTTTTTCAAACCTCAATGTCTGGATCAATTTTCTTTCAATTCATTAAATGGTCCTTAGTAATGGTAGCAACAGCAACTACAATAAGCAGGGCAATGACGGTTTATCTCACACAGTATTTATTTGGTCAATATTCGTTTTTGTGTCTTAACAATGTGATGATTAGAGGAAGGCTGTGTACTGGAGTGGTGGAGTTCTCAGAGGACTGCCAATTTAGAGCGCCTGCTGCTGACCACACTTACACACACACACACACACACACATACACACACACACACTTACACACACACGCACACACACACACACACACACACACACACACACACACACACACCCACACACACATACACACATTCCCTCTCTCATCTCTCTTGGATCATTGTGTGTGTGTGGGTGTGTGTGTGTGAGTGTGTGTGAGAGAGAAAGAGAAAGCGAGAGAACATCAATCTTGCCCAACGTGATTTGCTGACTGGATGAAAGCACTCCATCTGTCTTATGCTGTTTATTGAGGGAAAATTGGTTGAATTTAGCACAGTTGTTCAACAAACAGAGAGAAAAAAAGATTAGGAGATGTCCTTGTCCACACCTGATTCCTACAATGTTCACCCAATATGGATGTAAAGTGTCTCAAATTAAAGCGGAAAGTTGGCACTTTCAACCTCACAGCCCTTTATTCTTTTCAGATCCCATGTGATTAGACTGAACAGTATAATTGATCACAACAAATATATTTAACCTTTGTATTTGAAATATTTAACCTTTAGCATTTGAAACACACAACAACCAACTCTAGCACTCTTAAATTAGTGTATCTTAACTCATAATGGGAAGTTGAAAGAGTACTCACTATATTTTTGCTTTCTCTGCATGAAAGTTGATAAGTTGGGGTGTAAGGTCATAGTGTCCAGTCTCACTTAACTTATCGGAGTATGCTGTGTCAGCGCTCTTAGACGAATTAACAACACAAAGGTTGTGCCCTGCCAAGAGCCTACTCTGTGCCCACTCTTTGCCATCAGCTGTGTGTGCCAGTCCATGACTGCTAAACAGCTTGCTCAGAAGTATTTTTGCCCTTGCAGCATTATGGTAGCTTTCTCAGATTTTCTCTTCTCTCAAAGAGAAAACAAGGCAGATGAAGATGTTGTAGCCTCGGTGGTTTAGACATGCTCTGTACACATACTGTAAATGTGCTGTCTTCAGTAGGACTGCAACTAATGATTCTTTTCATTATTGATTAATCAGTTATGTTTTTACTGTTTTAACTGTTTAGTCAGAAAGAATTAAGAATTAAGAAAATGTTAAGAAAACTGTAGAAAACTCCTTTCACAATATCCCAGAGCCCGATATAGTGTCCTAATATTGCTTGTTTTGTTTCAACCAACAGTCAAAACCTAAAGTTATTTAAAGGAATAGTTTGAGAAGATCGATACCACTCTCATGGCTGTACAAACGAGACATAGCACGCTAACTAGTGAGGGTGAGAGGTACTGGTAAGGTGGATTTTGTTACCTTTGGACAGAGCTAGCTGTTTCCCTTTGTTTCCAGTCTTTATGCTAAGCTAAGCTAACCGGCTGCTGGCTGTAGCTTCACGTTTACCTTCATATCAATCTTCTCAGAATAAATGCATTTTCCCAAAATGGTGAACTCTTCCTTTAATGTATATATTATTATATTATTATAAAAGAAGAGAAGTTGCAAATCTTCACATCTGAGCAGCTAAATGCTTGGTGTTTTTTCTTGATAAATGACTTTAACAATCAATCAATTATCAACATTTTGGTTAAATCATTTTCTAATTGTTTAACTGCCTAATTGTTTGAGCACTAATCTTCATCTTGAATCCTGGCCAAGAACAAAAAAAGTCACTTTTGTCACTTTGATGATGATGATCAATGATGATGATGATGACAGTGATTATATATTCTGACAAAGCTTAAAAGCTTCCCCATACTCATCTGCTGTCTGTCTATAAACCTTTTAACTACTTGGCATGCTCAGCCTGCCCAAGATTAACAGCATAGTTACAGGTTAATAATGCTGAATTTTGCATTGCAGCAGCTGTAAAGGCAAAACGGAGGACAGCATTCTGTGAGGAGTTAGTCCAAGTGATCACAGACACAACAAATGTTTGGCAGTAGGATTTCTCTTTCTGCTGCACTCTGTTGGGATTTTGTCCTGGCAAAGTTTCTCTGCTCAGTTTCTTTGTGTGGTTTATGCTGTTTAAGCATGTTTACACTGCAGCAGACATGACAATGACTAGCTGTGTCACAGACTTGGATTATAATTCCTCCTGGCATAATTTAACGCACCGCTTCAGACAGCAGGACCAGAACGACTAGTCACACTGTCAGTCAGACTGAGGAGGAAGTTATATTTTATTCCAGACTTTATAGTCTTGCAGAATATGTGACAGCAATCATCTTTGGTTGTTAGTTAAAATGAGGAAGGAATGTCATAAAGCTCACACAGATGGCAGCCAGCCAAAGTCCCAGCAGAGTGAAGTGTAGAGGTGTGACACTGCCTTATGCATCTCTTGGGGGAAACAAAAAATGTAAGTTTACATTCAAATGAGGCAGCTCCACAATTGTCTCCTCTTTTGCAGTTAATTGAGTGAACTGAACCAAATTAAACTCAATACCCAACTTCAATTAATGTCAGGAATATAAATCACATTTTGTGCATGCAAGATTTCTTAAACAGTTTTCAGCTGTCACAAATGTGCACAAATTGACATCTAAAAAATTAAAAGGTACAATGTTGATTTTTTGACCACTAGTGGTGCTAGAGAGCAATGTTCTGATGTGTGAGTCCCCTACTGTTTGTATTGTGAGAATGTACAAACACTCCACGAATACAGTCTACAGATACAAATATCTGCATGGTATCTGTATGGTATGCAAATGTGTAGATGTGGATGTCTTCAGAATGAATAAATATTACATTTACAGAAATATGAATCTGCATTATGTTGACTTGTGAATTTACTGGGTATTATGTCTGAGCATACAACTTGGCTTGTCTCCATTCATCTCTTTTTTACACATAATCTCCATCTTAAAGTATTTAGCAGTTTTTCTATTAAGGCCAATTAAGACCATGCAGGGAACAATAAACTTTAGGTAAAGCCTATGAATGCTACCGTTTTACTTCAGCTGGAAACATCTCATCAGTGCAGTGGACGTTATGTCAAATCACCAACTGTGTTAGCAAACGTTACTTTACCTCAAAGACTGGTCATCTCTATTAAATAAAAGGGGCGAGATCAGCTGTATGACGTTTTACGCATTTCCACATATTGACAGTTGGTGGCAGTAATGTGCTGTCAAAGGTAGCAATGTTCCAATAATAGAGCAAGAGATGATGACCAAGCTGATGTAAATAGTGCAGCTGGGCTATAAGGAAACACACAGGGCATTTTGGTAAATTGTTGAATGTGAACACAAAGCCTTGTTTGTTTATAATGAAAACACCACAGGGTACCTTTAATTTCCAATGTACTTTCATCTTTTACTAATAATACAGTCACTATATCAACAACTCCGTAATGTTGCTAACCATTACTGGGAATCCACAATAAAGGCAAGACCATTGTGACACTTAAGCACTATTGAAGCGTTCGGTCATTTCCTCCCAGAAAAGAATAAAGATGTTAACACACTCTGATGTCCTCTGATCTCCTTCCCATAACATCCTCAACTAAACAGCAGCCCTCTTCCAGTACTCCAACTACTCCCTACGTCAGGGTCAAATATTAAGTAGGCATCAGAGGAGGAGTTGGTCTGAACTAACATGGCTTCCACTGTGCCTCTCTGCCTACAGGGAGAACACTCAGTCCACTAACATCGGTCATTAATGGACACATCGGTGCGCAAAGCAGCTGGAGGCTCTGAAGAGGATCAGAGGCCAGAGCAAAGCCAAACCAACTTCAGGATAAAGACATTATTCTTAGTCTTGTTTTTTGCATTGCTTTCATTTGATTTAATTTTTTCACCTTTTTTGACTATTTATTTATTTCCTTTACACATATTATTTTATATATAGATATATATATCCCAAAGGGAGCCATTTCCTGCCCACAAGCTCCACACATGCTAAAAAAAAAAAATCAAGGTCTAACTCTGAACTCTTGAACATGTATTTTAAAATGCAGGTTAATCGGCAAACATGTATAACCCACCTGGGAGGTAAGTGCACACTGGACCAGTATAATCTAGATTCGTAGGGAGGGGCAATGAACATGAATCAGACACCACAATGAGTTAACAGAACACAGAGATAAGTTTAAAGCAAAATATTTTTTTTGACTCACATTTAGAATAATTTAGTACTGCCGTCATTCAATCTTATTCCCTTTTCAAATGTCTTTTGAACTGGGTGCGCTAGTTTCATAACTCATGAAATTCAGCTAAATAATTCCTGTCACACAATGTATATAACACACATACTCATATTACACACAAATATTCACATTCACCTCATTAGAGAAATACCAAAATACCATAACTTCAGCTTCAATCACCTTATATAAAGATGAACAACATGACAGCTCCCCAAAAGTGAAGCCAAAACAATCGATCGCCCCCTGGTGGTTGGCTGCAGTGTAGGTCATAAACCCCGCCCTCTCCATGTTAGCGGATGGGACATGAGACAAACTAAAAACTCAAAGTACACGTCAAATATATTTTTCCCTAAGATGGTGTCTGTCATTTAAGGTAGTTCTTATTACGCTGATGTATGTTCCAAGTGTTCATTTTTCTAATAAGTTGGATTTTAATTAGTTTTTTGATGCTATAAGGGGGGGGGGGGGTTACACGTCATGATTGACAGCTGAGGCCGGCTCGCGATTGAGTCGGCTGGGTGTGTGGGTGAGACCTCGATACTGCGGCTCCAACCTCAATCACTACTGCGCAGATTCTGGCTCCAAATGACGCACCAGCGCAAGATGGCAGCGCCCGTATCCGGGATATGTTTGCTTCATTTTTGTACAGTGGAGGTGGCGTCGTCAATCTTTATATACAGTCAAAGGCTACAATTCAGTGACTAAAGCACCACGAGGGCTATGCTAGTTTACAGAAAAATTAGCTAGTGCTCCATGTGTGGCAGATGCTTTGATGTTCGGAACTCACTGAGAAAAGAAAAGAATAAAATGAAGATCACGTTTTTAGGGTTGCTTCAAAACTTGACTGAACTCTTACTTGCTCGAATAGTTTTACTTTTTACTGTACAGTACTATATCAAGTACAAGTAACAAGTAATATCACTTAATTGTAATTTCAGTGTCTGCTGTTCTTGCTATGCTCCGCTTTTTCTCTGTTTTACACCAAAAGCAATCAATTATTTCACTTTGAACCAATAAGCTTATTTGTTGTTAAAAATTTTTTCCCAATAAAACAGTTACTGATGCAGAATTAGACCTCTGGGCTAAAATGAAATAATAAATGAAATATAAAATAAAATAAAGAATGTGGTTATTAATTAAATAAAAGGAATTTTCAGTGAGGTGAAATAGTTCTAAATGTTCTCGTAACAACTGGTTACACATGACTGAGATTTTGACAGATAAGTAATATCCTTCCAAATTCAAACTGAAGAAAAACTTGCCACAGATTTAACTGTGCAGCAGTTTTTTTCTGGTTGAATTCAAAATAAAACTTGAAGGAGTTGTCCGAGGTGACAGTAAGAATCAGTTTTACAGTGTTTCTAATCTTGGAGGAGTTTGCCTTGTTTCAGTAACATGATTGGTTCAGTGTGTAGACACATTTCTGCATCACTGAGTGTGTGTGTGTTTGCAGTAAAGGGGTGTTTTGTTCTGGTTCTAGCAGCAGCTAAGGGTCTCCAGGCAGAGGCTGCTGCACGCTGGGGAAAAGTCATTTGATGGATTCACAGACCTCCCAGGAATAACAACGCCCTTTTCTCTTCTCATTATTGAGACTATTTTATTTTTATTTGGAGATGAAAGTAAAGACATACAGCAGATTTATTTACTCAATATCTATCTTTAATAACCTGTCCGCCTTGTCCTTCTATCACGCTGAAAAATAGATTATTTGACCCATGATTTTGCAATTTTGTGCTGCACTGACAGGAACACAAATAAACAAATAGGCCTTTATTTCAGTTATATTGGCCACTTATCTGAACAACAAAGATAACACAAAGTGTGTCAATAGGCAGATTGATTCCTCTGTCTTAATTACAGAGCTCCATTAGGAGCCAGAATGATCCTCAACAAAAGTCTTCAAAGACAAGAATGCAAATTAATGTAGAGACTTAGGGAGAGGAAATGGTGTTATTATAGTGGAGAGGAATGAATGCTGAGATTATTAAAGCTTTACTTGTCCAGGCCTCAAACTGTGTTTGCAAGAAAGGCTTCTCTGACGACAAGACTCACAGTGTAGCTCCATGTCCTTGCATTCATTTCCATAGCTAGCTACAATACTTCACAGAGAGGGGGAAGAGCTCTCCTCTTAGCCAAACACAGGAGCTTCATGCTTCTGCATAATTCACTGTCGTGTGCCGTAATCCACAGAGAAGCTGGAGTGAAACCGCAGAGCTTTTAATAGCTAGAGGGGCTGGTATCTGGTAGGGTCACTGTGTCACTAATGACTGAGAGGGAAAGAGAATGGATGGGGACCAGAAACCAACATTTCTTTATTGGTGAAAACCAACTCTATGATTTATTGCACAAATATAATTAATTCATAACCTGAATAAATGAAATCCTGCTGTTAGAGAGAAGAGTGTATACTACAGTACATCCACAAAATAACCATAAAACAAAACAATCACTTTTTCACCTTGCTAATTTTACACAACATATACTGCACCAATTTAACGATAAGTACAAAAATCAGCTTGTATTCTGAAAATAAATGTGCATTACCTCTACTTTAACTATGCAAATTCTAATTGCTAGGTAATAAAACACGACAATATCTAGATTTGTACTTGTAAGGGATAAGGTGGCTAGGTTTATACTTTGCACCTAATGCTCATCATGTTGCTTTATTACAAACTAAGAGCTGAATAAAAGTGACACAACTGATAGTTTTAGTAGTTTTAGTGACCTGTCATCCTGCTGTGTGATACTTTTGGTGCAAGGGAAGATCAAAACAGTTCTTTGTGAAAGGTTTGTTGTTGTGCCATTGAGTCAAACTGTACATTCTTACCTGTGCTTGTAGGTTCTGTTTATCTTTCTCAGTGGTTTTACCAGGGCAGAGCTGAATAGCTACATAAGGGCAAGAAATGGTTGACATGATGAGAAGATCAGAAGAGAATTTTTGAATTTATATAGTGTCACATGTCAAAATCACATATCATCTGGTCCTCATCACAAACAAATCGTACCTAGTCTACTTGGAGAAGCACTCTCACCCATATTTTACGCCAGTCTGAGTTTGGTGCACACCGGAATTGAATGGCATAATTTTCACCTGCCTAAATGAACCACAATTAAAGGTGGAGTCAGCAATTCTAATCCAATACACTTTTTGTCAAATTCAGCAAATATCTCCTCACGGTCCGCTAGTTGTACGTTTTGTGTGCGCTAAAAAAACCCTGGTGTTTGTACACAGCCCTGGCTCTGTAAATGGGAAACAAACAAAGTGGCTCGGACTGAGGAAAACAACAACATTCTTCTAGCCAATCAGCGATAATGATATAGATACATAGGCTAAACTACTCCTCGTCTTAGACTTTGGCTTAGATAAGTATTTGGCTTCAGCACCTATTTACTGTCACACTTGCTACAGTAACTACTACAAAAAACACATGCCACCTGTATTTTCATAGCGATAAAAACGGCTTTCCCTTATCGAGGCTAACTTATCCCACTTGTTAGTGTCGTTGCCTTGGCAATGCATGCCCATGAATTTGGGGGGTGGAGTTTCTGAAGGAGTGGAGGCTGTGGCTGTGGAGTTCAAATATCAACAATCTTGCTCCAGAATCGCAGACCCCATCTTTAAGGTACAAAATGTTCCAGGGTTCAGATGAATCAAGCCAAACTGTCTAGTTGCGAACACAGTCTAAAAGCACCTTTCTCACCCTGATATTCCACTTTGTTTACTGATGTGAAGGACCCCCTTTTGTGTTATGTTCTGCACCAATATCGTGTTTGAAAAAGAAAATTCAAATTCAGATTAAGGAAGCAAGATATTAAAAAAATGTTTCAATGAGACTTTTATTTAGTGTAAATTATATTGGGGAATGGAAATACACTGTAGTCTGCTGTATTTTTGTGATTTAAAGACAATTATAACTTAATTCATTAATAAAAAATTAAAACTACTACTACTACTAACTACTATTATTATTGCTTAATGATTATCAATTAAAATTAACACTGCTTTGAAAAAAACAATCAAATGACATACATACAGTGCCACACAGTAAAGAGGACAACAAAAAATACAATACCCACAATACCATGCAATATAATACAATACAGTTAAAGTATTTAGGGGACAAATAAAAAAAAAAAAACAGTGACAAATTACTTGGAGTAATAAACTACACTTGAGATGCTGATGAGGTTTTAAGGTAATAGTGAAAATAGTTTGTATACTGTACTTAGACAATTGAATTTTGTACAACTTGATTACTGGATAGACTAAAAATGAAATAAACACATCACAGCACAGGAGGATGCACAAATAAAGTGCTTCTCTACAAATCAGCTCAGAGTTCCGCCTCTACTTTTATCAGCTCTTCACTTGTCTACAAACTGAGGTGCCAAATTAGAGTTTGCACTAAAGTGTAACTAGAGTGTTAGAGGAATTCTAAATTCATCATAATTTTCATCTTACAAAGTGTCTGTTTTTCCCACCTTCAAACCTTGAAAGCGAAAACAGCTGTGAATAACATGTGATATCACAAGATGGAAGAGTGCAAAATGTAACACATGAGCCCCTTGTTCATATACTTGTGCTTTCTTAGAAGACAGACAGAGCTGCAGTCTCTCCAGCTGTCTGACATCTGACATGTACATACTACTTTATTTCTCAGATGCAAATTATCAGAAACAATTTACATGGACTGCTGTTAAGGCAGACAATAAATCACAATACAGGTCCTTTTCAAACAAACCATTTACAGCTTTTTAGCTGTCACATACTGTTATTCCAGTAGCATGACACTTTGACTACTGGGTATGTCATGTAATTATGGACTGAATCCATGAAAGATACATCTGTGAGCCTTGCAATTTTGTAAAATATCACATATTAAATATTTTATTTAATATTACATATTAAAATGTTTGCACACACACATTTGTACATCTATACTTATGAGGACACTCATGGACATGATGCATTTCCTAGCCCCTAACCTTAAAGCAACTATAATCAATTTTTTGCGACATGCAAAGGAAAACTGAGAAGCACAAAGAAAAACAATGACTCACAAACCAAAAATTAGAAATGTAAACCAAAAGACAGGCAATACAGTCACACTAAAACTTTGATTTTAGATGCAAATCACATTTCTTTGCGATTCACATTGTAGCTCGATTGTTGGATTGTTTGCATTTCTTTGTGTTTTTATTAACGGACAAAATTAAACCCATAGTCACTCGTAGTGATGAAAGCACAGAACTCTACAGAGCTTTATAGCATCTTTTAGCTCTCTGTTTTGGTTCTCCAGCCTGCAATTTCACTTGTTTTTGTTCACTCTCACCACTCACATCAGCATCACTTTCGGTCAAACTCTGATAAACCCACTGTACACTACCTGCCCAGCACCAAACAACAGACAAACAAATAGCTACTAGCCGGATAGAGGAGCATGTAGCTGCTAAAGAGCCAGATGATATTTCCCTCAGGAGTTGGTGGAGACCACAGTAGAGCTGAAAGTGAATATTGGACTTACATTCACCAGGTGGCCAAAAACATGGCTCCAAATGTTGCTCTGTATTTGCTGAATGTGTAAATAGGCAACTGTTAAATATCAGTGTTGTGTTTACAGCTTGTTTAGTGGCCAGAAATCAGTTATTGCAGGTTAAACTTAATTTGAAGCGAGCCTATGTAACAATTGTCGAACAGCGGCCACTGTGGCAATTATGTCAGTCAATTATTCAGCATATCTATCTAAAGCTTACTAACATTAGCTAGCATTGGCCCCCACATGCTCCTGGTCATACCAGACCAAATAATGACGAGAACACACAGGACGTGGAAGGGCCGCGATGTGCCCCGAAGTGCCACCCATGTTAACCAATTGAGTTGTTCAGACAGAGCATGCAGTGATCGGCTCATACTCAGCAGCGACAGTTTCGGCGTCTGGTCTATTTTTTCCGCGTGCTGCAAGCTTATCTGGCAAGAAAACACACTGATAATCTATTATAAACGATATAAATTGATATTATATTAATTGATTCTGATAAATAATATCCTATGCTTGCCAACCCTTTTGATTTCTCTGCCCCTCTCCCTCCTGTTCTCCTGGAGTGACGCCCTGCAGAAACACATAAAAAGCTTTAAGTTATAAATTCACGAGGTTATTAGAAATATCAGCTCTTTATTGTGATTAGAAAAGAGTAGAATCGCTTGTTGACTGGCTCGGAGAAATGCTCTTCTGTTGTGAACAGCCAGGCTACTGCTCGCAGGAGAAATTACGTAGCGTGGCGTTTTGCAGCATTTCGCAGCGCTTCCGCCTGCTGTATGTCCCCGGTATCAGGCTGTAGCTGAGTGTTTCAAGTGAGAAAGCACAAATTTTATTGCTTTTATTGCTATTAATTCAAGTTTTCATTTGTAGGAGGAATTAATATGCTATCCTTTCTTTCAAAAATTACATTCTTACTTTAAACTTAAGAGAAAAGTGAAGTCACTGCCTTTGAATTTGTGTATGTTTATGTGTATGCAAGTATTTTCTTTTAAGATCATTTTAATAACTTATTTTACATGAAGCACTTTGTAAATTCTAAATTTTGTAAACTTTGTAAATTTGCCACTGATTATTTTATTTTTAATTCCTGTTAAAATGTACGAAGAACACTGCTGCCTCAATGTATGAATGGTGCTGTACAAATGAACTTGTCTTGCCTTAACCTTTTGAAGAAGATTGGACCAGTCAAAATGTCCCCACTTTGCAAATATGTCTTCACTCTCAAGTTCTAAAGCTCATATAATACAAGCACGTACTCTGTCTCTCTCTCTCTCTCTTTCACACACACACACACACACACACACACACACACACACACACACACACACACACACACACACACGCACACAGATAAAGCAAGTAAAATGTTGGTACTCCAATGTCTGAGAGGGAATCATTACTTTCTTTTGGTTTGAACTCTGTGTAAACTCTTTGACTCAAACTCCCTCGCCTTCACTTTTTCCACCCTCTGTCTCTCACTTCTACGTAGGAAGACAGTGTAGACACCAGTGTTCACAGAATGATACAAATAGGAGACTTCTCATGTCTAGTTGTGGGAGACAAGAGTTCTGCTCAAACCAACTGCTCTCTCCTCCGTTTCTTATAGTGTGTGTATGTGTTAGTCTGTCATTTCCTCTGCCTGGTTCCTGCAGGAGTCAGGCTGTCTGCTCCTTAAATAAGCTTGACCTCAGTACAGACTCTGAGGCTGCTTCAGTCTTTAACTCTGCACATGCTTCTCCATTTACATTAGTGTGTGGTTTTGTGGGGGTGGGTGACTTTCATACAGGCGCTCTGCCTGTAGCCACATGTGCTGTAGCTATGGGTTGCATAGATATTTAAGCCTTGTGAATGTGACATTTTTAATTTCAAATAATTTCTTCTCTATATACTGTCGTCCACTTGCTCTAAGTGCTCACATTGCATTGAATCATGAGTTCAGAGACAATAGAGGTTTGCGAACAAATCCACTTCATAACATAGCTCTCATATACAGGGGGAAATTAAATAATGCATAATGGATGCAAAAGAATAACAAAAACATAGATAATAATAAAAATGGTAATAGCAAAGAAAACTATTCCAACCTCTGCGCAGTGCATGAGATCCATGACACTGTCAATCTGACTCAATTGCTGCTCAATTCTTTTGCAAGGCACACTGAAGAGCATTTTTTCTGTTTAACCTTTGTGAAATAACCACAATAAGAGTGTACATCCACTCTAGCGGCTCTGTTAGGTTGTACTTATGTGCAGCGGTGCGTTGAGCTAGATGCTAATGTCAGCATGCTAATATGCATCAATGACAATGCTAACATGCTGATATTAAGCAGGTATAATGTTCATCATGGTCACCATCTTAGTTTAGCATGTTAGAATACTAAGATTTGCTAATTAGCAGTAAACACAAAGTAGAGGTGAGGCTGATGGGAATGTCATTAAGTCTGCAGGTGTTTGGCCATAAACCAAAGTATAGAACAAAGTAAAAATGTTGCCTGGCTGACTGACATCGCTATCCTTAGAGCCATGGCTAAAAAAGGTGAGATAATGTATGATTATGGAATGCAAAATACAACACTTCTTCCTCCTCTTACGCTTTACAATAAATGTGCTCTCTCTTTATAAAAATCTGTTCTGGTTATTGAACTTGCACTGTGGACATCAGCATTCAGACAGAGTATGAGAGAGAAATAAAACACTCATGAAACAAATAGCCTGACATTTATTCCAACTCAATAATAAAGTATTATTTGATATTTTGGGCAAAACACAAGTTGCCATCAGCTGGATTTATATAATCACACAGTGAAATTGTTCATAAGTGAATATTTACTTCTGAAGGATACCCGAGTCCTGAAATCAATACAGTGTGTCAAGTGAAAAAAAAATCTCCAATTTAAGGAGTTCTAACAACTCCTTATTTCTTCTTAAACACAAGAAGACTCATTTTTAAACACTTTATTTATGATGCAGATTATTTGAGGAAATGGACAAATGCAGTTCAGGTAGACTCAACTCAGTGCAGCACTCATACGTGGCATACTGCAGCATATGGGCATACTTTGCAGTAAGGCAGTCTATTCAAACTGACTCTGACACTGCTCACTGCCACTGTTGCTCAGTATTATAGCTTTTCATCAGTAATATTGCCGACCAAAAAGTTTAATCATGAACTTCAGGATGTCTTTATAGAGGAAATAATTATGTTTACACCCCACATCCTGCTACTACTGCTGGCAATCTGCAACTCCCAGTGTTGATCATAGATCCTGGCTTTTACTCCAAGTATTTTCTGAACATTATTCTGAACTCTTCTCATACTGAACAATGCATGAACAGGCAAAGTAGAGTATCTGCAGGCAATTTACCAGCTTCCTATTAGTGTTGGTGTTTATTTTGAAAGGTAAAACACCACTGTGTTGGGCATAATCATGAGTGCAAACACTGCAAAGTCATGTGTCAAATAAAATCATACTTTTGCCATTTTTATTGGCAGCTAAATTGCTGCAGCGCAGTTAGACATGGTTACATGAGGCTGCAGAGAAAATGGACACCAAATGGTCTCTTCATGGAGTAATGAATAAAAAATTGCAAAAGCCAAATAAACAAAAATAAATTACCTTCTAATGTCTAATTCAATGTATCATTGTGGCACAAATGCTTCTACAATGCCATTATGGTCTTGTTCTCTGATGTAAGTGTTTTCTAACTGCATGTTCTCTGTGTGCATTGAGTGAAAGCATGGCTCACCCTGATAGCTTATTTTCTGGTTTCATATCTCACTTTAACTCAAACAAAGTCCAGAAAGAGCCTGCATCTAATAGTCTCATTGTCTCTTCACACCTGCAGTGATGGTTTTAGCAGAATGGAGCCATTAAATTATAATGAAAATCTTTTATTTAGCTTTATCTCAGCCTGCTGTAGTTTTCATGGAACATTAAACTGTAGTAGCCAACAACACAGAGCTCTTTAGGTTCTACCTGTTCAAAAATGTGTCAGTACAGTTAACGGCTGATTATTTGCAATGCAAACTGGGGAGCTTGGCTTCAGCTCAATCACGTGATGGAGCAAGTAAGTGTTGAAAAAAGTGTTTACTTCATGAATTATAAATGCTGTAGAAGTGACTGGACATAAGCTTTGCTAAGACATATCCTGTTAGACATCCTCCAGTGAGGTGAATCAAAAAGTTAGCTCATGAGCTACATCGGCTCCCTAAGCTTATCACTGCTGGTGGGGATTGCTGTAGAATTATATGCAAGATGCAGTGTTTATTTCAGCTGTGTCCCATTGATAAGGCAGAGGGTGGAAGCAGTGGAAAGAAAACTAAAAGCTCAGGAGAGAGAAATAGTTTGTGGAATAACAGGAAAAAAGGACTGCAGTCCAGGACTACCATTACAAATGATATAGCGCAAAGCTCTGGACCTAAACCCAGAGGCCGTGGAGGAGCTGAATGATCACACTGTATAATAATGAGTCATAATGAAATATGTATGTGTCAAATAGTAAGGCAATAATATAAAGCTAACCCAAGTTTCTGGGGATAATTGTGGTAGTTTAGACACAGTATGTCCTGAATATGCAAAATAACTTCCAAAGGAAACTGATGGCTTTGATTTTTTAAGTGATAAGACTTGTGGTGGAAGAAGTGATCATTTACTTCAGTAAAAGTAACAATACTACAAAATAAAATTTCTCCATTCCAAGTAAAAGCCTGTCTTATAGTATAAGAACAGAAATATTATCAGCAAATATACTTCATAAGTAAAAAATATGCATTATGCAGAATGACTCCTTTCACAGTGTTATATTATTTTATGTAATCTATTTTTGGATTATTATTACTGATGCATTAATGTGTAAGCAGCATTTTACTGTTGGGTAGTTGAATAACAATACATCATTTTATATAAGTTGATGAAATGTGTTGTGTGTAAAATCTTTATATCATTTATCTATAAAGTAACCAGTAACTACAGCTGTCAAATAAATGAAGTGGAGTAAAAAGTACAATATTTCCTTCTGAAATGTAGTTGGAGTAGAAGTATAAAGTCACATCAAATGGAAATATTCAAGTAGAGTACAAGTACCTCAAATTTGTACTTAAGTACAGCACTTGGGTAAATGTACTTTGTTCCATACAACCTTGTCTCCTAAAATGTACATTGATGTACTACTAATTTTCAACAGCAAGAACTTTTCCCAAACATAAACATAATAGCGTTTTATCACCATAATTGTATCCTAACCCACAGTCGCAAAGTGTTTATACCAAATGCATCTGTAAAACATTCACTGACATATTTAACACATGTACACATTTGTATTTAACTAACATATTTAAATAGTTTTCACTACAGTATCTGTGTGTGGCAACTTAAGTGTTATTCACATATTTATATGGTTATGTTTAGGGCATTCAAGACACTTGGTTAAGGTTACAGAAAGTCAAGGGCGAACTGAAGCACAAAACAGACATAGTTGACCAAAGCCACAAGCTTTCCCTAACCTTAACCAAAGTAGCTTAGTAGCTTAATCCTATGACCTCACACAGGACACAAGACACAAGACAACATAATACTGCCTGGACTGAAAATAAGTTGCCAGTGAATATAATCCTGGCAGCAATTATGATTCTTCCAAAATGACAAAACCATTTAGTAGTATATAAACTTAATCTTTAGGAAACGGAGATGGTTTATGGGTCATGCATGTCACTCACAATTCCTACCTTTAAGATTTTTCTAGATGATATTGGGCTAAATTAATTAGTATTACACATTCAGAATTTGCACTTATGCAGAGCCAAGTTCTCACAAGCAATTACACATTCAGTCTTGATGGTTAATTACATTTCCAAGGTGTTGCTTACTACCTGGGGAGACGTTTGTTCAGCAGAACCTGGAAAAGGAGGTGACTTTGCCTCCCCTGAGCACAAACAGCGCTCTGAAATGGAACATGGGTCCTGAAAGGTGGCATTAGCGACCCACTGAAATGAAATGGTGTCAGCCTTTGTCTTATCACATGAATGAATTTAATTTGTGTGATCCCCATGTCCTCAAACCAGTGGAGCAATCAAAGATACTGCTGATGAAGCTCAAGGGCATCCAAGAGGGCTTTTATGAACTGTGAGCGGCTATATTGAGAATGAAAAAGCATTTTTGTTGTTTGAATAAACAATAGTCTTGAAGGTTCAAATGAGTAGTTTCCTCATATTTTAGATGACTATAAAACAATGAACTGAAGCAGAAAAAACAAGGAAATTGGGAAGACTGTAGTCCTTAATTATAATCATCTTGTTTCTTTCTTTTCTTGTTCTAAAATAGCATCAAAATACATGTTTGTTGTTTTTGATGCTTGTAAATATGGGACTGTACATGACAATAAAGCTGAAATCTTTAACTATACACAAATAAGCAGCTGTTTTGTCTTGTCTTGCAATATATTCTTGTATAGTATATGCACCAACACATGCTGATGTGTATGCATTCGCATGCCCTTCAATATGACAAAGCTCTCATTTCCTGATGAAAAACAGATATTTATTTATAAAAAACACACATGTGCTTTTGTGGTTTCAAAATCTCTATCTATTTTATTATATCTCACCTCCCATGACGAGTATTTCTAATACATGTTTTATGTTTAAATCTATTAGCACGATTCTTAGCGCTCAATCACGCAGGATGTACTTGAAAAATTAGAGGGGCACATCACTGCTTTTATTGTGAGAAACCTGCTCAGGCAGAAAGTCTAGCAGCGTCCTTTTACTGTCACCAGGCAACTGCAACATCAGCTGCTGTCAGTCATTCGGATAGCATAACTGATGACATTAGCTTATGTCCTTAATAGCTTTAAATGCTAACTAAACTCACAAGAAAGGACTCACTACCCATTTCAGTCACCACACTTAAAGTCTGAAGCTATTTACTGATTTGACAGTTGATAAAATAAGCTGGGCAGAAACAGGCCTGCCTCTGTTTTCATTCAGATGGACACCAGAGAAAAAGACAAGGTGACGTAGATATTTTCTTCTCTTTCAATTTAACATTTGAATTTTTTGTTGCTGACATCACTCCCCCGAAAAAATATAAGCCATCAGGGGCCAGATAAATGATGCATACATACAAAAACCATGCCTTCGCCATTTCCCACATGTAAACTGGTATTTATAAAAGAAAACAAATGTGCTCACATCATGCATACTTCAGACCAGGCTTACACATGGTTTTATAGTGATCCGAGAGTGAAAAACAAGGCGAGAGGTGGAATCTGTCTTCAGTTTTATCATTCTTTTCGTTCGCGTTAGATGCATTGTTTTATTTACCTGTGTTAACATTCTTTTCATTTTATTCTTTATTGTGAAGCACTTTGTAAAGTCTGTTTCTATATGAGCGTCATAATCTAAATCATTGATTATCTTTCTGACGTTTAGTAATGATGATTGAGATATCATGATGACGCCTACATGAGATAATTTACAATACGGGTGCTATAAATAGCCACAGCCGTGTGTAATGTCAGCTGCTCTGGCATTGTTGGAGAAGCTCACCGATGTGGCTCACTTAGTACAATTGCACTTCTTCTTTGCTGTTCTTTTCACTGACAGGTCTAATGAGTAGTGAAGCAGGCAGAAGTATTGATATGCAAACGAGTGATTAGGGGCTTGGTTGCATGGCTTTTCTCAGCTTCAATCACAATTACGTTAAAAAAACAGCATTGTAAAGCAAGATGGCACAGTGTGAGATGCTTTAGTGTACAGAAAGTCAGCAACTCATGAAAGCATAATATCAGAGAGAAGGGTTATGTTACAAGATAACTAACTAGTTTCAAAAAGCACGACAAACAGTAAAAATGCTGAGTTAAAGAGGGAACATTAAATTTAAACAGAACAAATGTCACCTTGGTTGGCATGCACCAGCAGCTACACAGCTGCTCCACTTTCTGTTAGGTCCAGTTCTGTTTTACTACAGATACAAACCCGCAAACTCTATAAACAGTGTATGAACAATGTTAACATCCTGACCCCTCATAGGTGCTGCAGAGGGCCCACAGCAGGTGGAGAGGGACCACACAGGGACATCCACCTCACATGTCCTTAGGAGCTAATAATTAATGCAGCTCTTCCTGCTGCTGTCATCCTCACCCACACAATCAGACTGTACAGTTTGCATAAGGCCTGAGATTATTGTTGTATAAGTAGAAAAGCCCTGACAGGAAGAATTAACTCAATTATATTTTAATATACTGTACATGCTACAGATGTATCCACTTACAACAATGTGGAATTACTAGTTAAAAAAAGGTCTGAATAGACTCTTAGCTGGTTTATTAATTACCAACTGTTGTTCTTTCTATGTCATCTATAGAGGACAGGGGGAGACCAAAAACCAAACCTGCTGTGTGTTTGATATCTTAATAGCAATAAAACAACAAAAATTAAAACACTGAATTATTATTTTTATCAATGATAATTTAAATTCTGTAAAGCAATACATTTATGTACACTGGAACTACATCATTGATGAGCATATTGCATTTGTGACATATTTTCACTCTATACCAACAACATGATAGATAATCAACCAAGCAGCTTACATAAACAAGATATCATTGGCTGAAAGACTCTGCCACAGACCCAACACACCTGGTCAAGATCTCAGTAGCAGAGTATAGAGCGTGTCAGTGCATGTCAGTTGATATGACAAATATCTATTGAAAAAAGGGGACAAAGACATTATTGCCAGCATAGATAGATTGATAGATCAATAGATCAGAATCAGAATCAGAAATACTTCATTGATCCCTGAGGGGAAACTCTTTCGTTACAGCTGCTCACTATCACGTCAACGCACACTTGAGAATAGAAGGAATAGAAGTACTAAGCAAATCAAAATATGCTGAAAACAGAGTATATTGCACAGGAGTATTAAACAGAGAATATGGCACAATTATTTTGAGTACTGCAGTGATGTTAATGATCCAATGTCCAGTTTAGTGACTTAGGGTCAGACTAACACTTAGAGGGAGGAGTTAAAGAGTTTGATGGCCACAGGCAGGAATGGTGCCTTCCTGTGGTGCTCTGTGGTGCATTTTGGGGGGATGAGTCTTTTGCTGAAGGTACTCCTTTGTTTGACCAGTACGTCATGGAGCGGGTGGGAGACACTGTCCGAGATGGCATGTAGTTTGGCCAGCATCCTCCTCTCTGACACCACCGAAAGAGAGTCCCGCTCCACCCCCATAATGTCACTGGCCTTACGGATCAGTTTGTTGAGCCTGTTAGCATCTGCTACCCTCAACCTTCTGCCCCAGCATGCAACAGCATACAGGATAGCACTGGCCACCACAGATGTTGAAGGACCTCAGCCTCCTCAGAAAATAGAGGCGGCTCTGGCCCTTCCTGTAAAGAGCTTGGGTGTTCTTAGCCCAGTCCAGTTTATTGTCCATGTGTACTCCCAGGTACTTGTAATCCTCTACAATGTCCACACTGACCCGCTGGATGGAAACCGGGGTTACTGGTGCCTTGGCCCTTCGTAGGTCTACAACCAGCTCCTTAGACTTTGTCGCATTGAGCCGGAGATGGTTCTGCTCACACCATGAGACAAAGTTACCCATCACAGCCCTGTACTCAGTCTCCACCACCGCTGAGACATCCCACCACAGCAGAGTCGTCAGAAAACTTCTTAAGGTGGCAGGACTCTGTATGGTAGCTGAAATCTGTGGTGTAGGTGGTGAAGAGGAAGGGAGAGAGGACAGTCCCCTGAGGGGCCCCAGTGTTGCTGACCACGCTGTCCGACACACAGTGCTGCAGACGCACGTGCTGTGGTCTGCCAGTCAGGTAGTCCACAATCCAGGACACGAGGGAGGCATCCACCTGCATCGCTGCCAGCTTCTCACCCAGCAGGGCTGGCTGGATGGTGTTGAAAGCAGTGGAGAAGTCAAAAAACATGATCCTCACCGTGCTTGCCAGGTGGGTGTAGATGCAGTTCAGCAGGAAGATGATGGCGTCCTCAACTCCCAGCCGGGGCTGGTAGGCGACCTGAAGGGGTCTGACCATGGGCCGCAGCTGTTCCAGCACCAGTCTCTCCAGGGTCTTCCTTATGTTTGAGGTCAGTGCCACCGGTATGAAGCTACATTTAGTAGCTGGTTAGCTTATCTTAGCTTAGTGTAAAGACTAACCTGTTGTACAGATTAAACAAATGAAATATGACATCTTAATTAGTGATCTTTAGAGGTGCTGGTAGGTAAAAAACAACTGTCATGACTATTATTCTTCTATAAACCTGCTCTAAAAGCTAATCTGACAAGTGTTTACTTTGTTTTTTCATGTCTGAGTCAAATCTCAAATACTTCACAATATTATTATTATTATTATTATTATCTTTTACATTTAACCATATCTTTTCAAGGTAATTCATCAACCTGACAGCTGCAGTCACCATTTATAGGGATCAATTTTCACAAGGATTCAGAATTACATGGTTTTGAAGGAGTACCCAGAATCAACCTTTAATACAGTTTCAGTTGAACCTCCCAGTGATGTGCATATTTTTCAGTGTGGTGACAAAAATACAAGTTGGATTGAAGCTACCAATGTCTCTGTTACAGTTTATGTTGACAGGATCCCCAGGCTACAGCAAAGCAGTGCTGGGGAAGAAGGTCATGTCTGTCTATTCTCCTCCTGAACTGAGCCTCTCCTGGGAAGAGCAAGTCTCTCTAGTTTTCCAAGACGTATCAGTATGGGGTCTGTGTGAGAGAAAATGGATTTCCTTCATGTGCTCAGTGAATATTTGCATCAAAGGAAGCTTATATTGCCATTGGGGGGAGGGCAGGGATGTCTGTTAATGCTGCCACTAAGGCAATCACCCATGACAAATTCTCCACAGACAGAGGAAGTTACAGATGCTGTGAAACTTTCAGGCTGATTCTGGGAACTTGTCAACCCTAACTGTCATCATTGCTGACAAGGTCCACACCACACAGACACTGTGTCTAGTACCAGCTGGTACCAAATTGTCAATGCCAAGCCGAAATCTGCCTGTAATTTCTGCAAATATTTCATAAGAATTACTTCCTGCAGTCCTATCATTGCACATTTTGTTTGGCGTCTGACATTCACTGTCCCCAAAGTGTTACATGTTAGTGCAGTCAGTAAGTATTAGGACAATGATATTTTTTATTGTTATGGCTCTATTCCAGCACATTGCATTTTAAATGAAATAATGACAATGGGAGTAAATTGCTGACTTTCAGCTTTATGGGTTTGAGAGCTTTCACATCCATATTGCAACCCTGTCTCCTTGAAACTACATGTATATACAACTAATTTGCAAAAGCAAATATGTTAGGTAGTAATACCGGCCGGATTACATTTACGTTAACATAATAAGGAAAGTTTATCAGGTAATGTATTTGGCAAGTCTCAAAAATGTTGATACTGAACATTTCAGTAAAATGTTCCCTGAGAACGTATTTCATCAGTTTTCTGACAAAATATCCAATTTTGCAATAAAATATCGACTCATAGTGAGAACAGTATTATTAAACTTTTTTTATGATTATGTAGCACTTGGTTAAGGTTAGGGAAAGATCATGGTCTTGGTTTAATTCAGAAAAGGTTTGAGTTTGACCATGATCTTTTCCTAACCTTAACCCTAATGCTGTTGTTGACTAAACCTAACCATACGCGGGAGTCAGAATGCAAACCCCGGTCTCTGGAGTCAAAGTCCTGCACATTCTACACTCACCATCCACCCCGACCACCTCCCCTCCCTGCGACTGCAGCATAGTACATAAATGTAACGCTTCCTTCATTCAAAAAAACATTGCTTCTGAACATAATTCAGGCAGCAATTACGTTTGTTATCAGAACTACATTGGAAAACAATTTAGTAATAAATAAAAGTAATTTCTACGGGCCAGGGTTGCATATTGGATGAAAAGTGTAGGACTTGTAGGTCTTTTTACACATGGTCCCCTACTTTTAGGAAAATCCAGCAGGACAACGGTCCAAAATATAAAGACAAGACAACCAGTGAGTGTTGATATATGTTCTTGATTAGCCAAGTTAGTCATCTAACCTCAGTCTACTTGAGCATGTGCTTCATTTGCTGGAGAACTGAACTGAAGGCTCCTTAAACAAGCAAGAACTGAAGATGGCTGTAGTACAGGCCTGGCAGAAAATCACTGTAGACGATGTAGACAAGGTGAACCCAAGTGCAGAGACTCAGAAATTAAGGTTGCCTTGAAGCCTTTAATATTGAGTCAAGCAAGCAGGATATAAACAACAAACACTTGTTGAAAATAATAAACAACCAAGGTAAGTAGCAACTGAAAGACTGTCTTCATATACTAAAGTACAAGAATATTACTTAAACTCAAAGATAGACTCTCTTAAATTCTGCAACGTCTCTCGAGCTGGGGTTTTCAGCACAGAGGTTGTACTGGTTGCACAAAGATGAATAGGATGCTGATAACTTAAGTTAGTCTGGTGATTGGTTGTATAGATATCTGGTTACTCGTCTGTGGGCATGCTAGTGAGAATGCTTTGCATTCCTAAGAACACTGATAATATGCTTTCATCTGGGTGTTTGCGTGTGCATGTGATGGCTACCCAGCGTGAGCTGGATCCCTTCAGTGTTTTTTGTACGCTTCCTTGGAAATTAATGCTGTCCGCAAGATGCCATTTAGGACATGAATGGTGGGGGGTACTACAGTATATCAGAAGGTGAAGTAAGGTCAGCTGCAGACTCTGAACAAACAACAACAATGGCAGAAAGTTTTGAAGAGCAACTAATAGAGCTTGTCACCACAGTCGCTTTTTCTGCCGTGATCTCAACATTAATAATATAATAATCTACTAGAGAGTTGCCATGTTTACCTAACAACTGTTTAAATTGTGTAAAATCGGATATTTTCAAGGAATATTCTACTGGTGTAGACCATAGATGATTCAGGCACTGATGTGCTTGTGTCTTCTCTGGGGCGCGTAGTAGAATCAGCAACAAGGATAGTGCTTGAGACAGGTAGATACTATCTGTGTCCATACTGTGTTGTTGCTGTACACTATTGTCCTACAATACAATTAAATTATGATAAAATATCTATATGCAGTCTATCTGTCTGTATATCTATGTATCTGTCTGTCTGTCTGCTGAGGAAGTTATGCGACAGAATCAAAGCCTACTAATGGATTTTGTGGGAGAGTCAACTGCAGTTTGAAAGGTAATTTTCAATCTCAAAATTAAAATAAATTACAAATCTTGAAAGATCTTGGAAAACAAAAAAATGAGTACTAAATATTTAGAACTGGCTTTCTCTTTGTGAAGTTTAATTGCCAGTCTAAAATTGCAAATTGATTGACACCAAATATATGTTGTATGAAACGATGAAGTATGTTGATGTCTTGTATTTTACTGCCAAAACAGTATACAGTGAAGGTGAGTATATATTACATACCGTACAGTTTGTATGCAGTATGGAATTGGGACCCAGTATAAGTGTCTGCTGACGTCTATGGGTCATAGAGTAGAAGTCAGAAAGTGACACCAGATATTAAATATGATGCCTTTAAGTTTATGTTAACTTTCTCTCCCCTAAAAATAGGCTGCTGTGTATAAAAAACACCACGATTCCTACACTGTTCATCTTATGTGGATGTAAACACCCTCGAGTTGAAATGGAGAGTCAGCACTTTAACCTCATAGTAGTTATTTAATTTGAAATCCAAAGTACCAGAGTACAGAGCCAAAACAATGAAAAATGTGTCACTGTGATAATACTTTCTGACCGCACTGTACAGCATGACGATAAAAAGGAAAATACGATGACCCTCACAGCCAAACAGCAAAGGCAAACCGTGTACACAAATGCAATCAGTGTTATACAGTAGCTCCCAGCATATCTTTCCTTTGGGAAATTTGCATTTAGAGTGTAGGGTGTGTAGTGCAGCCCACATTCACTGCTCAGATATAGAGTCATGCAGCATGCCGACTGTAAATGATGCCAGAAGCAGATTAATGACAACCATCAGGATGAACTAATTAGCAACACCACAGTAAAGCAACCTACAGATGCTATTGACTGTCTCCCCCTCTCTCTTCCTCTGTGGGTGAGGAGAGAGGGGGAGAGACTGCCTTGGTCTGATTAACGAACAGGAGAAATATTGAAGCCTTATCTCTCTTTTCTCTGAGAGAAGTCATCATGAAAAATGTTGATAACAGTATTCGTGTGAGGAATCCTGAATGGGAATTGACTCAAAGAGATACACAAACAAACAGCAGAAAATGAAGAGAAATATTTACTAAAAATTACAAGTTGGTACACGGGCAGGAATGCTGCAGAAAGCACTGCTGGAGAAAGAAAGCAGACACGTGTAGTTTTCCGATGATGGACACATTGATTAGAGTGAGTAATTATCTGTCCTTGAAAAGCACTGATGATTTTAGGGAAAAACTGTTAATGGTGTGTAGCATCATGTTTTGTACTTACTATGCTGTTAAACAGGTTGTGTAATTCAGATCACACAAACAACTGCTCCAACTTGTGACAGTATTTGTATTTTAAATGTCAGGAGGTTAGTAATGAAATTTTAATCAGTCTGAAGATTGGCAATACAAGAGGCAAGACAAGACTCTTCACCCACGGCAGGGAGTAGAGGAGACCGGGAATGATTGTAACACTTTTGTCTCAGCACCTATAACTCGCTGAATTTTTGTGTTAGAGCTCTCAAATTTTGACACAAAGAACCCTTATTTTTCTACTAAAGGAGTGTTTCCAACTACTCCAACTACATTACAGAATTCATCACTTACAAGAAGTTCCATTGTTACAACCTGCTCCAATCTCAGGGTAAATTGTAACAATAAGAGGGAAGAATTAAAAATTGTGACCATTGTGACCGGCTTGTGGTGCTCAAAGCGCCAAAAAAATACATTTGAAAAACTCAACAGCAATGTCTCTGTCCAGAAAGCATGACCCAGTTACTCAAGATGATGTAGGAACTATTGATAGAAAGAAAATAGTTCCTTTTGAAATTAACAATATTTGAATATTCATAGATTCTGGATTTTTCTATAAGTGAGAAGAATTAGATGTAAGATCACATAAGATACAAATTATTATTCAAGTTCGAGTATTTTTATATGTCTGGAAAGGATCTTTGAATAATATATCATTAATATATCCATCTTTATGGTAGAGAGTGGTAAAAGACTGAAATTACTAAAGGTAGATGCTCCTCATACTCTTCTACTGAAAAATTTAGTTTGTCTGGCTGCACCTGTTCAGTCGACAATGCCAAGGCTGCCAAACTTTTTTAACTTCAGTAAATAAAATATACTTGTTGACATTACCTGCTCAGTCAATGACATTTTCATTGCATACCAACAACAACGAAGTGAAACAACTTCACAAACATGGCATTCAATCATTTTTGCCATAGTTTGAACATGTTACAAGTCGCAGACTTTAGCTTAAAATTTCTGTGACAACAACATGGATTTCAATGAGATATGAGATACAGTAGCTTGTCTAAAATGCTATCACATGTAGTCACTACAGTGAGGCCTAATAATACATCGTAACTTGAATTATTGTTTGCTAGAATATCCAGTAAATCCTCTCTGTTTAAATGATGAATTTCAAAAGCACAAATACAAGGATGAAAGATGGCAAATCAGTCTTGTATGAATGTTAATAAATTAATTGGTATAGTAGGCACTGTTGTAGTACTCGAGTCCAGTCTCAAAATTAATTTTCTATTATCTTGGACTTTCTTGGACTCTCAGTCTCGTGGGTGTTTTGGCTGACTTGTCTCTATCTCAGCCACTGGTCTTGCCTATCACAGTCTTAGTTCTTGACTGTGTCCATACATTCATGCTTAGCTTGTAACATTGTGCAAGAATAGTTTGTTTCTAATAAAGTTTTTCTCTCTTGAATTGCAATTCAAGCAAATAATACATTTAGGCAACTGTACACAGTTTCCTATTTCTATTACATGTCAAACTTTTCTAAATGCAAAAGACTGGACTGAGTCACTGAAGTCCTATCACAGTTGATTCTCACTAGGAACAACAGTAAGACAGCAGTATGAGGAATATTGTATAGGCATTTTTTTCTGTCTTGACATTGTCTTAAGCTCTTTTGGACTCTTGGACTTTTGGTTTTAACTCAGAATCAAAACTACTCTGACTTGGACTTGTCTGAAGTATCATACGGGATCCCATCAGATCATCAAACACATTAAAAAGTCATGACAGTGTCATGTCACTACCATCAACAAGTCTTTTCTTACAAAATAAAAGCATTTGGGAAAGCATAATGCAGTATGAACAGACACTCAGGTACGCAACTCCATTTTGAGCACAACATTTATTTGTAACCCAGTCAGTCCACATCATCCACATCCACCACTGTAATTTTAGCAAACCAAGAACATATGGTGTTCTCAGTCATCTTTCTAATTAAAACATATTATGATATATTAATCTTCACAGTTTGAACACACACAGAGAATTATGTCCTGTAATGAGCCCATGTGTTTTGACAGATAACAGATGGAAAAGCTCACTTTGTTGCCACATGATGTTGCACTGAATATCACAACTATACTGTAGCTGTGTTTAGCTGTGTCAGTTTGGTCGTACTAATAGTTTTGTCAAGACAAAATAACAAACCACTATTGGATGAATTTTGTTGATCACTTGATTTTTCCTGTAGTGCCACCATGAGATGGACAACTTTGGTTTTGAGAGAAATATCTCTACAACTATAGGATGGATTGCCATGAAATTGGGTACAGACATTCATGGTCCCCAGAGGATGAATCCAAATGACTTTGGTGATCGCTTAACTTTTCATGTAGCGCCACCAGTAGGTCAAAGTTTTCACTTATCCTGTGAAATACATCTCAACATCTACTTGATGGAATGACACAAACATTTGTACATTCATGGCCATGGTCCCCAGAGGATAAAGCCTACTGACTTTGATGATCCCCTGACTTTTCCTCTAGCAGTACTATGACTTTGAGACTATTGGATGGATTGCTGGGAAATTTAGTATAGACATTCATCCCCTGGTTATTCCCCAACTTTTTTTCAGGTGCCATCATCAGGTCAAAAATGTCAATTTTTATTTTTATTTATCTAATACTTTGGTTTATGATCAAATACCTGCAAAAAATGACATTCCCATAAGCTTCAGCTATACTTTGTGTTTAATGTTAGTCAGCAAATGTTAGTGCGATAACATAAACTAAACTAGAAACAATGGTGAACATTGTACCTCATAAACATCAACATGTCAGCATTACCATTGTGTGAAGTTTGCATGCTAATATTAGCATTTAGCAGACTCACAGAGCTGCTAGCATGACTGTTGTCTTGATCTCACTATATGCCAGTGTGGACACAATTCAATTACTACAATTGAATTTAAGATGAGATATACATTTTTTTAATGCACAAACCAAACAACTAAAACCCTACTGATGAAAATATTTGTGACTACTGGAAAAAAAGTGTATTTACAAAACCGCCAGTAGTTGAGAAAATGTTATACATAAACTGTCCAATATAATGCTAATTTTAGTAGTATAGTTCCTACATGAAACTGCTCACAACAAGGTCTGTGGATTATCTTGAGTAACCGAGTCATGCTTTCTGGACAGAGAAATTGCTGAGTTTTTCAAATGTATTTTTTTTGGTGCTTTGGGGACCACAGGCCGAGTGCCATATAGTTCCATTATATTCAAAAAAGACAGAAATCTCTACGGCTGATATCTCCAAAACTCTGCAACTCACACCAAAACAATCTAGACGGATAAATAGCACCACAGGTAAGAGGAAAAATATGTATTTTTGATTTTATGGTGAACTATTCCTTTAAGCTGTCAGCATGGCCAAGATTAAGAAAACAGGGCATGCATTTTGAATTCAGGTAGAGAGGGAAGTTCACACACAAACAATAGGGTGATTATGGAAAGCTATTACCTTGAAGGATTACTGCTGCTTTGAATCAACCTACATGTGAGATAATGTGTTCTTGACTGACATGTTGAGGAAGTAACCAGTTACATGTCTTGCAGGTGTGATATCTTGACCTTTTCTGTGTTACTGCATCTAGCTGATAATGGCTAAACTATGAACCATCAGTCGGCATTGCTGCTGGTCACATAGCAATATGGTTGTCGGGGGGGACAACAGAGATCGTAGAGGATACCAGAGACGTCTCTGACACTATTGATTATTGTGTTGATGGAAACAGGTTGACTGAGTTGACCACATGCCAGCATCTCCAGGCCTGAGTAGACCCTTACAGAAGCTAGAGTCTATCACACGCCACTCTCTCTGCTCAACAGGGGGACAGATAACCTTTCTCTAACAGATGAGGTTGATGTGAGCTGAAAACATGTACAGTTTGTGCCTGCGACACTGGTGACTGGTACTGCAGGCAATTCTGCAGCACCTCTCTGGAAATAAACCATGGCAATTCTTGAAAAATGAGTGTTAGGTGTAAGAAACCTTTGTAAATTAACGTATGACTTTGTTTTATTCATATCTGCATTAGTGGAGAAATACGTGTATTTCGGACTTAGTAGTATTTATCTAGTTTCAAATGGGTGGTAAACATCTGATTCCACTAATCTAAGTTATGTGATCATTTAGTCTAATGTTATTGGCATAATGTTTTGTAATTTGAGGTATATTGTGTAATTTTTGCAAAATTAAATTTATATTCTTCCCAGGTTACACTAATTAGGGTCCAAGCACCGATCGCTGCGGGGAAACAGGAAGTTACTGTAACTTCAGTGTACAAGGTCAAATCTGCTCCAAACTTCACATGTTTGATAATCGACACCCCTGAAATTCAGGGGTGTCGATTATGCTAATGATCAAATGATCAGCAACACGTGGCATCAATCAGGCTTAAAGGTCCAGTGTGTAACATTTAGCAGGAGCTATTGGCAGAAATGGAATGTAATATTTGTAAGTATGTTTTCATTAGTGTTTAATCACCTGAAAATAAGAATTGTTGTGTTTTCATTATCTTGCGTTTTTCGCAAATTTTGTGGCCAACATAGTTTCTCCTACACGCTTGGAAGGGGAAGGTGATGTGAGCAGTTATCAAATGGTTGCAAACTGCAATTTCTCCGCTAGATACCATTAAATCCTACACACTGGACCTTTGAATGTGGGATTTACATCAAGTTTGTCTAGTTAAAAGAGCTTTTTGGATCCGACTTGGAACACTCGTATGGGCAAACCTCACAGAGAAAGTAAGAGAAGTTTAGTTTAAGAATACGAAAATGTTCTTGCATGAATGTTTTGAAACTACTTGCTTTCCACTATATCTGTGCAGGGAAGCTTAGGAAAAGATAATGGTTAGTATATAATAAACTATTAAATTATTACATTATACGTGAATCCCAATCCCCACACTCTTATTTTCTACCTTGCTACATAAAGGGCACATTACTTCCTGCAGTGGCACTGAAGGTTAGGATTGTATTTAAATCATGAGGTGCAGATTCAACCAGTATGTACTGGGCTGCACGTAACACGCCAATTTAAGCTTGCTGAGGGCACAAGGCTCGTGAGCCATGCATAAATAACATTGGTGTATTATATTATACACATTTTAAAGTGGTCACCCAATGTAAGTGAACTTTTGAGCCATACAGGAACTTCTTTACAGTAAACATATTTTTTTTTCTTTCCTCTTGTGTACATTACATAAATCTACAAACTCTAGTCTAATCCAGTAACAGCATCCTTAAGCATCCTTAAACATAGAAGGAATCCCTCCATTCTCCTGATGGCACATGTCAGATGTGCTGTAAAGATGGCATATACAGACACTCTTGGTACTCTGATGTTACTGGCCACAAGCATTCTTTCGCCCCTTCCCACCACCTTGCTTGCTGTCTTTCTTACTCTCTTTCTCACACACACACACACACACACACACACACACACACACACACACACACACACACCTTATTCCCAGCTCCGTATTCCCTGTAGTGCTCCAAGCGGCCTGCTGTCACTCTCCCCCCACCACAGAGCAGCACTCTCTTTCCCTGCATGGCTCTGCAGTGCTGAGTGCTGTAGCTTTCATTCCTCCCTGTCAGAGGGAGTGAGAATGGAGATGCCAGGGTGGTAATGGAACCAGAGTAACCAGCTCTCACTCCATGGCTGAGAAGAGCATACATGACCTGTGTGTAAGACTCTCCCGAGAGCTTTATAGCCTCATGTTTATGCAGCGCATGCACTTGTTTGTAGGATATGTTGATATAAGTTTATCAAAAGCAATGTTGGAGGACTCTTCTCTTTAAAAACAAAACACTTGATCAAAGTTCTACACTGATAATAGCAGAAGGACTTGCAGATGGGAACATTTTAATATGTTCATATTTAAGCTCTAATTTATATAAGTATTGGATTACTCTCTGTTAGGCAATTTAATGTAACCTTTTTTATTGTTGTGAAAATAATTTTTGAGACCATTACCAGTAAGGGCCATCAAATGATATACTGCTGCTATGCTGGTAGATGATGCAGTGACTGTAGGCATACAGATTACTCTTGAAGTGGGAGAGCTTCACACATCAGCCACAACAGCAGAAACCCTCCCTAGAGAGGCCAGCTCTGAGCTTCCAGTAGTTGCTGAAGGACTTTTGAAACAGTGGCCACTCGTATCTGCTGCTCTGTCAATCCACTAACATTATAACCATATAGTGTAGAAGTTATTTCATCATAGAGCCGATGGATTGTATATGGCCTGACTACAAATACTGCTTGTGCTTAAGATCCATGAGGGACAAACATGTCAAACTAAGCCAGTTTCTCTTTATCAATGCAGCATATTTAATCAGTTTTCTGCCTGTGTGACTGAGCACACTGGGTTTTGATTTGTGGTTATTTTGTATACAGACTAAGATTGACTCCTGTTACATCATGAGATACATAAAGTGTTCGTAACAAGTTGAGAAGCTGTGCTTGGATACTGTAATGCACTACTATTCAAACCACATGATTGTCTTGCATATTTAAACAAATTCACATCCATATATAATATCTGTAGAAATTGTGTTTACTGGTTTATGCAAAATTACAAAGCCAAGGGTGAAGCTTCTGTATCTGTATCTCCATACTGATCTGCTCCTCCTCCTTCCTTTTTGCTTCCCTTTTTGTTTATTGATATGAATGTAAATATAATGATTGCACAATATAAAATCTAAAGAATCTTGCAAAAATGATATACAAAGCTGGAGATAAAACATTTTGCAATTAAAAAATATTACTATATTAATTGTACAGATCCTGCTGAATTCAGTTAAAAGATTTCTATATGAATTAATTTTATCTTTTTGATCTTCAGTGTGATGCAAACAAAGGTTTTGTTATATTTTGTGGTGAATTTTATTTTATTTAATTTAATTTTATTCATATGTTGTATGTTTTTTTCCATTTGTGTTTTTTCATGTTACAATTTTCAGTTTATTAGAACTCAAACTAAGCACAATTATAAACAGCTTTACACAATACAGTACACTACTGTACCACAATTTTGATGTGAAAAGTCATTAGATCAGTGACATTTTACCACAACCCCCTGATATGCCATTTATAAGCAACACATAAACATTTAAGAACATGTTAATAACATGCTATAATGTAGTTGTAATCAGATATGCCTCCTATGAAGCATCCATAACTGTGGTATCAATGGTTAATCAATGATTGATTACACAGCATAAAATAGCTGTAATCATACTTTTTTGATTTGATCTTATTTCATTTTATTTGGCATTTTATCTTTATTTGATAGTGACAGTGAGGATGTGATTATATTTAAAGATATATGGTTGCACAAGAACAAATCCTTACGTTGAGTGTGAAGGTTCTTGACCTTGAAAATAATAGTTTCACAAAAAGTTTAAACTCAATGTTTACTTACTAGAGTTCTCTCAGAGCTTTCAGCTGCATCTCATAGCCTTCATCAGAAGGAGTTATAGTTGTTGACAAATACATTAATAATAAAAATAACACTGAAAACTTTCTTTAACAACAATGCAATAGTGTGGTTACCATAGAAATCTATCCAGAACAGACTACAAAACCTGCAGCAATGATGCTGCTGTAATCTACTCCAGAGAGCTGCAGCACACAGATGGCCAGCAGAGTTTAAAAGCCTACATCCATTAGATGGCTTTTAAACTAGTTTGGATTTGTTCAAAAAAAGCATCCGGTGTGGTGAAAACCTGTAGGAGTCGGGGCGTGCTGAGCACCATCTTGATTGCTCTCTCTCATTTTAGAGGTATGAAACCCACAGCCATTCAGTGCAGCTGCAAAGCTGTAGCTGCAGCTCTTTTGTACATATTTCTGTATAAATGAATGGAAATGAATAGTTCATCTCAATGGTTTATTCATTTTGTCAGCATTCAACCCTGTGGGGATGAAACGCCTTCTTCTGATGAGGACATCTTAAAGAAATGAGGTCATGTTTCAGGACAAACTCAGAACATAAGAAGCCAATCAGGAAAACAGAGAAACGTAAACTATTGTCTTCAAAATGACTCCCAGTGGAGTAATTTCAACTTTCCTGGGTATCTTACTATCTGGATGAGATTCATCTGCTCTCCACACAGTTTGTACTACACAAAAGTTTCATCTTAATTAATCTAAAGCAAAAGCCTTATACCCATTTTACGCTTAGCCACGTTATGCATCTTGGGTGGATTGGATAGTTATTCAAGAGTGATGGTAGTTTTAAATGTGGTTGTAGTTTCTAGCCGGAGACGGTGTAAATACAAGACACATATTTAATCATTACTTCACCCATGATTTGGTCATACAGCCTTAACCTTAACCAAACTTTAGTGGAAAAATCAAAACATTATTATTTACCTCCTGTCCAGCAGCGAATTGTTATCTTCAAAGGTATTTTTGTGTTCCCACAGAAGTCTACTGTCTGCCCACAATGATAGTATTTGTCCAGGGAACACCACAATATACCCAATATTTCCACAGACTATACTGCTCCACTCTGCTCTTCTTCTCAGCTGCACTAGCTATGGTAGCTATGTGGGATTTAAACGTTGATTTTGCCTCAGGCAACTTGTCATTACATGCAGACAGCAGATATTTCACACTCCAATCCAGAAGGTGGCAGTTATCCACCAGAACCAATTTGACAACTGCCAAAAATCGAAAAAGAAGAGGGAGTAAAGATTGAAAACTTTGCTTGGAGAGACAGATACATTTATACCTTTTCAGCATATGGCTACATTGTGTTTCAAACCATCATTACACTTTATACTTGAAGTGAAGTTAGTAATGGTGAGGTCATACATCCAGTGTTGCATTTGGTGTGGTAAAACCAAAACAGATGCAAATGTATTTCTTTTATGGCTGATAGTGAAGCAACAAAAACATATTTGACTGATATTTATGCAAGACAGTTGATTTTAATGTTGATGTTAGCTTTAAAATGAAAATATTGGATTATTGTTAGTTTTGACCAATAAAATATAAATAAACAAAATGTCACATCTGATTAAAATGTAAATTAAGTATGTCCATGTCCTAAGTATGTGATTATAATCTACAATCCACTACAATTTGTTGCCAAATCTTTCCTACAAAGCATGAAAATCTCTGCACTGTTTCTTGATTTAAAGCAGAGGGTCCGGGTAAACAAATCTGCTTCAGATGTTCAGAGATCCTATTGTTCAGAAGAAACTGTCTAATTAGTATGTGAATGACTGATTTTGTTTAAAAATGTGTTTAAACCAGCTGTGTGATGTAAGCAAACAGCTTCCACGCATCATCTGATATACCAAAGATTTTGTGCTATAATAAACAAAGTAGGCATGATGACCAAAAATGCTTCTTGAAAACACAGTCATTAACCTGAAGGCCATCAAAGCTTTATGTATCATCTGCATTTGCATGAAACAAGTTCTGACTTTTTCTTCCTTGACTTGCATCTGGTATATGAATGAAAACACCTGAGACTGTCATGATGTTGTGTCTAATGTCACAGAGAGTGTATGACGTTGCCTACTGCAGAGCTGTTAGCTGATGGTGGAGTGTAAACACTGACAATGATGCATATAGCAGTAGTGTGGCTATAAGCCCAGAGCCAGCAGTTGAGAAGATTAAATTCCTAGTCCAAAGGGATTTGTTTCAAGGACAATGTGCTAAAATAAGTGCTAACAAAGGACATCTGCTCCTTGGAAATTTACATGGGATAAGACATCACTGTAACACTCAAGGGATGTTGGTGGTTTTGGCTCCATTTACAGCTTCATCACACCAACAATCTACCATGTGTGAAAGTGTTTGCTGGAAGAACAGAGCAGTTCTCCTGAACAATGGAAGAGAGATGGGCACTCTAACATGCACAGACCAATTACAGCCCTGCTAATATTATACTAATAACATATGACAAAAATAACATGAATTCACTGATGGGAAGCCTACAACAGAAAGCATTTTCCTGTGGGTGTGATATAAGCACTTCAGAAGAAAATTAAAGATTGATATAATTCTTGTACTGTATATATCATGTACTAAAACATATTGTAGTCATGTTATAAATGAAAATATGTTAAGGTTACTGTATTGACACCACACTCTACCAGATACTTTCTTAGCACTTAGAGAAATACTATACAGCGGTTGAGGTGATAAATTCCTGATAATTTCCTAGGTTTCCAGGATAGAACTATGTAACTTGGCACTATACTTTAGATTAAAAAGAGACAGTGTTTAATTTGTACACCAATTAATTAATTCCAATTAAGTGATGTGCTAATGAAATAGAGTAATAGAGTCTTTTAGTCAGCTGAAAATACAAAAAATGTAAAACATCTACAGGCAAACATACAATTCAAAATATATGAAGAATGAAGTTTCCATAATAAATTAATGAAATATATATTTACTTGGCTTTGAATGAAATGTTTCTTAGTTAAGTTCAAGTTAACAAATGCTTATGAACTCAACACAACTAAGTAACTGTCTTGGAACTTTGTCTCTGTTTTTTTTTTCCAAAATAGCACCAAATGATAAAATTCTGATCAATAATGATCAAGAAATAAAAGGCCTATAAAATAAGGTGTTACCAATTAATTATTAATTTTAATTAAAATCCTACAGATCTTCCCACTAAGTTTTCCCCTGTTTATCACCAGCAAATAGAACCAGTGAGCTGTAAAGCTAATTTATCAAGAGTTTTTGCTCCTGGAAAATGCATTAAAACAATGGAAAGTTGGCTATTAAGCATGCCAGTTACTGATGGTGAGTATAAATAATTGTTCATCTAGGCCTGGTGTGTTATAGCACACATCTCATGCGGTTTTATATAGAAGATAATCTATTCTAGTTAATAATGATACAAATATACAAATTTAATGAATTCTTAAGTTAAAAATGTTATTTGAATTTGCAATAAGCACTTGTATTGTCCCGCTTTTGTGCTGAGGACGAACATTCAATATTTTTATATTAACAATATTAAAATATAAATATATGGGCCAGATGACTGTGTGTAATGTGAAAGAACCCAAAGAGAATTATCACCCGACTACAGTTCCCCTCAGCTCTACGGAGCCTTTAAGCATCTTTCAGCTCATTGTTTTGGCAGCAGGCAGCTGTTTTCAGCGAAAAAAAGCTCAAATGAACGGACTGTAACCTGCCTGGCACCAAACGGCAGAAATAAAAAGTTAATGACCTGCTGATAAACATAGTGGAACATTTAGCAGCTAAAGAGCCAGATATTTCCCTCAGGAGTTGGTGAAGACCAAAACAGAGCTACAGCGAGAGTGAATATTGGAATGCTAATGTTGCTCTATTTGTTTTAATTACACATTTGTTTGCTAACACATTCATCTAAATTACTTTAAAAGGTGATAATATGTCAATGTTTCGTTCACAGGTTGTCCCCAAGTGGCTAAAAAAAAAAAATCAATCAATTTAAGATGATCTATTTCCATCAATAGCAGACCCAAATCCAAACCTTTCCCTCCACCACACTGCTTTTTCTAAATTAAGCTAACGAGTAAGGAAATTGAGGTGCTTTATTCAAGCCCAATAACAAAAGGCAGCGTATCGTCAGTGTTTTGCATCCTCAAACTACAGGCCTCTCTCTCTATAAAACACAAACACACAATCTTGATTGACTAACAGTGACATGCTTATTGGAGGCCACAGTTTGTACGTGGAGAAGTGATGAATATCAACCAGTGACATCCCATCCTCGACCTTATCTTTCCAGAGCAGAGGAGATGGATTTGGTGTGTTTCTGAACAGACTGGCATGAGCTCAGGGTCTTGCTGGTGAATAATAGCTTTCTAATGGCAATATTAACCTTCTGAACAGACAGAAGTGCTTAATGTCTCCTATGATTAAGCCATGAGAGCTGTAATGTCAGAGGTGAGATGCTCTAGGCGATGAGTGGAATTATCAAGACAATGTGCGAGTGATGCTTTAAGCACAGAAAAAAACCAAGCCAATTGAACAGTGTGCTAATATAAACTGTAGCTCACTGTATTAGCTAACAGTCAGGGATATTATAAGCACACAGTTTCCTACCTTTCCATTTGGGGAAGAAAATATCTGTTTGGGTTCATTCATTTGTTCTTCATGACCTAAATTCACTGCACATATTGCACAAAATAACTAGGCGATACATTCAAATTTAAGATGAACTTTTTATTTAAAGCGGCCATAATGAATATTTTTATAGTAACAATGGATCACATGACTACTTCTATGTGACAGGGGTCACTAGTGATGAAAGCCCAGAGAATTATCACCTGACTCTGCAGTTACCCTAAATTTCAGCTAATTGTTTTGGTTTTCTGGCCTGAAACTTCACTGTTTTTGGTAACTCTTACTGCTCTCATCAGCATAGTTTTTGGCCGCAGCAAATGGCTGCTTTCAGCAAAAAAGCTCTAAAAATCGACTGTACGCTACCTGTCTAGCACTAAACGGCAGACAGACAAAGTGAGCGTATTGGAGCATTTAGCAGCTAAAATGGCAGATATTTTCCACAGGATTTGGGGGAGAGCAAAACAGAGCTAAAAGGAGAGTGAATATTGGACTTAATCAGGAGGCCAGAAACACGACTCCAATTAAATGCTAAAGTTACTCCGTATCTGCTAACAAGTTAGCCATGTCAACTTAAAAGGTGGTAATGGGCCAGAGCTGTGTTTGAAAATTGTTTTAGCTGCCCTCAAGTGGCCAAAAAACATTTTTGCAAGTTTATATAGTTCCTTATCACAAATAATTAACATTCAGTCAAAAAAACCCAAAATGAAATAGCATAGTAATAGGACATAGTGAGCTTCCACACCGTGCTAATCTACTGAGGGTTACCTAGCACAACCAGATATATATCCTCAAAGAATATAAGAAAAACGAAATTAGAATAGACTTCAATTAATTTTCAAGTGTATTACGAAAACATGCACACTTCAGATTTTGATCATTTCCTCAAGAATTCCTATACCACTCGCTGATGAGGTTGATCATGAAAAAAAGATTTTTGACTTTTAGACCGAAAGAACAGAAAAAAGAAAGATTTGTTTAATTGCAAGTGAGAATTGATTCCAGCATAATAATTTAAAATCTTGGCTGCTCGAAATACAGTTCAACAGGGTAGCATTTGAAAGGTTATTTAGACTTGTGTAACAGCTTAAAACATGACAGGAGACATGAATGCTTTTCCTGAAAATATAAATCAGATTTGTTCATGATTTGTTAAGCAATAACACACATCATGCTGTAGTATAGCCTATAGTGATTATAGGAGTGTTGTTAATAAAGGGTGATGCAAAGATACGACTGGACACGAGCTGAAAATGTTTCTACTTGATAAAAATGTTTTTACATATCCTCAGGCTTTATGACTCAGTGAAGGAGAGAGGTATGGAGTAAAATGAGCTGAAATTCCCATTAAGTTTTGGGCTCAGTCAGAGGCTGCACAGCCGCACAAGGGATTTGAGGCTTCTTCAGGGATTAGATTTGGATGTGTCAGATTGTGTTATGTCCATGGTTTAAACATATCTGATTTTGAATAGTCACTTACTGCTGCAGGACATCTCTTTCAGTTTTGAAACCACAAACATAACAGACAACAGAGGGAATTGTGATGTATAAATAATGTCGCTTAATGAGGTGAGATTATCTTCAGTCTGAGAGCTACCAGAGCTCCCACTGCTCATCCCACTTCTCCACAGTCGGGCCACCATGGACTTCGAAATTAATCTACATGTTTCAATTTTGATGGTTGAAAACTGTTGCCAGTGTGGCATTTGTAGTTTGTTTTCATCTCTCTGTGGAATCAGACAGAGTAACAAATTAAATCCTTTTGTATATTCATAAGACCTTGTTCTCACTGACTTGAAGTGTACAATACTATCGCACTATCAGTATGACTATTTGATACCCATGCACTTATGAAGATATCAATAGGCAGTGAGATGAATACAATTAATCTGCAAAGCTATTTCTCCTGTGCTCAGCCTTTTGAAATTCACTTGTCAGGTCAAGAAGGATCTGCATTTGAAAAATTTAATGGTATGGTTATGAAAGAAAGCACTCTTTAGATTCATGAAAGAAAACTACAATCAGTTCCTCTCTGTTGTGTGACTGCAAGCAGATGTGTGGAGCAAAAGATGACATTTTACATAAACAAATAAATTGAATTTCTTGCGTGGTGCATCTTTCTGCATTTCTCAGAGATCAAGACACATTTCCTCTTATTCACAAATGTCAATGGAAAAATAACATTAAATCTGAAAGACTTACAGTCAACAAAAGGATTTATTGTGTTCCAGCTCAAACATACCCCAGGAAACGGCGGATATGAGAATCTGCTGCTTTAGCTGCAGAGAGGCGGCTTCATTGTACTGATTCACTATTTCTCTCACACAGACAATAGGCAGACAATACATTAAACATTGCAGCTGATCAGACGTTCAAAGTAGACCGAACAATGCAGCTCTTCAATATGTGGCCATAGTCTTGCTCTTTAGATTTAAAAGAGTTTAGTAGATACTGTTTATTTTCTGTGATAGAATAAACTATAGCTATGCTTAAGAAAGATGCTTTTGATCCCTTATGTTTCCCTTAAAGGAATAGATTGACATTTTGGAAGATACACTTTTTTGCTGAGAGTTAGATGCGAAGCTTGATACCACTCTCATATCTTGCCATTAAGTATGAAGCTAGCTGTTTCTTCTTCCAGTCTGTATTCTAAACTAACTGTCGTGGCTCTAGCTTACTTGGGAGTGTTTTAGCATCTTTTAGCTCATTCTTTTGTTTTTTACCTCTGCCAAGGAGGTTATATTTTCGGTGCTGTTTGTTTGTCTGTCAGTAGGATTACAGAAAATCAACTGGCCCGATTTTCATGGGTGGAAATGTGTAGCATGGGCCGAGGAAGAACCCATTACATTTAAGAGCAGATCCGAATCATGGGGCGGATACACAAATTATTTTTTACTTTCGTTAACATTGCGAGATAGGTCAATTTAACACCGGCATTTATGGCAAAATGAATTGAAATTGTCGTGCATGTGTGAACCCTTCGTAGTTAAAGTGAATGTTGTGGCGTGACTAAATATATAACAAAACATAACAGCCACCTCAAACATCACTGTAGAAGTGAATGCAGCGTGTATGTAAGAAAAAAGCAATCAGGGATTTGATTTTTCTGGAATAATCTGGAATTCCGGATTTTCCAACCTGAAAATGTGACCCTCATGAATCATGCAGATCCGTAAAAAAATATTTTATGGTCATGCTAGATTCTCTGTCCCCTCCTCTGCGTGTTTGATTGAGGGCGGGGCTCAGCTCCTACACACACCACAGCAGAGAGGCCGTGGAGAAGATGAACCAGGAGAAGTGAAGGTTCTACTCGAGTTGACAACTCGATTAAAAAGTAGAAAAAAGTAGAAAAGTGATATTTCCACCTGCCTTGTCTGCAGTTGTTGTTGTTACAACCACAAATATAAATATATCCAGACATATATTGTTGTTGCGCTTGCAGATTTGCATATCATAGAAGACTGGACTATTGGCCTTGGCGGAGGTCAATGCTCTCCAAGTGCCCTTCTAGTTTTTACCTCTCTGATCAACCCACTGTACACTACCTGATCCGCACCAAATGGCAGACAAACACAGTTAGCGACTAGCTGGTGACATAACATCATTAAGCAGCTAAAGAGCTATTTTTCTCAGGAGTTGATAGATACCAAAACAGAGCTAACAAAAAGTGCATATTGGACTTGAATTTATCAGGTGGCCAAAAGCACAACTCTAAATAAATGCTGATAATGCTCCATATCTGCTGGATGTGTAAATAAGCAACTGTTTGCTTAGTCACATGAACTTCACAGGGAAAGAATTTGGCAGTGTTGTGTTTACAGCTTGTTGCTGAAAATATTGAAGGTTTAATGTACTGTTTATCCTTAATGTTGAGGCTTTGTATGGAAATAGCTTAATACAGGCCTCAAAACATAATTTATTTTTACATTTATTCTTAATTCCCTGGCAAGCAGAACAACTTTACTTTCGAGTCAAACTTAAAAGTAGTTTTTAACAACGAACCTGATCTCCTTGAATAAGAGTTGGAATAAAATAGCTTCAGGACATGTAAACTGTTCTCTGGGCAGACTGGAGCAGTGGTTCTCAAACCATCTATGATCACACACAACTACTAAATCTGAATGGCCCACATAAGCACAAGCACACACACTCTTCTCTGACAGGTATTAATCTTGACAGAAGTCAAAAGACAGAATTATATTGATTTCTTTGTGTGCAATTCCAGAATCCCCCAAACATGCTACCATCTCTGACCACAACAGGAATAAAAAAGGGGCAAATGAAATTTCTTTCTCTGTCTGTCTTTCAGACTTAGATACACAATAACACACACTCACACATACAGAAGCTAATAATAGAAGCATCAGCCACCTACCATTTTGGTGAGTAGACCAAGCCTTTCTAATCGAGCAGAGTCTTGGAGACAAATGAGGTGTGTCTCACACAGATTTTTCTTGGAAACCATCCTGCTGCTGTAATCTTGTCTTGATTTCATTGATCACAAATCACACATCCTTAATTGACAAGCCTGGGATTTTACTCTTTGGATCCAGACATTCATTGGCTGTTGTTGGGACATTGAAATAAATAACAGTAAATAATAACTCCAATAACTTCAGGTATGATTTTGGGTAGTTCTGACACATTGATGGATAGGGACTAAAGGTGTCAGTAGCCTCAAAATGAACTACTTTGAATGACATGTCATCCGATTACATCTAAAGGCAAAAGTGTTTATAGCTGTTCTAAATGGTCACACTTGAAGGCGGGGCCAAAAGCCTGTTGTTATAGAAATGGGTGAGAAGTGGTATTCGTTCAAATGGGGATAACAGCAGGGATGGAAAGGGCAGTAGAATATTTTACTCAAGTAAAATTGTTTTGTTGTTGTTATTATTATTATTATTATTATTATATGATGATGATAATATTTGATTAAATATATTATTATATTACAGCTTGGTTAGTTGTTCTCCAAGACTCTTAGTTATTTTAATTCATTTGAATCCATGCACCAAATATCTGTTGTAAGGTTGCTACCGATTTTATGTCTTTAATTTTCTCACCAGAGCAAGAAATGCACTATGCACTGATGAATGGTGGTGTGTTCTGGCATCGGGTATTGACATGAAGTCAACTCAGCCACAGAGCAGGAAAATGGAAAATAGGGGGGTGGGGGTCAATGAATTATTAATACCTTGCTCTGCCCAGTATATGGCCTATGAGTCATGTTGATGGCCTGCCTTAACAATTCCTGTTTCATGCTGCAACATGCTCCCTAAAACATCAGTGCACAGTGTCCTCCTCTTTCTTTCTTTCCACAGTATTAGACGTTACCCCTTTTCAGAGACCATACAATATCTACATTCAGCTATAAGGTCACAGTACATTTTCAAATGGTAGCCTGCAGTCAAGTATATCACCGAGCCACCAAGGCACCAAAGCAATGACCTTTCCTGTGCTAAATGACTTTAATTCAATTTTCAAGTAAGTCAGTCATTACTAGAAAAAAGTGACTGCTCACCCACAAGTTTCATCGCCTCTACTCCCAGCTCCTTTGTTACAAATGTGACTCAAGGCACCTTTCTATGGAGCAATAATACGAGGACAGAGAGGAAGACAGATTTTGATGCAGTAATTAAATTCAGCAGCATTACATTTTAATGCCAGCAGTTCGGGATGCACAGAGACATCAATGCATTGGAAGACGGACTAACTTTCAGGGCAGCAGATGTAACAGCACTGAGACAAGAGACTTTGCAAGTGAGTGAGGTATAGGTTACAGATAAAAAAACCCCATCAGGATCACTATTCTGAAATTGCACAGACAGCCAGAAAACATAATACCTGGTGTAGGTAATAGGTAATAAGCCAGGCGAATGCTCACCAATAGCTATGGTCAAAGCCTGTGAACTGTGGGCCTCTATAAATGGATGTAAATAGGGGTTTAGTGGTGTGTAATCAGAAGGTAGCAGGGAGGAGAGAATGAATAATTCACATGGTCTCTCTCCCTCATCTTTTTCCTCTCTATTGGCATTTTACTGTGATGTACACACTCACACATACATATACTCACACATAAAGTAGAATTGTGCTACCTGACCTCAGCCCAACAGGTCCCGACAAAGTGTTGTGTTTTGGGTCAGGTTTGGTTACAGTTATTTTCAAATGTTTTCTAGGTGCTATAATGGTCTGCATCCATGTGTGTCATGTGGAAAAAGAAAAAGACAGAGGGCATAGCCTACATTCTGTGTTGCATTAGCCAGTAACCTAACAGTCAGTAATGCAAAACCTAAAGGGACACTTTAATAGTCCCCAAGGATTTAGGTTAAGACTTCTTCATTTTGGGAACATCTGGCCAATATTGGAAAAGCTGACCTTGATGTGAACTAACAGGTGAAGCAGATGGTTTATTATTATGAGAAGTTATTGTGACACATGCTGGTAGTTGGCCTTAATTTGTGTAGTCTAATTGCAACTAAACACCTGACCTAAGAGGCTTATTGGTAATTAAAGCCATTTGTTTTTTGTGCCATCGCCACAATATACAATACAATGCATTCAATATTCTATTTTTAGCCATGCTAGCGGCATAGCACTGTAGATGGCAATGTTGGACTGTTGGTTGGTCAGCCGGTTGGTCCACCACTTTGGTTTAGAAATATCGCAACAATGATTGGATATATTGCCATGTAAGTTGGCACACACATTTATCTAACCTTTTACTTTTCATCTAGCACCATCATCAGGTTTCTGCTTTGGTTTATGACTAAATAAATACAAAACTACTGTAATGACATCAGCCTCAGGCATACTTCGTGTTTTGTGCTAATTACCAAATTTTAGCATGCTGACATGCTCAAAAAAGATGGTGAACATATTAAACATTATACCTGCTAAACATCAGCATGTTGGGATTGTCATTGTGAGCATGTTGCCATGCTGTTGTTAGCATTTTGCTAGTACAATTCATTTTTATTTATATAGCGGCAATTCATAACAGAAGTTATCAGTGCACTTTTCCTATAGAGCAGGTTTAGACTGTACTCTTTATAATATTATTTACAGAGACCCAACAAATCCCACCATAAGCAAGCACTTGGCGACAGTAGCAAGGAAAAACTTTTTAAGAGGCAGAAACCTCGAGCAGAACCAGACTCAATGGTGGGCGGCCATCCGCTGCTGCCGTGTTAGGTTTTAAGAGAGAGGTTTTGAAAGAGAGCAAGAAGGGGGGTGAGGGAGGGGAGAGTAACTCATAGTCTGTGTTTTGTTACAACATTTTTATTTTTGTCCAAAGTGTTAATGGAAGCACAGAATATTGTTTCTGTCCTCTGAAAGCCACTTATCTGGCAAATGCTTTTAAGATGCCAGTATTGATTTTGAATTCGTTTTAACGGTATCTTGCACTGTAAACACATTAAGGAATAAACTTCTCTGCTCTTCCCCTTGTGAAAGGTAAGTCATTCAGGGTCAGTCAAACCAAACGAGCGGATGTTAGTTTATTTGAGTCTAATTGCATGCAGTCCTCTGAATGCAGAAATGCAGAGGACTGCATACAATAAAGATGTAGGTTTGTACATGGACGGTAGGGTCCCTAACAATATTTTGGGAGGACAGAATTGTCCTTACCAATATTTGAGCAAACTCTTTTGCATTATCTTTGCAGTGAGTCAAGTCATATTAGATAATTCTGATGTGCCCTTTCAGAGGCTACATCAAATATGTGACTATTGCTGAACTGTTGTTTCAATACAATGGACAGTGCTGAGAGAGAGAGAGAGAGAGAGCAAGCCGCAAACTGCTGTTTCTATGTGCTCCACCAGCTGATTTTGATGGGATAGGTTATTGTGTGGGCCGCATAACTCAAAAATAAACCCAGAAGCTAGAAAACTTTTTTGGTGTATGCGCCAGGTGAGCAGTTCTCATTGGAATGAATAGGCGGTCCTATCCAGAATAGGCAGTCCGGTATCCAGTTCTTATTATACATCCATGGCCTGAACTGGCCATCGGGAGCACAGGGAGAATTCCTGGTGGGCTGGCCAACTGATTGGCCCGGAGTGTCAGGCCAATGTTAACAATGCAAAATGAAATAGGTAAATCAAAGCGAAAGAAACACAGGGCAGCTACAGTCACTCAGAACTGTAGACCGTCAGCCCCCCCCCCCACCTGCTTTTAACCTGATGGTATGATCTTTGCCTGTTATCACACGCGATTGGTTGCATGCACGTACACATCAATACGATATTCAATCAGTCAGTGTGTGGAGTGCACGTGGACAAGCAGTGTGGAGAAAAAATTGACAGCATAGGTAAAAAAAGAGAACGAGAGAAAGAAAAAAGTGAAGCTGTGATGGAGTGCATTAAAATGAGAAAAGCCCTGGAGAAAAGCTAATTTTGCTGCTAAGTGCTGCAGAATTTCACAAATGTTCACAAGCAAGGGACATGATTAGTGTTAAAAAAAAACAAAAAAAAACCTGCTAGCAGCATCAATAGCACGTGATAATATCAAAACTTCCCTTCCCAAGGTGATTCTGTGATGATGCTATATAGGAAAGCAGGAGACTCATATGCATGGAAATGATATTGACAATAAAGACCTGTATACTCTTTTCCAGGTGCAAAACAAACACTCCAAAGTGCACAAAAATTATTATATATATATATATATATATATATATATATATATATATATATATATATATATATATATAATATATATAAATAAAAAATATGAATATTTATTCCTTAATTATGAATATTATATTTATTCCTTAATTATGGAAGTGCAATTGACCAACTCTTGAAACTGAAGACAGTATAGTATAATGATACACATCTAGAGAAAGAAAGAAAAGCAGACCACAGTTACACAATGTACTCCCGTTCACTTCCATATTCTATGCAAGTAAAGGGGCAAATAAAACATTCTCTTCCGGTGGCTAAGCGACCACGCATCTTCGCTTTGCATGGAGTTCAACTTCGCTGAACTTTGACCGTTGAAGTCGCAGCCTCAACCAATAGCAAAGAAGTGTGTGTGGTTGACCCACAACCTGCACTGCCCAATTTAAGCATGACAAGATACGAATTTCGCCTCAGCAGGCAATGGTCACTTGCCTGCATTTGCGCATGTGTGACTGTGCCCTTATGATGATCAAGGTGTAAGCTGTCCCACCTCAACAGGTGCAAGAAGAGAATGAGGAAGATGTCAATCACACAGTCTTGAGAGGAGGTCTAATCAGACCAAAGTGAAAACACCTGTCAGGGTGGACAAGGGTGGACAATAGGTGTAGAGTTTTAACACAGTTTGTGATAGTGAATAACCTTTACTTGATAATTCTCAGGAGCTCGACAATGTTAATGAACGAATTAGCAGCCCACAAGTAATTTTTAGTTTGTGACAGGAAGCAGAAAAAAATAATGGCAGGTTTAACTACTTAGTGTGTAGTCAGACTGCAACATGTTGACAGTGATGATGTGTGGACCGTTAACAAGCTTGCCAGCTGAATAAAACTGGCAACAGCATTAACAGTCCATCAACCAATCGTCTCTCTGTAATGATGTGATTTCACATTCTCATAGATTGCTTGACAAGTGCTAAATGACCAAAGAGCTTACTAAAGCTGTCCAAAGCTTGAGTAGGATCTTAACCCCACTTTTTGACATCATCTTTGATGCTAAGCTTCATTGCTTAGATTTTCTGCTGATGATGTTGTGTCACTCTTTTTCTTTTCCTTTATAACAGCTAGCTCTGCTTTACTCCTAAGGAATCACTGCTACTGCTGCTGAAAATGTTTGTTGGGTTGAATTTTAATTGTTACAATCAGCAAAGATAAACATAAAAAACTAACCCCATGAAATGTCACAGATCACAATGTAACTTTTCACCTTATGTTGATTAAGAACATTTTATTATTTCATTAAAAAAAAAGTCAGACTTTGATGTCATATGCAAATACTTCCACTGAGGTGTATTCCACTGCCAACAAATACAGTGCATTTTTATCTTCACATTATATTCATTTGCACTCCGCTGTTGAGTTGGGGAATCTTAATGAATGAGATTTTATTTGTTTTGGTTTCATGTGGGATGTAATCTAGCTGATGCAAAAGGTCAGTGCGTAAGTTTCTATATAAATTTTACAAACTTAATAAGTCCGCCCATCTCTGATTTTAATTGAGTGTTTCAGCATGTAGCACTAGTTAAGAAAAAGGTCGATTACATGAAAATAGGTTCATTGGCTCTGATATCTTGATTAATGACTCGTCAGCTTGGTGTTTTAATGTTTCCATCTCTTCCCACTTTTCATGTTGGGGGTGATACAAGTGTTTAAGATGGTATCAGATTTTGCAGATATGGTTATTACGATAAATACAATAGTGGATAAAAAAACCCTACACCTTTACTTTCACGTTTTAAGGCAATAAATCAAGCTTAAATAAATATAAAAGGACATGATCTATTAAAATAATCTTTAGCAGGGTTTGAAAGCAATATAAAAATACAGATATGTTTCTCCTCAAAATGGTCGTTCTGTCGATCCACCACTTTGGTCCAGACATAAAATATCTCAACAGCTATTGGATGGATTGCTATGAAATTTGGTATAGAAATATATATCACCCTTAGGATGAATTTTAATAACCTTACCTCTAGCTGCATCATCAGGTCAAAATTTCACTTTGTCCAATACTTTGGTGTATTGGACAAACTGAAACTGAAAACTAACTTTGGCATGCTAAACTAATATGGCAATCATGCTCAATATTATACCTACTAAATATCAGCATGTTAGCATTGTCATCGTGAGCATGTTAGCTGGCTGATGTTAGCATTTAGCTCAAAGCACCACTGTGCCTAAGGACAGTTTCACACAGCATGGCTAAGAAGATTATCTTCTTCTTATTATTCTGTGGGTATTTTTTACTTTCATCCCTTCATGAGTTTATGAGTGATGATTGACTGAAACGCCATGGATCTGAGATGCTTAGACAAAGAATGAGCAAAGTCAGAGTACACACTGTAGAAACTAGGTGCTGTGTATGTTATGCTTAATGGGTAGAAATGGAAAAATACCTGAACCAGATGTCTCTCTGTAGGAGTTCATTAGCAGATCCCCTGGACAGAGACATCAGAGGAAGCTAGTGCCCTCCCACAGTTTTTGTACTGAAGGTCTAAATCTAACAGCATGTGAAGACATCAGGAGCACTATGCAGAGAAATGAATCTTTTCTGATGGATTTGAAAATTACACACCACAATTACTATTCTTTCTGAAATTCAGGTGTTTTTTCTTGACAGGCATTAAGCTGATCGTGTCTAAGAACTATGGCAATGTACAGATAGCAATTTACTAATGACATAATCATCTGAAGATAGTTTCTTTTTCGCTGGCAAAAAGAAATTATCTTTAATAATAACAGCCTTCATATTAAAAGAGACAGGGAGATATGTCTTGTACATCACTGTGCATGGAGATAATGAACACAATTTCATGCATGCATCTTCACCTCCCCAGCCCTTTGTTCTCTGTTGTTCTCGCCTACCCTGGTGTGTCTTGTATGTCCCCGACTCGTCTCTGGATGTGTGTGTGTCTCCTGGTCTGGCCCCATGGTTTCCCACCTGCTGCTGATCACCGCCACACCTGTCTCCAATCATCCATCAGTCTCCACAGCTTAAATACCAGGCTCTCCCACAACACCAACACGTCTCTGTACAATTGTACGACCACTATGGCAAGGTGCGGCAGACTTGCTAAGTTGAGTACTCTTTGCTAGTGTGTGTTTGCCTTGTTTTGATCCTGTTTTGCTCTGCTTCAGGGTTATCCTATGCTGGTGATCACAGTTCCTGTCTTTGTCTGGATTCCTGTCTGCCTGCTTGTCTGTCTCTCCAGCCACTCCACCATGGAGCCAGACCCTTTGCATCCATCCTGCTCCATGATCTTGGTTCCGTTGACGGTCAGTCTCCACACCTCATGACCAGCCCAGGTCTACACGGTATCACCTACACTTCACCTCATGGACTAGTCTGCCTGTCCAGATCCACGTGGCATATAAACAGTCAGACGGGTGACCGCTGCTTCAGTCTCCACGCCGGAACCATTGCTACTTCCCCGGAGTTATCAAGTACGACGGCGAAGGCTTCGCTCTGAAGAATTACGCTCCTTCCCATTATTCCTGGTGACTTTCTAATAAAATGAATTGGTTGTAAAGACTACTAGTGAATTCTGCATTTGGGGATTCGAAAGATCGTACAATACAACAGATTTTAGTGTTTTTAAAGAACTAAACATTATCTCTCCAGTAATCAGCATGTAATTCATCATCATTTACAAGGTAATCATTATTCCTGCTTCCACTTAAAAACAAAACAAAACAAAACTCCCTACCAGCACCTCCTAGAGACAATTTATTAAATTATCTGTGTTTAAGCCATACAAAACCAAAGTGGAAAAAATGGCTAGCTATTTTCCCTGTTTTTAGTCTTTATGCTAAGCTAACTGTCTCCTGGCTACACCCTCCAATTTTACGACATATGTGAAAGTGGTACCAGTCTTATTTTTCTCTCAGCAAGAAACTGAATAAACGTATTTCCCAAAATGTCGAACTATTTCTTTAAACGTTATTTCATTTTGTGTGGAGGTTGTAAATGTATACAATGACTGCACAATAAAATAAGGAATCTGCTACTGCCTTGGTCAGTTTAAATAGACACAACATGAAGGAGGATTTTAGACTATCTGTTTCTGAGACAGAGACATTGATTGTGCATCTCTGCCATTCATACACAATGACAACAGCACAAAATGTGCACGATATATCTGTGGGGGTCGATTGGGTTGTTGATCAATACAAATGACCAGGTGCTGAGATTTCTGGCTGTTTAAAGTCACTTTACAATCATAAGTGAATTTTGCCTGAGCCAAAACACTAAAAATGACAAAGCATTGTGATGTCTTCATCCGTGTTGAATCTCAGCACTAATTGTGTTTTTGTTTTATTGTTAAAATGCTAATGTATTAACTGTGAATGCTGTGCCAAAGACTTGTTGATGTTAACAGCTGGTCATTTGTTTGGGGAAAAACAGTTTGTTTTTGTTTTCAAACAAAGCTGCACATAGAAAAGGTCCCCCACAAACTACTGGAAGGAAACATCAATATAATCCTCTCAGGGATAATTTCAGAAAGGTTTGAGCTGCAGGTTTATTTTGGTTACATAAAATAAAAATCCAGTAGAGATTTTCTACAGCACACCTAGAGGATGTCATCATCAATACAACACAACCCAGATTGCTGAAACTTATTGTGCCTCTGTGAAATGACAACCTGCATAACTGACAATGGAATCACAGAATGAGGTTTGAATCCCAACCTAATGAACTAACGTCCAGCAGTCTGGAATAGTTGGATTATTCCGCCATCTCCTGAACCACTGCTGACCTGAGACCCTCTAATCTTGTGGGCACTTCCATGATCAAACATGATTTAATTTACATTAATATTAATGCAATATGCATCTCACGCAGGAACAGGTTCATTAAAAGGATTAAGGAGGAGGTTGGCTCCTTTAGTGCCTGTATTCCAGTATCCCTAGAGGTCATCAAAGAGCAGAGGAGTTGGGGGAAGGTGCAGAATATTATGCAATAAGAATGTAATTTGTGACACCTTAAAGAGTAACTTAACACTAAATCCACTTTTGAGTTAGTAAGTTACATGTACAGTCACTTTATTACACTATCTATACAAATAGTGCGAACGAATAAATATTGAATGTAATAGAAAAATGTATATACATGAAGTGGGTGGTTGTTGTTGGAAATCTGGTAGGGCAGGTTTGGTTATTAGCAAATATCAAAGGCATTTATTAATATAAGTATTAATATTACTGGAGTTTTTAATAATGTGGTTGTCCACTTATAAATGCCTGTGTGTGTGTGTGAGAGAGAGAGACACACACAATACTGGGGGGGAAGTAAGGAAGATGGCAGACGCGACCACGTAGGTGGCTTGTCACGCGATGATCCAAAATGACCGGCAGGCCTACGAACCAAAATGGAGGACATACTTTGCTCATCTAAATGCCACGGCATGACACAAATAATACCCCTTTATCACACAGGAACCCAGCAGCAAACTTGTATTTGGCAGCTGAGTTACTGAATTTTTGTCTGATAAAACAGGACACAGTGGTCCTTATTTCCCACAGCAAAGCAAAAATCACAACAATGAAGCTCAGGTAAAAATAACAGTTATAAAGCTATCTCTGTCCACACACAAGCTTCTTACTTGAAATCCCTCTTGGTAGCGATGCAATGAGTTTAGTCCATTTGGGTTATCTGGCGGAGTCCTCTTAGGCTCGGATACTGACAGTGGCCGGAGTACCTCTTTGTAGGCAGGTTCAACTGCAAAGCTGGTCCTCGGCAGCGGAGGAAAAACAGCAGAGTCGACTTAGTTCCTTGTTCAGGCTTCGTTCTCTGCGTGCAGGCCTCCATGTTGAGGCTTTGCTTTTCATATGCAGGCCTTTTTTGTTTCCCATGTGGTGAGGTCCCAACATTATGTACAGTAAATGCATGAACACATGTATACAGCGTGAAGGATTTATATTTGACAATGACGGATAATATGTACATGTTAAAGCACGGTGTGTTTTTTAAACTGTAAATATATAATTTATAATTTGTAAGTAAGTGGATGTTTTAGTGTTACAGGATTATTGACACTATTTGACTGATTTAACTGTCCATCATAGTGATGGTCTGTGGAAAGAGTTGGAAAAGGTTTTGTCCAGGGTGTGATGAAGAACACCGGAGAAGCGATTTGACAGAGTGTGGGGTGGGAGTGAGTGTCAGTGGGGTTGAGGGTGTGTGTCAGGTTTAAAATAATTTAATTTAATTTTTAATTAAATTATTTAATTATTTTAATTTAATTTTATTTTAATTTGTGAAGCGGACTTGTTCAAGCTTAAGGTGTTAAGTTGCTCTTTCAATGGTCATAGGAATATTTTAAGTTGCTGGTTGGAGATGCCCTATTTTGGCTCTTTGATGAGGACATACAATCTTAGGTTACAACAATATAAAACTTAACAAATCAGAAATAACATCAACACAATAGCAAAAACACCAGTTAAGAAAAGTGAGTCTTGAGAGAGGTATTTTTTAAAAATGTCAATCGAATTGGTATTATCTACATAATAGTGAAAGGTAAACTATTCCAAAATGTAGGGGCAAGGACAGCAAATACACAGTCTTCCTTCATTTTAAAATTATTTCTGGTATTACCAAAGTCCTATGTGAATTCTGTTCAGAACCATTCAGAAAAATACTATGAGATGGATTACAAGTCAAGATTTCGGAATTGGTCACATCCATGGCAACTACTGAGGTTTCAAGTCCTGTCCCATTGCTCTTATTAATCCCGCCGTGGCCCAGCGCCATTGCTGACTTGATGTGATGATGGTTAGCACTTCAGACACGTCACAGTAAGCATGACTGTGAGGACCCAATCTGCAAGTTCACAGGATGGGAATTAATATTCCTCAGTCAATGTTGCTGCATTTACTTGGTCACTAATAGAGGTTGATAAAGGTTACCTAGGGCTGCTCTAAAGTGTGCGTGAGAGGTTTGTATTGGTAGTAGGTGCCAGCCAGAGTTTGCATACTCTGTGTAGCACAAGTTTCAGTTGAGCTGGGATCAAATTAGCAACAGTTTCAGCAAAGGTGGCTTAAAATCTGTGCAGAAAAACAGATCACGTATGAAATTGACAATTCTGCAGACATTGCTTGTGAAAGACAATATACAGAGGACACAAAGTGTTTTTTCTAAGCCATGGCTGAAGACCTTACAGTGTCCCTTCTTCCAGGAGAAATATAACCACAAGAAATTCGGTTGGCATTGGAATAAGGAAAAAAAATACCAGACACTGGATAATAAACACTGACTGCTATGATCCCAGTTCCTGCTGCTTCAGGCTGATAAGAAGACAGGGTATAGAAAAAACCCCCACATGACTATATGCATCCATCACAATGTCTCAACAGTGCAAGCTGGTGGTTGTGATTGACAGAGTGTGTGTTCATTGGACTTATTGATAAAAGATGACGCAAACATTAAGGGCTGCAATTAGCAATTTCTGTGCAAGTCAGTTCATCTTTGAAACAGCATGGTAGTGCTGAAATGATTAATCAGTTGACAGAGAATAAATTGACAACAATTTTCTTAATTGATTAATCAATCACATTTTATATCATCGTGTAGCAAGCTTGTTGAGGCCCCCAAGCACATATACAGGTACGGCAATGTTCATCAGATGAAGGTTTTTTATAATCACAAGCACACACACACTCAAGCTTTATAATAACTGCCACAAATTATGACTGCACACGTTTGGTTGCCTGGCCGTTGTGCTGATCTTGTGACTCCTCTCAATGTCCAACAATGCCTTCCAACTAACTTCTTCAGCCAGCCTGGCTGCTCTTTCTGGCAGCATGTGTGTCCCTCTAGTCCAGCATGCTACTGCATATAAAGGGAAGAGCATAATTAGTCAACAAGACACAGCTGTGACAATTAGTGCTCCCTGATGCTGCTCACCTGAGCCACTCCCCCACCTCTCCCTTTGCAGCTGACAGCTATCCATGTCCACCTCCACACATTGTAAATTGAATACTTTTGGATTTGGGACTGTTGGTCAGACATCACCTTGGGCTCTGGGCAACCTTGAGGGGCTTTTCTCACTATGTAATACTCTAAAAATGTATAGGAAAAAAATGATCAACAGATAACTTGTTATGTGAATAATTGTTACTCCTAAAAGAGGCTTTTATGATCAACTGTTCCTACATAATAATAATATGAAAAATGCAATCTCACAAATGTATTGTTCGAACAGACTATTCGGTCAGATGATGAAATCTTTGACCATTAGTGTCACTGCTGTACCCTGCTGCATTTAGGAGCAGCCTGGGCGTATAACACTGGACCAGATTTTGACAGCAAAGTACACAGTGATGGCCAGTCCTTAGAGGAAACAAGGAGGCACTGTGGAAGTCACGATTCCATTATGTTTTGACATTCATCTGTGCTGACAGGTTGGGTGATTATTTTCCAGTGGCTGCAAAATTAAATAAATGCTGCAATCTGTCCTTTGTACTGCAAGTCCAAGTCAGTATTTCAACAAATTTCGTCCCAATAACACAGGTAAGGTAAAATAATTGCAACAGTCCAGTAAGGTCTGTGTGTGTTTGTATGTTTGTGTGCATTTGTTGTACAAACAATACAAAGGATGTTCTACCTCACTTGACACAAAATCTTCCGAGTGATGCTCGACAGCGATGCAGCATTAATACAAGCCTGTCTCTCTCAATTCCTTAAGGTGAATATTTATTCCTTCCAACCTAGAAAACTTTTTTTAAAGGAACAATTACTCTACAGCAACAAAAGAAAATAATGGGACAAAAGGGAAGGTGAATGCCTTTTTCCCATGAGGAACAAAACACTTGCTTCAAGGTTGCTGGTTTGATTTGGAAGGTGGTCAGGAGGTAGGAAACATTTGTAAGTCCTTCGCAAAAAATCTATGACTGTATTTTCCTTTTAATACATGAAAAGTTGGGAAATTCTATATGTGTAAATCATATGGATATTCTGTATAGTTAACTCTGATAGCTGCATTTTTTGCCTTTACAGAGCCGAAAATACTTCAAAAGACACAGCAAGCAGCAGTGATAAACTACATCAGTTTATCAAGCCTGTCCTCCCAAAAAGAACAACAGAATCAGTCGTTTCATCAAGTGCCCCAGAACAACATCTGTGTACGCTCAAGTGACAACGCCCTCTAGCGGCTGTAATAATTATGACAGGAGCAAAGGAGGAAGTGAGGTGACGGTATTATAGATCGACATTCGATTGCAACTATGGTTGCAATTGAATGATTACTATGGTATTAGTATGGTTGACTTATTATTATTACTATTAATTGCATATAAATTAAAAATTCAAGACATTTTTAAGTGATTCTGATTTTCAGATAGACATTGTATCTCATGGATTGTATTTCCCATATTTTTCTAAATCCAGAGTAAAAAGACTTAAAAGAGGCTATAATTCCATCAAACAGCACCATGCTGGCCATGTCCAGCATAATTTAATTGGTGTTAATTCTCATCTGCTGAGAGCTAACAGAAAGATCTCAAATAAATGCAGTGAGAACAGCCCCGACTTAAACTTAATTTGCACTATTCAAGTGGGCAGTATAGGAACCCTTTGAAATTATAGCATGTCATCGTATTAAATTATTTCTTAATAATGCTGTAATCGTTACCAGTCCACTCTTCTCACCTCTGAGAGTATTGACAGCCACCATATGGTACACTGACACTGTTTTCTTTAACTGTCAAATCCCTCCTGAAATACCAATTATATGTGCAATTTGACAATACTACAGCCGCCTGGTTGCATCTGGTCACTCTGTCTCTCTTTCTGTCTCCCTCTTGGATGGTTGCACTGACAACCGCTATATGACACTCTTGACAACTTTTTAAATTTTGTTGCACTTGAGTTACCCGACAACATGTATGTTGGAATGATCAAATCACAGGGATGTATGAGATAACATTGTTATCCAGAGTCTGAAATCTTACCTGTCACTTTTCTTTCCTCTCTACCTGTCCCTCTATGATGGCCGTATTAACAACCGCTATGTGTAATTTTTACTAGCCACGACAGCGTGGCTGGTATTGTTTTCCCCTTGTGAGTCTCTATATATGTGTGTGTGTGTGTGTGTGTCATCATTGCAAAATGTGGTCCTGTGGTCCTGGAGAAACCTACTGTAGCAGGAACTACCACAGAAGCGGTTGTGAGTACTTTGCCAGGTGTTTATATGTCTGTCTGTGGACAGATTTTATCAACGCAATAGCGTCACAACTGTGCAGGATTCAGTCATGAAACCTTACAGGTGTAGTCGTAGTTGAAATCAAAATGAAGGCCGAGTTCGAAGATGGGTGTGGTCCGAGTAAGAGCACCAGAAATAGGGGAGTAGGAAGTAGGGAAGGGGCTATTGGCCCCCTTACTTTACGCCCCTGGCCCACTCACTTCTCTCATGTCATGTGCCATTGCACCATACACACCAATTTGGCGTTGCGGCTGGTGTGATCCCATTGCAAGATGATCTCTAGTTTACCTTGTTTTTGTATTTATCTCATGGGTCATTGTTATTGGTGTGCTGTCAAAGCCTTATAGGAGCTTAAGTTGTTGAATTTTTTTCTTTGTTAAAGCGATAAGGTGTTTAAATTTGACAAGCAGGGACAGTAATAGATTTTAATTTAGCTTAGAATATGGACATAAAACCTGAACATGTCAGCTTTTTAAGAGAGACCAATGAAGGAAACCCCCTTTATGAGAAAAATCACATTTACGTTAGCTAGTTAAATGGAGGCTAACTAGGAGTGAAGGCAAGCCTTTGGTTCACTATGGCACAGTTAAGCATATAACAAGCACTGTGACAACTTTATTAAACTTATTTAGCAATCTAATTTTCGGTATATGACTAGTCTTCATTCTTAGTCTTTTCTCTTGTAAAAGTAAAATACATTGTTTTAAAACACTTCCATTAAAGCATAGACCTTACCTTTGTGTGGCTTGTCCAAGTCTGTTTTCAAGTGCGGCTTCTTCTCTACTTCACTGTGGTATGCCAAGCCATACTGAGCTCATTACTACCCCCTGAGGCCTGAGGGTGGGTAGGCCTGTAGACCCCAAACGGGTGGACGACCACACACTGTTCTCTGTGAAAAATGTATGTATAAATCCAAAGCATTGTATACAATTTGATGCTAGTACACTGACATGGGAGTCACAGAAGTACACGTAAAACAAACTAAAATAATCACGTGGTCACTGTGCTTTTGGCAAAATCAATAATTTCATTAATCTCTACCTAAGGGGCCAAGAGCAAAGTGTTTGAGTTAACCCATTGTGGAAATGAATTAATGCAAACAAATTAAATTTATTAGGGCCCAGGGAAAGAAATTATATAGTAAAATGTCAAATTTTAGAGTTGCAATGCATGTGGCAAGTATATGAGAGGAGAAAGAGAATCTCTCTGTGACTCTGCAGCATTTTCACTTTAGCTGTCCATCCTACAGCCAGTATCTGCTAATTTGGGGAGGGGATTAAGTTTGGTTGAGCAAAACACAGATTAATGTTTTTTTAGGGAGCATGTCATTATGTAATAACTGTCTTCATAGATTATACACAGTGCTCTCTAAATGCTGTATCCTGAGTTTATAATAATATAGTTCAATTTAGAAAAGATTTGCCACTGAAATTAAATGGGAGAAGTTTGTATATTACATGAGCATATGCTACACCAATTTCAAAACAAGAATTAACAGCTAACTATAAATGCTCAAGCAACTATCCATATGTTGTGGGTATTTTCTTTGATTAAAAGTCTCATTTAAAACCAGTGCAGCAGGTGTACTGCATGTATGGTAGCAAATACCTTGTAATATAATGCAATCCACCACAATGGCATCAACAACTACAGCCTCAAAACTCCACCATGGAGTTAAATCAACATCTTTCTAACAGAGTCTGAATAAGAATTAGAAAAGAACAGCATTGTTATTGTGTTGAATTAGAATGACTGATTAATTTTAATTAAGTCATTAAAAGTTAACCAGAAATGTTTCATTTTAGTATAACAACAGAATGATATAATGACAAAAACATTTTCTGTGCCTGTTAAACTTCAGAATTAATGTGACTTGGAAATTCAACACTTTATGCTTTATGTTTGCACTACCCAACAATTAAAATGATTGAGCTACATTAGAAAATGTCTGTCCGAAAAAGAAAGTTAAGCTTGTTGACCTTTCAGATGCTCAAGATAATCTCAAGTGCCTGTAAGTCTTCTTACTAAGGGCTCACACACACATACTAATCTTAAGGACACATCTTTCGCTAACCGTATTATCAGTATCCCTCTTGGGAGTGGCCTCTTTTGTCTGGACTGTGCACCTGTACTGAAATATTTGTGCTTGAGACTTGATAAAAACAACACCTTTGTTCTTAAAAGTGCCTTTGACAGATTATGGATTCAGGGAAACACATGGCTACCCTTGGTGTGACTCCATATAATCAACAACTATACATAAAGTGAAATATCTCAAATGGTTCTGTCATCTATGTACTGTGTACCGATAACATTGTTGTACTGTCAGCTTTGTTTCTTGTGATAAAAATTGGTTTGAACATCAATTACACTTTTCTAAATGGAAAATGTCTCTGAAATATTTTGACTAACAGTCGCTTAGAGTATGCAAGACCATGAATCAGCTTCTCAGGGGGTTTTAGGCTTTATTTACTACCCAGTAGTTGCACTGTATAGAGCTGCAGTATTGTTATCCATGCTGTTTTCACACACAGCTTCTGTTTGATTTTGAACACCTGCGTTTGTGTCAAACAATTAATGTTCTTCTAATGAGAGTACTGTGGGACAACTGCATGGATGGACACACACACTGACGATGAGAAGAGTTCAACCAAAACACAGTTTATTCATTTTCATTTCATCACTTTTGGGTTCACAGGTGAGGATGACATTAATGATTAACAATCTTCTTTTAGCAGGTTCTGTTGTTATTGTCTCATCAGCCTTTGGAGCCCTCTTGACAAAGCGGTGGACAAATTGTGGGAGGGTTAACAGGATCAGATGCTACTTTTGTCATGAGAGGCCACCTTTAATCTCTCTGCACCTTCCAAACAAAGGCTGACATCATTCCTGCTTGCAACACACATTTTTGTGAGTGAAAAATGAAACATGCAGTATTGCATTTTAGGCACGGAAATGCCATTTAGAATGTTAAAACAGAGCAGTGGCACAGTGACTCCCTGGTCAGCACATTTATCTTTTTTTTTTTTATCTTTCCATGTGGGAAGCTCAAAATCAAGTTTATCCTATTAAAATCACAAATACCTCCACTTAAAATTAGTATTATGTCCCTTCCTCACTGTACTCCTCTGTCTTCTCCTGCTTACAGCAGTTGTTGCAAGGCCCACAATTGCATGCTAATATAAAAAACTGCATTTGATAATAAATGAATAGATTATTAAATATAAAATTTAATACAGAAAATTACACTGTCATACTAATTTGAAAGAAAAGTAATGCGATTACTTTGTTATGCTTGTCTGTATGTAGCTCAGTAAACAACAGTTTAACCATGAAACCTGCACTTCTGTACCGAGCATCTCCAGTAAGTAGTGCTCTAGCCCTTTTCCATACACATGTGCTGGCCTGGCCCGACTCGGTTTAACTCGGCGCGTCAGCCCAGTGCGGCAGGGATTTGCATCTCCATTACAACAGGGCCACCCGAGAGGGAGCAGCGATGGTCGAGCAAGCATTAGAGTAAATGAAGAGAGGGAGTGGCGTTAGCAAGAACAAAGCAGTGAATCAGAGAAATTAAATGTTATTTTCAGATTGTTTACAGTTACATTCTAAAGCACAAATAAAAACAGCCACACCTCCGCACAACCCTGAGGGAAGGTGCCACTTTGCGGGATTTTGTGTGACACGCTCCGTCCTGTCCCCGGCCTCTCTGCTCTGCCTGTGTGTGTGCAGCACAGTCAAACAGACACACAGACCTGTAGCCGATGAAGCATCTGACTTCAGCGCAACCTGCTTGTAGGTGCGCTTTGGCCCGATTCCAGAAAAGGTCTGTCTTGGGTGTGGCTCAGCACAGCTCAGTGCGTTTAAACTGGTAATGGAAATGCAAATCAGTGAGGCATCGTTTGGCCAAAAGTGCCAATGGAAAAGCCCTACTGGTTGTCCGGCAACCTCACTGTAAGACAATACAAGACTATAGGAAGTCACTGCCCCTGGCTGTTGTTTGCTAAGAAAATATGCCATTTGCTTGTTGTAACTCCTCCAATTTAAACTTCATTTTTTACCTTTTTTAAACTCATGTGACATTTAAAAAACATGTTTAAAAGCATGTTAACTAATTCCTTTGTTTTCCCTTCAAGAACGTATTTATTTTAAAGAAATGGTTGATTACATGTTCAAATAATTGATATTTGTTACTCAAAAATCACTACATGCACGCAAGTTGTATTTTTCTAAAAAAATGCCTCAAGTTTTTTTTTTATCATGTTATTTATTAAACAAATGGATAAATCATGGACCAAAGATAATTGAAAAAAATAGTGGTTTATCTTTATTTTTTTAGAATATAGCAATTTAGTAACAGGAATGAACAATGGGTAAAGTCAAAATAGTTTCTTTTACTCCAGTCATATCTACTGCACCTAAAGCACATTTCTTACATCATCATATTCCCCAGATCTGGGTCAAACCAGGTTGTGTAAAATCACCAAGAAAAGGAGATTTGGATCTCCCACAGTGGTTTTTACTCTCTTCAGCTTTACCGCCATTTTTAAACCCTCTTTCTCCACATGAAGGCAAGAAAAATTCTAGGGATTTGCAAAACGTTATAAAACCTCGACCTGGAATTGCCATCTTATCACAGTGGAGACGGTTTCTGTGCCCTCATGACCCTGAGAGCTGTAGTGTGAGGAGCATTAAGCTCTTAGTCCACAGTGAGGGTGCAGACAGAGCAATTTATTGGCTCTTATGTGAGAAGGGACCAAAGGTAAAGTGAGGTACCCATACTGAGGAGAGTGGATGCCCATACTGGAGCCAGGCTGGGACAAGGGAGCTTGTAGGCAGAAGTCTTATGGCAGGGCGATCCACAGAGCTCAACCAGGGCCAATTCCTTGCAGACTCACTACCTTAAAAGAGACAAATAAAAGTGTTTTCTAGTTTCTTGGCAATAATTTGACCACTGGAGTGTTGCAGTCTCTGTTCATTCTCTCATATCTAGACACAAAGGACATTAGCTGTAACTAACTTGCGGCAGGCACTGACCATGTTTATGAAGTCTGACTGTGTTTGTATTTTTCTTATTATTTTTGGGGCATTTTAAATCCAAAAAACAATGGAGAGAGAGAGATGCAACAAAGATCCTCAGCCGGACTCAAACCGGGCAGCCCAGTCGCCAGAATAAAATGTAGGTATTGTACGTTTTTGCAAACCATGGATACGTTGAATCTCTACATTTTAATACAAATAATACATATCATATCAACATTTCTGGAAAGTGACGTAGTTAAGATAACTTTTAAGAGTAAACTTTCATGCTTGGAGGTGAAGAGGTGAATGGTGGTGAGATTGGTAGTTGGGGAGTAGGACATCTGGACTACTCTGTTTAGTCTGATGCAACTAGTGTTCCCAGATACTTATATGCCATTTTCCACCTACTGTAAAGCAGTATGTGTTACCTCAATATGAATTTCTTAGGATTGTGTGTAAAATATTCTCTTTTATATTGGAATGCACATTTTAAAAATTTACCACAACTTCTCAACAATTAAAGAAGACAAACTCCAGTCAGTTTTTATTTAAATGTACAATTATGAAGAGATTTATTCATTCAACGTGTTTGTGTTATAAGGCTTTTTTTTGCATCAGTGCTACATGTATTATTGATATGGCGATCAATATCATGTTTTGATAATGTTGCTTATGATGATTATGAAAAACATCTACACCCATCAACACACTTTATGACCCATGCGCTGATGTTCACTGCTTTACTTTTGATTGCGCCTGATACACTGAAAGTGTGCTTTTATTCAAAGCCTTACTCAAAAAATAAATAAATAAATAAAATCAAGCTTTCTCTATAATTTAAAGTATCCATGGGTGTCCGAGAGCCACTTACATTTTTACTTAGGGAAGGGATTTACCTCATATGAAAGACCATCATTCTTTTAAGCATCATCAAAGTTTGATGATGTGCTCCACAGATGCCATCAACTGAAGCCAAAACACTGTCTGACGTAAAGTCATGCAATAATGATGCAGAATGGAATTTCCTTTTGATTTTAACAGGAACTAATAGCTGAGATCTGAATTGAGGATAGGGGCTAGCTAGTCATGACTGGATGTATTAAATTGCCATTGGTTGTGCTACAGAGCATTGCCTTCATTAATCACAGCTTCTCTTCAAATCATCTGTTTCTCATCATGGGGGTTATTTTAAATTAGATGTAAAAAGGATGTGCTTTGTAAATTAGAGAGTTACTCTACCAGATACTTCTGCTAATGTCCTTCATTTACAAAAACATGAAACTCAATGATAAAAACAGGCATGCAATATCATATACACATATACACAGCCTGTGCTCATACATGTTAATGGTAGCTAACACAGCCAGCTAATAATCATGCACTGCATCATTTCAGCTCTTTGTACATTTATGTGTCAACACATTCCTTTAGTTAATGACTAATGTCTTGTTTCCCTTCTCAGGAGAAAGAGACAAATATAGCAGTAGCACATTTTTTATTTCAAACAGCCCACAGCTAAATACACATTAGCAGCATTACAGACTCCACCATGATGGGATAAGGAATGGGACAGGGCCTGTGGGAATAGCTCACACAGTTGATGCCCATATCCTTGGCAGCACACACATAAGCTAGCTAAAAAGATTCTTCTTTGAATCTACGTGGTATTTTGGTAACACTTTAGTTGTCAGTGGTGTTATTAGAGCTGAATTACAGAAGGATAACAACAGCATGGCTCTTACTATTCTCTTGAGGACTTTCTTGTGCCTGCAGTGGTGGAGAGTAGTCAGAAATTAGATCACCTTGTTACCACTGTAATTAAAGACAAAACAGTTTCCCCACTCCATTCATTATTTTTCTGAGACCTTTTCAACAGCCAGGAGCTGTAATGACAGACAGAAATCACAAGTGAGACTAAACACTCTTCTCTCTGTGTAAGTCTTGTTTAAAATAGTGACAGGTTGGTTGGTCTAGATAATTAGACATTATGGCCAATTATCAGTGGGTGTTGCAGAATCCCAGGCACATCTCTGTGTGTGTGCGCACACAAAATCACACCTGAAGATGTATTAAACTTTATGAAAACTTCTCTAAACTTTTCTCTTAAAAAAATAGGTTTTTGAAAATGAATGAAATCCAAAACAATTTAGTAGGGTTACTGCATGACTCAAATATTGGGCACCTGTTAGCCTGTTGAGAGTTAGCCAAGTAGGATGTAAAGCTAGACTTTTTGTATTACCCAGCCAACAGAGATAAGCAGCTGCTAGTTATACTATAGGTCAGCAAACAATTGCAGTTATATTTGTGACGTCATGAGGTTTTCAGCCTGTAAATTAGACAAAGAGAGAGTTTTATTCATATAGGTGTGAAAATATGTTTATTGTTTTACATGTTCAATGTACCTTTTTGTACGGAAAATGGTATAGAGTTTAGGTGCAGTGTACACATGTAAATGCTTCCTGTTATTGTGTACTCAGTGTATAAAGTGAAGTCTTTAAGTTTATAGCAGGATGTTCACATTAGAGTGATAGCAAAAATCAATTTGTCTTTGTGCGCTGCATTCATGTGCTGGTGTGAAGCTCTGGACATGGAAAACTGAATGTGGAACAGCACTGCAATGACTGCTGTCAGAAACCCAAACACTGAAAACAATAAGAAAACATGGTCATTGTCAAAAAGCTAATGTGAATTCAATAAAAGGGTAATGAAAATTTGCCCAATTTACCCCATTAACTTCACATATCGCACACATTCTCTCAAATTTTCCCTCAGAGGAACAGACGAATAGCACATCTGGGCTACTCTCTTTAGTTTGATGCCACTGCAACCTGGAGCCAGATAAGCTACCGAAAATGGATGAATGGAAAGATAGATAGGCGGATTTATAAAACACATTATTCTCTCACACAAATGCATTCCCCTCATCCAACTATCACCAGTGGCACTTGTTCTTGCTGTCCAATATCATTTTTGAATTCACACATCTCATCCCATTTTCCATCAAAAGCAATATTCCCTCCCTTTTTTCTATGTCCATTTTTAGGGATTGTGCATAAAATCCATCATCATGTTACAAAATGCCCGGAGACCGCACATTCATCCAGGGCATTCCTTCTCACGCCTTTCAGGGAAAATATAGGCACTAATCCCATAGACAAAAAAGATTCACTGCCATCCACAGCTCAGCTAGTCATTGAAAGGACATTTAGGCCTCTCAAAAGAGCAGAAAAGTAGAGAAGCCCACTACCTTCCCATAGTAGACCTAAAATAAGTCCCTGTAGTCATTACAGCTCCCTGAATTCATCACATTGAAGTCTAGTGAGAAAGGGCAAGATGAAAAGGAAGACTTGGATGAGGAGATGCCATTGGGGGCAATCAAATTCAAACAACGGACCCTGAAAAATCATTTTGCTCAAATGAAAGGGAACAGTTTGAGTTACTTTTTGTTAAGGTGCCTTACATTATATACAGTGGTTTAAAGTTTTGTACAATTACTTTGCTTTATTATGCTGATTCGTTGTCTCATTTGGAGTGTTGCCAGTTTGTGTTTCATACTTATTAGAATAGACAATGAATAACAGTGTGATTGAATGAAGACACATACAGTACACTAACTTGTCATATTAGGTACACCTAACTACTGCAGTGTTAAGGCCCAGTCACACCAGCATTTAAAAGTAAGTCCATGTAAATTTTTCAGCTTTGGTGAACTTTGAGACCCAATATGTGCCGTTGACAAATAGCAAGCTGTTTTGACAGTGCTAACCTTTGAGAGAACAGAGAGCCGGAGAGTCAAAAATGGAGTTTGAAACCGTAGCTTATTGCACCATCCACTTTTGTTTAACCTCCTCAAAAACTGCTCAACATTTATGCAACAGCCCTTCAATAAATCCTACCGTCATGAAGGTTAGTGATCAGTTTTCTCAGAGAGGTGTTGTATTGCTGTATTGTGTTATAGTGAGAGCCTAATGTAAATATTGTTCCTTACAGTATTTTTGTCCTAAGATGCCAGACCAAGAAGTTTTTTTTGTTTTCTAAAGGAAACACTGTAAACACTGTAATGCTGCATGCTCACACAGTCCAAATATCTGCCAGCTAAGAGGAAGCTGAGCCAGAAATTCTGGACTGCACCACACTCAAGCTGCCTTGGACCGCTTGCTGTGGTAGTTTAGGTGTTATCACTTCCTGGTTTATTTTGGTGGTATTCTTCTTCCCTTGTGTATGTTGTGTTTTTACTTCCTGTCTGTGTTTTCCCTCCAATTTTGATTGTTGGTCCTCCCTTGATTGTTTGCACCTGTGTCTCGTTGTCTCACCTCCCCTAGGGTATTTAGTTTGGGTCTTTTCTTTGTTCAGTGTTGGATTATTGTTGTACACATGGTGTTGTTCCTGCCGAGCATTCGCTGTAAATTGTATTGGATTCTTTGTTCTCCCGTGGACCTTGTTTGGATCTTGGATCTTGGATCTTGCCTGCTCCCTTGTGAACTGTGTTTTCTACCTTGGACTCACTCCCCTGCTTTCACCTCTGTCTGTACATGCCTGCATTTCACCCCACAATAAACACGGTAGTCATCCGGCTACTTCACCCTGAGACCGCTTCCTCGTCATCTGCTTTTGGGTCCACATACCTCCATACAGCACCCCTTACGACACTTGCTGTGTTCCTTGATTCAGGACAAATCTATACATACATACTGCTGTCATCTCATTATAGATCTGGCTGTGTAACCTATTTGGCAATGCACAGTGTAGCAGTAGCACTGCATTCAATCTGACAGAACCTCCTGTTTTGAAATAATATATAAATGGAAAATTAACACTTTATCAGAGATGTGTTTAACTGTCCAACAGTGAGATGCCATAATGCAAAGACTTTATATTTTTCTTTATATTACTATATATTCCCTACTGCATTCCTTTGGACAATTTCTCTGTGTGTAGCTAAGGTTACTATGTAATTAATCTATAATCCACAACAGGCTGTTACATGTTGAAATTTAGCGTCCTGTGTTGACTCTGCTGGGAGAGCTCTAGGATCAGTCAAAAACAAACTGAAATTATGTAATGTTCTTGGCTATTCTACATATACCAACTTTACAATGCATGTGTCTCCCCTATACTGAACTATGCTGCAGGGATATGGGGATTAAAAGAATCTAAATTTGTAGACACTATAGAGAACAGAGCTCCACAATGTTTTCTGGGGGTTCACAGATTTGCTCTTATTCCAGCAATTCTGGGAGACATGAGCTGGGTACCTGAAATTATCCGACTGTGGAATCGTCTAATCAAAATGGCAGAGGATAGAATAAATAAGAATAATATATATATATCATATAGTTAATCAGCATTATTACACAGAACCACTTTAACTATGTTATACTATGTCTGGCGACATAATTTCAAAGTCAATTAAGCCATTTATCTTGGTGATCAGTCAAGAGATAATGCACAAATTAGCTTTGCAAGGGAATTAACCTGAACTCAGGTAGCAAATAATAAGAAATGGATATGTAAAGTGACTGAAAGTAAGTAAGTAAAACATTTTTTACTCACACTACTAACAACATACACACAACTATAACTACTAGACACACAAATGAATGGATAAATGTTATGAATACAACGACGAACGATTAATAACTGAATGAGGACCAGTGTATACCAGATAAAGCAGTGAGATGTCTTGTGGAAACCCAGGAGACAGTGGATAAAACTTTAATATTGACCAGTGAAATTCACCTTAATGCATCGTTTAGCAGCTGAGAAGTTAAGGGAAGGGAAGGGAAGCACTTGTGAAATTTTTTAGGATTCCATATCGTGATTATATTGAAGGGAGATTCTACTCCTGACCTAATCCGAAAATTAATTTTAGTAATTGCATCAACCCAAGATCACAGGAAAAGATAAGTTTCACCTGGAGGTTCAGATAGCCAGGGGGACAAGTTGCGCTGAAAAGGAGGGAGAGGCGCAGTCAATTCTCCTGTGTGGGCTGCTCAGCCTTGGTCATTCTTGGATGTGCTTGGTCCGACGTCACAGCTTGGTCAGCTGATACAGTATGTTTCTCTCTCTCGTGTGGCGAGGGGTGGCGGTCTGATGTCAATGACTCAAAATCTTACTCCACCCTTCTATACTGTTCCTGGCTTACTCCTTTACTTGCTCTAATATCTTTCTTAAAGAATTTATAAAGTTTGTTACCAGTTTAATTCTCCCATGTTTAAAAGCGTGACACTTTCTGCTGCTGAATGATACCAGACTCATATTAACTGAATGTAACTTAAGCAAGTAATAGACTGTTAACCCAGGTTTAAATCTCATGTACAACATCTGATACACAAACATATGTACATATGTCTATATATATATGCATATGCATATAGGTACGCATATGCATATGTGTACGTATATGCACAGCACATTAAATAAGTAAACAAAATATAATCAATACATGTCAGTATTTCTTGTATTAGGCAAAGGAATGTCTTCCACCCCCCCCAGCAGGCAGACAAGTACAGGCACACATGGGGTCATGGGGTGTGAGAGTTGACATTCCAGTTAACATCTTCTTTATTAGTGGATATGTGTAACTAGTTCTGATTAGTTCAGTTCCTGCTGTCCCTGCACCAATATCAGCATGTTAAATCATGATTTTTCAATAAAGCATATCATAACAGTTAATACACATTTAATTCCATATGGCCAAGGCTGTCCCTTTGTTCTTTCTTTTCTGTGTTCACAGCGTGGTGTGATTTCAGCCCACATCCTGGGATGTGGGAGTATCAGACTAGTTGGCTCCAGGCCTGCTGTAAATGGAGCAACTGTCACTTAACTTCCCTTTGATGTCATCCCTGAGTCCTGGCAGGGGCTGTTTTATGACCCAGAGGTGATATGAACATGCAGTGTTTAATTGGAAAATTTTAAATTGTTCATCATCATCATCATCATCATCATCATCATCATCATCCTACACATTTATCTAGACTATTTTGACAATTAGTATTTTACTTTTGACTATTCCTTCAGTCAGTGTGATTGACAGTAAGCAGAGCATAATATACACTAATGTGCCGGCAGATATTAAAGCACTCCACTGGGGCAAAATGAAAACGCCAATAGAATAGAAACTCTGGCAAAACTAGGCTTTATGCTTGTTGTGATGCATTATATAAGCTCTTGCGATATTTAAGTCTGGCAGCAAGAAGCCTCTTATGAGTATAAGAGAACAGGCCCTGATATATCTGATCAGTACAGACAGGGAGTAACGTGAAGGAGAGGAGCAACCTGGATGACTGACACAAGTTTCCAGTATTTTAAGTTTAAGTTCAAATTCAATTGTAATTCCAATGATACAAGAATAGAGCTGAAATTAAATATTGTTTCTAACAAACAAATTTAAAAAACCATCTGACAAAACCATAAAACAATTAAAGTGTATGAGTACAAAAAAACCTATGTTTAAATAAAGTGCACATAGGAGAGTAAAAAAGATACTAGATGTATACAGTATATACAGTACATATAAACATACTTATGTACAAAGCATACATATGTACTTCATTATGTTTTCTTAAGTTTACTGTACAATTATTGTTTCCTTATTCAAACATGATCATACATAAATGTACTCCAAACCCCTTTAAGTTTGACAGTTAATATGTTATTACAGATGCTGGTAAGACAAGAGTTAGAAAAGGAGGCAGCTTACTGGAACAAAGCTGTGTGTGTCAGTTCTGTCTGCACTCCAGTACGCCCTGTATACTACTGAATGTCACTGCTCACATCTTCAACACCATAAACATTGATGAGACTACGCTAAAAATCATTTCACAGTTTGCAGTTTCCATCAAACCCTCTATGCAATTTGCCCCCAGTCATGTACATCTCCATCCAGATAATGTGTTAATCTTCTCTACAGTGAAGACAGAGTCTCTGGAGATCCCTTGTCTATTTCATGGGTAGTTTCACACAGAAACTAAAAGGGAAGCACAGTAACTTAATTATTCTGAACACTTCAAGTTAGATATCATATTGTCAAATCAATGAGTAGTTTCTTGGGGTGTGTTATAGATACAAAGTGATTAGATTTGAGCATCTTAATAAAACCAAATCTTATAGTGCTAATAAAATGTATACAGGCAAAAACGCAGTGGTTAAAGTTCAAGTCTGGTTATGGCTGAAAATAAGAAGTGGGGATATGAGACTGTTTTGTCTTTACAAAGCAGGTCTTAGCACTGAATGGCTGACTGTTTCAAATCTTTATAACTGTGTTGGAGATTTGTGAATGTTGACTTTTGCATGTATGTAATGACAGCTACTGTTCATTATTGGCGCTAAAGCTGACTATCCCTGTTGCCATGAGTAAACCAATAACCAAAATGATTCTGTCCACCTGGAACTTTTAATCCATATGTTGAAATACAACCCAGCAAAAATAAATGTGGGGAATAGAGGAATGAAAATTACAATCTCAAATGCTTGTAGTCACTTCAGGTACTCCAACCTCTGCAGCCAAAACTTTCACCACATTACATAAATGTCACAATACTCCAGCACTAGTATTCACTGTTGGCATTAATTGTAAATCCAAGGGCTGCTTTCTTATTTGACTGCGTTATTGTCCCAGAAGATGATACATTGCATAATCATTCTAGTTTAATGCTTTTTGGTATTCACTTGAAGTGCTTCAGTTTCATAGAAACAACAAGCAGCAACAACATGAATACATTTTCTTGTAGTTGACAAATTTTCCATATTAGCTTACTTATTATGGCAACCATTATGATGATTAGGCTAGTCTCTCTATTTTTCAAGTCCAGATACAGTCTCTGTCACATCTCACTACTTTTTTGTTGCTGTAGCACTCCAGTAAGGATAACATATTTCAGGTAGAAAGATACTTCAGAGTTGAGACCACAGAGTTATAGGAACCGAAAACCTCGGAATACTGATGAAATCAAGAGTCTGACTATTTTTAGGGTTGTTTTCAGCCACATGCAAGAGATTTCTGAATTTGAATGCTTTTGAGTAAGTGGTGTTTTCAACATCTAGGTTAAACATGTAGAATAATTAAACAATTATGGCTGTTCTTCACTCTTGATATTAATTCTTTAGTCAAGTTTCTGTTAAACAATCCAGTATATATAATATAGGTCTGATAACTTTTGAAAGTCCAATTACAGCACCAAGTTACTTCTTGCCACTTGAGACACTCAGACATAATTTGGAGAACCCACAAAAACTTAATTTATGTAAGAGTTTAGATGAAACATCTTTGAATAAAACAAAAGATGATTACATAATCCAGCTCACTGCACCACTTAGAGTCACCATATTCCTTTGGTTAAGTCTGGCCAACTTGGCTTAACCAAACAGAAATTTTATCAGTATCTTTACTGTTCCATTATGTTGTACAGCATACACACGTTCAAGAATGAAGCTCTTTATGCAAAAGATGTTTACTATCACCATCCTGCTCCTGTTGAGATTTATTCAAGAGGATTAACCCTTTAGTGGTTGATCCGGTTTTAGAAAAGTGAAAAACTGACAAAAAGTACATAAATCAGTTGATGTAATTTGATAAAAAAACATTTTTTATATTGGTAAGATATATGAAAACACCAAATATGGACCAAAGAGATAGGATATAAAGAAGGGTTGAACAGAGGAATAGGTGTAAATGAAGGTGCAAAGCATGAAAAGGAGAGTAAGGAAGTTTGTTGTGTATTCTCCGCTTTGGGGATTTGGCTGGGAAGTGGAGCGAAAAAGAAAATAATGAAGAAAAGCAGTGAGGGATGGTGTGGTACTCTTCTGAAATTTAAACATAGTGATGATCCAGCATCTGTCCACAGTCACAGAGAGAAACACTGCACTTAGAAAGCAGAGTCATATTATATTAAATCAGATTTATGTCACTGTAATGTGGTCTGTTTACCTTTAGAGTCAGTTCAGTCCATTTTGTTTTCTTCCCATTTGTGCCTACTTACAGTTTCATGGCAGAGGAAAGTGACATTATGGTATAACCTCACAAAGTCTTTCTGTCTTTCTTGCTCTGAGTTTGTCTCCCCTGGGATGTTTTTGTGGGATCATATTGTCACACTGCTGTGTTCATCCCTGGGTGCTTTAGTTTCAGAGTGACAGCTTAATGCCTTGTTCTTCAAATCGCAAAACAGTGAATTGTAAACAGAGGTGCACAAAAGCCTCTAGTTGAATGGTGTGTGTTTTACACAGCTGCTTGCTTTTTTCTTATCGTGTGTTTATATTAAACACGAAGCAAACATACACCACCAGTAGTATGTGATGAATATTAAAAACACATGGTCTACTTACTCAGCTATTCCAAGAGCTTTTAACGATATCCCACGGCCTTCTTCAGCAAATGGAACTTGCTCAAGCATCATCTGATCTGCTTGTACACCCTAAGGACAGAACCCTTCCCCCTGAGAGGAGAACAGGGGTGGTGTATTACAATAGAAAGACCCTGGGTAAAGAGACTGAAAACACATCAGCTGTCTGACCAGAGACCAGTCACAGCATTGACAGGAAAGGGGTCAAGGTAATTAGTCAGGAGTTGGTGGACACCTGGAGAAAGATCAAAGGGGCCATTCACACACACCCCCAACCACCTCTTAACATGTGACTTGGTTTAAATTCTTGAAGACGTTTCTCTTTTCCCCTAAGAGGCTTCTTCAGATAACATCTGTAGAGTTGAAAGGCCAGTCCAGTTGGTTGCCTTTGACTCAGCACAAGATATACCATGACCATGATGATAACTCTTTTTTTGTTTGTTTTTTGTCCCTGACTGTTGGAAGGACACGGAAGGGGTACTCCAGTTTCTGGTCAGTGTCAATCACTTTATATGCCCTTGCAACCCATCTTTCAACACTGACTTCCTACAGTTCCTTCCGTCAGCCGTCAATTTGACAGCTGTCTACACCGGCCACTTGGCTAATGTCACTGTTAAAGGGAAGGTGCGATTTACACTTAAAAGTCTGTTTACAGTGAATGTGAACAAGGTTACAAACAGCCTTTTGTGGCTCCAGAGAGAGCTGCACAAAGTCTGATAAACGACCTCAAGTGATGTCAGTTGGGGCTGAAGAAAAAAAATCTGGGGGTGTGGAGTTTTAAAGAGGTGAGGTTACCAGACCTCTGTAGCCCCCTCCTAATCTCTGCTTGATGCTAGTGGCTTGAGGCAACATTGTCGCTACAAGCTACGACCAAAATAAAAAAGACAATATCTCTGGTTCTGCTGAAACAATTTTGATACTTTTACTATCCAATGTGAGTTTGACAGTGTTACTAATGCATAATCATTGGAGTAATCTTTTAACATACGTGAATGCGACCTGAATCTTATCTTCAAATCTAATTTTATTAACGGCTTAGGCGAATAACAACACTAATTTTGCATTGGACTGTGAGTGGTGCCAAAACTCTTGTAGTGCACAGTAGTACTGTGGCTGAATGCATCCAGTGTAGACACTGACAGAGGGCTTACGCTGCTCCTACTGCACTGCTGAAGCTTTAGATATGCAGCTGGTGTAGACAATGTGTTTAAGACTTTTATCAACAGTATAAGAACATCACACTTCTTCCTGTTTTGCTCCTGAATGTAATCATGGGTCGTTTTACGCTTACTGAACAAACAGCAACAACAATGATGCTTTTTCTGGACAGGACAGTGAGCAACATCTATTGCATTCCTACATGCAATCATTGAAATTTACCTTGCATTTAGTTTGATCACATCTTCGGGCTCTCACTTGTGATACATTATTGTGTAAGGTCATGTATATGCATACTCATACTCACACATATTAAATAAACAAAATGCTGTTTCAGTCATAATACTGTAGTATTTAATTCATAGAGTTCTGTTCATATATTTCCCCCTAGACATTTCCCCTTTTATACATTTTGTTACTACCCAAGCTATGGTACTTATACTAGTTCAAGTCTTTTTCTCTTCATTTCTGCTTTTCTCTCACAATATACCTCCATAAATTTAGTTTCAGTTGTGTACACAAGCCACAGAAAGTATGAAAGGAGTGTAGATTAGGTAACTGAGTAGCAGGTGCTTCAAGATTCTAATATAAACAGAGTAAATGCATGAGTGATAAGAAAAGGCTTTCACAGCAGGTGTGGAAGTATAGTGATTTAAACAAGGCAAAGTTCTTTTTTATTTCATTTTGTACAGCTTCCTTATTTTCATTATGAAAAGGTCAATGATAATTAATCATTGATAGCTTCACATAATTCTCTTGAATTTCTTTGCTACTTTGATCTATGACCAAAATAATCTACTTTGATATGGCATAATATGCATAAAAGTTAGACAAAGAAATGTGAAACTCATTAAAGTTGGATAAACATTGTGCTAACAGTAAAAAAGTGATTGCAGTCTTGACATGTGTGCTGGATTCATTATGTATAATTCATTACAGTATTTTCTGATAGAAAGCATAATTGTGATGCACCCATAATTTAAGTTTTCTGTTTAATAAACTATAATTATGGGTGCATATCTTTGAATACTTCTATACAGTATATGTACTGTTTTGAATGTTGGGACTGTTTTTTGTGTTGGAGAAATGTTGAGAAAATGTCAGATTTTAAATTTTTGTTTGTTTGTTTAACAAAATAGTCATGGCCACTTTCAGTGATATCGGTGAGGTGCCTGCACAGAGGCCAAGGGATATTAAAGGACAATACCCGCTACAGCCACAGCCTATTGCTGCCGCCTGGAAAAAGATCCAGAAGTATCTGCTGTCGTACCGCCAGACTACAGAGCAGCTTCTTCCCTCAGGCTGTCAGACTCCTAAGTTCATCCTCAGCACTCCACCATGTAAAATAGTTTTCCTTTCTATGACTCATTATTTATTCACTGATCTACTGTATATATATTTTTTGAGTAGCATAAAGGGAACTACAAAAGAAAATCTCATTATACAATGCTGTGTTGTAAAATGATCAATAAATCTATCTTGTATCTTGAATGTCATATACTTCTCACAGCTGGCTGCCTCTCATGCTTTACCTGAAAACAAATATTTATAAAGATAAAGGATGGAACATATAATCCATTGTACCATAATCAAAATGGGCATTCAAACAGAAAGCCAGTTCAGATGTCAAAAGGATGATGTACTAAACCCATTAATGGAGACCAGAAAGGAGATCAGACTCTAGGCCATACTGTCATAAATCTACATTACCGCCAGACCAGCAGCACATAGGCCACCAAATGTAAATATTAGTTTTGAGTGTATGAGTGCAGGTATGTCAGATAGGCCATCGGCTGGGCATGTTAAATTGAAAATTGCCCACATCAGGTCAGCCTTGAACATTGTTGAACATTCTGTTGCTAGTAGCAACCACTACTGGCAGTAAGGGATAATGTACAGCGAGCCTCACTGTACATTATCCCGCTTATTACACAGATACTTACTAAAGAAATCAATCGTTTGTCACCAAATATCAATTTAATTAATTATTTAAAAAATAATAATTTTGCCACCAGACGTCTTTCTGCAGATTGATATGATTGGACTCGAGAGTCTGTGATCAGAACTGCGTCCATAGCAACGGTCAGTTATTCATTGCAGCGGCCTGCTCTTCAGAAATACCAGATCTCCACCATTTTGTCAGATATGTGACCAAGCAACTCATCATCATTTACATTGTTTATGAATACTTTTTCTGCGACCAGTTCACTGTGAACCAACCTAGCCGTTTGCTGTCTGAGGCTAATGTGTTGCTAATACAACATTCAAAGTAACTATTAATTTACTGTTAGACTAATTGTTAGCCTAGGTATTTTACTCTTACTCTTGTGGACTCTATGTGCATGTTTACTAGACTAATTACTGTGTTGTGCTATGGGAATTTCCCATACATTTTGGTTTGAGGGGCAATGTAACTAATTTGACAGCTACTCAAACAATATGTGAATTTACTTTCCTTGTTGCTGTAGTAATTCATTTTACCCACGCAGTGGACATGCCTCTATGGATGGCAATATCACTCTGTCAGTCAGTCAGTCACTCCATCACTTTGGTCCAGACTGAAATATTTCAAAAACCACTGGATGGATTGCCATGAAATTTTGTACAGACATTTATGTTACCCTCAGGATCAATTGTAGTAACTCTGGTGATCCCCTGACCTTTCCTATAGTGCCACCATATTGCCAAAATGTGTCCAGTACATTGGTTCATGACCAAATACCTGCAAAACTGATGATATTTCCATCAGCCTCAGCTGTACTTTGTGGTTAGCCCCACAGAGCTGGTAGTATGACTATAAGTCTTGTGACAGTATCCTTGGTCTAACTGTTGTTTATGATCTCATTTTTGTCTGATTTGTAATCACTATCATTGAATTTGTTGTCCAATATTGTTTTCACTGTTTCACAATTGCTTCCAGCAAAAACCTCGAAGGCTTCAACTTTCATTGCTGCTGCATAGCTGTGCACCTACACACATACAGTGATGAGGGCAGAAGAGTATGTGCCTGCCATACCCCTCTTCTCAACAGCAATAGAATGGCTGATACTTCTACAATAGCTGAAAATGGCCCTTAAGTATTTCAGAAAACAAATTATATCAGCAGATAATTTCACCAACACCTGAGAACAGTGTGTGTCTGCACTCTCTGTACTTTCACACTGTGAATACTGTCTGTCTCAGTTGTAACATAGATTTTCTTATTTTGATCCTCGGTTGTTGTCATCTCTTTTCAGCCAAAGAAATCATGGTGACAAACAATATAACCACTAGCATGCTGCAAGTCAACAAATGCTGACAAAAAGACATAAATAACAGGTTAATAAATCATTAAAATGAGAACACTGCTGGTAAACAATGCACCAGGAAGCTTTCTGCAGACACACAGCCATTCTTACTTAATAACACTCCAGGGTACCTACCTGAGCAACTTTGTGCTCCAGTCAGAAGACCTCCCCCTCAGTTAGTCTGGCTCACACTGCTGCTGCTGAATGCCCAATTCACCTGCTAGTGTTAAAGTGGACTACAGACCTATTGCAACCAGCTCTCACAGAGCATAGCCTGGCCGTGCAACAACACACTCCGGCATTTTCCTTTCATATGCCTTATCTGCCACACTCTCCGGTATGAACTCCACAAAATATAGCGCACAATCTGCTGAACCTCAGACCACAAGCTTGCTTCATGAAATACAGTAAATAAATGTAATTTACCAAGATAAGTCCAGCTTGCTGACTGAGCTTGCTTTGTGATATACCCCTAAGAATGCAGCTCAGTGGTGCTGTAAGTTGGTGTAGTTTATAAGTACAGTAAGTACAGTAAATATGTGTTTTCTGGACTACAACCAAAATTTAATGCACCTCTCATCTAGTGCACGATACTGATCAGACACTCATTCTATGTGCTAGCAGTAATGTATAGTTTGAAATGAAGCTCTGGGTGAATATCTGCTGTTCCTACCTGAACTAAACTTCTCCATCACTTTCACGTTCCACTCTGTGAAAGTCTCTTTCAACACAGTTGATTAATGATTTTTCTGACTGCATTGCTTGAGCTGGTACTTGTGTGCTGTTTCCGTAAAGCCCCTGAAAAGTTGGTTTCGATGTTCAATATTTATCTTTAACATTAAATATTCATGACCAAATAAGCAACAATTGAAGTAAAAAACAAACAAAAAATGTTCTTAGTTATTATCAATCATTAGTTGAACATTCAAAAAGTCAGTTTATCTGCTGATTGGATTGACAGCTGCCCCATCATCATAAGCAGACAGCCTCATGACCATCATCAAATTCTGTATCAAATGTGGCTAAATCCTTATTGGTGACTGAAGTACATGACATCCCCTTTTTTCCAACTGAGCCCCACCAACTTCAGTCCTGTGAGAAGAGCACAGACAAAAACACTCGCATATGAAATAACCAAAATTGCTCCAACTTTGGCAGAACATTGTGTGTTCATGTAGAACCACATCGCTCATATTAAGAAGCAAATTGAGAAAATAGGACTTCAGGGTCTTTTAATATCAACGCAAACACATCTTTCAGACCTGGTATTGCACAACCCACCACTTCTGTTCCGTGACATTCAGTTGACTGTCAAATGATTAACTTCACCACTACCAGCATTATGGGAATCCTGTATTCTCATAGCTTCATCTAATAAAGAGGCTCTCCTTGATCAGGTCTAATCGTCAAAGTCTTTTTTCTGTTGCTAACCTCTATAGATACTGAAATGCTCTTTATTCTGCTGTAAATTGTGGAGTTGATGCTGAAGCTGTAACCTCATTGTAATCGTAGTTTGTCGGTCTATTGTTAAGGAATGTCATTTAAATGTTAGTGCAGCACTTCAAGACAAACTTAAGCACAATTTATTATAGATTATACTTGTGCAGATCCTCACTTCAGGGGGCAGAATGTGTGGCCATTAAAGGACTGGAAATTACTGGTGGGCTGAACCACTTTAAACGCACTCTGGGTCTATTGTTGCTCGAAATAGTCTCCACTTTCTGTATTGCAGGTGGTTGCTTTTGATTTTACATGTGAATCAACTTGTCAACAACATTGTTCTGCTTGATTACTATGTTATTATGTGATTAACAAACAGCTGAGTGCAGAACAATCTCTGATAACTGCAGTCAAAATAAGAACTTGCTGAATATAGTATGTTGAAATCCAACATTCTCTATTTTGAAATTCTTCTAGTAAAATTAACCAATATCACTGCCAAGCCATAAGCGTCCCCACTTAATGAAGAACAGATAAAGCACTTCTGGTGTGTGCATACATACTGTCAGATTTTTGCAGTGTATCTCAGTAGAAAGGACAGCAAGAGTGTGTCTAGAAGATAAGGGTTGACCTCTCAGGGCCAGTGCTGACGTGAAGGAGCTCTGTCAAAGAGCCAACCATGTGGAGAAAAAAGCTGCTAGTATTTCTAGGTCACAGAGACCATGTGAGTGTGCTCCAAGCTCCTTCAACTGGACTGAATGATTTATTAGTCAGTCAAGAGTCAAGAACAGAGAGAAAGGAGGGTAGCAAGGAAATAAAATATGGAAGGAAATAAAGAAAATTGTAAGAGGGAAGATAAAAATAAATGAAATTTATTCATATACTATGGTATCTTTAAAATAAGTTATAATGGGCTCTGCAGAAATAGGATAAAAAAGAAATAAAATTCAATAAGCAAAACAGTGTGTGAGAGACATCACAAAATTGAGAAAAAGCTGTCCAGTGGGCGAAATGAAGGAAATTTGGACACAAAAACTAAATACATTTAAAAAGATTAAACACTTAAAAAACAAGAGGCTAAAACTAAAGTAAAACAATAAATAAAAACAATTACAAGATGCTTCTAAATAAATCTTGGAGAACACTTAATGCCAAAAATTATTTGACAGGCATAATCAGGCTAAACGTGCTAACCACTGATTTTAAACAGCCTCCCACTGAGTCTCACATCTTGCAGGAGGCGAATAGCATTTCATTTTATTTTCAAGTGAAAAATTCAAAAGGAGTTCAAAAAGCAGCATAGAACAGAATTAAGTACTTCAAGCTAAAACTCAAAGTGTCTGATCCCTATGACTGGCATTAAAGTCCACTGTGTAGGTAGTTTTGTAAACAACGCCCAGAAATACACTCATCACTTACACTCATCCGATAAGGTAAACCTATTAAACTAGTCAGGACCATAAAATTCTGCAATAATCTGATCTGATATATGTATGATCATACACCCATTCACATAGTGCACATAGAGTACATACACACAATATATTTACAATATAAAGTGGATCAAGTGACAGATTTTGTCTTCGTATAGACTTACAACTTACTTTTTACTAGTTACTACAAATACAGCTGCGTGTTTCAGTGTTTAAAATCCACTGATAATTTCTTTCAATGGGCTCACAGCAGCCTTCACAATGATTTGGATAAATTAGCTTTCCACTTCATTGTTTGTATTGAAGGAAAATCCTGCTAAAAACATCACAACACAACAACAAAACAAAACAAATTCTTAAATGTGTGAAAAACCTTAACAATTGTGTGAAATGTCTTAACTTAACTGTCTGTATTACTAACTGTACACACAGGATCATCTGTTAATGATCTGTTGACACATGTAATACTACATTTTGAGTGACATTAACACTGTTGCAAGTTTAAACTGTTTGTAGCAACCAGTGAGCTCTCTGGAAGAGTGTCATGAAACACACAAAATAGTGTTGTAACACTGATACACTGTTTATAACAAAGCACCAAACTCATTTTGATATTTTTAGGGCAGGCTTTACAACAAAAATTTGGACTTGAAAAATTACACCATGTATTATTTCTAAACATCATTGATAAGAACTTAAGACAGCAGCTGAGTTACATTCTTCCTATATATGCAGTCCATTTGCTGCATATTTTAATAACACAGTTCAAGCCATTAGACAAACTGTCAGATCCACTATGTCTAAGTAGATCATTACACCTGTATCATCACAGCTCACAACCTGGTAACCATGACAACTGTGTTCAGGTGATCTTTGTCATCTTGTAAAACTGGGAAATATCTCTGGACCATGTCACATTAACCAGGTATCTGTGTTCAGGTAGCCATCAGTCATGGGTAAATACAAATACATTAATTAAACAGGCTCAGGGCCTCTGACAGTTTAAAATCCTATAAAATTTCCTATTAATTTGGATATACTGTCATGTTTAATTCAAACTCTGTAAACTTAATGCCACTGGTTTTTATATTTTGTTGGTTGTTTGAAGGAAACATGTTGACAAAGTAGGAAATATTTGATTTTACAAGCTGCCCCATCAAATCTTTAATTTTAGTCTCTGTTGAGATTAGATTGTCTTTTTGGAGAGGTTGAGCAGATTCATACTCGTCGTCAGGTCACCTGAAGGACCCACTTACTCGCACAGCATACGAGCAGAATAAGTACTGCATATTCTCTTGGCTAGATAGATGTTTTAGTGTTAATTTCAACCTGTAAAACTAGCTCCAGCAGTCATGAATTTAACATCCCAGCAACAATGCAAGTCCAGAGCCAGAAAAATACAGAGTTTGCAATTTTATATTTCAGTGTCTGTTACAGTATCTGTTGCTAGGTAACCAGTAGTGAAACTTTGTCTAATAACTTTTAATTCATAAGTGACTGCCATAACCAAATGACACCAGTTAGTATCTAATTAATTTTTGTAATTATTTTCTCCTCTCATTATTTGTTCTATAAACACATCTTGGCAAGGGCTAGTAAGCAGTATCAGAGTCATGTGACTCTAACCACATTATATATACTGCAAGCAGACTTTCAGAGCAATTAACCTAATGTTAATTAGAACACACCTCTAAATGGAGTGGACCAGAGCTAAACAGGCACTGGAGTGGATGAATCACGGTGACTTTGTAATCGCACAGACAGGACTATGATACAGCTCTTTATTAAAAACCAGTGAATAACTTACCAAACCATATCTTTAGTACTGATAATACAAGGTTCTACATGGCTAATAGTATGATTTTTGCTGAACCAGAGTAGGCTTGCTACTCTGTTTCTTTAGTTTTGTGGATCTCTTTACCCATGGAGCGAATTCATCAGTTTCCACAGGTAACAATATGAATTACGGTCACTTTAATGAATCTGATTTTTAACCATAATATCCAATTTAGTTCATTTCATTTCAAGACAACTTTATATAACCCCGTGAGGGCAATTGCATGTAGCAGCTTGCCACAAATATACACACACCTACACAATAAATAGGGGGAAAAACTCAGCTACCATTACACCACTGCTTGTACTTTTGACTTCATTCTGTTTTTCTGCTCTAATTTTTAATAACATCATGATTCATCTTGTGCTGGTTCAGTTCAAGGCCTAAAACCCTATAGGACATTTTCCAACCTGTGCTGTTTGGTCCGGTTGATTCGGTTCATTTTCCTGTCCTTAGAGAGTCGCAGGGGGCTGGAGCCAATCCCAGCTGACTTTGGGCGAGCGGCGGGGTACACTCTGGGTACGTCGCCAGTCAAACACTGCTGACTGGCTGACACATAGAGACATACAACCATTCATGCTCACAGTCACACCTACATGCAATTTAGAGTTGTCAATTGACCTAACCTCTATGTCAATGGACTGTGGGAGGAAGCCAGAGTACCCGGAGAAAACCCATGCAGGCACGGGGAGAACATAGAACATGCAAACTCCACACAGAAGGTCCCCAGCCAGCCAGTGGGATCAAAACCATAACCCTCTTGGTTATGGGTCTGCATCAGATGACAGCCAAACTATCTTCCAGGTTGGTGCTCCTGTTTGATTAATAACAAAGGTCTCTTGCTGTGAGGCAACAGTGCTAATCACTGCACCACCATTTTCCCCCTTGGTAAAAATTCATTTGGGCAGATTTGAACACAGCAAACATACTCAGGTATGCACACCCTTTGAAATTTTAAATTTTGGATCAGTTCATTTGTGGTGGGAACGTGATCCGACCTCAGTTTGACCCAACTACATGGTGTACTCTGCAAGTCTGAGCTAAACGACTCCCATAGCTGTGTGCACTTGAAAATTAATCGAGGTCTGTCCTGAACTAGCAACAAAGTCTGCTGCCTTCAGGACCTTCTTCCTATGTTTATTTTCTCGCTCCCACCTCAGACACATCTAACCAGTGAGCGGACTGAATGTTCTCACATGGTGTTTAGTAATGCATTTTGGTTCATTTTAATTTTTTTTCTGCGTGAAAAGAAACCGAACATTAACAGGCAGAATGTGACAGGAATAAACACAACTGAGGCAGACATTGTGACAAATAGACATCTAAACCCAGCTCTCACAGGAAAAGGTTTCCAGATAGCAACTTGCAAGAGCTCTGATTTCTAAACCTACAACCAGGACATGTTCTTGCTTGGTAACACTCAAAATACAACGATATGATAAATTATATCTCTGCTTACCTTTCTACAAGTATAATTAAACTGCCTGCACCTAAAACAAACAAATCCCCTATGAAAAAGTATAAAATAGAATGTGAACTCTACATCACTAGGTAATATGCATTTCTTTTTTTTTCTTTTTTTACACTAATCAGGAAAAAACAAAAAACGGTCTATTTTTTCATGAATGTAGCCTGGATTTCCATCCATCTGGCAAAATCCAACTAAGTAATTTTCTGCAAACATTGGCATGACTTTTTCAAGTCATACTGCTTTTGTACTACTGTTAGTCAAAGCCCTTCAAAGGCTGGCTTCACAATAGCCAGTAACCCAAAAAGCCCCATTGATACTGAATTGGTTTAAAAGGGGGTTGGTGGAGTAATGTCTGTCATTTAAGTAATTATTCAGCACAGTGTGTACTCATGCTGATAAAAATGTTGGCCTCTTTTATGGCCTGTAATATGTCCAGTGACATTACCACAGATCAAACTGTTCCTATCTGAACCAACATCACTAAAGCTCCATTTATGCATTACTCAGTTATTTGAATCCTGTCCAGAGTAGAGATATCTCAAACTTTTCTCCCACTACCCAAAAAATCTGCTGTTTTGTGACAAAGCCCCAAGCCTGCGATAATTTAAGTCTGGGAAGGTATTTTATGTTTGAGTATTTGCCTGTAAAGAGCTTCAGTTATTGCATTTGAAAAAAAAAAAACTACTGCTTGTGTGACCACCACCTCTCCGTTGTTTGGACCATAGCAAATGAATCCAGTTGTCCAGGACCACATTGGCATTTTCCCTTTGAAATTGGATTACAGTCTGCATTCACAGATGGAATGCACAATTAACTGTACATAATTATCTCCAACCATTTCTTTGCACCATTCTGCCTTAAATGCATATGCAGAAAGGAGAAGTGTGCTCTTCATTGACTTGATGCAAGGTCTGCATCAGATGACAGCCAAACTATCTTCCAGGCTGGTGCTCCTGTTTGATAAATAACAAAGGTCTCTGGGAGCAGAATGCATCTGAAAGGATGTGAAGCAAGTTTAGTAACTCTGGTTCTCTGTGTTCTTCCCTCTACCTAGAATATTTCCTTTTTTCTCACCTCCTTTCTTCTTCCCTCATTTGGTGCTTTCGTTGCCCCCCTCTCAGCACATCATCGCTCTCGCTCTCCCCCTGCTTTTTTAAAATCCTTTTCATCACCTGCATCTCCCCCACATATGAGATCTTCTCTGACTTTAATCTCTGTCAGACCACCTTGCTCCTCTCTTTTTTTCTCTCGCAGTGATGCAGAGGCCAACGCTGCAGATTTCAGGCAGCGGGGGCTATAGGGCAGTCGGTGATTTGTTACTTTTTAACAGGGGGATGGTCCAATGGGAGCACCCCACAACTACATGTTGCTACCTGTCACTTTGATCATGAAGGTGACACTGCTCTATAGAGTATATAGGCGACAATATAGTATAGAATTGAGTATTTATATAGTTTAGAGTATGTTATAGATTGTAACTGACAGAAGGCGGGACTGAAAGAAAAAGGCGCAATTACAAATCCGTCTGCTACTTCAGCACCACGTGTATCAATACACTGCACAGTTAGGCTACTGATATTTCAGAGCCATGGCCAGGGCCATAGATTCTAACTTGCACAAACCTCAGTCAGATAAAGGATCAATGAGTCAGTCAGACTAGAATAACATATTTAACTAAACAACCCCTCTGCCTCTGCACTCTCTCTGCTACTAGGGGATGGAAAGGGGGGATGGCAGGTTAACAAGGGGGATTCATTTTGGTCATTCATTGCTAACAAGGGGGGCATCGCCCTTCATCACCCCTCAAATCGCCTACTGCCATATGGGGTCTGTACTCCATCATATCATCCATATAGCCTCTACTCATACATTTGGGGAATCTTGAACTCCATTGGCATTTACAAAGTCATTATTAAGAAAGAAACTGTTCAGATCAGTTAAATGAGTCCAAGCCTGAGCATGTCTCACTAACAAATTTAATTTATTTTAAGTTAAATACTATAAATTTTAAAGTTTACTGTAAGTTTCCTTCAGTAAATTGCAGTGTTGTCATGCAGTAGAAAACACAGGCGTTTTTAATGTGTTCCAACATAAAATAGGGTTGAATGTCAGTTTAAACTAATCTAAAATATAGGTTATTTTGGTTAAAAACGGTTAAAAACAAAAACAAAACAAAGATCCATAACCATATTTGAATTTTACTGTGATGAGGACTACTTAAGGTTTGTGTGTGGCAGCATTTTTGCTTGCAGTGACTGGCATGTCAGCCCAGGTTATTTGGAATCAGTAATGGCCCTTTTGGTCCTCATATAGACCAAATATAAGCTGCATATGTAATGTTCACTGGTACTGGCAGATTAAAACCCAAAAGCATGACAATGAGACAGTCAGAGTTGCAAGGAAAGTTCAGTTATCAGTTTTCAGGCATGGTAGGAGATCAGTCACACATTCGAAGGGAGCAGGCAGGATATCAAGGTCCAAAAAACAGGCAAGCAGGGTCAGAACTGGCAGGCAGGAATCGACCAAAAACAGAACTGGTAATGCTGGAGAGCTTGGCAATAACACACAAGACAATCTGGCAGGGAACAAGTGAAAGTTGAGGGACTTATGAGGGAATGAGCAGCAGGTGAGAAGTTGGGCGGTGAAAACCAGGTGAGGGGAATTAGTTGTTTGCATGGCCTGACAGAGTGGCAAGACCTGAAACGACAGGAGAGTTAGTGATAAAGCAAAACCAGATGAAAACAAACTAAAAGTGGAATTCGTGACAACATATGTGTTAAGATGATGATATACAACATCTATCATCATCGATATATTAAAATTCGGTGCAAACTGAATGAGACATGAAAAGAACAAATACTTCCAGTGATAAAATAAGCATGAAAACTCCTTCTTGACCTTGGAAAAAGTAGTTTGACATAACACTTAAAAGCTTTTCCCAGAGGTTTCAACCAAATCACATTGTCTTCTTTAAGCCTGCATGTGCCGGAAGTCCTACAAGAGTGGAATTATTTTGTAAAGGGATAAAATGAATGTAAAGGGAACACGGAGAGCTTGAATAATGTGAAGAAAAAATAATACAAAATAAATAAATAAATAAATAGAAGAAATTAAAGATGTGGTAATGAATGAGGAAAAAAGGGCCCCGTTAGCAGTAATATAAGTTACACAGTATTTGAAAGTTTGCTATCAATTTAATTGGTGCAACACTTTGACGTCAACAACACTCTCTCTCTCCATTTGCATTGCCAGAGGAGTAAAAATGGGCACAGAATACACATTACCTTACTTCCTCTACGGAAGTAAGGTAATAAAAACTGGAAAACACTGATAAGACACATCTGTGGGATTAAACAAGACTCTCTGTGGCTGCTAAATGAGCACCCTCACCCCCATTAGTGGGGTTCACCAAAACATTCCTGAGTCGGCTGGGACGTGCCCCTCCTGTGAGGATGTCAGGTTGTTAAACACAGACACACAAACTCAGACATGTTCCCTCCAATTCTTCCAAAAGATTCTGACAAAAATCATGTATTTTACATTTTATAATATTACTATGGTTTTGAGTTTTTTAAGTAGATAAATGCAATTAATAATAGAGTTATACCCTCTGGTAATGCAACTGATTAAATATGCAGCTCTATCATGTGAACACTGGCACAGCTGGATTTAAAAATCCTGGGTTTAACTGAGCCATGTGATTACCAGCTTTATACATGATTGTCAATGTTAGGTTTACCCAGTTATCCAGCATCAATAATTCTAACTTAAAGGAATAGTTTGACATTCTGGGAAATACACTTAACTGTTTTCTTGCCTAGAGTTAGATGAGAAGATTGATACCACTCTCATGTCTGTGTGCTAAATATGAAGCTACAGCCATGTAGCATGTGCCGGACTAATTCTTGGCCTCAGAGCTCCAGTAATGTCCTGGAGTCTTGTTGTCACCATGAGGTTACCAAGCAACCAGCAGAGACTCCAGAAAGTCACTGCTCCTGGCCAAGAAATAGTCTGGCACATAACCCCCCCATAAAATTATGAATTGTCGTTTTTACACTTCGGTTTTTGTACAAATAACTGTAACTTCATATTTACTCTACAGACACGAGAGTGGTATTAATTCTCTGTTATTCTCCTAATTGGACCCCAGACATTGATTTTATCATAAGGCCTTTATATCAGTAAACTAGTCTCTCCTAATTAATAGTTCATTTTGGGGAATAGGCTTGTGCTTTCTTCCCCAGAGTTAGATGAGAAGATCGATACCACTCTAATTCCTGCAGTAAATATGTGGCTACAGCCTGAAGCTGGTTAACGTATAGCTCATCATAAAGAGTGGAAACAGGGGGTAACAGCTAGCAAGACTCTGTCCAAAGGTAGCAAAATCTGCTTACCAGCACCTCTAAAGCTCACTACACACCATATCTTATTTGTTTAATCCATACAGAAACTGAAGAGACAACAATTCACCATTTTGTGGGGGGTTATGTGCCAGACAATTTCGTGGCAGGGAGCAGTAACTTTCTGGAGTCTCTGCTGGTTGCTTGACAACTGCTCCCATCCAAGAAATACCTGGGCCAGGTACCAGGGTACAACAGGCTTTATTTGGTGCCTAATTGGCAACATAAAATCAACAAAAAGGTTATTGGCTAAACTAGCCAACTGGCATTGTGGCTCGAGTTTGTTCTTTACATGACAAACACTAATGTAAGCAGATAACGTGGTGGGTTGCAGTGATCTTGAACAGCCATGGACCTGGTTTAACTTGTAGTATTTTCTTGCAGTTCATGGATTATCTTTATCGTGTTTGAGTTGTAGGAAATGTTATGCCTCCAGCCATGTAAACACACTTACTAAGTGCACAGGTTCAATATATTGAGTAGTAGTGACCATAACCATGAAGTTGTCCCTTACAGGCCTGGAGTGCAAATGCCCAGATACTAATTTCATCAAATAATCAAAACACCCATATTGGCTCAGATTATCTGACAGATTACTGATTCCAGATTTACTGAGATATGATGACATACTGTATATTTGGTGTCATTAAATGATGACTTCTGAAAATTTGTTCTGCAGAGAAAGCAGATTATACTTTACATAGAGCGAAAGCATCACCTCTATTTACTGTATGATGAAAATCTAACCTTTTGCCAAAGGCTTTAAAGCACGTGAATAACTGGAGTGTGACTTTGTGCAAAGAGCTGAAGTTCACTGACGCAAACATTTTCTGACACAGAAACACAGAAGACTCGCAAATGCTTAACTTTAATCTAAATCCTTTAAAAATTGCATTTCTCTTTTTTCACTAATAACGGGACAATTTCTTAAGTAGAATTACATTTACTTGAAACACATATCGAATCCATTTTCTGTATGTAGAGCTGCTTCAAATGAAGTGAGTGATTTAAATTCAGACCAATCTGACAAAACTTCACTGTGAGTTCTAATAGACTTGCAGACTAGGATGTAATTATAACTATGCATTTATATTTCCTCTCTTATTCCATTTAAGATTAAAACAGTATTTTCCTCTTGATATATACAGTAAATCACTTTGCTTTAAAACTTAAAATAACCTCCTTCCTTCAACTCTTTCCTAATCAAGTTTCTGCTCATTTATAGCATTTTGTATAAGTGTTCACATACTAGACCTTATGACATGAAGTAATGGTGGCTACTTGACAGGCTCTACTGATTATAGCTCAGCATGACTGTAATAATTGCTCAGGTTCCATAAGACTCCTACACCATTTCTGGCTGAATATTGCCACCACCGCTGATCTACACTAAACTCTCCCTTGATATTAAATATAACTGTCAGCTAAAAATTCAAAAATGCCTTAGACCTCTGAAGTCACTCTGAAAGGACACTTGCTGCAGAGAGACTCACTTCAAACATCATTTCATCCTCCTTAAATCAAATATAAGAGGAAATACAACTGGATCAGTGATGAACCAGTAATGAACTGACTTGGCCACTTCAGAAACGTCCCCCTTTAAATGAGGCCAATAGTTAGCACTACTACCTCCTTAATGGTGTTCTCCAAGAGCTGTATAAAACCAGCACTTGAATAGCTCAAATGAAAGGAATTTCTCTACTCTAGATCACATTTAGTGGCTTTAAGAGCTTTGCATCACGATTAAACACATCCACTATCAAATGTGCCGCTAGTAAGTAGCTTCACAAGGATCTTGAAACAGAGTTTGTTGATAGTTTATTACCCAAGTTTGACACTTGACACTTGACACTAAGATCCATCATAAGATCCTTAAGATCTTTAAAGCTGCTATAATCAATATGTAATATTAGCAACCGATCAAATGTATGTGACAGGGTCACTCGTAGTGACAAACCCGCAGAGAATTATCACCCAACTCTGCAGTTTCCTGTGCAGCGAGTGACTATTGGACCTACATTTGCCAGGGGCCCAGTAACACAATTCCAAATGAATGCTAATGTTGCGCCGCATCTGCTGGATGTGTAAATAGGCAGCTGTTTGCTAATAAGTTTGCCATATCAGCTTAAAAGATGATAATACAGTATGTAAGCATTCTATTTGGCCAAACAGATTTGTTATTGCATCTTTAAAGTTAAGGAACAATCTTGGACATGACTTCTTTATTAAAACAACAATGGTTTGTTTTACTGCCCCCAGTATTCTCTAACCTGTAGTATTAAACTGCATTTGCTGTTACCACCAGTAACTGGTGTCGCCAAATCAACCTGGACTGAAATCTTGGGCGCCCTGGTATTGTGCGCACCATGTATTAAGGCTGAGTCCTTATTGCAGCGGATCGGGTTCGATTCCAGCCCAGGGCCCTTTGCTACATGTAATCCCCCCTCTCTCCCCACTTCCCTGTCTTTCTTCAGCTATTCCTATCAACTAAAGGCAAAAAGCCTGAAAAAATAATCTTAACAAAACGGACTGAAATCTTAAGGATTGCCACTTTAAATACAAATTAAGTGGCATTGAAATAATATTCAGATATTGATCTTGGTGCTTTGTTCACATTGAATTTGATGAATGAAGAGATATATCTACTGTGCACCCACATTCATTCCAATAAATCCAGTTATTAAGGAACCATTTCACTTTTCAAAAGCATTTTAAACACATGCACAAACAGCCCCAGTGCATGCAGCATGTATAATTACAAGGTTTTTCTCACATCATGATGTTCCCAGCAACAACATTACTACATCAGCGAATGGAAATGGCTCAGGAAATAACCTGTCACAAACTGTAAATATGATTGGGCTTTCCTGATATCCAGTATTAACAGACACCTCCCAACCAATCACAAAGAATTATAACTGGAAATAACAGACAGCAGAAAGCATTATTCTGCCAGGAAACAAAGAATATTTAACAAAGATTTTGACTGTAGCATTGTAACAGCCCAGGAGCCCTTGTAACAGCTTCAGTCTAATCAGACATACATACAAACATGGACCTCCCATTTCCCATTGTTTGTCAGCCCACCTGTGAAAAACCATACAAGCTTTGGTAGGACTCTTCCTTCTATTCCCATGGCTTTCATTGACTGACACTTTCTGGAGGCCAGGCACGGTTCACTGTTGGCTGAGTCAAGCTGTGTTTTTGCTTCGTTTGGCATACCACTACTACTACCCCCAAAGCCACTACAAAGGAGGTTTGGAGGATCATTGTGGTTAATGGGTTAGACATGAAACAAGAAAGTCAAAAATTTCCACTTGATGTCACACCTGTAATTTCCTGCTACTCTTCACTGTGGTGTTTTAAGAAGGGACATGAACAGCTATGCAGTTTAGTATTTTAGAGTGATGCATTTATTGTATGTACTCAATAAGTAAACATTTAAACATGTCAACGGGTCAATTGAGAATGACTTCCGGATGGGAGCCGAAACGTCTTGATTCTGAAAACAGTGTCCAGATGACTACGACTGAAACCTTTTCTACGATATGTCAATGGGTCAAATTCCAGATTTTATTAAAAATGAGCATGGCAATACAAATACAAAACCCCCCACTAATAAACCAACAACGTATATATATATATATATATACGTTGTTGGTTTATTAGTGGGGGGGTTTGTATTTGTATCAGCAGCAGTGATCCTAGAGATGCTTGGCTACAAGAGCAACCATGGGAGCCATGAGAGACAATACCCACCATGGAAACGTCATTCGGGCTGGTGAAGCACTCGAAACTGCCAAACAAAGGCTCCAAGCCTTGGCCAGCCGCCTAAAGAGATACACGAGAGATAATGAAGCCAGAAGAATAAACCGGCTGTTCGCAACTCAACCTGCGAAAGTGTACGCTCAATGGCAGGGTAATAACAGCAGAGCAGACCCACCAAGGCTGGAAACGGAACAGTACTGGAAAAGTATATGGGAAAGGGAGGCATCACACAACAGCGATGCACAGTGGCTGGCCGCCCTGAGAAAGGACCACAGCAACCTCCCTGAACAGAATCCAGTCACCATCACAGCGGCAGACATCCAAGAAAGAGTCTCAGGTATGAAGAACTGGACAGCACCGGGCCCTGACAGGATCCACACCTACTGGTTAAAGAAGCTCACTGCACTCCATGAGCGCCTAGCAGCACAAATGAACCAGCTGCTAAGAGATGGGACGCACCCTGAATGGCTTACCGAAGGGCGCGCAATCCTGAAGGATCCCGCAAAGGGATAGTCCCATCCAACTATCGGCCAATAACCTGTCTCTCCACAACATGGAAGCTCATGTCAGGCATCATCGCGGCTAAGATAAGTGGACACATGGATCAATAAATGAGCAAAGCACAGAAGGGCATTGGCAGAGGAACTAGAGGAGCCAAACACCAACTCCTGGTTGGTGACAGAACAGTCACCCAAGACTGCAGAGCCCGACACACCAACCTGTGCACTGCCTGGATTGATTACAAGAAAGCATATGACTCAATGCACATTTTACATGGATCACTGAATGCTTAGAGATGTACAACATCAACAGGACTCTAAGACACTTCATTGCAAACTCGATGAGGCTGTGGAAAACCACCCTTGAGGCCAATGGCAAGCCACTTGCACAAGTATCCATCAAATGTGGCATATACCAAGGAGATGCTCTGTCCCCAATGCTGTTCTGCATAGGACTGAACCCCCTCAGCCAAATAATCAACAAGACTGGCTATGGATACCGACTCAGGAACGGGGCCACCATCAGTCACCTCCTCTACATGGATGACATCAAGCTATACGCTAAGAGCGAGCGGGACATCGACTCACTGATCCACACCACCAGGATCTACAGCTCTGACATTGGGATGTCATTCGGGCTTGAGAAGTGCAGTCGAATGGTGACAAAGAGAGGGAAGGTAGTCCACACAGAAGGGGTCTCACTCCCAGAAGGAACAATAGCAGACATTGAGGATGGTTACAAGTACCTTGGAATACCACAGGCAAATGGCAACCTCGAAGAGGCAACAAGGAAGACGACAACTGCCAAATACCTCCAACGAGTAAGGCAAGTCCTAAGAAGTCAGCTCAATGGCAAGAACAAGGCCCAGGCAATAAACAGCTACGCCCTGCCAGTGATCAGATACCCTGCGGGAATAATAAGGTGGCCAAAGGAAGAGATACAGACCACAGACGTTAGCCGTAAGGAAGGCGGGCGTGGACTAGTGAGTGTGAGAGCCACTATCCAGGATGAAACATCCAAGATCCACAAGTACATCCAAGATAAGGCCCCAACAGATGACGTGCTCAGGGAATGTCTCAGGCAATGGGGAACAGAGGAAGACGTGCTGGAGGAAGGACCATCATGGGAGGACAAACCCCTACACGGGATGTACCACCGCAACATAACTGAAGTGGCTGATATCAAGAAGTCCTACCAATGGCTAGAGCGGGCTGGATTGAAGGACAGCACAGAGGCACTCATCATGGCTGCACAGGAGCAGGCCCTGAGCACCAGAGCAATAGAGGCCCAGATCTACCACACCAGACAAGACCCAAGGTGTAGGCTGTGCAAAGAGGCCCCTGAGACAATCCAGCACATAACTGCAGGGTGTAAGATGCTGGCAGGAAAAGCATACATGGAGCGCCATAACCAAGTAGCTGGCATAGTGTACAGGAACATCTGCACTGAGTATGGACTGGAAACCCCGAGGTCAAAGTGGGAAACACTTCCAAAGGTGGTAGAGAATGACCGAGCCAAGATCCTGTGGGACTTCCAGATCCAGACTGACAGAATGGTAATGGCGAACCAGCCTGACATCGTGGTGGTTGACAAACAGCAGAGGAAAGCCGTTGTGGTTGACATGGCGATACCAAGCGATGGCAATATCAGGAAAAAGGAACATGAGAAACTAGAGAAGTACCAAGGTCTCAGAGAAGAGCTGGAGAAGGCCTGGAAGGTGAAGGCAACAGTGGTGCCCGTGGTCATCGGAGCACTCGGGGCAGTGACCCCCAAACTGGAGGAGTGGCTACAGCAGATCCCTGGAAGAACACCAGACATCTCAGTCCAGAAGAGTGCAGTACTGGGAACAGCAAAGATACTGCGCAGAACCCTCAAGCTCCCAGGCCTCTGGAAGAGGACCCGAGCTCGAAGGATGAGACCACCCGCGGAGGGTGAAGGATATATATATATATATATATATATATATATATATATAAAATTATTTTGTATTGTATTACACAATTTAATATCTTCATATTATTATTTTTAATTTATAAAATAAAATCTTGATTTATGCTTACTCTTGATTTTATTCTAATGTAACTCAACACAATTTTAAATAGCAACTGTTGCATAGCATATTGCATAGCATATTGTTGTTGTTTAATTGCTGTATTCTGCTTTACATTTTATAAATGCATGATATTTTATGAAGATAATGTACATAAGGTATATAGTACCACAAAAATAAACAAACAACCAAACAATAAAAAACAAAAACAAATTTAAATGCATGTGTTTTTGTACTATACTTAGTTTTTGACAAAATGTGTGTTATTACTTCTACCAGCGTGGTCTTGTTTTTGGTATTGTTTGTTTGTCTGTTAGGTAACAGGATGTCTTAATTATTTATTACTTAATTAGGGACATGTATTCCACGATCACTACTTGTATTTTTGATACTGATCGCAATTTCTAAACATTTTCTATCTATATGATTTAAAGAAGATATTTCTGGGAACTGTGCAGCCTTGGTGGAGGTACGCACGTTCTCTCTTTCCTGTTGCTGTGGACACGCTGTGACAGTCATTTTTAAGCATCAACTATGTTTTGTTGTTGGGAACAGGCAGTCCTAAAATGTGGCAGCATAATGTCAACCCCCTCCCCAACCACCTCTGCCCCTGTGGGGAAGTGAAGCACCATGTTGGAGAGGATGACATTTCATGGTCTAGTAGCATTATTGCAATATAAAAACAAAACACCCTTGACTTTTTGTGAGAGAGACGAAGGAGCCATAGAGAGATGGAGGCAGAAAGAAAGCCGGATGCTGTCTAAAGTTCTTAACACTACATAGAAAGGCAGTAAATATGGTAGGAAGAAATATGGTTGAACAAATAACAATAATCATGTAGTTGTTTGGGTGGGAGATAAAGTATTTGTCACCTGACAACCCATACAATGTATAAAGCAATCCATTACCACCAATTTGATGTTTATTAACTATGTAAGGATAATTCTAGTCCTGCATCTCCCTGTCTGGGTTAATTTCGCAATAATGACCAGCTCGCTGTACATTATCACACCACACCAAATATTGATTTAATTGATAAAAATGATTTTAAAACGATTTTTTGCCACAGGACTTCGCTCTGTGGATTGATATGATTGGACTCGAGAGTCTATGATCAGAACTGCGTCCATAGCAGTGGTCTGCTCTTCAGAAATAACAGATTGTAGAATGCTGTAATTGACCAATTAGAATCGAGTATTCAACAAAGCCGTGTAATAATATTAACTATTTATTATAACAATTTGCTTATTAACTATTATCATATTTGGTATATCATGAATAGTGACATTAAATGCAGCAAAGATACAAGCAGTGTAGTTTTCATAAATCATCTTACGTTTCAGCAAGCTATTTTTTCATTAATTAATTTAATGATAAACTGATGCTTAAAAGTAATTTAACTGGGAGGGAGAGAGAAAGAGAGAGAGAGAGTTGTTGGGCTGCATCTTAGGTATTCATATATTTATTTTATATTTATTCTTTGACATTTCCGGCTGCAACTCACAGCCAGATGACCTGTTAGAGCAGAATTTTGTTTTGTTTTGTTTGTAGGCCTGCTTGTTTGAACCCGTACAGTCTATTGTTTGAACCGACTGTCAGTTTGCACACACACACTGACACAGACAACACTAACATATTGGTTCCTCTCTTAGACAAAGAGAACATCAATCCGGCCTGCGCTTTGGTTGGTAAGTAAAAATATTGTAACTGAAATTGACAACAGACCAAATAACTTGAATGTGAATAACTGTTTAGCATCCTTAGACCTTTTCATTTTGTTTAGAAAAATGCCATACACACATGATTTTTACACTAGGTGATGCTTCATTTTATGTACTGTGCTGTAAAGACTATTGCATATCCATATCCAAGTCCTGAGAGGCAATAAGATAAGATACTGAAGGGATACAATTTTCCCTTGTTGACACCAAAGAGAAACACCAACTGAGTTTCTTAAGCAACTTAAATTCATTTATTTAAGACATTTTAACTTCCTGAAAAATCCAGAATCTTGAATGAGACTTAACAAAGGATGGCTAATAAATAAGGAAATAAATTGTCCACCCTGAAAAGGACTTGGGATTTAAATGAGCTGTGCGGTTGATTTTCTGACGTGAACCGAAAATCTCTCTTTCTTTCTCTCTCCCTCACCCCCCTCACCCTCCTTCCACTCCTCCCGACCTCCTCCTTCCAATCTCTAACTGCAAAACATCACTGTTCGGGACTCTGTGGCAACTCACCAGTAAGTTCACACACATGAATGAAATGTTACTAATATTACCACAGTGTGCCATGAAAATTTCTTATACACAGTTAATAAAGTGGTAGTGAAACGCTGAGACTTCTAAAACAGCCGCACTGAGTAGATACATTTCATGACACCAGTGTGTTTCATAAAAAACTAGCAACAACTGGAAATGCAGTATTAATTTGGGTATTTGGTGGTGATTATGACTTTACACTCTGTTCATGTGAAGACATTAAAAGCACCTTAATGACATTTTAGCTTTGGATAGAAGTTGCTTAGTTGGATTTCTTCTTTCGTTGTCTTTGAAATTTTGAAAACTTTGCTGAGTGTAAACAAGTGTAAAAGTAATACCATTCTCCCTGATTCACATATAATTGTACCTAATTCTCCCTGATTCACATATAATTGTACCTAATCTATAAGCATTCACATTGTTTGAATCAATAAGTGTATATAATATAAGTGCTTTGTTGTTTAAACCTTTATTTACTGTAATAAATCAACTATCAGCAGTAAGGAGAAACTATTCTTTGATTCAGATTTTTATATATAAACCCAAATATATTAAGACGGTTTAATATATGTCATAATAGGTTGCACACTCACGCTCCAATCAGCATGATGACTTTGAATCAGAGCGTGATTGAGTGTGCGACCTATTCTGTCATGCAGCATTCCAGAGATGCAGGTTGCAGTGTTGAAGTTGTTCAATATTGTACTACAGTCAGGATACTTTCCCGACATCTGGTGCAAAGGGCTTATTTCCCCCATCCATAAGAGTGGGGACAAGTCAGACCCTGGTAACTACAGTGTCAGCAGTTGTCTAGGTAAACTATTCTGTAGTATTCTAAACAAAAGAATACTAGATTTCCTTGTAGAACACTCCATCTTGAGTAAAAATCTAATTGGTTTCCTCCAAAAACACAGCACCACTGACCATGTGTACACCCTTAACAAATGTTATGAAGGGCTCTATTACAGACTTCTACATTGTGGTATAGGGGGCAAAATGTATGATCAGGTTAAATCAATGTATTTGGAAAATAGGTGTGCTGTTAAAATTGGAGACAAACAAACTGAATTCTTCACCCAGAGAAGAGGTGTTCGTCAGGGCTGCTATTTAAGCCTGACTTTAGTTAATGTATATATAAATGAACTTACTATACAGTTGGATCAATGTGCTGCTCCTAGATAGAGAGGTGAAGTCTCTGTTTTACACTGATGACCTTGTTCCACTGTCTCCTACTGAACAAGGACTGCAGCAACAGCTGGACAGAGTAGAAAAGTACTGTCAGAACTGGACCCTGGCAATAAATATGAAGAAAACTAATGCCATGATTTTCAAAAATGCCCTAGATGTCAGGAGAACAAATACCAGTTTACCATAAATAATCACATCATTGAACACAGTATGAGTTATACCTACCTTGGTATAACCAGCAACAGCACCAGGGAGTTTCAACATGGCTGTGAATGCACTAAAAGAAAAAGCTTGAAGATCTCTAAATGCAATTAGGAGAACATTTTATAATTTCCAAATTCCAATTATAATTTGGCTTAAAATATTTCATAGTGTCATCCATCCCATTGCACTGTATGGTAGTGAAGTATGGGGTCCACTCAACATAGCTATAGCCGTTGGGACAAACATCCAACAGAATCGTTACATGCAGAATTCTGCAGATACATTTTACACATACACAGAAAAGCACCAACAAATGCATGTAGAGCAGAATTAGGCAGATACCCACTGATAATTAACATTCAGAAGAAAGCGCTCATATTTTTAAATCACATTAAATCCAGCCCCCTAGACACCCTCCATTCCAAAGCCCTCCAAATCCAAGAGCTGAGCCCAGAAAAGAGTCCCCTATGTCAGCTGGTGATGAGACTAACTGCCCCTTCTCAGACACACTCTGACCAGTCTCACAACAACACTGCTTTCCAAACACCAATCAGAGTAAAACAAATTATAACCCAATGTAAAGAAACCTATTTGGAACATTGGAAAGAAGAAACTAAAAGCCAAAGTAGATCAGAATGTTATCTGGCCCTAAAAAGAGATTATGAATTGGCAGAATATCTCTCTGCTGTCAGAGATAGAAAGCAGAGACAGATCCTAACCAAGTATAGGCTCAGTGATCACAAACTGGCAATCAAAAAAGGAAGACACCATAAATCATGGCAACCAAAAGAAAACAGAATATGTGGTCACTGTTCGACAGGTTGAGACAGAGATGCACTTCCTCCTACAATGTACAACATTCAATAAAATAAGTAACATTTACTTTAACAAGTTCAATTCTGTAATCTCAGATCTCAAAGCTAAATGAGCTCTCAAAATGAAAAATACTCCTAGGTGTTATTTAGGTTGTTATTTATTGGCATGTTTCCCATGCCAATAAAGCCCAAGTGAACTGAATTGAGAGAGAGAGAGAGAGAGAGAGAGAGAGAGAGAGAGAGAGAGAGAGAGAGAGAGAGAGAGAGAGAGAGCATGCAATTACAGACAGAAGGAGGGAAGTAAAAACTGAAACTTTTGCAATTAATTTATCAGTGAAGTGTGGAAATATACTGCAGACTTGGTTTGTGTTGTAATTAATTGTGTTTGATGTGAAATAGCTTCAATGTTAGATAGCTTAACTACTTTTTAATGCTAAGCTAAGCTAACTGTTCCCTGGCTGTAGCTTCATATTTAACGGACAGACATGAGAGTGGTATCAATCCTCTTACCTAACTGGCAAGAAAGCGAATAAGAGTATTTCCTAAAATATTAAAACATTCCTTTAAAGAGGACCAGTGAGGAAAAGTGAACTTAAAAAAAACTATGATGTCATTAAAAAAATTAAACATGTAGAAAAACATGGGTAGAAAAGAGAAACTGTTGTTTATTAACCAAAGCCAGCCAGACCGCATTCTTCCCAGTAACTAGACTGCCCAGCTCTCTGCCTCTGTGGTAGAAACGATTTATGACTGTGGCATTGAAGTGGGTGGCACAGCATGGTGGCAGATGTAGAGCGTTTAATTTAGGCTAGCCAGATCAAAGTATCAGCAGAAGCACAGAAAGGTGTGGAAAAGTACAATAAAAAGAATGGTCTGGGTGTTTGTTCTCATGATTTTACTGAAAGAAGTGTAGGACGCTGGAAATATATCTTTCCAGCCAATTGAGCTAAGCCATTGGGAGACAGTCTGGGGTTGGTTGCTCTCACTTCCTCTTGATAATGGAAAAACCCACACTGAGCGTCAAGATAAAGAATGGGGAGCAGAATTCACATACTGTATCTCAATTCCCATTGGAACTGGGCCCCAGTGCGCATGAGGCACATTTTGGTCCATGCATAACTATTCATTTTCAGATAATGTAATAATTTAATTTACAATTCTTTTGAAAGAGTGTCAGCTATTTTAAAGCTCATTTGATTTTTCAGCAAATCCTCATTAGCTGCATGCTCTCATTGCCACTTGTCTTCAAAGCAAACTGACTGAAACATTGTAATGCCAGTGCCAGTGTTTCCCTTGAATGAGAAAGAGGATGGCTTCAATCTTCCACACGCTGTCAAGAGAAAGAGGGAAGGATTCCTCAGGGAGTTCAATGCATTACTCCAGTCAATATATTGATGTATGTTTGAGACTGATCCAAGGGTAAAATCCCCTCAGAGACAAAGGTAAGAAAAGAGGGAGAGATGGTGATGTTTATATTCATTTGTCCTCTACTTTGCGAGACGTGCGCACTTCCTCTCACCCGTTCATGAATAATAAATGCTCACAGAGCCTAAACTGACCTCTTTGCTATTACATCAGATGATGGATTTGTTTGAAAACCACTTGACCTTGTCTTAAACATCATCATTTTGCTGTGTCATTGACACTTACATGTACACGTACAAGGTTGCCAAGTCACCAACCTGGCACCAGCAGCTAAATTGCTGCACAGAAATGCCTATTTGGAGATTTGGCTTCAGGGACTGTTAGTCTTGCAGGTCAAACAGACATTCAATCATAACCTTTCTGTCTCATTTGTTTACTTTGTGCCAAATGTCACACTTTGTTTACAGTAATTTAACTGAAGATGTCTTAATTATATCTCAAATATCACTTCACCAATCTTTGTTTGTATCTAAGTAACTAAAATCTGATGGCAGCTAATTAAAATTAAATTAATGCAATTTTCTAATTTCATTGTTAACTGACTTTTTCCCCAGTGCTGCAACTTGTAGTTATTAAACCTGCTGTGTGCGTGTAGGTGTGTGTATAGAAAGCATCAACAGTTGCTGTATGCTACTTTGATGTATGCCATCTTAAAGAAAAAAGCATCTGCACACTGGCTCCACGAGCGCCTAACAGCACAAATGAACGATGAATGATGAGTGATGGGAATGATGGGACCCACCCTGAATGGCTTACCGAAGGGCATACAATCCTGATCCTGAAGGATCATGCAAAGGGTACAGTCCCATCCAACTATCGACCAATAACCTGTCTCCCCACAACATGGAAGCTCATGTCAGGCATCATCGCTGCTAAGATAAGTTGACACATATATTGATCCATGTGTCAACTTATCTTAGCTGCATAGGTCTGAACCCCCTCAGCCAAATAATCAACAAGACTGGCTATAATATGGGGCCACCATCAGTCACCTCCTCTACATGGATGACATCAAGCATATACGTCATATACGCTAAGAGCAAGCGGGACATCAACTCACTGATCCACACCACCAGGATCTACAGCTCTGACATTGGGATGTCATTCGGGCTTGAGAAGTGCAGTTGAATGGTGACAAAGAGAAGGAAGGTAGTCCACACAGAAGGGGTCTCACTCCCAGAAGGAACAATAGCAGACATTGAGAATGGCTACAAGTACCTTGGAATACCACAGGCAAATGGCAACCTCGAAGAGGTAACAAGGAAAACAGCAACTGCCAAATACCTCCAACGAGTAAGGCAAGTCCTAAGAAGAAGAACAAGGCCCAGGCAATAAACAGCTACGCCCTACCAGTGGTCAGATACCCTGCGGGAATAATAAGGTGGCCAATTGAGCTATCCAGCCGCGTATATACTGTATATATGATTAGACACATGCACCCAGTCAATAGTGTCACTACTATATAACACTGCACACATGTGAGTGTTTATTTGCAGTCTGATGGTCCATATTCAGTTACTACCTTTGCAAAATTGCAGACATATAAATATACAATTTTATAATTAACATACAATGCACTAAATAAACAGATGCGCTAATCTGCAGACCCCTGCAATGATCCAAATTAATAGAAAATATAAGAACTACCCCCTATCTATCTCACCGGGATCCTGAATAAGCCCTTAAAATGGAGATTTTTTTCAATTGTATGATTTTTGTCTGAAATAAATAAGCTCATAACTGTAACATACATTGAATTACCAAAAAAAGACTGAGAGCTGAGCAATTGGAAAGCATGGTCACTGAAAATTCTTATATGTGGATTAACTTTTAGTGACCGGACAGTGTAACCGAACTGGATACGTATGATATAGGTGTCAGGTTGTTTGCAGTTCTAAATGATTAATGTGGCAAACTTTAAGCATGGACAGTAACAGTGAGACTTATAGTAGCTAAAATTCTTGGAGCTAGTCTTATTTGGTTAACCAGCATTACAAATAACAACAAAAACATGAACAGCTTCTCGGTGAGAACCTCCCAAATGTAATTACAGTATGTTCTATATTTGTGTGAATCTGAACGTCCAACTAGTAACCTTAGCTATAGTGGTGCTGGCAGCCTGCTGGTCTGAGGGACTGCTGCAGTGAAAATGTGAGAGGATCGGTGAGGACATGTGAACTGAAAATAAAGAGATGAGGGGAAATCTTAGGTAAGAGTGTAAGAGGGAAAGAGAGACAGCGAAAGAGAGCTAAAGTGTCTGTGACAGAGGGAGTGGAAGAGAGAGGCAGCCTGTATGTGTGTGTGTGACAGACCGACCGCTCCGTAATCCCGTATCGCCGCTGGAAAGTCAGTTTTAATAATATTGTGTAGCAGGAAGCAGTGCTCTTCTCTATTATTACAGACTGAGTATGTTCAAGATTTTAGAGCAATCAGTCCAATTTCTCTTTCTCTCTCGATTTCAAAGTTTATCAGGATTTTAAAACTCCTGTCTCAGCCTTGTGAACCCCTTCCTGTCTAGCTAGCAAACAAAATGCCATAGCCCTCCCACAATTATTCCTTACTTTAACGCCCAGATTTATCCCTGGTTATCCCCTCCTGACAATCACAGGTCAAATAAGGTCCTGGTCTTCATCAGTGTTGTATTCAGCACAGAATATAATACAATGTGAGTGGTTTAAAATCTGATTCCTCCTCACTGGGGCTTTTTGCAAGAATCTGGACAGTTACAGTATCACCTGGGAGAAAAAAAGGAAAGAACTTTTGACCAAAGCTGGTGTGACCTATCATGCAGACTTGATGGACAGCTGAGGTGAAAGAAAGCCTAGTAGAGAAGTGGCAAGAATGTGGAGACAGACAGACTGAGAGAGAGAGTGTCTGTGAGAGAGAAAGAGGCTGACAGAGATTAAGAGATGAGCGTGTACATGACAGAGAAAGCTAAATGTGATACACCTCTGGCAAGATCTTAATAATGTGTAGTGTGTCATGCACTGTTATTTTTCTAATCTTGTATGAGTATGTTTGTGATTAGATAGCAGATACTGTGAAATTGTGTGTGATGCATCCTGATTTCAAACTTGGTAAGACTTAGACTTGTGCATAAATGCAAAGACCTGCAGGGAATAATTAAGCCTGTTGTGGGATTGTGTCTGTATAAAGTATAAAGATTTCCTGTGTAGGTATAGGTAATTTTGTAAAGTCTTTAGGAAAATGACAGAGATGGTAAATGCTTGTGTCTCCTGTTCTGACAAACAGTCATTTCTTCAGATAGTTAAGTGTTTAAAACCTTAATTTCTGGAGCCACATGTATGTCTTCTGGCAAAAAATAATAATAAAATGTTGTGATGCTGCAACTTGCAGCCGTAAATCCAGAAGACACAAGAGTATCACCTGCAAATACCAGACTTGTTAGTAATACCTGTGGGTGAGATGAAATGCATGAGATAACAGAATATGGTTGAACAACAAAAGGTATTCAGAGAGAGCTAACTCATAACATTGTCATTTAATATAGTCTGCAGAGACACTTTCAGTACCACCTGACAATGTGGAATACAGATGATTTCATCTGGTTAATTCAAAGCTTCAACAAAATGATACAGTAGAATGTGATTATTAGAGCAGTCTTCAGGGGTCAGGGGTTTAGAGTTATTTTAAAACGAGCACTTTAGTTAGCAAAAATAATTCAATTTCTCTCTGACAACTGAAAATCTGAATTTAAGAAGTAGGTTCATATTTTACTATTACTACTAATAAATTCCAATATGCAGTCTGCTATGTTACATTGTATGGAAAAGACTGAATCAGAAAGTTGAAAGATATGTTAGTGGGTTGTATTTGTGTGTTAGTTAGCATGACATCTCAAACACAAACCTAGGTGTACATTTATAGGGAGACCGGGTGCTATGTCACCCCTAACGATTTCCTATAAATTATTCATTCCCTTAGTTACTGATGAAGTGTCTCCCATGAAATAGAGAAAAACTGTGGCTCACACATCATATTCATTGGCACTTGACAAATGCAATTAAAGTTACTTTCAGTTGTTTTTGTTACTCCTGTGTGAATGCATTCACCTTGTATGTGTTTGATTTTGTTTGTCCCTGCTGGGATTTGATTCCACATTTATGTATTCTTAATTGGCGATTGTCTGTGGTGTACTTCTACTTCTAATGAACAGATACAACCAGAGGGAGTACATCAGACTGCAGGAGGAATTTGCAGAACATTAATTAACTAATAAACTTTCTAAAATGTCTAAACTGCATACTGTACAGACATTCTAACCAGGTTTTGTACCTGAAGCATTATAACACTGTTCTGAGTTCTGTTCTAATATTATGATCCAGTTAATTCAGCTCATCTTTACTCAATATGTAGCATGTCTTTGTGTAGCTTGCTGGGCTACAGCAGCTCTCACACAAGAAGAGGGTTTGGATAAGAGGGGGGTTTGGTAACAAAAATGTTTTGGGTTTCTATCTGCATCATTAACTTCATCAGCATCTCAACTTGACAGTTCATGCACTATTACTTTATACCATATTTTTATCATCAACTGGTAAACCCACTTTGTACTTCACACTTATTTTAATTTTATACTTATACCCACTTGGTACTTCATTTATCTGACCTGTAATATAGTGTATTATAGTTTTTGCTGTAACAAAAGAGTTTCCCCTCTGGGATCAATAAAGTATTTCTGATTCTGATTAAATATATAATTTATCTTTTTTGGTTGCTGACATGTGTATTTCATATAAATTCCCACAATTGTTGCATGTAATGTGCATTTGCAACCACTTTCATGCTAAATTTGATGGCATTTCACCAATAAGTGGCAATGCAAAAGGCTGTATAAAGTGGAAAACACAGTGGCACAGCATGTGACGTCAAGTGCCGCCCCTAGCACTAATAGGTCAACAACTTTCTCTGCTCATCCATTGATCTACACCATAGACTGTATATGTATATATTATATATAGTCAATGATCTACACACACGAGAGATAGCAACAGCAAGAGGTGAGGACAGCAAATCGAGCTGCCACAGGAGCTGGGATGTATAAGTAAGGAGCAAGTGGAGTTTATTTATTTATCAAATTTTTACCTTGTAGATAGAAATAGTTAAAACTACAGTGAAAAGCAGGCAACAAACTAGTAAATAACCTCTGTCAATGTGAGAACATAAAAAATGGGAGAGATGTATGAAAGAAAAAAGTAAAATGTAAGAACAGAGAATAGTATGCAGTTGGTATGATCAGCTTCCGTCAGACAAACATCAGCGAAACAACTGAAAAACACAGACACTACGTTAGAGCTCTACATGGATCGTGGCCATTTCAGAAACAGTTTTTGGCTAGTGGAGCAGTTCAACCAACTCGGTCAGGTTGTGCAACGCTGCTAAAGCTGACACATGTTCAAGTTGAAGTTCCTTGGTGAGCAGATCAATATGTGCCATTTCCCCACTGTGAACTCATAGTTTGGAGGCTCATGTTTGCAAAACCACTACAAAGTAACAGAAAGAAAGTGTGGGGTGTTCAAAAAAGGCTCCCTATGTGATCCTGACTGCAAGAATGTCTGCTCAGCACTGCCAAGGCCACCACTCATTTCGTTCAGATGGCCAAATCAATATAAATTTCATACATTGTGTCACCACCATCAGTAAGCCTATCAACATTTTTCAACCCCTTATGTAATGTGTATGTCAGTCATATGTGTGTTGCTTAGTTTCAAATTATGCTTTTCCTTGAATTTGTAAATTGAATTGTTACTTAAGAGTCAATGCACTTTCACAAGCAACTTCTCCTAGAAATGATGCTTATACAACTAAGCTGGGGAAAAAAAATTTGTTTTGAGAGAAATGTAATGCGACCTAAATTATGTTTTTTCTAACTTTACAGCAAGAACACAAAAATTTTAATGTTTGAATATTCTTGACAGAGGGTTAGGAGACACTATTTCCCCACCTACTGCTGAAGAAAAACAGTCCAAAAATTGGAAAGAGACTGACATGACCAAAACATTTCCCAGGCAGTTTTGGTTTTATCTCAGGTATAAGGGTTTTTGACTGTTTTGACTAATGTGAGCTATTTTGGATATTGCACCCTTATTATAAGGGTTAACATTGAGAACTAAGTATGTTAGTTCTTTAAGGGAAGGACTGGGATAGCATGAAAAATATTTGGTGGCAAAGCTGTAGACCTGAAGATATCTAAAGTAACAAGACTTTGGTAAACTGTGGTCCTGGCACAGAGAATAATACAATTAAAAAGATCATCAAAGAAAACCAAACCACTTCTGCGTCAGACCGTAAACACCAAGTCTAGTTGAGATGGTTAAACATTATTGGAGAAAATCTATTTATGTTGAATTATGTTTTTTGACAACATAATTAGGAAACATGTTTAATGACTATATCAGGTACCAAATTGTTCTTATAGAACGTATAGCAAAATGGTTACTGAGAACTTATTTAAATTTTTTCCAACAAAATACCGCTCTTGTAGTACACTGTCCTCTCGTCTTAAATGTTGATAATCACGTTGTGTGGATTTTTTTTCCTTATTAAACCAAGACTATGATCTTTCTGTAACCATAACCAAGTGCTGCTAGTTTTTACACATAACCATAAAAAAGTTTAAAAAGACTATAGTCACCACAAGCGATATTGTATTGCAAGATAGATATTTTGGCAGAAACAAATGTGAACATTTTACTGATACGTTCAGTATCAACATTTTTGTGACTTGCCAGATATGTTAACTAACCACATTTCCTTATTATGTAGATAAAAAAAAGGTAATCTGGCTGGCATTACGTTTCCTTCAAAACATATTTCCTGTTGCAAATTAGTTGTATATAAATGTAACTTCTAGGAGACAGGGTTGCTACAACTCATGCTCTGTAAAATTGTTGCACACCCCATGCTCAAAATAACATTAACACTGAACCATGGGTGCTGGAAGTAGGGGGTCCAATGGGCCATTGCCCTTTATGCCACTGTCCCACATTCTTTCGTCGCAAATCACTGTATCCTCGCAAATGCACCTATGTTGCAACACATTTTAATCCAATCAAAGAGTGATGTGACTCTACTTTGCCATCACCATCTGCCATTGTTATTTCCTGGCTAACGCCGACTCCGGTAACAGGAACATGTGGAAAGTACGAGCAAAGCATGCCAATTTCTCTGTTGTTGGAGTGCAAGAATCAACACAAAAGTCATCATCTACTCCCACCATCCAAGGAAGTGAAGACCTAGTGGATTAACTATATTTTTGATGGAAATGTCCCCACAACAGGACAACTCATGTGTAAGCTAATCATTTTACTTCGGACTACTTTCTCAACACGGACCAGTACAAAGCAGGATTCGTTTTAAAACTGAAGCTCAAGGATGGATCGATACTGACTTTAAACTTGGAACCTGTAAGTTTTGCCATTTAATGTTGCTTTACTGTTTATTTTGCAGGCTAGCCTGTTGAACTTGGCGTTAGCACAAGGCTTCATTCAGACAAAATCAGGCATTGCCGCAATTAGCAACAGGTTTGTGCAGCGGTGTGGCCGTGTTTATTTGTGCTTTAGAACATAACTACTGTGAAACAATCAGAAAATAACATTTTTATTTCTCTGATTGACTGGCTTACCGGGAACCGGTGCTCCCTCTCCTCATTCACTCTTTAGGTTGCTCGATCACCTCTCTCTCTCTCTCTCTCTCTCTCTCTCTCTCTCTCTCTCTCTCTCTCTCTCTCTCTCTCTCTCTCTCTCTCTCTCTCTCTCTCTCTCTCTCTCTCTAAATCAAGTGAGGACATAACCGATATTTTCACCTCAGAGCCTGATTTGGTCTGAAACTATGGCTTTAGCGTCTATTGTACACATGCTGGAGCAGTGTTGGAGTATTAAATACTGAGGGACAGTCAAGAGAAATTTTGTGAACGTTAAGCCTCCATTTGAAGACAGTTACCAGAGTAGTAGGTTGCGCCTTACATTGAACATGACTCTAGGCAGTAAATACTTCCTTCAAAACGTATTTGGCAAAACAAATGAATAGTATGTAATAGTAATTTCTAGAAGACAGGGTTGTGTCAAGCAGGTTTACATTATTTTGGCTAATAAATGCACATTTATTTCTAAATTACACCTATAGTTTATTTATTTATTTTACTCCTGTAACAAGAAGCAAGGCAAACTGCTGTGTGGAAACAGATAAATTAACTGTTAGCAGTGGTTTATCATGCCATGTGTGTACAACAAGGCCCATGTGTCCTTCAGATTTTCTTCCAACCAAACATTTCTGTAGGTGATTTCGCTGAGGAGATGTCCTCTGTGGTTGAAGGTATTTTAAATAGCTGCAGAAGTGTTTGGTTGAAATGACAACCTGCATGCATGTCCCTCGATGCTTCATGGTTTGAGAGGCAGTGGCGTAGAACAATGAAAGGCTATACCTCTCTGTGTTCCAACACACCCCGAGCTGCCAGATTAAATCAAAGAGCAACAATGTTCAAAGAAAGGGCACGCCCCAGTCAAACCAATCCATCATCTGATGCAACAATTGAAGTCAGGTTTATGTTGGCTAAACATTTATTATTCATGCCCCATTCATAAGGAAGGCAAGTGAAGGGGAAATAAACATAAATCTTTAAATTTTTTCAGTTTATTTCTTTCGTAGGGAGAAAGATATCCCCCCCATCTCTCCCTCACACACACAGACACAAAGACACAACACACATACTCTCTCTCTCTCTCTCTCTCTCTCTCCATGAAGCAGTCTTAGGATTCATCTGTATATTGACCTGCAGAGCAAACCCCCTTAGTAATTGTTCCTGCTTCCTTCTCTTTCTGAGCAGTCTAATGATAATGACAACTCAAACAAGATGAGTTGTTATTATGAACAAGATTATGTTATTATGAATTTCTCTTACACTGTTAAATAGTTGTTGCATTGTAACAGTTAAACTAACGCTGCATTTCATTATTCTTGACTTTGACAGCAATAATTTAAACATGATGATGATGATGATGATGATTAAATATATGAATTCAAGGCAGATGTGTTGTTCCTGCCTTTGGGATAGATCCTGCTTTGGTCCTTATTATGTACTAACGAAGCATCTGGTTTGGATCTTATTTCAGTCACATTCTTGAGGGATAGTGCCACCGTCATTTGTGGTTTCACTAACCATAATCTCAGACTATCCATATATCAGGGTAAATTCCCAAAGTGAAATGAAAAGGTCTGGAGTTATCCCACTGTTTCAGAAGAATATAGATCATTGTCTTGTGTAGCTTTATGATGTTTTTTATATATATTAGTTCAATGGTGCTTTGACCCGAGGAAAGAGGTTTCAGTAAATGTTTTAATATAAAAGTAAAGAAAAATCAAATCAAATGATATGTCTGCATTGATTTTAATAATTTTGGTTAGTGTTTGTCAGGTTGAAGAATATTTACTTCAGGAGGTCTTTCTTAAGACTTTAAATTTAAAGTTATCCCACTGATACTTTATAGTGTATGGTGTTGCCTGACTGGTAGAAAGCATTCAACACAGTGGACCATTCAATACCAAAGTGTATGATTTTGAAGGCACCAAACCAGAACCTGCGTGGTGCCACAAGGCTCCATTTCAGGTCCTCATCTTTTTCTCAACTATTTTTATGATAGACTGGCTGCTGCAATGGGTGAGCCAAAATGTAGAAAAATGTAGTTGTTTTCTGGACCGTTAATGAAAAAGTCACCAACTAGTGAAAGTGGTATTTACCCGTATTTTTTTGATGTATGAGGCTGGGATGTAGCCAGTGTCCCCTGAGCTGCAGCGGGTCCCCAGCCACCAGTGTTATTTGCTCCTCTCCAGGAGAAGCTTTCTCCAGCCGTGAAGTGCAGCAAGTTATGCTCCGCAGATTGGAAGGCATACCAAGGGTGCAATACTCTAATACTTGGGAAAACTTTACAGATTTGGCTGCTTTCACGTGTTGTGCTTCTAGCTTGATGAACTCTTTCTCTGAGCTAAAAACCGTACATAGATCTTCCACACGTAAGAAGATCATCATTCACAATGAATGTTTCTGTACAGTACATTTATTTTTAAAGTTTTGAGTTACTGATGTATGTTCTTGTAGTTGCCTGAAGAGACTCTGGAAATACCGTTTTAGTTTGAGGGGAAATGCCCATTATAAAAGGCCAGGATGATCAAATGTCTGAAATGTGGGTTTTTGGCAAAAATAATATGGAAGTGGTTTAGTCTTATTCACCACACAGTAGGCCAGTTTTGGCAACATGAATAATATGTATGCTTTAAGTTTGTTATTAGTGAGTTGATGTGATTTGGATGTGTAGCAAGCATTAGTTATCGTTACAAAATACTACTGCACAAATATGCACATACTAACACTCAAATCAATCAATTAAGGTGCACAGGAATGAGTAGCATATTAAAAACAAAACAAGCTTAAGCAACTAACTGTGCCCTATTATGTACTGATTCTGTGTTTATTGTTATTAGGGGATTTTATTATATGTCAACTTTGTTAAGTAGTCAGTGAAATAATTTCAAGCTGTTTATTTTCTGCCAAAGCAACTGAATAAAGCCACTGATAAAGTATCTCACACAACAGTGGTGTACATAACAGACAGTGTTGATTTGTCACTCGCATTATGCCACATTAGCCAGACTGAAACAATGACAAAAGAGCTAAATGAGAGGGAGAGAGATGGGATTAAAAGGAAAGTTACTGGAACAGATTTAACAAGTGATGTATCATTAATCTCAACCTGCTCTCACATCTCTGTTTCCTGTTGACACATGTCACTCTTTAATCTGGAAGGACCAAATTAAAAGCGCATGTCCCACTAAGGTCTGTGCCACCCAAACTCTTTACCGCAGTCACCGTCTCTTCCGATACAGAAAGAGGTGGGAACTAGGGATCCTGGCAGCATGTGCTCTGCAGATTTTGTTTTCGTTATTTGTAAGAGAAACAACCCAAACAGTAACTATTACTTAATTAATGCATCAGAGACTTGACTTAAGAGAGCATTTAAAGACCCAGTCATGTTTTCTTTCACAGTGTTTCATAAGAGAATGTGATCTATGTCAGATTATAGCACAAAATCCAGTAGATCTGAAACAATTAATTACATAAGAATAAGTGTTAAAGTTTCACAATCTCAACACTGAGCTACTCATATGCTCTAAAACAATTTTCTAGAAGAGAAACATCTTGTGTTGATTTTCTCTCAGACATTTCCAATATTCTGTGGGGAAACATGCAGCTTTTAAATCAGTGATTGGACAAATCTCTACTGTACATGTGCATCTACCAGAAGTTGTTTATTCTTGTGAGTGGTTCTCAAATAACGTGCCCACAGCTTCCACTTCTTTAGAGAATTGTCTGTCAATAATAATAATCGCCAATTACTAGTATATGTTAAACTTTCTGAGAGAAGATTTGAAATGTAAACTGTACTGTAATTTTTATTTTTGCTAAACCTCTTATGCTTAAATTTTATTTAAACCAGTATAATCCAGGAAATAGTGGCATAATAATTTTTGAGCAGACTTCATCTTTACTCTTATACCTTAAATGCCCTTAATGCATTTAATGAGACACTCATTCCAGAAGCAGCTGTGTGTTAAAGATCTTTTCACACCCTGTATCGTCAGCTAGCTCCTTCCTTATCAGTGTACTTTATCCACATCTGCCAGCCTGAAGATAAGAATTGTCATTTTCAGCCCATTAGAGGTCTTGACACTACCTGCCTGATGGGAGCCGCTTGTTGGCCAGACATTACCTCACGGCTACTATGTGTTTGGTGAGTGACCTTCATTAAGATCTTACAGCTAAACAGTCACTGTATGTACTGCATTTATACATTTAAAATGACATTACTTTTGTACAGCAAAGCGAAAATCTCAATGATTTAGCCTAATTATTTCCTTAAGATGAAACTATGCTGTGAAAGTTGCTAAAAGATATTCATCACTGTTAAAGGTCACGCAAGAAGACACCATTCTGCCAAGATGAAATCTAATTTATTACATTCTGCAACATAATAGATGATATCAAGTTGAAAATTGAGTGTTAGCTGTAATGTGCAACTTGTTCTTAATTTATCATGATTCCTTCATTATGCCAAACATCCCTCTCTAATTTGATTTACCTGATCCGTCAATTCAGGATGCAACAAAACTGACCCATGCCTTCATCTTCTCATGATTGAATTACTGTAACTCCCTGCTCACTGGCCTGCCAAAGACATTTTTCACAAGTTTCGCGGCCACCATAATTTCTCCTACACGCTTTTATTATATCTTATATCTTAATATCTTTTGTTGACTCTCATAATGACTTTGCATGTTTTATTTCTTCGTGTACCTCAACGTGATATTTAATATTTTGTATGTGTTTTTCTTGTTTTGCATTGCTTTTTGTTTTTTGTTTTTTTGTGTGAAGCTTTGAGCTGCATTTTATGTATGAAATGTGCTATATAATAAAATGTATTATTATATTATGACAGTAGGCTAGATATTAATTATACATATAAATGTCAATATCAATAGCAAAGTAAGCAAAGTTGAATGTGAAATGAAAACATCAATAAAACTACACAAGCCTAGGCACAGAGGTGCTATGAGCTAAATTCTAACATCAACATGCAAATATGCACATAGTGACAGTGCTAGCATGCTGATGTTTAGATGGTAATATTTATCAGGTTCACTTAGTTTGGCATGTTAGTATGCTAACATTCGCTAATTAGCACTTAACACAGTAAAGTACAGCTGAGGCTGATGGGAATGCCCTTAGTTTTGCTGGGCAAATGGAAATGACCTGTTGGTGGTGCTGGAGGAAAAGTCAGGGGATGACCAAAGTCAGCAGGGTTTCTTTGTTTGGGGGCCATAAATGTCTCTACTAAATTCCATTGCCCATCCAACAGACTGACACCGAGCACAGCTCTATGAAGAGATATCAGAGTAGCCGTCTGAAAGTGAAACGCTGCACAGTTCTTTGTTTGTCATCAATTTGATATGTTTTAGTTAACTAACACCACAGCTCATTTTTGCCAAAATGAGAGACAATGTTGTCCTGCACTCTAAATTAGCTTATCACAAAGTGCATCATTGAAAATGAATTAGAAAATGTGGAAAAGGTGACTGGAAAGCCTTAGGTATGAATGTTCTGTCACATGGGTCCTATTTCTCATTTAGAATGGTCAACTTTACAATAAAAAAGACTTACTTTTCTTGAGTTCACAAGTTCACTTTGAAGATTAGAGTGTATGTTTGATCATACCTCCAAACATTAATTACACAGCTGCAGGCTACAGTTGAAAAATGTCTTTTAAACTCTAAATGGCATTCTCTCAAAGACTTTTCTATTGTCTTTTTGTCTGACAAAAACAAGAACCATGAGCACAATTCAATACTTTACTAAATAAACTTAACTGCGCCCCATCAGTGATGTTATGAGACAAGTGTAAAATAGATATGAGAGGGAGAGTGGCTAACCCAGTAATTGCTTTTGGTCTGTTATTGAGGATCAAATTAAAACAAGTAAAGAGAAGCATAGCTGATACGGTTGGATGTAATAAATGTTTCCATCTCAACTGCATGCTGTTGCATTAGAAGCTTGATCTAATGTGCAGTCATTAATGGGTACATTAGTGAAGGAAACATTCAGTGATGTGAAGTGCCTCCTTTTTGTTCGTTAACTGAGCTGTGTCAGAGTGGTTAGTTATTCTGTCTTGTCTTGTATGCAAACTTTGTCTCTGTCTGGTAGTGAAATGAGATTTTAGCAGGTACTGTAGGTGCATAATTTGGCATTTAAAAGGTGGCAGAGAGGGGTCCCTTCCCCCAGTTAAAGTTAATGAATCATGGAGAGACTACCTATATGCATGTTAATTAGGACACTTGGTCAAGTCATTTTATTGTGAGCTGGTAATTACCAACTGGGTCATAAAATTTCAACACAGAGCACAATCACCTAGCTCATGCTTGGGCCTACAACTAAGAAAAATGAACTTTTGAAACACCATAAATGTTAGGTTCTTGCGAGACTGAGTAACTTATCTTTGTCAGCCACAATATATAACTAAAATTAATCCGTTTGATGAACTACAGTTAAAGAAATAATTGCTGTGTGTCATCTGTGGCTTTAATAAGATGACAACCACACAGTCTGTCACACAAAGACCACCAAGTGGGCAGTAATAGCATATAGCTGTGCACCATGAGTGGACAGTGGTACCCTGAATAGACACAGGGAGGTGGAATATCTTAAACTTTTATCAGAAAATCTCAACCTACTTCACATAAATCAAAGGCTTATAGTGTCTACAAAAGTCAATAATTTTACAATGCATGAGATTTTTATGCAAATATAATATCTGAATCCTATATTACTTCCTGTGTCATAATTTCTTAACTTTTCCAGCAAACCTTCAGTTTAGACTGCAAAATGATCCACAAGCTCTGGTAATGGCTAAACTACTTAAGGCAGACAGTGATGGTAGGTCACCAGGTGTTACATTACATTTGGCTCCACTGTATGATTTCACTATAATGTAAAGACCAGCAGTCTTTCTTACAGCAGTAATTTATAGATTTGTGGCAACTTGGGCGCAGCAGAACAAGCTGCAAACACAACTTTAACATTGTAAAGTTAATAAACTTTAACCTTGTAAAGTTAATATGAGGAATGTGTAAGTAAAGAGTTGCTATTTACACAACCAGCAGACAAAGAGCAATATTGGCATTGATTTGGAGTTGTTTTTGTGTCCACCTGATGAATTTAAGTCCAATATTCACTCTCATTTCATTATTTAAAATCTTTGCTCATTCACATTTTTATTTTTTATTTATTAAGGAGCTGCTGGTGTTTTGGCGCTCTGATTGTGGATAGCTGTTATATCAGGCAGGGCAAAGGTTTAAATATTTTGTCTGTGAGTGTGCGATGTTGATCTGGTGCAAGCTCTACTTCAGAATCAGAATCAGAATCAGAAATACTTTATTGATCCCCGAGGGGAAACTCTTTTGCTACAGCAGCTCACTATCACGTCAGTGCACACAGGAATAGAAGTACTAAGCAAAAAATATAATACACTATAATACAGGCCAGAAAATAAATTAAGTACCAAGTGGGTATAAGTATAAAATAAGTGTGAAGTACAAAGTGGGTTCACCGGTTGATGATGATGATAAAACGGTCTAAAGTAATAATGCATGAACTGTTAAGTGTAGCTATTAAGATTATATTGAGATGGAGGATATTGCACAGCAGTAACAGAGGTATGAATAAATATCAATATCAATAAATAGGGAATTTTAAACTGAAAAGAGTATATTGCACAGGAGTATTAACACAGAATATTGCACAATTATTATTAAGTTTTGCAGAGATGTAATGATCAATGTCCAGTTTAATGAATTAGGGTCACATAGACTAACGTCATATTTAAAGGTGGGGTATGCAATTTTAATTCAATACATGTCTTTTTGTCAAATTCAGTGAATATCTTCTCACAGTCCACTAGCTGTCCGTTCTGTCTGTGCGCTGACAAAACTCTGGTGTTTGTACACAGCCCTGTTAATGGGAAACAAGCAAAGTGGCTCGGACCGAGACACACAACACTATTCCAGCCATTCCAGCCATGATTTGTGTGTCAGGTAACGTTAAATGACTTGCCAACTTACTTTCTAGTTTGCCAAGATATGCTGTTGTTGTGATGTTAGCTATAGTAGCAGGAGAGTTGTGAGTATCGCTGTCTGGAGCTGGTGTGCTGCTCTGGGAAACCGTCTCGTCCTCTGGCTGTTAGCTTCGCAGCAGCAACTGTAGCGACAGTTTGCTGTCCTACAACCTAGCTAACGTTAGTTATATTACTTGCTGTGTCGTTGTTCACTCTATATCATGGTATTTGTCATGGTATTGGATTTCTCCAGAATCGCATACCCAACCTTTAATGTTACTTGGTACTGAACTCTGATATATAATAGCTTCTACTATCATGGATCAGGACTGGATATTGAACCATAATGGATCAGCTGATGTCACTGGATGCATCATTAGACTCGGCTGAACAAAAACAATAACGTTGTGGGCCTTAAAACCAAAACAATGAGCTGAACTGCTTAGAACTTCTATTCCTGTGTGCACTGACGTGATAGTGAGCAGCTGTAACAAAAGAGTTTCCCCTCAGGGATCAATAAAGTATTTCTGATCTGATTCTGATCTGATCTGAAAGATTCTAAAATGTTGAGCTGAGGGGAATAGCAGATTTAGGTGCCAATTAATGTCTGCATTCGAAACATATATCCAGTGGAGCCAGAGGAAATAGTTTGGGCACCTGGTAAGAATGTCACTGAAGTGTTTTCCTTTGGAGGTGTACCATGCTCGCTGACTGGAAGGAGACTTTGAGGCAGACACACAACAGATGGCAACAAAATAGTGACATGGATGCTTTGCATGGATTGCAGCTCATAGTAAAAGATGAAGGAACAGATGTGGTGTCAGGAAAGAAGGAAGCAAAGATAGTGTGATTAAGTTCAAATGGGTCATGATATAAGCCTCTCAAGATAGGGGTGAGAAGGAGGGATTATCCAACACGACGAGAGCAGCCAATCAAAGGAACAGTCTGGAGACTTCATAGTAGGAATTTTAACAGGGACTGAAAATTTATAGGGATGATAGAGAGTAATCCTCATGGCTGGATTAAAAAACTATATGCATTTCAAATGTTATGAAACTGTCCCTAATTTATTTGACATAAGAGGAGGTGCTATACTATTAGATAAAGGAAAAGTGTGTGTTTTGTGAACTGTCAAACTGTTCAGAACACACAGGCAGTGTGAGCAGTGTTATACCAAAAAAATCAGTATAGCAGCATCATCTTCCATGATTACGTATAAGCAACAGAAAGATGTATTTGTTTTGTAATTCTTTTCTATTGAAATATTTTGTTCTTACAGCTCAAGTGGAATTGATAGAAATGTATTCAGAGATGACACCAAGGGCATATTTGTCATTTGAACATTGATTTGGACATCTACTGGGAACTGTCCAAGCCATTATAGTCTTCACTGAGGTTGAGGTGTTCTTAATAGAATACCATTCATGTGTGTAATACATTGCATGTACTATATGTAACCTTGAAACACTTAACATGACATCCAGACCTGAACAGTAAATAAAAATAATTGTTTCCAGGTAACAAGTCACAGCTTTAAACATATCATTGGTATAGTATTACTTTGAATGTTTGGAACATATAGGGAGGATGAATTTCAGCATTATAATATGGTTATAATAATTACCAATTTTGACTTCCAAGATTTTCATGTGATTTTGAAGGTATTACGCTGATAGTAGCCTGTAATATTGTGAAAACATCAACCTATATTACCTCATTATTATCAGGTTATTACCCCATTAAAGTCACCATATTACCATTTTTTAATCCAAATATTGCAATGTATATATAAAATATAAACATTTTATTGTTAGAAGGTTACATAGTGTTACCAAAATATTACTATAATATTACTAAATAGTTTTCCATTGTTGGTATTTTTAAATGTGTGTCCCCATTATAACCCTCTGTTTTTGCTCCTTATTACCCTGTTACATACATTTCAGTCTAATATTACCCAGATATACCCATTGTTAATACCAAGCTATTACCTGGTTATTACTTTGGTAATTACATGGTAATACTTAATTATTATCTCTTTATTATCAAACTATTACTCCACTATTACCATGTTATTACTGAGCTGTAATGTAAAGTGCTACCAAGTTTTGATATACTTTTATAAATAGTTTATATATACTTTACCTTGTTGTCAGGTCACATTCTTTGTTGACCAACAATTTATCAGCACGTTACCACTGTTGCACCCTGAAGTCCCTCCACATCCATTGTCCAGCCACACAGGTGTTGTTAATTCAGCTTGTACTCAGTCTCCAATAATTTTTGTTTTGATTATGTTCCTCTGCCTATTAAAATGCTATATAGGCTATCTGTGATCATCATGACAGCGTTTATGGTTTAACCTCCATATTACTCAGTAATTTTGCATGAAAATTAAGATGGGCTAGAATTCTCATGTAAAGCAGCCATTGATGAGTTTGTATATAAATCAGCTGCCCAGACTTGATTGCTGGGCCTGTTCCCACTCAAACTAAAATAATTCAAAACATGAATCAATAGTCAAAATACACGGGGAGAGGAAAGAAATACCAGACAATAGTTTCCATTACTGATCGGTCAGATATTTAGACTGTCTTAACATCTGTACAGATGTTATTTTAAGAGCCCTCACATCTCACTTGTTACCAAAAGTTTAATCGCTTAATACTAAGAGAATTAAATCAGTAATGTTCATATTGTAGACTAGAACTTTCAGAGATTATATGTAGTCTACGAGAACTATCTGTAATATAAGCTGAATGTATTCAGCCTCTCTGACTGGAAAAAGTCACCATCGACCACACAACATTTATTCTGTTAACAGAATAAACTTTCATAGTGCAAAATCCAACAAAATGTCAAAATCTCTCCAAATGAACAAAAATGAAAAGTTTCTATAAAACGTTATGTTGTTGTTCCAACATCTAAACCAATCTGCTATTAGGTCAGATTAGGTCAGACATTTCCCATCATGCCCTGAAGATTTGCAGTTGGTAGAGAGCAACTGAAAACACCTGTGTAGGTAAAAAATGGGGAAAAAATGTGATTGTTTAAGGAATCCACAGTTAATAACAATTTGTAATTAGGTAGTTAAAATTATCTTAAAACATTTGATTGCAAAATGTCTTATGTTCTTATGTAAAGGTGAGCAATTGGTAAATAGCCTAATAACAGCAAACAGACTTTTGAATTTTTAGGCATTGACACTTTTGCAAGGAAGGTGGTTTGTTTGTGTGAAGTTAAGTTTCAATTTGATTTCACTTGGGTTCCTAACAGTGGTTCTAAATGAGATTACCATACGTTGAAAGGGGCGATGATAGGGAAATATGCCATCACTCTTCTGAGTGTACAGTTTTTTGCAGAAATACTGTGGGGACTGAACAAAATTGCAACCTCTAGCAAATAACGTAGGCATTGCAAAAAATGCAAATTTGTTGAGAGACTGATCTATGGTTTGGCACCGTTATAAAAATTCCTGTGGTCAATGCTTTTTCTGAGTCATTTTTTAATCATTTATGCTACATTCTGAAAAGTAAACAAATCATTATTTTACATTAAAACCATTACTGTTTTTCAGCCATCCATGTACGAGCTCTTCTGTCCTCTCAGATTTGTTGCAGTGTCTCACAGGGATACAGGCTATAAATGGGATGCAAGCCATTTATGAGCCATTTGAAGTGATCTATATTCAAGCTTTCATGGTCTCTTATGTCAGGCTCTCCCTGGCTGTGCTCAGTTTTGCATAGGAGACCAGTATAAGGGAATTACATCATTTTGGAAATATGCAAGGACCTCTGATGAAGGATTTCCAAGAGAAACGGATAAATCCTCTTATGCTCCATTTGAATCCTTGGGGGAAGTATAGCGTATCGACCCCGGTTCAAACACACATTTTTCCCGTTTCATTCATACAATACATGATGCCAAATTTGTGGTGAAAAATCTATTTTAAAAGATACCTTGCAGATCAGCTGGAGGCTATATAAACTGAAAGTCAATACATCACCTGTAGTCATCCCTGCAGACCTGGAAAACTATTCATGTGGCTCATAATATGCTAAAAGTTTACAATTCAATTCCCAGTTTTTCACAAAGAGAGATACACGCATTGAAGATGTTATTTTTGCTGTTGTGATCACAATGGATACTACGATAAAACCATTCTCAGCAAGCATTTAACACCATTTAGTTTGATACTGTGCACATTTTGGAAACAAAGTAATCATAAAGTAACTAAAGGTATTCTAATTATATTACTGAGCTGCAGTGATCCTGAATACAGTGTTATAGATTACATTTACATGTGGGTGATCTGTTATTATTGATAGATTATTTACATATTACTTATTTACTTACCATGTCACGCTGCCACTCTTGCTCACTTTGACAATCAAATACAACTGTAACATCTAATCCATGTAATGAATGTACTAATAAAAGTCATACACAGTATATAGCTTTTTAATTTTGCAACAGAAATACATGGTCACAAGGTTTTGTCCCCACAGTATGTCATCACAGCAACACGTATCAATGGTTTGTTAGAGCCCAAAAGAAAATAAAAAAACATATTCACAAATCCATTTAGATTTCCTCTTTCATGTGAGGACGATGCTTGAATATATTGAATAGAAATATCCTAACCTTCTGTCCAAATAATCTTTTTGAAAGTAACGGATTTCCACTCACATCATCATTCATCACTAATTCAGTTCTGCATGGCAATGCCGAAGTCTTTCTTAGGGAAAATGAAATACATACAAGTGCTCAGGTACACACACACACACACACACACACACACACACAGACATACTTTCTACAGAGGCCCAAACCATCTGTTAGTGTTTCTAAACACCTGTGTTGGTGATCACCTGCCTTGGAAACATCCTGGTTGGACAAGTTTCATATTAACTCTGTAATTGACTGCACCTTTTGTAAAATCTGGAGCAATTTGGAACTCTTCCCTTCACATCTGGGAGGTGGTTAATGAGTTTCTGACTTTCTGAAACCTGCTCTGCTCTGTTAATATGAGGTTTTGCATAATCTCTCAAAATCCACATTTTTAACCTTGCAACTATAGTACGTTTAGCTGAGGTTAGAGGCATGTGCCAGTAAGATCTACAGAATTGATTAATTACAGTAAGTGAAGTGGAGTAGATAACAGGGTGCTCACCCAGTGTCAGAATTCCTCTTTGTTATTTCTAGAGAACAACTGCATTTCAGGCAGTGAATTATAAAACCAAAGCACTCTTTGATATCATGCATATTCAAACAGTGGAGATGCTCATTTGATAATGAATAGACTGTTATTCAGTTCTTTCATTTTGACTTAAATATAGAGGAATTATTGATTTTATTCTATATTTTTGTGGAAAACAAACTTTATATTTCCACTTTGAAGAGGCTAATCTGATTAACAAGCAAACCACAACCACCAAACAATATTTGTTTACAGTCTGTACTTTGTTTTTAGCTTTGGAATAACAGTATCAAAGAATGAGAATGCAACTTGATATTGTTTTTTAGGTTTTTAAAGAAAGACACAGAAACTAGACTCCAAAGTGAAACATTCCTGCTCTATTGTCAGAAAAGCAAAATGTTTGATTTTCAATGGAAATAGGAGTGTTATGCTGCCTGACAAGCATGAAAATAAAACTTGTCTGACGTGTCTAACTTAAAAAGAAGTTGGCGGGAACTAAAGATGATGCTATCAAGTAAACAGATTTTACAATCTGCATCTTTAATGAAATATATTTCTTATTGTCAGTCAGTTTTGGATGAAATCGGCAACTACAGCGCCGTGTTTTTGCAATGAAGCATTTTCATTCATTTTCTGCAGCTCTGATTTGCAACTCTAACTGGCTTCTTCTTCATAGCATAAGGGGACGAGGCTCATGGGTATTTTAGTACTTAGAGGTCTCCACCATGCTGAACTGAAGGAAAAAAACATGATTTCTCAGAAACTGAGTTGAAATAATAAAAACGTGTGGTCATAGAATAGACCTATTCTATAGATCTTGATTTTACATTACTGTGGAGAGTGGAGCACTCCTCTCCCTGTTACAAAAACAAAGATCAAAATAATCAAGTTATATTTTGCTTCTGTGACTGTAAACTGGTGATGAATTTAAACTTTATTACTTGATTCTGTATTTTGAAAGAACAAATTTGTAAACACAGTAGAAGAATTGTAATTAATTAAGAATTATATTTTATTGTTAGTTAGATCCTACACTTGAAGAAAACTGATATAACTGAGGTTAGAATTATCTCACACTTTTGTTTGAAATGTAAAAATGATTCTTCTTTAAGAACAGTATCAGTTTAAATTTCTCTCATTGTCACTGCTTGATTACATTTTTATCTGTGGCAGACAGCAGGGAAAGTTTACCTGATGGACAGAAAATTGAAAATTAATAAATGAAAATATATGCGCTTACTAATCTTTTGTACATTCAGTTACGGGATGTAATCCTGCTCTCTCCCTTGTCGTTCCCTGCTGGCGCACTTAAAATACCATGTTGTCATGAACTGACCAAGCACCTATTGTTAATCCCTGCAGTAAATTCCATTTTAATTCATATCGGATATGGTTACTTGAGAATCTCAGTGGGTGTTGCAGCTGACAATGCAGGTCTTCTGGCATACTCTTGTCCCGGTAATGTCGGTGGCTGTCATCCCGAAGATTAGAGGATGAATAGAATGATGAAGGATACATGCCGTTTCCCAGATTAGGATTGACCTGCTTTAAAACATAATGGTGATTTCTTCTTATCCGATTAAAGCCATCAACTGACCCAAATTATTTAGCTTTCTCTGCATTAAATGTTGAAATATCTAATAGTAGCATGAGAAAGAATTCGATTTTCATTAATCTAAGAAGCCTTTATATTATTCAATTCAAATCAAAACCCAAATCTGAACCAATTCATTATTGAGGGCTTGTACTCTTGCAGCCTGTATTTGTTCTGCACATGTTGATCTGTAAGCTGTGTGCTCGACTGCCCGTCTGTCACAAGAAACATCTGAACGACACAAATCAAACTGACTTCAGTGATGTTTGGACTCCTGTAATCTACCTTTCTCTTCAGTAAATACTAGTTCTACTGTTTATGTGCTGTTCCTATATTTATATATATGGATATTTCAGAATGTGCCTTTTAATAGAGGCAAACATTGTACCACAAGCAACTGTTTTATAGTATTAGTGAGTATTATACAGTACATTTTTTGTGTTCTACAATGTAATATAATAGCTTTACTTATATAGCCAAAACAAAGTTACAAAGTGCTTCACATAGCAAGCAAAGAACACATAAAACATAACATAAAAACAAATAAAACACAGCAGCAATAGAATAAAAATATTAAACAAACCATAATAAAATAAAAAATAAAAACTAGAAATAGATGAAATCAGGGAAGGCGGTGCGATAAAAGTACATTTTAGGCTTAGATTTAAAAGAAGCCACTGACTCAGCCTGATGTAGTTCCTCAGGCAGGGAGTTCCAGAGATTTCAAAAGTGTTGTCCCCCTTAGTCTTCAGCCAAGTCTGGAACACATAAAAGACTCCTGCCAGAGGATCTCAGTGTGCGAGCAGGGTCGTACCGGATAAAAGATCTGAGATATATTGAGGAGTCAGACCATTAAGTGACTTGTAAGTAATTAAAAGCACCTTAAAGTCAATTCTAAAACGTACCGGACGCCAGTGTAAAGAGGCTAAAACCGGGGTGGGGGGGTGTTATCAAACCTGTTTACTCTGGTTAAAAGCCTGGCAGCTGAGTTCTGTCTGTAGCCGGTCTACAGTTTTTCTATTTAGGTATGTAAAAAGGATGTTACAGTAATCCAGGTGTGGTGAGATAAAACATATGTGTGTAACACATAAGTATAACCTAGAATTACAGCTTAGAGTAATATGCATTGAAGAAATAAAATTTTTACAAGCAAAAAAAAAGGAAAGGAAAAAGTGTGTAAAACCCTTTTCAGAATGGATTACCTTCTCTTGGGGAGGTCAGGTAATTTAATTTTTACAGCACCACTCAGTAATGCTAATCCTGTCTGAATCAGAGAGGTCTGTTGTTAACCACTACCAACGAGACAATTTCAGACCTAAATGCAGACTGTGTTAAGGTAAAGTTCAACTTTTGTTGAACTAAATGGTGATCTGATACCATAAGAAACCGGCTATCTAAAAGTAGTCAGCACTATCTAGGCCTGAACTGTCTATTTAATGGTGATGGTTAGATCTGTATTTAGAAATCAATCTTCTCCTGTGATCGTAGGTAAATTTGGGGAAACAAGACTAAAATTCTGCAGCCATGCTAGCGGCTCTGTGAGGTTAAGTACACAATCTTGGTCTAGCATGTTACCATGCTAACATTTGCTAATTAGCGCTAAACACCAAGTACAGCTCAGGCTGATGGGAATGTCATTAGCAGGTATTTGGTCAGAAACCATTGAACAAACAGAAATTTTGACCTGATGATGGCACTAGATGAAAAGTCAGAAGATCAAAATTATTACTAATCATCTTGAGGGGAACATGAACGTCCAAAGTGGTGGACTGACCGACGGACAAACAGATCAACATTGCCATCCCTAGAGCCACACCACTACCACTGTTAAAAAGTGGAGCATTCAGCACCAATCTGTGCCTTGAGAGTCAGCTGCAAATGAAATCTGAAAAACAATATGACATCACCACTAAATTAATTACACTGAATTGCTCTGGTATTTTAAGAAGAGTTTATTAGGATAATTTAAGTGTTAACAGAAGCTATTCATTTGGGTGCACTCATTTAGCAATAACACCAGCCTTAGTATCACCATAGCAACTGCACAAGTGGTCATGATACTTACAATTTGTAATACCTGATATTTTTGGCTACCAAAAATAAAACTCAACCTGTTTGCTGCAAGGTCTACTGTTTGCCAAATAATGTGATTATATTATTATATGTTATGCAGACAATCAGGTATGTATCACAATTTCTTCAGTTGTGATTTATGAGGCTAATGTAGGAGCAGCCCACTACCCAACGATGTTCAGTCTAATCAGCCAGTTTAAAGAATGAACAAATGTTGGTTATTTCCTTGTGGGGATACTCGTGAGACCCCAGCTGAGCACTGCTGTGTTGGAGTTTTCCCTAGAGAACAACTGACAGGAAGGCTTAGACTGTTGTCTGTGTCTATGTGTCGAACACAGTCTCTGAATGGGTTCCAGGAGGGGGTTGACTAAGAGAAACAGCCTGCCTGATCTGAATCTGGGTGGTGTTTTGTTATTGGACTTCTTTGCCAGTCACCGATTGTCCATAATAAGCACCATGTTTATTATAGGTAGTTCACAAGTGTACCTTAAGGAGATCAATTATCACCTTTGAAGTTGTATCATCATTTCTGTAGCCTTGGATATGTCTCGGATAAGCAGGTAAAGTTTGCTACATACTGTACAATCAGATATTGAAATAACATGTCAAATTATATGTGATACTGAAATATATGATTCAAACCATATGTGAATGATTCTCCAACTGAATTTACCTGCTTAACTAAATATATAGCATTATTTATGCGAATCAGCATTTCGAAATAGATGAGTTTAGGCAGTTGGATATATTTCACTTATTTTTAAAAAGCATTAAATGCACCAATATGCACCATTTGTTACGACCAAGTGCTCGAAAATTCTTAATGAACGACTGACCAAATGTATTTGACATAAGTTATTTTTCAAAGTAGACATTTTTATGTGCAGATGTCTGACGTTTCTGAGAAGATAAGTAAATGCTGATACTTAAAAAGCATGAATGTGTGAATGTATGTCAAGCATGGTACAGACACTCCAGATAGACTGAAGGTAGTGTTTCTCAAGGGTATTGGTAAAAATCCAACTACACACACACACACACCTTAGGAATCCTTTAATCCTGTGATATGGAGGAGAGGATTTAAGCAATAAGAATCCTAAAAATAACACCAAAGTGCCAATATAGGGCACTGATGTGATACACTATTGCTGCATAGTCATCAAAGGTGACAGGTTTCATCCTAAAGTAACTTCTGCCAGTCTTATATGGCGTTTAATTAGTCCCAAAACCCGCGCACAGAAAAACCAGGCATGTGCATGCGATACGAGCGCACAGAACAGTATCCGCAAGCGGAAAACTATCCTAGCGAGGGAGCATTAGAAAGGGGTGTTAGACAGACCTGAGACTGTGGGTGTTGAAAGTGACCAATCAAAGGAGTGGAGACATCACCGTCTATTACATTCCCGCCTCCAAGGTCTCAAAAGTCAACTGGACTTGCGAGCGCATAGGGATTGGGTTGAGCTCGCACTCGTCACAGCCCCGTGCTCGCAGGACAGCATGTGTGCACACGGAGCAGAAATGCTCCATCGCGAGAATGCTTTTCCACTCGCGGATGCTGTTCTGTGCACTCGTATCACACACACACACCTGTTTTTTTATGTGTGCAGGTTTTGAGACTAATTAAACGCCATAGTCTTATCCCAGCACTGCCACCACACATCTACCTATTAAAAGCATTAATATCACACCAGGTACAGACAAATGACACTATTAACAAAAATTCAGTGTGGCAAATCTCTCAGACCTGTATGGTGTGTAATGGTTGAGGGGTAATTGTTATCCATTACATGTACACTGGATTTTAGAGAAGAGCCAGTTTGGGTTGTGTTTCAGATGGATAATTGGAGTCTCCTCTTTTACTTTCAGAGTTCACTCTGAGTCACCTGCATGGGCGAACAGCTGATAAGCGACTCAAATACCATCTCTCTAGCTGTGTGGTAATTGAGCTGCCAACAGACAACCAACCCACTTGTGGTTACTTATATGACAGTTCAGCTCCGTATCTGCACTGGGTCTCAGATGGGGAGGTCATGTCATGTCACTCAAAAGAAGACAACTCGAATCCTTCAGATAAAATCTTCACTGCTATCACGCTCCATCAGTTTTCTCACTGTGGTTGGTGACATGAAAAATGGATGTACCATAACCGAGTTCTGCTGATAGCTGAGTGTGAATAAAAATGTCAAGGCTCTAGTCCAGTATTTGCTAACATGTTCTCTTCCACCATTTGGGAATATTAAGCTAATGCCAGTTTTAGCCTCTTGCCAATATAATCTCATTGCTGGCAATCTCATATGGCTGATATGCTCAAAGTAAATTGCTGTGCTACATCTCTGCAGGTGAAGAGGGTTTTCTTCTTCTGATTCAACTTTGGTGTTACAGTGTGTAACATTGTGTGAACATTCAGTTCTTACCAGGAAAAAAATAGATGAAAAGATAGGAATGCTAAAAATAAAAAGGTGATTTTGGATGGTTGCTATGCTGTACTATGTGTTTTGGTAGTCACAATTATAGTTATATTAGTGCTAAAAGTAGTATTACAACAGCAGTAGTATTACAACATGTCTACACCATGTCTTTCAGCTACGTTTTTAGTCCTACATCTGATGGAACAGATTTGTTTCCATTTTAACGCAGCTGTCTACACACGTGGCTCACACTTCACGCACACTTCATATCAAATACACATGTAAGTATTTGATTGTATGTTGGGATATAAACTGTCAAAATGCTTCAGATTGCAAGGCATTACTGTGGCTGAAATGATCCAGTGAGCCTTAGTATGGACTGCAGCTGCTGCTGTTGTGCTCTTTTCGCTGCATAGCCAGTGTAGACAAGGTGTTCGCAGCAGCAATGATTGAGGTCCATTGGGAGACATGTGGAGCTGTGTGTGTATCTGTGCATATGCGTGTGAAAAATTGCTGACTCTCAGCCAGTTTAAACCAGTTAGTTCAGAGCGAAGGAATGGTAGTTTTAACCCTCAAACCCATAATGGTCATATGAAATACTTTTCATATGAAATACTTTTCATATGAAATACTTTTCTGTACACAATGTTTATATTACAATACAAATGTTTTCAATAAAGGATGATCATATAGTTCATAAAGTATAAACCCTGCTGCTAAGTGATTGCAGTTTTTTTTTCTGGTTCAGAAAATTGTGCTTATATGTTGTATTTTCTTAAAATAAAGAATGGGAGGAATAGGTGGTTAATAGGGGTCCAAGAGCTCATTTTTGCATCAAGGCCCCCAAGCCAGTTAATCCAGCCATAGGTGTCACCAATATCATCAGACTCTAGTCATCACATACTGACTCCCATAATAAAACTGAAAGATTAACAAAAAAGGACATTTTAAATGTGTTTTTTCAAAAAAGCATACTAATCTTCATTTATCAAATGTGCACATGACACCAAAAATGTTGGCAGAGCAGTGGGACAAAAAGAAGACAAAGATACAGATTTCATGGCAGTAATCAGCATGTGGTGCTCAGCAAGCAAATTGTACTATTGTATTATTAAAAGTTACATTTTCGACTTTCAGAGGAAAAATTACAAAGTAGTAATTCAAGATTTTGATTTAGGTCATGGCAACAAAAACCTGGGTATTTTCAGCCAATTTTAGTGTGTACAAGTATTCATACAATCTCTCAGGGGTTGCTGGTAGATGGTTGACAGGCATGACTATTTATGTAAAATGTACAAGAGATGTTTATACAAAGATACAGTATACACATGGACAGACAAATACAATTCTCACCGTTTATTAACCTTGCTTGAAATATGTCAGATGAAAGCCCAAACGCCTTCTTTGTAGAATAAGGATTTGTAAGAACTTTGGTCATTGTAATGCACGTCCGACTCAGCAGTGCTTCTGAATACTCAGAGGTATTAAAAACTGCTTCAGAACTGTTTAAACTAGAACTATACAAGCATACGGAATAGCTCAAGAAGGATGTGTTTGGAAGATATATATTCAGTGGGTAAACACAGTTAAATCATATACCCGTGGTGGGCAATTTCTGTGAAGTAAATGAAGGTATGATTAATTCAAGTTTCCTGGTTCCTGCTCTTGTGTGATTACCAGTGGGCCATGAATCATCCACTGTACCATCCTGCACCTCAGTCTCATCCACTCGAATTACAGGACGGGATGTTTTCTAATTAACTGCGGGTTAATTGCTCTAGCAGTTGATGCTAGGAGAATGATGTGCATCATGTGGCAGTACATTTTCTTTTAACTTTAAAGGGACTTTAGATCACCAGCTTCACCAATGTAACTTTCAGTGTACAGAACTTGCTTTTAAAGTTAAAGGAAAATCTGGGTATGGGAAGAATCGTGCGCCTGGTTTCAATTTCATCTTTATCTTTTCATCTGCATTGGCATGTATGGAAGACAAAAGTGAATTTTGCTCAGTCTGTGTAAATAAACATACTGTAGAGTCTTTTCTGGTCTTTTTTATTTTTACTTGCAGTATTACTGTACACTACGAGTGATAGGTACTCAGCACCTTCGCTCTAAACTTTAAGGTAACGAGTAAGTTATTTGTGTTTTGCTTGGGAAGCAACTTCAAAAAGTGTGGAACTAGTAAGAACAAAAGTCAGAGTTAGGGGTCTAATCAAAAGAGAAAAGTAGAAATAGTGTGAGAAACTTGCTGAACCAAAGAATAATTTGGGGTTAACATGTGAACCCATCATAAAACATCCAAGTTAGTTTACATAAACAGTTGCAACAAAACCTCCTGCTCAATCTGCCTCTTTGAGTCTGAGCCAACTCGTTGCTACTTAGCCTTTTGCAATTAGCTAGCTAACCATATATTGCCAATATTTGATCTATCTATCTAGCTATCTCACATGTCCTAAGCCCCCCCCCCCCCCCCCCGTCCTCGTTCTTTCCCCCATCATGCTTGTTTATGCTGTCCCTGGGTGCACATCCAGCGGTACAAATGACAACGTGTCATTCTTTTATTTTCCAACTGCAGTGGACTCCACACGTGAGGAGCACCACCCTCATGATGGTTAAAACCTGTAGAGAATTTTTACCCGGATAAGAATGGTCACAGGCAGCCATTCAGCTATTTACAACCGACGTGAGTGTTGTGCATGGGTGATTATTGGCGGCCGCAGGTGTTTAGTTTAGGCCGCAGGTGGTGAGTGTCAACCGAGGGAGGTTATTGACAGCCAGGGGTGTTGAGTGTCGGCCGCGGTTGTCTAGTGCTGGCTACAGAGCATCTATTGTCAGCTGTTGTATGGCACTAGCTAATGCTACAAAGCCATCATTTTGCATTGCATTTATTCATTCAGAACAAATAGGGGCATCAGAACCAGAATCAGAAACACTTCATTGATCCCGAGGGGAAACTCTTTTGTTACAGCAGCTCACTATCACGTCAGTGCACACAGGAATATAAGTACTAGCAAAAAATATAATACACTATAATACAGGTCAGATAAATTAAGTACCAAGTGGGTATAAGTATAAAATTAAAATAAGTGTGAAGTACAACGCTTATCTACTCAGGAGTAATATGGATAGCAAAGCATTTTGTAACTAACTATTCAGTGACCAACTGAAATGAAAAATTTTCAGATGGCAGGGCTTGATCTGATTCTGAATTAGACAGCTCAAACATGTAGGGCTGGACTATGCTGATTATTGCTTGCACCATTGCTGTGAGTGACTGTTGCCATGAAAGATTGTTCACATAGGTGGAGCCAGGGTGATGTCAGTCATACCCAGGGAGATGTCAATCAATGTGATCTGCCATGACTGCACAGTCTTGTGAAAACTAGGTTTTCTAATAGTTATGAACATTTATTTTGTTAAATGAGACGCTCAACTTTGATATCATATATGCATTTTTACTATTTCAAGCCACATTTCCAGTGGCTTTAATGGACATTTGGTGGCGGTAATGTGCAAATAACGTAACAATATGCGCCAACAAACACAAAGAAGAAGAAGCCTCCAAGTTAGCAAACAATGTAAACATGTTTTATGGTTTTATGAGGGAGGAAATGCATTCATCAAGTTTGTCAGGACCAAATGATACATACAATGCATTTTGGTGAGTAACACTGAATATAAACATATAAACATAAAAAATATAAACTTTGTTTACAAGAAAACTCCACAGGGCACCTTTGACTAAGAGGCTAGTTTTATGTAGCATGATATGTTACCCAGCAAGCATTTACTTTTTAGCCAGCCATAGAGATAAAGTGTTAGCTGATGTTACTCACCTAAAGTCATGAAAACATTTGCTGATAAATGGAAATAAGTGACTCTTTGTTGAGTAAGAGGAAATCATAATTTTTTCATTTTGTTAATTTTCAAAAGGAAAGAAAAGTACTGTGACACCGAAAGATCTAATGCACGGGGTGCCATTGCTCTGTGTGAGCTGATGGTAAGATTTCGACAGTGAATGCGGAATCTGGCTCTACTTCTCTCTGTATAATTTCACTAGACTGACACTGCCAGAAGATTTATTAATTTGCTAACAAATACAACTACAGCTCTAACAGTAAACCAGTAGTCAAAGGCAGTATTTTACTGTAAATGACAATATAATAAAATTGTGGAATAATGCGTTTTTTCATTTTATCATCTTCAGTTCCAAATTGTACTGCATGACCTTTATGGTACAACATAGATACAACATAGGAGCATGAGTACAACACATCTCATTTCTATGCCACTGCAGAAGCCATTTGTTTTTATTTGAATTCCATTTGTGAGTTGAGGGGGAAAATCACAGGCTGTTCCATATCACTTCTGATATGGAAATGTATCATTCTGTGAATGTTTCGGTTGTTGAAAACAGAGATACCTCTGTGAGTGTAAGTGTGTGGGCATGCTCAGGCAGATATTTGAGTGCAGTTTGTAGGCAACATTACATTTTATGACTGATGAACGTGATAGATTGCCATATATTGGAATTCCTCTGGTCTGCTAACATCCTGTAATAACAGGCACAAAACCCTTTGGAGACAGACGTCTTGTCTTTCTGGTGATTTCAATCTTGTTTCCGCCTGTGCGCGTCTCCTTTCCAACACTGATTCAAACATCCCAGCCTCACCACGGTAAATTAAAAAGAACAATACAGTGATTCTGTGTAGTTGTGTCATTACATGAAAAAAAACATGTCTCAAACCAATCCATTATGGGTCTAATTTACCTAATCTATGTGGTTCTTGATATGCAGCGGAAATGCAAACAAATAAAGGGACTTTAATTCTTGATTTAGTTTCTGAGTTTAGTTTCTTTGGCTTGGATTCCAAATTCCAACAAATATAGTCTGGTCAGTGTGATCTGAATAGACTTTAAATACAACACAACTGTTGTACATTATACAGTACACTGTGCCTTGTTTTTTAGTCTAAATGCATTGGTTTCAAGCCATGCTTCAATAAAAGCTTTTATAACTTATTTATGGACTTCCCTGATTGTTCAATTTTAAATTTTATTGTTCAATTTTCAATTTTATTCATTCATTTGGCTGCAACAGTCAAAAACACATTTTGTCCTTCTTGTGGGATGCCATTATCACTTTCCCCAATTATTATCAAAATTGCACGAGACATATACTGTACATCGTCACAGATGCTATTGAGAAAGGTTGATCAGGTTTGTTGGGTTGCGTTTGTCCAGTTGACAATGCCAATGCTGTAACACTTCAACGAATATTTTTTTTTTACGGTGGATTGATGATATTTGCCTTACAACAAGGTGAGCTTTAAAACTGAACAGGTAACAGTGTAGTATATCATGAGTTATAATGGCTGTGTGACTTACAATACACTGCACTAGTGTTCAAAAGGTTTGCATTGCCATGGCACAGATGGCATTCTCATCTCAAACACGTATGCATTATCATTCTTCTGTTTTCACCTACACTGCCAGGAAAGATAAGGCCGTTTGTTTGCACATCAATACACTGGGAAAATGCAACTCCACCCCTCCAATGTTAATAGTGTTGAATACAGACCATATGAATAATGTTAAAGTTGTTTTAGACAGTGATAGACAGACAACCTGGCTCTTGCCTTAATGTGTGCTCCAATAGGCCCCAGCCTGAACAGGATAAGCGGATATAAATAATGGATGGGTGGATGATTTAGAAACAACTAAATATCTGACATGCAATAATGAGTCTTCTACAGGTAATGATTTCACCTGCCTGTAGTCTACCACTGGTGAAGTAAATCAAGATGGAATGAGCAATGTTACTTTTTCTTATTGTGTATGTAGGTAAGAGCACCGCTTTTCACAGTTAACATTATCAAGCATTTACCCTAACACAGTAATTTACTTACTACCCCTGACTTCTTTTAATGAAACTGGTTACAAATGTAGTGGATAAACTGAATTTTAATGTTGCAATTATCAACTGGTAGCAGCTGCAAATTGACAAATAAACATGCCCTTTATATAATCCCTAAACTAACAAAATGTAGTAAAAGATTAACAAGTAAAAAACATAACTGAATACATCAATAAATGTCACTGATAATTAAAATGGTGTGTAAAAGAAAAGAAAGCTTTGTTTTCTTTAACCTCCAATCAGTTGGTTAAAAAAAGCAAAAAAAAAACTTTTTATATTTTCCGTTTACCACCATTCACTTCATAAAATAAATGAAACCTTAATGTATTTTACTCTTATTTTTATCTTTCACTATCTTTTGCCTATCTTTCCATGGTTGTCCAGGGCAATGATTTAGTGGGACATTTTAAGCATATTTCCATGCTGTACAGACTATTGCAATTTATCATATTCACAGATAGTTTTATATCTCACTTATTTCACCTGTCTGTTGCACAGAGTACAGTGCGTCTTCATTTTGAACATCATTTCTACTACAAACGCCTCATCACCTGCTGACAAGAAAGAGGTGTGTCAAAGGCCATAACGAATCCCTATAAAACTTTCTGAGAACTGTCTTGATGAGGAACTGATGGGGAATTTCATTAACATCAGTTCTCTTTGACACCGACTTACTGGAATATAAAATTGTGAGTTTTGAGGTGTTGTGCCATCGTGAGGGCTGAGTGGGGAGGATGGAGTTGATGATATCCAATTAAATAGAAAAATTGGTGGTATATGTGGATGAACTGATGAAATTCTGGTGAAATAATGTAGTGATACTAATATATTCTAGCAAGCAGGAGATACAATAACCAGAGGTAGAGCAGTATCTGCCCAGTTTGTGAAACAGACGTCCAGACAATTAAATCAGTTTCCAAACCAATTACAGATAGTGACACTGATGGAGGTACGTGGGTGTTCAGGCTCTGGCTGCTATTGTGACTGTGTACATTGGGTACATGATAACTGGCTGCTGACAGATATATGCTTGGATATAGCTAGAGTTTCCTGAATAGCATAGAATAGAATGGGAGTAGAGTTGAATAGAATGGAAGAAGAGTAGAACTGAAGAGAAAACCTTGAAAGTACAACAGTCCAAATACAGTCCAATAGTCTAAATTTCCAAAAAAGATTTTACAGATCATATTTAGAGCAAACCTTATGTCAAACACAATTTTACTTAAACAGTGACAGATTATTTTAATACAGCATAATTAGCAAAACTGAATAATTGGGGTGGGGGTGTAAGGCTCATATGAGTATAGAAGTTTTAATTTGTGCTACTAACGGCAAGAGTAGAATGAGTCCCAATGAATTAATTTGGCTTATGGAAAAAGTACTGTAGGCTGCACATCGTGAAAGTAAATTTGAAAATCATATTATATATATTATAAGTAAATACTCAGGGAATAAAGTAAGTTTAGGCATTTTTACCAATGAGTGTCCAGTGTACAGTTTTATACACTGAGAAGCTCCACTGCAACACTTTGCAGATTTGCAGAAGTCTGTTGGTTAATCAGTCCACCACTTTGACCCAGAATTAAATATTTTTTTATTTGAAATTTTGTACAAATATTTATGGTCCACAGATGATGAAGCCTACTGACTTTGGTGATCTCTTGACTTTTCCTCTAGCTCAACCATGAGGTTGACATTTTTGGTTTTTAGTCACATTTCTCAACAACTAGCGTAATGGATTGACATGAAATTTTGTACAGACATTCATGGTCCCCTGAGAATGAATCAGTGTTGCCAGCTTAGTCTGGCTTAGTCTCTCTCACTAGATTTGGCAACTTTTAAGACCCCATTAGTGGCTTCTTTTTTTTTTAAAAGTGCTTAGCGACAAATAGCAACTTTTTGGGCAGACTCTCAACTCTCCCTTGAAGAAACTTGCCAACATTTCTCAATGAATGTACTCTCATGTGGCTGTGGCTCTTTGGACTGACTGCATTCATTGGGTGGAGGAGAGCACATTCTGTCAACTAATCAGTTTTCACTTATACAGTGAAATATCTCTACATCTACTAGCAGGATTGGCACAAAAAAATTGTACAGACATTTATGGTTCCCAGACAATGTATCCTAATGGCCTTGTTGATCCACTGACTTTTCCTCTTGCACCACCATGAGGTCCACATTTGTGGTTTCGAGTGAAATGTCTCAACAACTGTTAGATGGCCATGGAATTTGTTACAGTCATGTTCTCTTGAGGTTGAATTGTAATAACTTTGGAGATTCCTTAACTTTTCATCCAGAGCCATCATCAGGTCAAAATTATAAATTGTCCAATACTTTGATTTATGACCAACTACCTGCAAAACTAATAACATTCCCATCGGCCTCAGATGTACTTTGTGCTTAGTGCTAATTAGCAAATCTTAGCATGCTAACACACTAATCTAAAATAGTTAGCAATGTAAACATCATACCTGCTGAACATCAGCATGTTACCATTGTCATTGTGAGCATGTTAGCAGAATGCTAACACCACTCAAAACACCACTGTGCCACAGCATAGCCTCACAGAGCCACTTGCATGGCTGTAGACTCTTAGTCTTGTTTTAATGTACATCCTTTCGACATATGCTGACATGCAAATGACTATTGAAACTTAGTAAATGTGAGCATGTTAGCATGATGATATTAGTATTTAGCTCAAAGCAATGATGTACCTAAGTACAGCTTCACCCTAGTCTTATAACTACATGTTTGCTGCATTTCAAAATACCTGTGTTTGTGTTAAAGGCTTAAAGGGATCTGTCCCCAGGCCATTATCCAGCCCTAAATACAAGCCAGTGCTTTCTACTCTGCCACAAATGATCACTCTATTACGTCCTGTACTGACCCTCCTCACTCCAATCAGAACATCAGTCACTACCTATCTTGCATCACAGAATGAGAAGCTTTCTCTTCAAGGAGTACCTCACATTGACCCCTTTCAATGCAATGATTTCCCATCTCTCCTTCCACTCTTTGGACTTTATGAAAAATAACTTTTTATTTCTCTTCACTTATTTCTTTATTTCCTGTCTCTTCTTGTCGTATATCCTCGTGTGATTGCTCTGCAGTTAAATAAACCTAATGGACCTATATAGGTGAGATTGTGGTGGAAAGCAGTGTGTGGGTAGGCCTACTTGGCAGGACAAAATAGAGGAGTGGGTATGTGGGTTTACCAGGGTGGCGATGATACCAGCACAATGCCGGGCCTCGACCAGTGGCGCCCCCAGAAATTTTTCATAGGGGTGGCCAGATGGAGCCACTGAAAATCTTGGGGTGGCCCCCCCCCCCGGAGGCGCTCCCGGCCTCAACCTGCTACCGCTATTTCCACGGCAAGCATGGAAACTGCTTTGCCACTCCGGTTCAGCGTCCAAGGTTTATGAGTAAAGTCTTTTCTTCAGAGTAGGTGAAAAACAAAAAATGATAACAAGTGGGAGATGAGAAATGAGAAAGAAGTCCATTAATCGACACCAATGCCAATAATCCCTAATAGAAACACCTGTCCACTGTTAAATACACTAGGGCTCTTTGTGGGGTTTTTTTGTGTTTACCTTTTCTCTTACTGGTATCAACCTTTGACATAAAGTCTTCAGAGACAGAACACAGGAGATGCACTAAAACCAATCACTGTTTTTTTTTCAGTTAAATGCTGAACTTGTAATGGTTTCGGTTAGCCATACGACCAACCATACCAGACAGTGAAAGTACTCTTCTGCCACTTCTGCTGGTCAGAGTGATTGTCACCTGTGCTGACAGTTTGGTCAGGAGCATAGTAAGTGGAGACAGGAAGGGCTTGTAGTCTGTTGGCATTTTATCGCTGAACTAAGATTACAACAGTTGGTTTTATTTTTTCTTTTATGTCTGACAGTCAGTGAGACTTTCACCTCACAGCAGTGAGATGCCAACAAAAAACTAAAATATAGGTCTGTTCGATGTATGTTCCAGAGCAATGACAATATTAATAGCAATATTAGTTACACATCATGTAAGTATATCTAAAATGTTGTGTACACCAATCTTGTAGAGTGACAGGATATCAAGAAAGCATGCTAGATTTTGTGTCCATTAATCTCACTTGCACATCTCCCAGCAAACATATTTCATGGAAGAATGCTTTGAGCAGCTTGTGTCAGATTTCTGCAACTGTGGCATGGATACCTGCCTTTGTAGATAGTCATGGACTCTAATCTGCCAACTCAACCAGAACCATAATCTCTGTTTTGTACCTCATGTAACTGTAGAAAACTTTTATTGTAATACTTCCAGTTAATGCAATTACAAGGTTGTCACGAGATTTAAATCATCAAATACAGCAGAAATGTAGAGCTGTGTGTCATCTATCTAATGAATTATGAATTATAGAACTTAATGGCAACATATGCGGACAGAAAATAATGAGGCCAGAAAATGAACTGTGGGGCACGCCACAAGGAATATTCACTCTCTCTGAATAGAACTCCTCGAGCAAACAGTCTTGACTATCTTCACCATCATCTTGATTTTTTTTTAAGTTAAGCTGAACATTTTACATTTTGTAAAAAAAATAAAAGGGTTACAATAATCATTGAAAAGCAATTGTGTAACTTTGTAGGAATTTTGCACTTGTGTTGTCATTTTTCCAATTACCCTGATGACCATGAATATGGCTAATGGACCTCTAAAGACAAATATGTCCCCCTCTTTCAGTCCATTACATATAGGAAATTTTGACATGGGCCTTTTCAACACTGCTTGTATATCCCCAAATATCATCATGGCCACCATTGTTGTCTAAAGAGTACTGAGTAATGTAAAAAGTAAAGTTTAGGTGGGATTCAATAATGGCCAAACAAATCAGCTCCCCTTATCCCCCTTTATAGCAGAAAACATTTTCCTAATGGGCCTAAAGGAGAATGCAGGCCAGCTTCTCCAAAAAGAAAATTGTTCTTCTTCAAAAGGCACAGAGTCCCACCACACAAACACACAGCATCGCAAATATTATAACACAGCAGGCTACAGCTACAACTTGAGGAGGTCTGTGTGTGTGCCTCCACCAACTAAAACCACTAAAATTCCATTTGCATTTGCCATAAGGGTGGTCTGAAGAGTCAAAATGAAAGCATAATTTCAAACCACAATTACACTGTTTCAACTTACCTGTATATACACAACCTTAGCTTAGCAAAGGGAGTGCCTTTGTAGCCATGAAATTACAAAACAGTCACAAGTGCAAAAAAAAAAGTACTTTGCTGGACTGTACTAGCACTTCTGCCAATACATAGAGCCCCAAAGTGATTCTTTAAAAATATGTATCTCAAGAAGAACACATAACATAAAAACACAAACAAAACAAGATGTTTTGTAAGTGATATTGCTTTATTTCTTTCTAACAGCTTCTTCAAGAGCTTTGCTGAAGAACACAAAAGTGCAGTGCCAACATCCTGTCAAAAAAACTAACAAATAAACTAACAAAAATACCAAAGAAACATGGTTGTGTGGGTTTCTCTAGCGGCTTTGTAAGAGAGCTACAATAGAGGTATGAGCTGACATTCTTGCAGTGTTTCTCTTCGGGGAATCAGCTAATGAATCCCTCCATAACTCTATAATGTGGAGTTGCAGCTATTGTGTATAGCTTCATAAAAGCCTGCTGAAAAGACAGGCAAGTTAGAGCTGAATCAATCCACACACACACAGCAAAGCTCTTAACAATGTTGTCGTGACAAACTGTGTTTTTTTACACCGTGGTGTAAATAGAGTGCAGAAGAGATACCCAGAGGAATAGGCTGAGAGGCTTAAGCATATCTGTGGAACAAAGATGGTGTAACCAAATAAATGCAGACGTGACAGACACAACACCCTTTATATGATACGTGACAGACACAGCACCCTTTATATGATAGTCTCACTGACAACAGAAACCTAATATGATTTCTTTATTTGCCTCTCTTGTTCAAAGTCACAGTGTATTCTTATTTTTTCATCTTTTGCTCTCAGGCACTCAGGATGGGTAATGGGCTGCACACACCCCTACACACCTATAGTCCACCCACACAAGTTTTTTCACTTAAGTTACCTGATTGCACCTCTTCTCAAGAATGTGTTAGTTTTGTTGCACCTGTTAGGGTATTAGGATATCTACATCTCATTACCTTATTACATCTTATTACACATCCAAGTATGGGAGAATTACAGTCTACAACACATCATGAATATAAGTCACACAGTCTGGATGTGGGTTCAACTACTTTTCATGTGTAGCTACTAGGGGTGTAACGGTACACAAAACTCACAGTTCAGTATGTACCTCGGTTTTAGGGTCACATAAATTTAGAAAATGACATTTGCCATTTATTTTGAAAAATGTAAACATTCAGCAGCTCATTGGCCATAATTCTTACTGTAACGGTTAAGGCACTCAAATATTGGCATATTGTCAATAAGAACAAATAAATAACACAAATGTCAGTAATGCTTTATCGTAAGACTCTGTCCTGTTGATAATTCCTGAACAAGGCAGGGCAGCATAACAGACTGACTAAGATGCACACATGAAAACACATTGTAGTGGGGCTCAAGCACTTTGACCATATGCTTAAATTCTGTATTCTCTACGAGCGAGTACGGTCGCATATCTGCAGTGACCAAATCTTCAGTGAGAGGCTGCCTGAAAGCTGTGGGGAGAAGGACACGCCTTCAAGTCTGTTTTTATCTCGTTCTGCTACTCGACACATTAATGTTTCCACAGACATACCCGACTTCAGTTGAACAATGTCGGCATACATTTTGACGCTAATCGTTGTCCATTTTCGCTGTAACGAAACCGACACTACATGAGCTTGACTAACCTGGCTAACCAGGCTAAGCTGACTAGCATGCTACAGCTGGGGGCATGGAAGATGGAACCGCAACTCGAGACAGTGGTTTATATCGTGGATTCAGTCGCGGTTTGAGATCTGTTACACTCCTAGTTGCTACTAACAATATTAATTTTAAAACAGACCAAAAGAGAGAGGCAGATAAAACTTCATGCATAACTCACTTAAATGCAACCACAAATTAAACAGTTTCCATTTAAAACCATATCAATCGATAAATAGCCACAGTCTGATGGCTGCTCTTAGCATTCAAGCATGATTTCCATTTGTAATTTAATTAATATTCAATTTTACATTTCCTGAGACACGCTCATTTTGTTCTGCTTTAACAAACTAATTACTGGCAGAGCCGCAAAAACAAATTCTCATTAAGTTGTGTCCCTTGCCTCCTCATTTAACCTAAATTGTAACTGAGCTTTGTTGGCTGACAGAGAGAGAGAGAGAGACATAGAGAAAGAGAGACCAGAATATCTTCAGGCGGTTAGCTTTTGTTTGGAGAGAGAATATGGCTAATTCTCATAAGTAGAGAATTTAATTTAACGATGGAAGATCCAGGCGAAAACAGACCACTTACACAGTTAGCTGAAGCCCATTGATGTAGACATCAACTCATTTCATAAGCCAAACAAAGTTTCAACAGTTTCTGAATCTCTGAGTTTGTTGTATGTTTGTATAAAGAGTTTTTAATTCAATGTTAGCGCAGTAATGAAGGTAGATATATGTGACATTGAAAATTTGCCATCAAAGTGTGATTTGTGAAAATCAACAGTATGGCAAATACCTTGCTGAGTGGCAAGTGATGTGTCGCTTTGCTACAGTTAAATCAATTACATTAATTGGATCAGTGAAATTAATTGGAGAGGCTAAAAAAATCTGCAAGTGTAATTTCACTAATTACAATCTTGTGATGCCAATTAATTCTTAAAATTGAATGAGAAATTATTAATAAATAGTGAAGTATGGCAAATGGTTAGAAATCAGAAAAATACATTGTGAAAACAATCTATCCACCTCTCTGTCTCTTTTTATTGTATATAAGCTTCACTCTTACAATCAATCAGATGCCTAAACTTATCTGAGGGTAATGGACATACTCTGCGTGTCTTATTCCAAACCCACAGGAACACTATGAGGCCTTTTGAGACTTTAACATACATTACAAAAGATGCAGCTGAAAAACCAAGATGAAATTTCCTGAGTGCCACAGACATTCAAAAGACTCCTGCAATTATGAAAATGTGAACACTTCCAATATAAATTTAAAGCCACCTACAGTTGTATTGGGTGGTCAGTCAGCTCAGCCAGAGAAAGACACCAATGAACATGCATTATTGGCACCCAGGGTAAGAACTGGAGGAAAAGTTTTCAGCATATGTGCTTAGTGAGCAGCTTTCACAAGAATGAATAGTCATTCATTGTTTAATACATCCATGATATATTCTTGTCTGTCACATTATCATCTAATGCATTTTTGGTTTGCAGCTGAACACATAAAGTGTTGTAAGAGACCCGGGCTGTTCTGTATTGACATGAGTCAAGAGGCAAAATTTGAGCTAAAGCCTTAGTGCACTTTTTTTTTTTAGTCCTGTTATTCTGCTGTATTTTATGCTGAGGAGATAGTACATTTCTAAATAGCTGCATTTTTGCTTCACAATACCACAGCTAAGCAGTTGGGAGTACAATAGTCAGTTAATGTTGCAGTGGTCATTGAACCAATGCTGTTGTCATTAGTCTGGAGTTAATAGTTAATATACTCTGTTACTATGACATTGAGTTTGCTAAGCAAAGTGTAGTCCATTACTAGGTACATTGTTTTATTTAACAGAAGAACTATGACGTTTACTCACAAACCTCTTAACCCTCTATTGTATCTGTGATAACTTTATATGTGGCCCTATAATGTTTACTTATCATTTAACACATGTATTCATCATACATGAACAAGTGTTTAACCTGCAGCCTGAATAATAAAAAAAAGTTTAACAAAAATGTTTGAATAAAGCAATCAAAAATCACTGGATCATAAGCTGCATCTATTACTTTTTGGTGTTGTTGTTTGGTTGGTTGTTCTTTGTTGGTTTGGTTACTGGGGAACCACACAAAGGATTTAATCAGTTAGTCGCTTTGTATGTCTGCTGTTTGGTGCTGAGCAGGTAGTGAACAGTACTTAAAACAGCTGCCTGATGTGCCTGGAAACAGGGTTGATGAGAGGAAGCCGTAAAACCAAAACAAAGAGCTGAAAAACCATAAAATGCTCTGTAGAGTGTGCAGAGTCTGATGATAAATCTCTGTGGATTCGTCATTATGTGACCCCTTTCACATTGCACATAGTCATTTGATCCTTTGATCCTAATGTAAAAATATTGATTAGTGCAGCTCTAAATATTCTAACAGGTGTGATATAACATGTATAATCCAACAGATATTACCATATTAATTAAACATGTGAATTACATCATAAATAATAAATTAAAAAGTAACTTGTTACAGCACCTCTGTTTTTACTTACCTAGATTAGGTCATCCTTGGTCCAGAATGCTTCTGTAAGGCTGCTGATTTGACATCCACTGCCCCCTCAGGACAATGTACGGAAGCAAGGAAATGTGTAAACAATGTTGAAAAACAGCAGTAAGACAAGCTATAAAATCCAAAAAGAATATCCATCAACACAATTTTGGCAAAACCTCATATTTGACACTGAAATATGGCCTTTTCTTTTGATATTTTACCTTATATCATAAACATGCCAGTTTTTGACTCTATTACCCACTGACACAAGCTAAGAGGTAACCTTTTTCTCTCAGTTTTGACCTTTTGTACAAAGGTGCCATGTGTACCACATAGACAAACACTCTGGATGTTGTCAGGTGCAGTGTCATAAAAAAATAATTTATTCGTTTATGTTCTGTAAAATGTCATTCCTTTCCTCTCAAACCTATTAACTGGGGTTACAATGGAACTGAATTCTTATCTACAGAGCCTCTCATGAATGCATCAAAGCCTCAGTACATTCACTGAATAACAATGAGAGTTTTTACTGGGAGAAAATATTTCATCCAGATCTATGGGGAGAGATAAACAAGTGAATATTATACAGACAATAATGCCCCGAAGGATGATTAGTTGTAGCCTATAACACACAGAATAAGGCTTGTGGGCTGTAGGAAACCTCAAGGCTTGTTTAAAGTACTACTGTTTACATGTTGTGGTAGAGCTAATCAATCATGGCTGAAGCTATACTCACAAATGACAATACAATTTGCCGTTGAATGTTTTGGGATTGTAGCTGTCAGAGAAAATGTGGCAAATCGAGAGTAAAAATGCTATGTTCAAGGGTAAAAAACACAAGTCTCGTTTTGTCAATCTTGTATACAATGCTGTGGGAACATGTTTCAAGTGAGGGGTGCTGTGCGGATGACGCAACATGTGTGAGCTGACAAAGATCGGTCTAAATGATATATGCTGTAAAATGTACATTGATTGTGTATGTTTTCTTACATGATAAGGGGCCTTTAAAAAATAAGTTGTATACTTTGATGAACATACAATATTGTCTATGAAAGTAATATTAATCATGTAAGAAAACATACAAAAAATATAGGCTATACACATATACAACAGCAGCTGGGCACTGGCTCATAGGAAAGCCAGATTTACACAATAAACATTGATGATAAGAGCATCGAAGACTGACATAGTATTCACAGGCAAAGCAAGGGCATCGGATCATCAAACAGTTAATAATAGGCTAATGTGCATTTAGGCTTAGTATACAGTGGCAGTGCATGAAAAAGTGTTCTTACCTTATGCCGCTTATACAAAAGTGTTCTTGTGCTCTGGATTCAACGATTCGATGAAACTTTTCATCATGTCGTGTATATACAATTGTTCAATGATGTCTCCATCCACATGCATGTAAGATGTGTTAGTCTCTTCTGGGACATGCTGCTTGTTAACCAGGTTTTTAAAGGCGTCTGAGTGTAGAGAAACTTTTCTTTCTCTGAAGAAGCAACTGAAGTTGCAGTCAGCCTAGGTCAAACTCCATGAGGAGATAGAGAGAATGTACGTCCATTACTGCAGATGGCTTTCCATTTTCCGCATTGAGGTCTTCTCCCTGAATGCCACTACTGTCATTCCACCCTGGTCGAATCTCCTGATGAGTTTGGAGTGAATCAAATCCACTGCTTCATAAAATTTCGTTCTCCATCTGACCTCATACGTTGCCTGTGACAATGCTTTGGTCTCTCTAGTCTGACGATACCGGGCAGGGGTTCTGCTTACCCTGGATTTAGCTTTGTCGTTTTAGACCATTCTGGGTAGCACTCGCTTTCACCTCATTGATCACATCTGTCACTATGGGGCTCTATGGGGATTGACTCACTTTTGGCCCATTCGAGGAACTGCAGTTTTTGGTACTTCCACATTGGCTTGAACAGAATGAGCAAATTGGGCGATGATCTCATTTTGGACATCAACTCGTAGAGGATACCATCGCACATTGTCTCCTCTTAAATGCAATCCCTTTCTTCCTAGAAAGGAAATGGAATGGAACAAAATCTCCAGGAAATGTCTAGCTGTCTGCTGTTCTTTGGCTTCTCCACCCATGCTGATCAAAAGATACTAGCCTTTTCTGCACAGCCATGCAATACAAAATCACAGGCTGGCAGGGATGTGTTAACATTTGAGTGCTGTTAGCGATATCTTTCTCCTCTACTCTTTGCACTGGGGTGCTGCTAGTGACATCTTCCACCTTTCCTCGTTGCACTGGAGTACTGTTAGCGATATCTTCCTCCTCTCCTTGTTGCACTGGGGTGCTATTAGTGCTAGCTTCCTCCTCTCCTCTAGCTTGATGAACATTAGCTCCCTGCTCTCTTACTAGCAAAGAGTTTGCTGACATACTTGGGCTATCATCATGTGTGCTGCAGTTGCTTCTGTCAGTTGCTGATTCTCATCTGCTAGGTTTTGCTCTTTTTGGATTCATAAAGAAATCCAAAATTTGCTTTTGCATTGCCATTTTCTTGTGCTGTTGTGCACCTGTTATGTGCTGTGCACAAAAATTAAATGAAACATTTTTTTGTTATTTTTTTAAATTTATAGTTGTGAACGTGCAGGTCCTCAGCACCCCTACTTCCCACGGCCTTGCTTATATATGTCTAATTTGATTTGATACTAAAAGAATGATGTGATGAACATAGCACCTATCAATAGTCTCTTTAATTTCCTCACACTCATCTTTGAACGCACTGGAGTGATTATCAATTTATTAAAGTCAGTCTATTATACTCTCTTGATTAAGCCAAATTGATCCAGATAAACAAAGCACAACTATTTGATTTTCAGTTTATGTGTTGTCCCTTGTGGGTCTAGTGGGCTATTCGTCCATTAGCCTTTACTGAACATAAAAATAATTAAAAGTTCATTAGCGTTATATTAAATGTATAAAATATTAAACACACATACACACAACATTACATGATAGAAAAACATTGCGTCATTGTATATATTTACATGTTACAGTCAATAAGAAAAACCAAATCAGCAAGCTTGAATGCTCTTTAAAGGTTTTCACATACTTCTTATAACTACCTTCAAAAAAGCTTGTGAATAAATATGCTATGTGCCACACTAGCAGTCTTGTTGGCACATTGCTATAAATTCTTAGCCTGTTACCGCCACCAACTGTTAATCATGTACATCTTTGTGCGCATGTTTCCAAAATGTGGACATGCTCATGAAAACATTGGTCCATAGAGTTATAAGTAGTAGGCGATTTGAGGGTGGATGCCATCCCCCTTGTTACCAAAATGACCAAAATCCATCCCCCTTTGTTAACCTGCTCAAAAGATGCTCTGTGCTTGTGCTGTCTTGTAGTGGCGCTTCACATTGCTGTTTTTAATAATCGGTCTCGGAACATATGAGACATACTGGTTTTGAACAACCTGTGGGAAGATTGAATATGTAAGAGTCCATTCTTGATCAAAAGCTCTGTTTTTGCTGTCTACATCTATCTCTTTTTAGAGCACGCCATGTGAAATTATTTCTCCAACTTGTCTGTGTCCTTGTGTGTGTGTGTATCTTACTCACTGACTTGACTGGTAATGCTAATCAGAATGCACAGATTTGATTGGCTGAGTAGCATCACATGAGATGATTTATAATGCATGCAATTGGTCTGTGAGTTTCCTGGGCCGCTAAACCAATGCCGGTGGGCCACCCCCACTGTTAAAAATTAACAAATTGTCTACTGGTTATGTGTGGTCCAAAACTCCTCAAGCTTTAAAGAGTAACTTAACACCAGGCTGAAAAGCAGTGTTTTTCTGCCTTCTCTGGTTGAACGTTTCAAGCCTGTTTCACATCTGACCACACCTAGTATCACTGATAGGTGATGGTCAGAGGCCACACCATACAGTGATGTTATGGGGTTCTAGAGTACACCTGTACATCACTGCAGCAAGGTGAGAAGTTATATCACTGGAGGTTGGCAAAGACAAGATAGCCATGCAGATATTTTGGTTTAATTTGCCCAAGTTTTGAGATATGTGTCACTGAGATTTCTGCCAGCACCCCAATTCAGTGGAGGTAGCAGTGGATTTTTTAAATCATCAGCACCATTGTTTCCAAAAAGAAGGTTCCTGTTAACTCTGGATAATCCATAAAACATGCTGTGAGCAGGTTTCATAGAGAATGTTTGTTGATAGAAAGTAATTTCAATGAAAGCTATTCAGAGAGTAGAGTATCCATAGAGTATTCACCTCACATGGATCATGATTTCAAAGCAGTGTGCCCACCAATACCTATTTCTAAACCTACCTACCCATTCCTTAATGTTGTCCAGTAACATTAGTATCCCTACTACATAGAGGGTGGCATCATCTGCAAAACTGTGAATTTGTATATAAAACAATGGTGTCTGTAATTGTTAAGTAAATTAACTTTACTTATCAGGAAACAGTTTTCAGTGTTATCCTTGGTTGAAAACAAACTGGCGGTAGAGTACAGAGTTAGAACTTTTTAATTATGGTTCATTTCTTGGCTGATTTAAAGGCCATTACCCAAATCACTATAACATGACTCAGCTGTCTTTGTTGGACAGTTTGCAATCCATTGTGCTTGTACACATGGCTGCTCCTGTAACGCCTCATTAACATGTTGACATTAACAATGGCCTTTACCCAGAAAGTGGCTGACAATAACAGAGTGGTATTGTCATTCAGCTGTGCAAACTGGTAACTTTATCAAGCAGCTTATATGACGGTGCCACACATTTTGTGCTGCACAGTTTTGTTAACACTTGGTGGTGTGAATGAAGGCTTGAAGTAATAAAGCATTTAGTAAATACATTTACTGATCTTAATTTCATCTTTTGATGATTCTGTTCTGTTGAGATTTACCTCAAGTGTGTTGAATAACTTTGATGGCTTAGGTTGACTGTTAACAGGAAAGATGGCAAAAGGTGAGGTAATAATAATTATTAATTAATTATTAGGTGATAATAAAAACAGTCATGGGGGCCAAACTGAATCTAAAGTCTGGATGAAGACTGTGTTCCCAGATGGAAAAAAAACATTAGCAACACTTCTTGTAATTGTCACCAATATTTTACACTGCAGTTTCAACAAGTGTTGCATTCTGAAACACATTAATTTTTACATAAAAGGTTTTTATGACACAGACATTCTTGGACCCTTTGTTGATGAGCTATAAAATGAGCCCATATATTAATGTTTGTTTGTGTTCATCAGTTCTAATTTGTAAAGCATACACATTGTATCATATTTCAGTTTGCTTCAGGACAAGTAATGAAAATCCTGTCTGTCTACTTGAGTTTATTGTGTGCTGTAATTAGGCACAAATCCTGACCAAGGCTGTAGGGACTCATAGGAAACCAGACAGAGACTAGAGAAAGGAGGAGGAGGATGAGAAAGACAAGTGAAGAGTAAACATCAGAGAGGCTTTCGAGAAATCATAAGCAAGACTGTGCTTTTTCCAGATTCCATATTTTTATATTTAATTTAGTTTATTTTATTGATGTTTAGCCATTGCTTGGTTCCATGTTACTTGTTGTCTAGCCATGTGTGTGTTAACAGAATCACTCACATCATTAAGGGGCTTAAGTGTTTGTAGATATAAAGAGAATGTAAATAAAGTTATATTTTATGATGCAGGCTTCTCCAAATTGAGGGCAGCAATACAATTCAGATCTTCAAATGGTCACTTTTGGATCTTTCAACACACAAATCTCAAAAGGCAGACTGGTAACAAGCAGAGACGTCAAACTCAAAAAAGTGATAAATGGTTATATGATAGCAGTAGTGTGCGAGCTTATCTCCACTAGCCAGCAAAGCCTTTTTAGCACTCTTTTTTAATTGCCTTGGTTAGTTGCACAAACTCAATAAAACCTACAGTACAAATGATGTGCACAAAAAAGTTTAAAGGGGTATTCCACCCAGAATCTATAAGTTGCAGAGAGTTAGATGAGAACATCAGTACCACTCTTATGGAGGCAAATTAGGATCATTAACATTTTGAGCTTGTGAAATGATGTTCACAAATAATTTCACAGCCTGCAGTTGTATATCACCTTTTGTGTGCATCTGAAAAAAATTGCATGCATATATCTGAATACGCAGCTGTAGAAATATTTTGTGCATGTGTCAAAAAATGTTGTGCACACAGATATAATTTGCACAATACTTTTCCACACATGCACAAAATATTTCTACAGCTGCAAAACTTTTTTTACAAAGTCACACATTCAGATACGATATTTTAATGACCTTAATTTGCTTCCCTACACTAGAACATGAGAGTGTTATTGATCTTCTCATCTAACTCTGGGCAAAAAAGGGAACAAGATTGTCTTTTACATGTACATGATTGGATGGGACTTTGTTTTGATGTTTCAGTTTACGGTACTGAATGTGTAATAAACTAAAGAATATCACCAGCATTAGTGTTTCCTCTTTGAGTTACATACAATTTCAGTTGGAAGGATTGTTGCATATTATAGCAAGTACTGTAAATCAGTATTAAGTGGAATACTGAGATGCTTGAGGTGGAAAGCTGTGTGATAATACACAGCTTTCCAAGAGCAAAAGATCATGATAAATGAATGTTTTCTCAGAAATAAAATCACCAGGATAAAGGTCCCTCTAGGCCACCAGTATCCCTCCATCTCTCAATTCTGTACGCTCCTACCATCTCTAATAAAGGTATAATATCCTTAAATTGAACACATTTTACAGGGCATCCCAGCAAATACCAGTTCAAATTGAACAAAATTAGAAAGGGTGGTAGGCGTCAGTTTGCTTGATGGGATTCTGTACACCAATAGAGGTGTAACAGCGGGCTTGAAATGGATAAACGAGTTGACATGGAGGGGTTGAAGTAAGTGACCTTGAGTTAATACACCTGCAGCAGTGAGAAGCAGACTTGACTGAGTGTAGAGGTATTGTGGAAGAGTACAGGTCACTGATAATATACTGTTGCTTTGTTTTATCATAAGCAATTCTTGTTTTCTTTACCATTACATGCACAACGTATTGTAAAAGCCGTGATTAAACAACCAAAGTGAACTTGTGGCATGACATGTTTATGACATGCTATATGAGGCACTGTCAGTGACAGTTTTGACAACTCCTGTGCAATGCTTCACTGCAGATTAAATCTCCAGTTATCAAACTGACAAGGAGCTGATAGGAGATGCTTATATTCCAGGTGTTTAGAATAGCAAATGTAAAACCTTAATAAGTTTAGTCACTGATGTTTGGTATGTATAAATCTGGGATAGAGAGCAGCAATATGAAAATCTATTTGCATTAAACATCATGGATTATTTCTTGGTTTAAAATGTACTAGCTACATATGTATGCCTGTTAGGATTATGTTGATTTATGACAAAAAGTAAGGAAAGGTGGCCTTTTTATTGTATTTCATTATATTTATCTGACTGAAAAGTCAACATCAAAAGTGTGCTCAGATTGACAAATACTTAATATTCTTGGGCACCCTGGCAGCTCAGTCTGTGGATATCAGGATGTGAATATGATTTGTTTAAATTCCCAGTTCTTGTCTCTGCAAGGCTCTCCCCGGTTTTTGTATCAATATCCAGGGGCCCGAAAGCTCCAGGCATACTGTGTGTCAACTGGTTTTTACTAATTTAACTGAAAATTTGTTTAGGAATATGCACCTCTAATACACAATAAATAAATCGGGTTATAAATGACATAATAGGGGCCTTACGGTGGGTCCTGTTTTATTATGTATCTTAATCTGATTTTAAGACATTCATTATTTCAGTTATGTGCTTATATGTTGCATATTTGTAAATTAATGTATTAAATCAGATTACCACACAGCAAATCCGGGCCCAGGCAGTGTTCTAGCATAGCAAAACTGTATGCACTGCAGAGAGTGGAAAGAACAATGGAAATCGGGGACCTAAAAGCTTTGCCCTAGGTCCCCCTAGCAGTTTAATTAGGCCATGCTTAAAGATACAGGCATGACACCTTGTGTGTTTTACTATTACTTTGGTTTTTTTCTAGAAATTCTGGCACACACAGTACAGAATTTTTCAAAGTCACATAATTACTAAATCCACTTGCATAGTTGACACAGATTGCCCTTGATTTCTTTTATCCCATCCGGAAGTCATTCTCAATTGAGAATGACTTCCGGATGGGAGCCGAAACGTCTTGATTCTGAAAACAGTGTCCAGATGACTACGACTGAAACCTTTTCTACGATAGAACACTCCTGGACGAATGAGGGACTACATGGTCTTGATTTCTTTGTCTTCCAAATGTACAACTTGGCATGTTTTTGTCTTATTTACATGCTTTGGCTGACTCTATTTCAACATTACAGCAATTGATAAATTATCAGAATTTTAGGTATTGAGACTTCGAAATCAGTTTTAGACTCCACGTTCACACAGGATTTATTTCATAAGCGTTAAGGTGACTTTTATCAGGGAACACCTCTGAGCCAAATATGTAATTACCTAAAACTGCAGAGCAAAAGTTTCTTAAAGAATCAATTACAGCAAAGATTGGGATGAAATGAAGGTCAAAGTATTGTGTGTGTGAAAGGTTGCCTTTATGATGCCTTTAAGATAGAGATATTAGAAGATGATATCCCATTTTTTTTTAACTGGGGGAATCATCTTAATGATTTACAGTTCTACAGTAAAGGACTTGCTTTAGAGCTTAAATATATGTAAATGTCTAATATTACCTCAGACTAATGGTATGTCAGCAGTACCACACAGAGAATAAAAGTAAGGGGAATAGAGGGAGAGAGGGCAATTATTTCTCATATAGATGATGTGAAATGGACAAAAATAAATATGCTCTGACTGTATGTGATGATAGGGGGGAAAGTCAACTTCATTTATTTCATCACATATCAGCTGGTGAATAATTTCTTCTGGGCTACAAAGTTGAAAAAAAGAAAGATTTGTGTTTCAGGGATAAAGAGAGTGATGTGATTAATGAGTAAGAACTGGAAATCATGGAACAGTCTGAATGCAAATGGATGCTCTTCCAGCCAATCAATTCTCATTTTCTTCACTGGATGGATGGAATGCCCAGCAGTGCCAAATGATTTTATCTCATGGTAAACTAGAGTCAGTATATCTGAAAAACACATGCTTTTATACAGCATGTTCAGAGATGAGAAATGGGGCTGTTTGAACAAGTTACTCATCTGAATTCATGTAATTCATGTCAGGTGTCAAGTCCACTGTCAAACAAGTTCCAGTCTTTATGAAGCAAGTCAAACCATGTGAAATCATGTCAAATCCTGAGTAACTTTGAGAAAAAGTGAAAGCATGTTTAAAGGGAAAGTTTGGCACATTTTATGTGAATGTCCAGTCAGTGTTGATGGTAAATGTAGTCCATTGAAGCAATAAATTCCTCAGTGCATGCTATATTGACCGAGAAAGCCGAGTTCTCCTCAGCAGCACTGCCAGCAGAGCCCGTGCCTGCAGTGCCTATATGTACCAGGATGCATTGCGCATGAGCTTCTCGCGTCCACGCTCACCCAGCGGGTTTCAGCATAACAACAAAGCTAACCAAGTCTAGCTGCACTTCTACTGTTGATATCACCACAATAAGTGCTTCTAAACCAAAAGCTTCATCACTGCACGTGTTCGAGCAGTAATCTGATCTGTAGTAGCCTCTGCCTCACTGCACAGCGTGCCACTAACGTTACAGCTTTTTGGTCTGAGCAAGCTAGCTGCTGGGTGCTAATCTAAGTGTACAACATTGCCAAGCAAATTAATTCCTGCAGTTTGAGCATTTCTTTTTCACACATAGCTAAAAAAAAAAAAAAAAACTTGGTCCTTCACCCCCCGCGGGTGGTCTCATCCTTCGAGCTCGGGTCCTCTACCAGAGGCCTGGGAGCTTGAGGGTTCTGCGCAGTATTTTTGCTGTTCCCAGTACTGCGCTCTTCTGGACCGAGATGTCTGGTGTTCTTCCAGGGATCTGCTGTAGCCACTCCTCCAGTTTGGGGGTCACTGCCCCGAGTGCTCCAATGACCACGGGCACCACTGTTGCCTTCACCTTCCAGGCCTTCTCCAGCTCTTCTCTTAGCCCTTGGTACTTCTCTAGTTTCTCATGTTCCTTTTTCCTGATGTTGCCATCGCTTGGTATCGCCACATCAACCACAACGGCTTTCCTCTGTTGTTTGTCAACCACCACGATGTCAGGCTGGTTTGCCATTACCATTCTGTCAGTCTGGATCTGGAAGTCCCACAGGATCTTGGCTCGGTCATTCTCTACCACCTTTGGAGGTGTTTCCCACTTTGACCTCGGGGTTTCCAGTCCATACTCAGTGCAGATGTTCCTGTACACTATGCCAGCTACTTGGTTATGGCGCTCCATGTATGCTTTTCCTGCCAGCATCTTACACCCTGCAGTTATGTGCTGGATTGTCTCAGGGCCTCTTTGCACAGCCTACACCTTGGGTCTTGTCTGGTGCGGTAGATCTGAGCCTCTATTGCTCTGGTGCTCAGGGCCTGCTCCTGTGCAGCCATGATGAGTGCCTCTGTGCTGTCCTTCAATCCAGCCCGCTCTAGCCATTGGTAGGACTTCTTGATATCAGCCACTTCAGTTATGTTCGGTGGTACATCCCGTGTAGGGGTTTGTCCTCCCATGATGGTCCTTCCTCCAGCACGTCTTCCTCTGTTCCCCATTGCCTGAGACATTCCCTGAGCACGTCATCTGTTGGGGCCTTATCTTGGATGTACTTGTGGATCTTGGATGTTTCATCCTGGATAGTGGCTCTCACACTCACTAGTCCACGGCCGCCTTCCTTACGGCTAGCGTACAGTCTCAGGGTGCTGGATTTGGGATGGAACCCTCCATGCATGGTGAGGAGCTTTCGCTTCTTAACGTCTGTGGTCTGTATCTCCTCCTTTGGCCATCTTATTATTCCCGCAGGGTATCTGATCACTGGCAGGGCGTAGCTGTTTATTGCCTGGGCTTTGTTCTTGCCATTGAGCTGACTTCTTAGGACTTGCCTTACTCGTTGGAGGTATTTGGCCGTTGCCGTCTTCCTTGTTGCCTCTTCGAGGTTGCCATTTGCCTGTGGTATTCCAAGGTACTTGTAACCATCCTCAATGTCTGCTATTGTTCCTTCTGGGAGTGAGACCCCTTCTGTGTGGACTACCTTCCCTCTCTTTGTCACCATTCGACTGCACTTCTCAAGCCCGAATGACATCCCAATGTCAGAGCTGTAGATCCTGGTGGTGTGGATCAGTGAGTCGATGTCCCGCTCGCTCTTAGCGTATAGCTTGATGTCATCCATGTAGAGGAGGTGACTGATGGTGGCCCCGTTCCTGAGTCGGTATCCATAGCCAGTCTTGTTGATTATTTGGCTGAGGGGGTTCAGACCTATGCAGAACAGCAGTGGGGACAGAGCATCTCCTTGGTATATGCCACATTTGATGGATACTTGTGCAAGTGGCTTACCATTGGCCTCAAGGGTGGTTTTCCACAGCCTCATCGAGTTCGCAATGAAGTCCCTTAGAGTCCTGTTGATGTTGTACATCTCTAAGCATTCAGTGATCCATGTGTGCGGCATTGAGTCATAGTCATATATATATATATATATATATATATATATATATATATATATATATATATATATATATATATATATATATATAAATACGGCTGCATATCCGAGTCAGCAAAAACTGTAAATGTATCCTTGTCCATAACATCTTTTGCACACATACTTTACTAGTTTGCAATACAACTATCACCCAATCTCCAAATTGCCTTTTATTTTGAAGATTCTCGAAAAACTTGTATCTAAGCAGCTTCTTGCTGCTGTGGAAAACAATACTACATTTGAAAAGTTCCAATCTGGCTTTCGTCAACACCACAGCACTGAGACAGCCCTTCTCAAAGTCACCAATGACCTTTTAATGAATGCAGACGCAGGCATGTGTTCAATTCTTGTGCTGTTGGACTTAAGTGCTGCCTTTGATACAATTGATCATGGCATTCTTTTAGATAGACTGAGACATTGGGTGGGCATATCTGGAACTGCACTAGACTGGTTCTCATCTTATCTGTCCAATAGGAAATTCTGTGTCAGCATTAATAACTTCATGTCATCCTTTTCCCATATCAAGTACGGTGCGCCTCAAGGTTCAATTCTGGGACCAATATTGTTCTCCTTATACATGCTTCCCTTGGGTGATGTCATCCGCAGACATGGTATTTCTTTTCATTGCTATGAGGATGACACACAGTTGTACCTCCCTGTCAAGCCCACTGACCTTAGTACGCTGAGTTCTCTGCAGGACTGCCTGTCTGACATAAAAAATTGGATGTTGATCAATTTTCTTCAGCTCAACTCAAATAAAACTGAAATCCTTGTTATTGGGCCCCAACACATCACTAAACAAATACTGCCATCTACTGGTAACCTGTCACAACATATCAAGCCTGTTGCAAGAAATCTTGGTGTCCTGTTTGATAGCAATTTATGTTTTGAGCAACATATCACTAAGCTTGTCCAATCATGTTTTTATCACCTCAGAAATATTGCAAAAATGCGATCTATTTTAAATCTTAGTGATGCAGAAACTGTTGTACATGCTTTTATCTCCTCACGCTTTGATTATTGTAACAGCCTGTTCACTTGTCTTAATCAAAAAACTTTGACACGACTGCAGACTGTACAAAACTCAGCTGCTAGGCTGTTAACTAGGACCAAGAAGTATGACCACATAACACCTGTTTTAGCCTCTTTACATTGGCTCCCTGTTGGTTTTAGGATTGATTTTAAGATCTTGTTGATTACTTTTAAGGCTCTTCATGGCCTGGCCCCAGATTATATTTTAGACCTTGTAATCCCTTATGAACCTTCACGTAGTTTGAGATCTTCGGTCAGGGGTCTCCTGTCTGTTCCTGAGTCTGGGATGAAAACTAAGGGGGACAGAGCTTTTGCTATCAGTGCCCCGAGGCTCTAGAACAACTTGCTCGAAGAAATTAGGTTGTCTGAGTCAGTGTCTTCGTTTAAGTCTCGTCTCAAAACACATTTTTATCTGAAAGCATATCCTGATTTTACTTGAACTGGTTGTTTATTTTACTGTTTATTTTATTGCTTTTGTGTATTTTATGTATTTTATTTCTTTATATTTCGTCATTCACTGTGGTATTTTATTTCTCTTTTTGTGAAGCACTTTGTACTTTGTTTTGATAAGTGCTCTATAAATAAAGTTTTATAAGACAACAAGGAAGTTCTGTCTTTGAGCAGCATCTAGAGCACGCCTCCTGGCTACCCAGAGGCAGAAGCTAGAAATCCAAGCTGAAATTACATGTAGTTATTTTGTGTCTCCAACTACATCACTGTCATGTCAAATGACGGCGCTGGATGCAGGAAGAACTACTTGGCAAACTCAGAATTTATTGCTTTAATGAACTACATTTACCATCAACACTGACTGAAAATCCACATAAAAAGTGCAGAAGTTCCCTTTAATGTGTCTCCTGATTCTAAAGAAAAAATTATTTGTTGGCTTGCACGTATGCTGCCAACAATACCAGTGCAATGTAACTTTTTTCAGTATAAATTTGCTCTTGATCATGATACCTCACTGAGCAATGACATTGTGACTACATACCTAAAATAAGGTGAAACAGCTTTGTGACAAAGGTGCTCCATTTTTGGGTTACCTAGCTGTAATTTCACATGCAGAAAGTTACAGGCTGTAGCTTTAAAGCCACACTTTTTTATGCCAGAGACCTTCAAACTGGTGCATTAATTGGCATGCTGGGGCACCCCACTAACAAAATAAAGGCTATCATCCACCCACATGCTGTGCAAACCATTGCTTCTCCAATTTGGCTAATGTTATAAAACAATATGCCTGTACGTGAGTTTATTCTTTAGATGTGTAAGTAATCAGTTTCCTTCTGTCCATCAGTGTCCTGAAAGTACTTTTCAGTAAAATCAAATATTGTACTGTTGGTGTGCTTTACTTTTAGTCACTTTTACTTTAATTTTTCTCAATCTGTTCTATCACATTTAGATGTCTTTACAATACACATTTTGCAATATTCAGTAAGGTATTATTTCCCACATACTGTTTTATTCATTGCAGTGTATTCACTTTTAGGTAATTACCTTGTGACTGTGTATGTATATGTATGTGTGGGCAAGGGAGTTAATGTTTATCAATTCATTATATGCTGTAATTTCAAGGATCATGTATGCAAGACTCAATAATATTTACTGATGATAACTGCCTTGAAAGTTCAAGTTGTGTCAAGTGTGAGAAACATTAGGAGAGATATGCTTTCATACCACTGAAGGGTGGCAGAAAGAAACAGCATTAGTTCCATATTGAAACAGCACAGTAATTATTGGAGGTTATTGGAACTGAAGTGATGGGCATGGGCATGGGCACGTACAGTTTCTTTCATCTTTGATGCTGTGAGTGACCTGACATTTTCCACTGAGTAAAGTTTTATATTTAACCATGGCAAAAATCTTGCCCTAACCTTGAAAGTTCTGGTTGTGTAACATTAAGTGAACTTAAGATGCCAAAAAATCACATATGTTCCTTCAAATAGTAGGCAAAATCATTTCTGTCTGCAACATGGCTGTTTGCTGCTATCACCTGAGATGACAGTTGTTACATTTTTCTAGCTTTTAGCCCAGTGTGGACATGGCAACTGCATACAGAGAGAAACACAGGGCCTAACTGACCCTTAGCTAAGCCCTGCCTCCCCTCAGTTACTGTTGCTATGCCTGTTAAGCAATGTTTACAATGATAACGGGGACAGATTCACGACCATCAATTTTGTTGACTGAAATGACAACGGTCGTTAGCTAGCTATGCAACTCTGTGAGTTGGCTGGCTTAAGACCGTCTCCAGACTTTTTAATGTTTCTAGCTGATTAAGAATATTAAAATGTTATAAAATGTTATTTTGCTCTAACATAACCCTGTATTATAGAAAGTTCTTAAAACCAAATAAAGAGCAGGGCAGCACTACTAATAATGGAATTAGCTAGCGATATGCTCCCACTGCTGCTAGTCTACTGCTGTTGGTAGTAAGCTATAGTTAGGTGGACATACTACCATTAGCAGGTTAAATTAGAGCAGAAAAACATACTGATTAATCAATTTCTTGGGTTTTTTGGTTTTGGAAAGGCAACAAAAAGACACCCTCTAAAATCTTTGAATACCGAATACTGCTCTTACTACAGCCCCATGCACACCACTTCAGCATGTGGAGAAATCCAAACCTTGGCAGGCCAAGGTTGCTAAGCTATGTCTGTACAATTGCTGATCAAGTGAATATTTTAGCTGTCAATTGTACTTCACCAGTGTACAAAGACACAAAAAGTAGGCATGTAGTAGCCATCAGTTTCAAATTTGGATTATCTGTAAATGCCAGTAAACAGCTGTCCATAAGTAAGCTGAACTTGCTTGCTATCACTATACGTAGGTCGCTGCAGCGTGTTGCCTCCCAGTCAAACTCTGAAACAGACACACTACTGCAAGAATAGTAAGGGTTCAGTACATGGGTGCATCCATGTTTGTTGAATGAATTATTTTTTATTGAAGAGTGTCTGTTTGTGCCACAAGGCTGATTATGCATCTGTATATGCTAGTTTTGTGTATGTTTGACAGGAAATTTGAAAGAAGCTGAAAGTTTTGGAACTGAAAGATATGTGAGAAAGTTGTCATCTAGAATTGCCAATATAATCAAAGAGGCACTTTTTATGTTGCCATCCACGCTGTTGCTGCATCAGAGCAGCATTTAAATCAAACTGAGATAGACAGCTACACTCTCCATCAAACCCAAACCTCATCAATTTTACTAGCAGCCTCACCTCTGTAACATTTCAATTAATGCAGGAGCAGTTTGTGTTCTGCCTTGGAGGCTCAGTGTCAGAGGGTGGCACTAGTAAAAGCAAATGTGTGAAACAAGATGTAATCAAACAGGGAATGTGTAAATAAACCCACAGAGAAATAAATAACACTTAAGTCCTTCTGGTGATGCTTTCCCTTTTCCTTTGTTTCTATTAAAAAAATATGCAGTTATAATCACATAAGTTAAGTACTTTTTTCATATTAAGATCTGTGATTATTCCACAAGCAAATGCCCTTCAAATGCTAACTTACCACAATTTCACTCTTTAATTAACACAACATTGTGTATTCAGAAGGTTAAAACTTTAACATTATATGGAAAGCTGGCTTTAGGCAACATGATTATAGGGTAGGAAAAAATGGAGAAAACTATGAGATCAAAGATTCAAAACCACCACAGCTACAACCATACTACCCAATGCTGCAGTCATCGTCGTAATCAAGCCCATTGAAAGCTATAGATGCATTTTTCATTTTTAGTAATTCCTTTCAAAACCATTATGTTAACATTGTTCAAACTTGTTCAGGTTACACTCCACGCAAAAGTATTAACATGAAATTGTTTCAAAGGACGGAATTAGATAAATTAGGTAAAAACACGAGCTCCAAATGGAAAGCATTAATAAAGCTATTTTAGTTCCATTATTCTAGATTTCTACTGTTTTCATTAAAGAAAGTTTTCCCTCTATGAGAGTTGTGATTAGAGACTTCAGTCGTAAACTTGGGTAAATGTCAAACTGATGATGCAATTTGCTTTGTTTACTGAACCGAATTTAACGTATCTTTCTCTCAAATGATTTTTTTTCCTTTTTTACCCACACTTAAACCTAAATCTTGTTCACATACAGTATACTGTAAATTTAATTTCAGGGATGACTATGGTCATCTTCCCCATTTGTCTGAACGATTGATGCAGGAAGCACAGCACAAATTGACAAAGAGACTGAATAGCTCTGTGCTCCACTGCAGTGCTGCTTCTGGTGATTTTTATTAAATTAAGCTAATTTAATTAATCCCTATAATACTCATCATCCCTGCAGGGGAATTATTTCAAGAGGCATATGTATTTTGAGTAGCAAGATAAAAAGCATGGTACATACCAAAATAAGGACGCTGTCATGAAATTTTATACAGACATTCACTGTTCCCAGATGATGAATCCTAATGACCTGACTTTTCCTCTAGTGCCCCCATGGGGTTGATATTTGTGGTTTTTAAGTGTGATGTCTCCAAAACTATTGGATGGATTGCCATAAAATTTGGGACAGACGTTCATGTTCCCCTCAGGATGAATTGTAATAAGTTTGGTGATACCTGCAAAACTAATGGCATTCCCATCAGCTTCAGATGTACTTTGGGTTCAGTGCTAATGAGCGAATGTTAGCATGCTAACACGCTAAACTAAGGTGGTGATCAGCATATTAATGTTGTCATTGTGAGCATGTTAGTATGCATTAACATTTAACTCAAAGCACCCCTGTGCCCAGTGTTGTGCATGAACGGGCTAAAAAAGCATGTTAATGTTTTTGGTGAACCGTATCGTATCCGTTTGCAACTAATGAACGTGAGCACACAAACGACGCACGCCATGCACGCAAACGACACATCGAGTTGAAGAATCCGACCAATCTTGGGAAATATCTGCGAATGAATGATGATCACAAGAAATCATTAACAAAGGGTAAGACGAGCCAACAGCTGCAAAGTTCCTCCACCCAAGTCAAACTCACAGATTAAAATGAACTAGTTCATTTTAATCTGTGTGAACTGAACTTTGAGCTAGCGCTTGTGAAGTGTGAACTTGCACAACACTGCCTGTGCCAGTCTACAGCCTTACAGTAAACTTTTAGACTGGTTTTTAAATTAAGCTAATTTTATAAATCACTGTAATACTTTTTCACTACAGGGAATTAATTCAAGAGGCATGTGTATTTTGAGATATAAATAAAAAATCAGAACAATAAATGCCAGAATAAGGCAGCTAATAATCAAAAGAGAACAAAAGGCACTAAAATCTTTAGAGTTGCTGGGTTTTCTGCCTTGACATTGACCAACTGGCACCAGAAGGTTCCAGAGACAGTCTGTCTGTATGGTCTGCATCTCACTGGAGCCAAACTCACCACTCGTAACTACTGGTTTGACAGATTTCCCAGAATCAGCCAAAAAACGTTTCTTTCCTCAGCATCTGTGGCTGCCCCCTTCTCTGCTGAGGAAAAATTTGTCACGGGTGATTACCTTAGCGACAGTGTTATCAGGCATTACTCCACCCAGAAGCCTCTTCTGATCCAAATATTCAAAATCCATTTCTCACACACAGATCTCACGCTGGCACATCTCTAGCACACTGAGTGATTTCTCTTGCCCCAGAGAGGCTCAGTGCAGGAGGGAGGCGTGAGAGTGAAGGACTTTATGTGGGCTTAGTTCCTCAGGGACAGAGTCCTGCTAATCGTCCGTGATCACAGACAGAATGTCAACATGCAACAGCAGCACAACTTATATTTCCCCAAAATGCCTCTCTCATAACAGTGTCGTTTGTTTCCTCCTGTTGTCTATTGCTGCTTTTTGTTACATTTTCCATTCACTGCACAGCTATTGTTAACATTTTTACACCCACACACAAGGTTCGTGTTTTTTGGACAGAAATGGAAATAGAAAGCAATTTGTTCTCGGATGACAGGATGGTTTAAAAAGCAGAAGATTCTCTCTTTTTTTGTAAAAAATAAACCATCTCCCATAGCATCTCTACAAAAGCTGCCATCCTTGCTACTGTTTATGCATATCTGATCACTTGAAATAATACAAATAAAAGGAATAGTACGAGATTTTGGGAAATATGCTCATTTGCTTTCTTGCTGAAAGTTAGATGAGAAGATACCACTCTCATGTCTGTCCATTAAACATGAAGCTACAGCCAGCAGCTGATTAGCTTTGCTTAGCATAAAGACTGAAGCAGGGGGAAACAGCTTGCCTAGGTCTGCCCAAAGGTAATCAAATCTACCAACACTTCTAAAACTCACTAATTAACACGTTACATCTTGTTTGTTAAATCCTTACAAAAACTGTAGTGTAAAAATAACAAGTTGAGGTTTTATTTATGCTAAGTTAAGTTAACATGTTGTTGGCTGTAGCTTTATATTTAACAGACAGATATGAAAGTGGTATCAATCTTCTCATCTAACTGGCAGCAGGAAAGCGATTAAGCTTATTTCCCAAAACTACTCTTTTAAATGTACTGTATGAAAAAAGGAACATTAATAAAAAAGATTAATTAATTATAAAATGCATTTATATCAATCAGTGCATTTGTATTTTAAGCTTATTCCTTCTTTATTTTCTTACTTCATACACCTGGAGCAATTCCGATCTGTTCTAATTGGTAACATATGTAGAGTGAATATTTAAAAAGCAATTGGGTTAATGTCTTTCACTCTGAGGGAGGCTGTTTCCACTGCTTTGATCTGTCAAAGCTCTGTGTAGCTTTCAAAGCCTTGTGGTCTGACGATGCAAAGGATGGAGAATGTACCTGGTGGAAATGTGTTAATTTGGAACTCTTGAAGCTATGGGAGGATGATCTCTCTCTGTGACCTCTCTATCACACCAGCTGTTGGCCCTTTGCAGCCCTCTTTCAGGGGCCAGGATGCCAGGGTTGTCCATGTGCTGTTTCAGAATATAAGTGTGTGACAGGTAATACAGATTTTGTTTCGACAGTTTTACTGGATGTAACAATTAGGCTGCTCCTCAAATAGCAAAGGGTAATATTACATATCAGTAAGATGTGTTACATATGATATTTCAGGTAAGCTTAATCTATGCAGCTAAAGTTTGTAGGGCAAATTAAACAAGAAAGCCAGCACACTATCCTCAGCCGATGTGAGTTCAGGGAAAAGGGTTAATTAGGTTTAATTCAGAGGTGTTTTCTCACTACCTCTGGAGGTGCTTATTCAGCAAAACAAAGAAGCGAGGTGACTTTAAAACAGCCCTTGAAGGTGACAGCTTTTAACTGCTGAGGATGGATAATAGATCATTGTCTTTAAGATCATATTACATGACTTATAGAAGACAGAGACACATGCATGTAGAGCAGACGTGGATGAAATATCAACCAAAGAAGAATTATCCTCAGATACATTTCCAGGTGTAAATATCTACTTAGCTGTGTGCCACATTTAGAAGTATTGTGGTTGCCATTTAGTCATTCAAAATGTCTGGACTGGAAAAAACTGACAATACTGGATTTAGACAGAAAAAAGACACTATTGTAACGGCACGAGTACAGCCTTGGCAGATCAAGCTACATTCCATACTGACAATAGTGGAGGCTGGAGTGCATCTTACATGATCTGACATTTTTCAAAAATATATTTGATATGGTGATGAGTCCCTGAGTATGACCAAATATGAAGCAGTGAACTCAGAAAAGGTCGTCCTATATCATCCAAAAGAAATCTAATATTCACAAAACAAACCTCCTGACAATCAGTCAATCAAGAACTATGCATGCACAGTAACCTTTTCAGGAAGCTTATAGTGAAGTGCTCTGTCTCCATCTGCTACTTTCCTTGGCAAGAGAAGTGCAATGTCTCACTCTTAGGAGGCAAAACTATCCAGTACAATTACAGGCTGTTCACATTATCATGTGCTAACTATGAATTATCTTCTGTCTCTTGGTTTCCTCTTTCGTTTTTCAGAGGCATGTACAGGGCAGTAAAAACTCTTCCTCTGTTAAAAGCATGCTAAATATGATTTGTAAGTATGTTGTGTGTTGCTTAAGTGGTTTGAATGCTTATCCAGATTCACTTATTGTGAATATTACGTATGTCAGGATCATTGTTGGGGGTAACGCACTACAAAGTAAAGCGTTAGAGTACTCAGATTACTTTTTTGTTGTAACGAGTAACATAACGTGTTAGTTTTGCAATTCAAGTAATCAGTTATTTATTTATGTTTTGAAATAAGTAATTCGTTACTGTTGAAATTTTTACCGTATTTCCCTGTTCCTTTTGTTGCCACAAAAAACAAAATCCCAGACACATTTACACTGTTTCTGTTTCTTTCCTACTTCTTGGAGGGTGGCTGTGAACTAGTGGAAAGTGTTCAATCCTATGGTTGTGTCAGTGCTCATTTGTAGCTCAGCTAGTGAGATGGCAGCGAGTACAGCCTTTAAGTCATGGAAGTAAGTAACTAAGCATTGACCTAGTTAACTGGTTGCATGTTGAAACATGATGTGCTGTAAGCTATACAAGCCCGTGTTTTATTGTTTTCATACAGGCAGCGGTGCCTAATATGCCTCTGCCCAGTTCGCTGTCATATCATTAGCAAGCAAAAGGCTGCACAGGTGCCACCTGTCAGGTAACCTCGGTTCCTATTTACTTTCATGTAGCCTACTTCAGATAATTCAACAATTACATGTTGTATGAACCTGTTAAGGTATGTGCATTGAGCCCCGGTACCCTGTTGATATACTTGTAATCAAACATAATTGAGGTGTAAAGGGGGTATTGCGTTTACCATTCCTGTTATTAGCCTGCAGAGTTACAGATTATGGGCCGTAGACTATGCAATGACAGTAGAGTCAATACATTCAAAGGTAGACGTACAGTAGGCTACGTGCCCTCTGGACTATGTAACCAACATGCGCAAGGAATCGCAAAGGGGTTTTCATTTTTGGTAACGCTAAAGTACTCTAACAAGTTACTTTTCTCAATAAGTAGTGCTGTAACGTAACTTACAGTTACTTTTTAATGGGAGTAATCTCGTAATGTAACAAGTTACTTTTAAAAATAACGTTACCCATCACTGGTCAGGATGCACAATGGTATAGTGGTAAGGGTGTAAAGAATGCAGTAAAGAATACAGTTCTAGTACAACTGTATGTTTTTGCACACACCAGATCCCATTCCACAAGTGAGACAGTGAGTTATGTCTGTATATATATATATATATATGACTCGCTACTTTTTTAGGCTACTAAAAAAGACTATAATAGATCAAATTAAACAAATTACATTTGACACTCACTCACATGCACACAAACACAGGCTTTCACATACACACACACACACATCTTACATATGCATCGCCTCTCATGCAGAGTTAAAGACAGTCGCAGCACCAAGTTTGTACTGAGGTCAACTCTATTTAGAGAGCAGACAGCCAGACTCCTGGAGTCGGCAAAGAAAAAGACAGACTGAAATACAGGAGAGATGAGAGAAGGAGGCCTGGTAACCTGAAACCGAGCAATAGTGGAAGTCACTACACACACAGGCATGCATGCATTTAAGCCTACATGGATGTGTGTGTGTGTGTGTGTGTGTGTGTGTGTGTGTGTGTAGAACCCACTTTCTAAATTAGAATTTTCCAAATCCATCGGTGACAGGAATGTGGCAGAGATGTGTATTTCTGCCGACCAAACAGAAGGCAGCACAATGCCACTAGTTTTAAGAACATCTCATACTGAACCTGTAATACATAAAACAACTAGAAAAGGGTTATTGCTTTTACAGGGAAACTGTTGCTAAATGTTATTAGTTTAAAAAAGGCAATTCAGAATAATTCAAATTAGGGACATTCAGAAACTCAGCAGCCAAACATTAGGATGTCTGGGGAAATGGTGATACTAGTCAGATCCATTAAATGCCTTACTTTGTCAATGCTAAATGCTACATGGTCAACCAGCGTCATAATGCCACAACTGGATTATTTAAGAGAGCGTGAAATAGGTACATGGTGTAGGTGTGATTACTATGTGTCAGTGTGTGTAGAGGCAGAGTTCAGATGGATGACACTCTAGGAAAGAAACTATTCTTGAGCAGGGTGTTTAAGGTTTCAAAGACACCAGTATCACTTACCAGATACATTTAAATAGGTTTTTTTTTTTTTACCATGTTGCTGTCAACATGTTTGTTTTGTTCATTCTGTTGTTGTAAAGGACTGACACTGACTGATACTTGTGGACGGACCGGAAGAGATTCCTCATGAAAAATGATTTGCTATTTTCACTCATTTACTCTGTTTACATTGTGACTCGACACTGAGAAAGACAGAGACACTGTGAAATAAAAGACATTCAAAAGCAATGCAGGAGGTGTGATTTGAGTTTGCACTTCATTTGCTTTGAATTTCAATTTGTCTCTGATGAATACAGGGCCATAAATGCTCCCAGCATTTCATATCTATGGGCGATGATTGATGTAATTAGGAGTAATGGACTGGCCACCGATTATTACACTAAGTGGAATATGATCTGATTTAATGTACAGTATAATATCATATCCCTCTGTAGTGAGAGCCTCAGTCCATAGATGATTTTTGGAAAGAAGCAGTAAAAATTGAAACAGAAAAACATTTAAATATTTTGAAAGCACCACTTGGAGTCATCATGCATTTTAAAGTGTGTGCTTTAAATAAAAAAAACTATATACTATATAAAAACAACATATACTGTATGTAATTTGTGGTTTCTCTGACCAATATGGTGATTGTTTTCTATAAATTACAACTCAGGCCTGCATTGGTGGTCAACTATTATCAAACATCTACCATGTATAATAATGTACAGTACATGTACAGTCTGTACATGAATACAATCAGTTGAGATGATGCAGTTGTTTGTGGCCTGGTCATCTCAGGGTTTTAAGCCTTTTAGTCAGAGAAAAGTCAACAGATAAAAGCTGTTTATCTTTTGGAAATATTTGAATTTATAATTTAGCTCGTATTCAGGAAGATACTACATAGCTATTTAATTTTACTCTATAATTTTCCAAAAAATAACTGTAATGCAAAAAGGGGAATTAGGTTAGGTTATAAGGAATCCAGGCTGATTGAATTGCAGCTTTGGTTTAAAAATTAATCTCACAATAGATCAATAAATTGAACAATAAATTGTTCAGCCCTAGTCAAACGTCTTAACTTAAAAGCAGGCCCTTTTCTCCCTTACAACACCAAAGAGACACACAAAGTGAGAGTGAGAGAGACAGAAAGGAAGTTTCCTTAAAAACAATGATGGGATACCCCTACTTGACAAATTTCACAGCACTCAGTAAAAAGTTGTATTTTTTGACAATCAAAACTCTGCTGGAAATCAGGACTGTTCCATTTTAATCAGGATGACTTGCTGCCTGATTATCCGATATAACATTTGTGAAAAGATTTTTTGTCTGAGATTGTTTGTTTGTGTGTTGTGTGCTTTTGTGTGCCGATAGCAGCAACAACTACAATGTGTGGAACTCTAAACCTGTATTGCAAAAATATGCCAGCACCGCACTGATAGACCCTGCAATAATTTATGAAGTGCATTTATCATTATCACAATAGCTACTGGGATTGACAATGTGCTGCAATGTCAGTTACTCAGCCTTAAACTTTTCACCTCAAACCAGAAGTCGACAGACGTTCTGAATAGTTTTGTTTGAACACCTTAGCAGCTGCTGTATAATATCGGCAAAGAATCGGAAATTAGATTCCAATGTGGCAAACAGTTTTTCTAGCTGATATGACAACTTTATCATAATAATAATATACAATATAATATGATATTAGTGCATAATATTTATATAGGGGTGAAAATACAACAGAGCTGATCCAAAGTGCTTTACAGGACAATGAAGAGTGCAGTAGTAGATTAGAAATGAAGTATGTTTAAAAAGCCAACAAACACCTGAGGTAAAACTTGCACACAATCAAAAAACTTTATTTCTCAAACCCCAAAGAGTAAAAGTGTATTTTAAGTGTTTTTCCTAAAGCCAATAATAAACTGAGATGAATCAAAGATTCATTTTAGGGCAGCCACTGAGAAAACATAAGTGGCACCATAAGTCACCATACGGTAAGTGAAGGTGGCCTTGTTAGAAGCCAGTGAATGATAAAATAAAGATGCCTGAGTGGTAAGAAAGTTACAGTAATCGAGACACGTGCAATGGCATGCAAATAGGACTTACTCTTGAAAATGATTCAGAGGTGATTAACTGCATTTGACAACCAAATGTTATCTTTATCAAACTAAAGGAGGACGCTAGGGGCATTTCTAGGGGTTGACAAGGTCTAGGGCTAAGCCCAGACCACCTGGGGCAGAGGTCAGGGTGTGTGCGCGCATATAGCACATGCCGAATTTGCAGGTGGTCCCTGCTGGTTTGCCTGGAACACTACTGCCTAAATTTCATTAGATTTTACTGCATTGTATGACTACTGCAAACATTCCATTTCATTTGAAATTAAATGTTTTAATAGTAATGTTAAGACGATTGCTCTGGACAAAATGGACATCTGCAGGGCATCTGTGAATTCTCAAACCTATGGCATTGTTGTTTAATTACTACTTTACTTTTTTACCAATAAAATAAACCAGCAGCCTTATGACAGTAGATTAAATTGAAACACTTGCTTATTTGTACAGCCATTTAGGAAATATCCTTTAACTCATGTCATCTATGCCTACATGACAAAATCATGTATTAAACATTGTTCCCAATCAGATATATCCAAGCAACGCTGTTACCCTACACTAATTATCTTGTTGACATGTACCAGTAACGTTAGCTCAGCCACATTCTCCAGCAAAAATGTCAGAATGTACCAGATATCACAGATATCATGTAGGGTTTGCTTAGCTACATTAGGGCTTGTGTCCATATAGCATTTTTTTCTCGCAGGAAAGAGCTGGCAGGGCGCTGGGATGAGGCGCTGTGAGAGAAAAAAACACTACATTAACAGAGGATTGACTACACAGCTAACAAAACTAGTCCAAAGGTGAAACTGAGATCCCTAATGAGTGGTTCAGTCAATTCAGCCTGGATGTGAGTGGTGGAGTTTACTATCAGAAGCTAAACTGGACTGGGATTTTTCGAAGATGTTTTTATTTTAACTAAAGAAAACAGCAGAGGATTGAAAAATGCTTCTCTGTGCATTAAAGGAGGGAAATGTGGGATCTAATTTTGGTTTTTGAGGATGGGCTAGAATAGAGAAACATCCAGGAACTTCCAGTTTTCAGCTGTGAATGATCAAGAGAATACAAGGACTAATTGTGGTAAGTTCAAATGTTTAGCAGGAATATGTCAAGAACTCTAGCCCTAACCCTAACCTAATGCCTAATTTGGGATCGACAGCTATATTGACAATCAGACACGACCTATCAAGCTGACATTGGTGACTTCGCTTTCAGCTGCTAACAAGATGTGAAAAGTAAGTTGCAGTAGCAACAAAGCCACATACTAATAATTAATTAAATTTAGCACAATTGTTTAATCAAGGGTAATGAAATAAGTATCGGTTATTTCACTAAGTTGATTGACTAATTGATGCATTCACTCAACCATTCACTGTAAACACACACAGATCTATTTCTAAATTTGCCACTACATGTTAGACAGCAATACTGGCACCCTTCTGACAATGTTGATGTACAGTATATGTATATGTGTCTTATATGGTATATGTGTACCAGTTTCAGCACAGCATAAATTTTAATCTTGGAACTATAATCTTTCCCACTATAAGGAATTTGTCAGACACAGCGGTATCCTCTGTATGAGAAGCATATGATTGCAATTACTCCACTTGATTCGCTCCTGGCATAATGATGTGTTTGAAATGTCATCACACACAGTTGGTGGGGTTTTTTTCTGTAGCGCACAGACCACTGTAAACCAGTGGTACACTTATTTATGATGATAAATCTGGGGATGAAGCCACAAGGGAGAGGGAGGGGAGATGTGTGTTTATAACAAAGACAGTTTATTAATGGATTTTGGCACTTTGTAATGTGTACACGTAATAGAAGTTTTCTTCTACTGAAGAGTAACTCAGTTATGTGTAGTTGGCCCATTACAGTCAATTCTTGTACACTACAAACAGTCATCACACAGGAACAGATGTGCACATGTAAAATTATACAATTAATACCCATACTTCCTTTACTTTTCTAATTAAGAAGTATTAGGATAGATTATGGAGTGCTCAGTAATCTATTTATATATATAAAGGAGAGCATCCTCCATTTAAAACATTTGTTTGAGTTATTTGATCTATAAACTAAACTAATAGAACTGTTTATCCTCAATGATTCACACTTAAAGATGTATATTTCTGAATTTAGATTATCCACATAACTTTTAAATACAAAAAAATCAGACCTCCATTTTTACTTTCCTGTCAAACCTTCCTGTCAAACAGCAAAGAGGGGCAGAACAATATGTCAAATTATAGGAAGTGTGTCCATGTCATACTCGGCCATCATCAGAGAGAATATGACAAGTGTCCAGCACCAGTTTCTCAAACTGCATCACTGACTCAGCAAAACCTCTTTATTGCTCCTCTTGTATGAGTATGAGTCTTTGTATTACTTGCCTCTAATGAGCATGAGGCTTGTGGGAATGTTTAATAATGAGCGTGTAATATTCATACGCATCCGTTTGGGTGATTTTCTCCCAATGCCATAATACTAGCACCTATACTTTCCTATGCGATTTGTTTCTATGCATTATTTTTTATATTCAAGTCCTGGTAGCTCATTAAGGTGTCAGCATGCTTCATCCAAAGTGCTCGTTAGATGGTCGGACAGCGTCTGAAACCCCAACACCTTTCCAACTTGTAACTTTCCGAAAGCGACAATCCGACAATCACACCAACTTAACACAATGATTTGCCAGGTGTGTGAAAATAGAGTTTGAACTTTTCTGAACAGTTTTCTTTTTTCACTCTTCACATAACTACTTCAATAACCTTTTGTGTGTACAACCGAGTGCAACATTATGAACGCCTTCAATAGCGTGCACCATTTTCCCCATTTGAACAATTTTCGCGTCTCACCCCACTCTATGAAGGTTTTCACCCCTCCCTCGAGTAAGGCTGTTTGGAACAGCTAAAAACACTTTTGCCTTCAGATGTGGTTGAACGACACATTGTACAAACTAGTTCGTTTTAAGTATACCTTTGCTTTTAAAGTTATATCATAAAGAATCGCGAACCACAACTTGCAGCTTCACCACTATTTTGTTTGAAGCACTTTACGCAGTTGAGTGAAGTAGTAAACAACGTTCCATTTCCAGGGGGAAGGGAGTTAATGCAGCTCTGCCTGTCTTCTGTAATCACAGAATTTCCTCCCTCTCCATACTAATTTGCATTCTGTTATTCGAGGACTTTGTCAGGGATCAATGTGGCATTTACTTCCTAATGGAACTCTGTAATAGTCCAAATGAAGATGGAAGAATCAGCCCTCCTATTGACAGGGGTTACTGTTTAGTTTGCTTCCATTGTCTTGATGCTCTGTAATGAAAATGGAGACTTACGAAACTGATCCATATTCTACTGTGTCACACATGATTCTCTTATTTCTCATTATATAAGGGTGCATTGTGGTCTTGATTAGCATATTCAGTTCATGGACTTGTCCTTTGTGCAGTAATGGATTGTAGAAGAATCCTATCATAGTATTCCCAGGCTTATGCACGGTGTTCAGCTGTGAACATTCAATCTTGAGCTTCATGAAGGGCCCTTGAGGCTTTCATACAACAACAGTCCTGAAAAACCTGAGTTTGATATTTCTTCCCATCATAAGGAATTCATATCTACATCGTTTACATATCTGTCATTATGCCAAGTTATGTGTCAGCACAAAAAGGTACGGCTTCAAGGAATGTTCTGTAGCCCCCAAGACAGAGAAATGGACAATGTGTGCAAATAGATGTTTAATTATACTACAGTAAAATGTGTTATGAAGGCATAAATTCATTCATGGTCCTCAGAGGAGGAGCCCTACTAACTTTGATCCTCTCGTTTTAGACTTTTAATGAAATCCTTCTGACTTTGGTTATCCACTGACTTTTCCTATTCTTTTATGTTAGCATTGTCATTGTGACCATGTTAGCATGCTGACGTTCGCATTTAGCTCAAAGCACCACTGTGCCTCAGTACAACCCTTACAGAGCTGCTAGCATGGCTGCGATGATGGAGAGAGATAGAATTTGTTTGCATTTGTTTATGCTTGAATCTTCATTTATATTAAAGAAAGAGCCGAAAGAAAGAGTATCTTCAGGATGTTTGCATGGCCAAACGGATCCTGGTGACTGATTGCTTTGAGCAGAAAACACAGCCTGACATTGATTTAATACGCTGATTTTCTAAACTACATTTTGACTAACTGAACATTTCAGTCCTGGCTCCAGAAAGCACTTAAATATTCATTCTGTTACACATAAAAACTTCCTCTCAAATCTGCGTCTTTTCTTATGATATATGGAGTGGATACACAAAGATTTTCAGCGAAGAACTATGCCAGATGTCCGTGTTTTACACACAAACAGTTCCTATCCAGAGACTGATCAATAAATAAGTCTCAGTAATAACAACTTTGGCAGAGAGATGAGGCATGTTACTCTAATCAGAGATGTTGCAGAAGCTGGACCTCTGAGCTCTGATGGTGAGAACAAGAGCTCATGTAGGCAGCTTTCCCCAATGTGTACGGGTCCTACATGTGCTAACCACTGAAACCAGAACAAAACACCCACAGTAGACTGTAAACACACCAACAATACACTCAAAACACAAAGGGCGTGTATGGTGGAGAGCCTTCTGGCAGCTCTTCACACTGACTTGTCCACTAAAGAGTGATGGATGATCCACTGTGGAGTCTCTCGGTGGGCAGAGAAGCACATATGCTCAAGTTTGTCCAGTCCAAATACTTTCTAAATATATTTCTAAAAAATCTGCTCCCTGAAGCTTCCCTGGGAGAAAGCTGTTCAGCTTGAAGGAGACAATTTTTCTAACAAACACAAACCATCAAAGCCTCACCTCCTGGCTTATGGCAAGAAATCTGATTAGTGTGGGGCAGATGAAAGAAAAAGGAATGACTCATACTACAATGCAGATAGAAAGAAATTATGTCATTATTGTGCGTTAGAGAGTAGCCCCATATTGAAGAAAGCTGGGGGACTTCTTATTGTTTTTATATCTTAAACATATGGCAGATCAAGCTAGTTATGGTTCACTGCAACTAAAACCAGGAACTAAAGTGTGTGAATAAATAAAAAAACAAAACAAATGTGAGGACAGTGTTTTGCCTACAAAATACCACAATGGTGACTCAAACAAAGCAAATCCAATCATTTTCTTTGTTAGTCTTTTAATCACTCAAGCCAATATAAAACAGTAAGGAACGGATCCAAAAGAATGCCTGAACAACTTGCAATCACAAGAGTTCCATCTGGATAAAACCACAAATGAAAAAGTCAAACAGAAAACAGTAATATACTGTATATATGCTGTCGAGTCAATTTAATTGAACAGACCTTATTCATTACCACACTCTATATTCCTCACAACTGATCATTCAGACTATAGTGCAAGTGAGTAGTTAACATCAATCAAAACACTTGCGAGCTCAGGATGAACTGCCTTGATCACACAGCCTTCCTTTAAAGAAGGCTGGTTAGGTGTTAAAGGTTAGAGTTTGTCTTAGTTATAGTCTGTAATTTATGAAACATCCAAAAATAAAATAAAATAGCCAGGACCTAGTAAATTATGGAGGCTGAAGTGTTGTGTTTAAGGATTTCATTAATTTATTAAAAGGCCTAATGCCACTGGTGTAGCTGTGGTAATCCACAGTGAAATTACAGTTCGCTGGCAGAAGCCATATGGTGCCTGTAACTCAAAACCTCCTGTGTTTAATTAATCATAAATGTGGCCCCGTGCCTTTTGTATTTTGACAAAATGAGATTAAAGCGTTAGTCTTTTTTAATGTTCCCAAGTATTCTTTCACATATGTGCTGAATTTGCAATGGCAATTGGGCTTTTAATAATGCTAATTGATAATATCAATCAAATGTTATCGTAGCAATCATATGATTTATGCCTTGATAGTGAAGGTGACAATATGTCAAAATAGGCTGTCACTTACTGATTCATGGGATTTTTCCAGCAATTAAAAAAGAGATAAGTCTTCACCTGTAATATCCCTGCAGCCAGTGGCCTTTTAGTTAGTTAATGTGTCACCATTCAAATATTTCCCTCTCAAGGTATCAATTCTAGCTAAATATCTGTTTAATTCATTCAGACATCTACAGTTTTAGAGGCTACGACAGATTTAAACATTTTGAAGTCATAGTCCTTGGCATTTTTTACCCTGGAAAATTATTAAATGACCTCTACACTAAAGACAAGATTTATTCAAAGGACAATCAAGTGCAAATTAAGCTTTTTAAGCATCTCTCGAATGCCCTTGAAATACACCTTTTCTTTTCATTCTACTGTTATCTGCATCACCTCAAACATATGATCAAATTCATTCTGAAATCAGAGTATTACCTTGACACAAGTAAAAATGAGTTCACCTCTTTTCTGAGGGAATGTGTCATTATTTATGTTTATTAGTATTTGAATACACAATTGACTTTGTAAGACCTCTGTAAGGGTTAGCCTAACCCTGAAAAAAATAAAGAAATAGATCTTACTTTTGTAACCAGTTCCCTTCAATTTTACATCGTATTCTTCCTGAGACATCATCTCGTCAATCATTGATATTAATGGTAACATACCAGTGCTTTGAGTTTAGTTTATTAATAAGATGAAGATGGGAGATGAGCCATGATGCAGCTGTTTTATTTTGAATCAGTAAAATTGGTTTTGGGAGAAACATGTCCAGATTAGGGGAAAGATCATGATTTGGGTTCAAATCAGTTGGGTGCAAGAACTTTGTTAAGGTTAGGGAAACATTGTGGTTTGGGTGAAAATGACGACTTTGTTAAGTTTAGGAATTGATCATGGTCATGAGTTTTTTAAAAACCATGTTTGTTACTTTGAAACAGGAAACGAACAGCGCTGGATGGGTTGTTGACCCATCCATCCATCCACCCCGATAACAACCGCACCTGGCTTCCTCCTTTTCTCCCGCCATAATCACTACGACTGCTAGAGGGCTTTATCACTTGAACATAAACATATGTCGTTTGCAGGGCACTTGCTCTCGTTCTTCTACAGAACTCTGGTCCTGGGTCCAAATGGTGTAAAAACAAAATTTAATGACCAAATCCACAGGGTTGCATAAATGGCACAGGAAAAAAAGCACTCACCCAAACCCAAGGTTCGTGCAGCCCACTGCACGTGTGCATGGTTTTTGTATTTAAGAACTGACCTTGTTTGCAGTTTGAGGTTTCCTGTCCTTCTTATAGTGGTGGTCTATTGTGCTCTATTGTCTGTTGTGGACAAAATCTAATGATCTGCCTCCAGATTCAGATGACCACATTGCACATGCCTCTTATCTGGCTGACTAAATCACTGGAAATAACAATAATTCATAAACATAAATGTTTACACACAAAAATGTGTCAGATGGTTATGTCACACCTTACAAAATAATACACAGCAGGGTTTAACACAGGAATGTAGCCCATGCACCTTTCTGAATAAGCAACTTCCTCCACCATACAGGAGTTTAAAAATAACAAATTTTGAAATCAGGTTGCATCACACACAGAGACAAATTTTACAGATTATTGGCTTTTAAGTAGCAGCGATCCTCACCCTGCAGGATTAGCACTGTTGAGATAAAAGATACTCTTGCCAAGCATCGCCTTTCTCTCTCACTTCTTTCGTCTCTCTCAGTCTCTCACACAATCATCCTCTGGCTAACACATACACACACAAACACACACACACACACACACACACACACACAGTCTCTCACCTCCTCAACTCTTTCATGTTCATACCGCTATGACATTTCTTAGAAAACACATTAGCCTCAGTACTTCTGACCAGTGGCCAAGACCAAAATAAACACAAGTCAGAAAAAAAAAACATCTCAAGCGAAACAACAGATTTGTGTCTGAGACTTATGTAGTGGTGGAACCTGCGTAGGGTCACTTGATGTTGATTTTGATGTGAAATATTACATTTATTGTATAAGGGGACAAGGTTGTTGTGATATTTTAATCTACTTGGAGCTGACTTGAGGCATTTCAGAATTATTACAGAATTATGGCATTACCAAAGTAAGATAACTTCACAACTCTCTGATTGCTGGAGTCATAGGGACTTTGATAACCCAAAAATTCACAGGCCAGATAAATGTTGAGAAATCGTGATATGCATGCATATTTGACAGCAAAGGGACGACTGAGGAAAAGAGGGAAATGAAGAGACTGGAGAAGAAAACCTGGGGTGCAGGAAATTACCCATGTTCATTTAATACCATGTCAGTGTTTATATTAGTCTTTCAGATAGCCCATAGATAGATCACCCAGAACCATATCAGCACTTTAAATGAGCAAAACAACTTCCATCAAACATTTTTCAACACAGAACAAATGTGACAAGAAAAACAAACAGCCATTAACGCTTGCAGTGCGACTGCTGACAAAAAAATAAACACTTGCGTAGTGTTAGAATAATAAGGACTATTCTGCTCCAATATAAAAAATTAATAAACTATGTAAAAAACATAAAAAAGTAATTACTGGTATTGGTATTAATATTCCTACTGATGCCATTACTGCAACGTAGGTGTTTTTTCTCCCTGCAGGTTATATAAGTAAAAACTCTCTGATAACTAAGTTTTTAAAAGTTGATGACAGAAAAATTACTTCACAAACTTTAAAGTGTTTTGATAGTCGTAACATGTTTTTTAAACTTTGCTGAGTTAATGGAATGTCAATCTTTAATATTGCTTGATAATTTGTACTGACTGCTGATGTTTATCAGGGTTTTATCGCAGCAATCTGTCACTATGCCAAATGTATTTTACAAATGAGATTAAAGCAACTGTATTACTTCTTCTTAGCAAGACTTCCAAAGTCATTAAGTTCTTGAGTGTGTGTAAATATGACACTTCAACCTTACACTGATGGAACATAATCATTTGTACCCAAAACAACCAAAGAAGCATTGCTGGTGCACAGATTAACATGATTTAATACTAATCTTGCAGATTGTGGCATTATTAGCCTGTGATTATGTAACTAATCTTGGCCTTGGCGAGCAGGCCAAGTGATTTAGTGATTTATTATTAAGGGTTATTTCTGTCTATGTCCAGTATTCTACTGATCAGTGACTTATGGCACACTAGCGAGCCAAGATCTTCAAGCACTGTCAAACTGTGTCATCGCTGTTTTCTTCCTGAATAATATTGTCATGGCGGTGAAAATATCAAGTCAAGGCACATTCACATCAGAGCATTTTTATGGAAAATGTAGTTGGAATGCTATGTGTATGCTCTTGCATGAAATGTTTGAATAAAGGGAGCAGGATGTTTGGGTAAATGATTGATTTCTCTTTGTAAGGCTTCAGTCCTGGTTGATTTGACAACACCTGTGGTTACTGGTGGGAACAGCAAGTGTGGTTTAATACTATAGCAAACACTCAGATCTCTATCGAGGTCAGTGCAAATACATGTGCGTTGCATGCTTTGTGTCCAATTTGAATCTAGCGTGGGGATGGCGTACTCCTCCACTAACAATAAAAACTTCAATATAGAGATGTAATTACAGAATGTAAATACAATGAATGGCCATTGCTAAAAAAAAAAAAAGCAGACGATTTCATGAAAATCTTACAGATTATAATTTTAAAGCAGTCAATCATATGGGTAAGCTTTCATCTCATTCCTTTTTGCCAATTATTTCATTTTGTTAATTAGACCAAACAAAGGTAGAGGTACAAGGTATAACTTGCCCTGATCCATCACAGATAACCTAAACCAAACCTATAGCCTGGTGTTTAAAAACGTATGTTATTTCATATACGTAGTAATATACAGCATGTATATATCACTATATATGTACATATGTATGCACATATATGTACATATGTAGTGACGGTGGTTCATAATGAACACCTATGTCAAGATTTGTATCCATAAACTCAATTAAAATGCTGCAGATGTGTCATTAAGTTGAGTAGTCTATCTTTCTTCAAATGATCTGTATTCTGATGACTGCTTTTTATACCGTCAAGTGTTAATGAATCACAGTTGTCAATGTTTTTGTAGATTGCTGATGACTACATTGCTACTGAACACAATCAATTACTCCCAGAGCCTGTCAATACATTAATCAGGCTTTAGAAGGCCCATTAGTACTGATCATAGCCCACTGACTTGTCTGGATCCCATCCAATCAGAGAGAGAGACTCCGAAACCATCAGGGTTTCACTGAGCAGTTAATTTGTCTTTTTCCTCCAGCAGATTAGTACTCTTTTTAGCAGCAGAGAGATCAAAGAAAGTCCACAAAAAACTTTTTGTTTTGCTTCTTTTTTGTCATCTTTCTAAGCCCATCAGCCATTTTTATTCATTCTTTTGTTTTCTAAAATTCATTGAAGCATCCTCATAAGTGTCCGTAACACTGTCTTAAAATAGGAAGCAAAACACCACTAGTCAGCTGTTAGTTATGTAGGCTTCAATAAGGACTTCATTCGCACTACGAATGGTTACTTCATAAGAGGGATAAAACTGCCATTTAGTTTTGATCCCCAGTGCATGGCTTGTTATATTTATATTCAATCAAAGTAATTTGCTCTGTTTCCATGAGTTCTTTTCTTCTACTCCTCAATCAAATATCCTGTTTAGTATGCCTTGTCAAACCAAATCTAACTAACAGAATAATGGGAAAAAAGACTCAAATTTAATGGCTAATTGGAAACAATCACTTGAATGTACATACTGGGTAAAATATAAAGGCCTTTTGTATTTTTAATGGAGGCACAACTGTCAAAACAGCGCTAATGGTTCTCAGGTTCTGTAATTGTTTTGGATGTTTAAGTTGATTTGCCAATTGAAACAGCTCAGCGTGATATAACAGTAACCAACTATTATAGTCCTCTTTACTCACTTGAGGGAATTAAGAAAATGGATTTGTCTAAGTAAACTAAATTAATTAATTTTAAAGTCCCCCTCTGCTGAAAAATGGGTTTTGCTTCATCTGGATGTTTCATCTTCTGAATGACGTATGTGCAGAATTTGACACTAAAAGGCTGTTTTCACGTTCATCTGCTGAAGGGGGGAAGTTTCCCTGTGCTCAACTTAAACCTGAGTTTAAGATGTGTACGTACAAGCATGATTAATGATCACAACTAGTTTGGAAGCCAATCGTGGTCCAATATGCAACGTAGAGGAATGTGACGTGGAAACTTGAAAATGGACAGCAAAGCAGAAGACATTTGTGCCTAGTATTTTTAACTTTTGAAATAAAACAAAAAGAAAAATAGCATATTTATAGATTTGGGATTTTTCAGTGAGCGCAAAGGAGTAGATGTAATTTATCAATTTTTAAATAGGTAATTGATTTTTTTGTGGAAAACAATATCACAAATTAAAAGCTTTCTTATATGTCTCAAACATGCCTGGATGAGATCTTTAAATCTTGTTATGAATGAGAGCCGACAGCAGCCCCTCTAACTCAGCTGCTGTCGGTTAACGGCCCTCTTCACACTAATGACTCCCCCCTCCCCCGCCTGTAACCTCTGCTGTGTCCCTGACTGCTGACCAGGTGAGAGGACAGCTGATGAAACTCCACTCAAACAAGGCTGCAGGCCCCGATGGCATTAGCCCCGGGGTGCTAAAAGCCTGTGCCCCCCAGCTATGTGGAGTCCTTCAACATGTCTTCAACCTGAGCCTGAGTCTTCAAAGGGTCCCTGTTCTGTGGAAGACATCTTGCCTCGTTCCTGTGCTGAAGACACTGCGTCCCAGTGGCTCCAAGGACTACAGACCGGTGGCACTGACCTCCCACATAATGAAGACCCTGGGGAGACTGGTGCTGGAACAGCTGCTGCCCATGGTCAGACCCCTCCTGGACCCCCTTCAGTTCGCCTACCAGCCCCGGCTGGGAGTTGAGGACGCCATCATCTTCCTGCTGAACTGCATCTACACCCACCTGGACAAGCCGGCAAGCACGGTGAGGATCATGTTTTTTGACTTCTCCACTGCTTTCAACACCATCCAGCCAGCCCTGCTGGGTGAGAAGCTGGCAGCGATGCAGGTGGATGCCTCCCTCGTGTCCTGGATTGTGGACTACCTGACTGGCAGACCACAGCACGTGTATCTGCAGCACTGTGTGTCGGACAGCGTGGTCAGCAACACTGGGGCCCCTCAGGGGACTGTCCTCTCTCCCTTCCTCTTCTGCTGTGGTGGGGAACTTTGTCTCATGGTGTGAGCAGAACAATCTGCAGCTCAATGCGACAAAGTCTAAGGAGCTGGTTGTGGATCTATGGAGGGCCAAGGCACCAGTGACCCCTGTACACATGGACAATAAACTGGACTGGGCTAAGAACACTCAAGCTGTTTACAGGAAGGGCCAGAGCCGCCTATATTTTCTGAGGAGGCTGAAGTCCTTCAACATCTGCCGGACAATGCTGAAGATGTTTTATGAGTCTGTGGTGGCCAGTGCTGTCCTGTATGCTGTTGCATGCTGGGGCAGAAGGTTGAGGGTAGCGGACGCTAACAGACTCAACAAACTGATCCGTAAGGCCAGTGACATTGTGGGGTGGAGCTGGACTCTCTGGCAGTGGTGTCAGAGAGGAGGATGCTGGCCAAACTACATGCCATCTTGGACAGTGTCTCCCACCCACTCCATGACGTGCTGGTCAAACAAAGGAGTACCTTCAGCAAAAGACTCATCCCCCCAAAAAGCACCACAGAGCGCCACAGGAAGTCATTCCTGCCTGTGGCCATCAAACTCTTAATCTCCTCCCTCTAAGTGTCAGTCTATATGACCTAAGTCATTAAACTGGACATTGATCATTACATCTATGCAATACTGGACATAATTGTGCAATATCCTGTCTTAATACTATTTATTGATATTGATATTTATTCATACCTCTATTACTGCTGTGCATTATCCTCTGTCTCATTATACATGACTACACTTAACTTAACTTGCCAGTTCATGCACTAGTACTTTAGACCATATTATTATCATCAACCGGTAAACCCACTTTGTATTTCACACTTATTTTATTTTATACTTATATCCACTCGGTATTTAATTCATTTTCTGACCTGTATTATAGTGTATTGTATTTTTTGCATAGTATTTCTATTCCTGTGTGCACTGATGTGATAGTGAGCTGCTATAGAAAAAGAGTTTCCCCTTGGGGATCAATAAAGTATTTCTGATTCTGATTCTGATTCTGAATATGTTTGTGGATATAAATAGCAAGGATGACTGGATTGGATTTGTAATTTCTTTACTATTTGTAGATATTTATATAATATTTAATTGATTGAAAATCAATAAAATTAATAGTCACATCCACTAAAGGGCTTTGTCACTTGAACGTAAAAATGTTGCCGTAATTTTTCTTGGAAGGACAGCCTCTGCAAAATGTATCGGTTTGTTTCTTCATGCAAGCATGTGGATGACCTCTGAGCATTACTTCTGTGTCTAAAGTCATTTATTATCCCCAACAGGTTGACAATAAATGTTTGGCAAAATGCTAGAGATTCCGTTTCCTCCACAGTCGGGTATCAAAGTGGACACAGTTATTTAAGCAGCCCTGCAGGGAAAGGCAGTCACTGTCAACAAGCTAACATCACTAGAAGTGGCAGCATGACAGAGTGGGTTTCCAATGAGGCTGGAAAATGAAAAGTCGATAATGCTTTTATGAGGGCCAGAATTAAATTTTTCAACCATCTGCCTGGTCTGCTTTATTCAAAATAAAGTAAACGTGGCAGAGTGTGTGCTTTGTTCTCAAGTGTAGGTTCACATAATGTTTCTGTGACACCTGTCCTCTCCTCACTGTTTCTTACAGCAGTGAGATTGGATTTTATATTAAACATGATCATCACTTTGATATCAACTTTACCAAATAAGAAATCAATTCTCACTATTATCTTTTACTGTATATCATTTCTGACTTCTTGTCTACTGAGTCACACCTCTTAAGTTGTTTGTTTCCCATTCAAATCACAATTCATTTGTACCCTAAAACTGATTTTACACTTAATCGTCTCCACCTCAGGAATCAGAAACTTCTGGATAAGCAAAATACTTAAAATAAAATTTACATTTATATACAAAAATTGTGGATATGACATTAACAAACCCTCTGTTTTTTTCTTTTTAGCAGCTATGTTTGATAGAGGGTGAAACATTCAAATATCACGTATTTCTGATAAAAGAAAGAAATGTGTAAAAGTTTAATTCAGTCTGTTGGGTGATCTATTAGGATACAGCGCTCATAATTCATTTTTGCAGGAAGTATAGTTAGACTTGTTTTCCTTCCAAATAATAGATAGTTGTTTTGTTGTTTGATCGTTGTTTATATTCAGTTTGTCAGAAACGAGAGAGCGACAGGTGCAAATCTTGCTAAACAAATGGATTGGGAGCTCAGTGCCGGGCTCAGCCCTGATTACCTCCCATAAGCCCTATCAGCTGATGCCTCTGAGGCATGCATCTGCTGTTCTTCATGAGCAAATCCACAAAGTGGGGGATCCAAAGAGGATTTAATAGGCTCTGGTTTGGGTTTATCTATTCACAGGTACGCTCAAGATAATAGCTAATCATCAGCAGGAAAGTCCTCTCAGCCACTAAACAAGTTTCCTCGTGTGTGGCAGTCAGTGGAGATCTGTTGGGCCAAACTACTGTGCATCTTGTCAGCTTATCTGTGTGCTCTGTAGACATTATGAGTAAAGATAGCATTAAATATTAGATTAGTAGATCTACAGGTTGCAGTTTATTGGTTGCAACATACAGTATTTACTACATTAAGAATTTACTGAATAAATTAACTCTGCAGTAGTTTCGGGATACAGTCAAAGTTCAGGGTCAGTCTGAGTAATAAATCACAGTAACTTTACAAACTTTCACAATGTTTTGAGAAATGTGCTCACTGAGGTTGCATTCAATTATTGTCTGTCAGCTGATGGGGAAAATGTTACATGATTCACCTGTAGGCACAGCTGACAAGTTCTTCAGCCACAGATGTATTTCCCCTACAGTCTCTGAGTATCTGTGCACACTGGAACCGTTATGTTAACATGAAACACACCACGGTGTGCCTGATCGTGGCAAGGCTTTTCTCCTGCCATAGGCAATTACTTTGATCATTTTGTAGCATTCACTGAAAATATTTATTTTTCAATTTAAGCTATTTTTGAGGGTATTGTTGTTCATACACTGTATATTGTCACTGCCATCAATTCCTGCTAAAAATCATTCTGACAGAATGTAAGCTATTGTCTGGCCATTACCCAGCAGAAGATGTCAGAAAAGGTCATGTTTGTTGGAGCTCCTTCTCAGAGAAGTGGGACAGTGTTCAATCCTGCAGAGATCATGGTATCCACCACAGGCCTGTCAGTGTGGAGGGTGAGCTTTGGGAGTTTGATCCTCAACTTGGTCACAGGCAGAAATATAAAATCGGATTAGAGATAAAACAGTATGGGAGCAGCCCCGAGTGTTTTGGGCAGATCTTGTTTTCTTTTCCGTATTTTCAAAGCATGCTATATTATCAGTAGATCAAATTAGAAGAGAAATATAGGCTATTTTGTAATGTATATGAGGAAGGTAAGGTAGCAGACGGGTCAGTTGAATGTCTGCAACTGCTCACATGCATCATTGTAAAGGAAAGAATTCATAGTCAAATGATGTGAAAGGACTCCAAAGTTGTGCATCTATTTCTTTTGTAAAATATCTGTTTTTTTTTTTATTTGTTACCAGTTTTGGAATCTCCATTCTCAACGTAATATAATAAAACAATTATTTAGTTTTTTGTGGGTATGCAAGATGAGATTTTGGGAGAATAACTGTGCAGTTAAAATATATTTATTTTTAGCCTTTACAAAACCTAAAACAACAACAAAAGTGTAAGGAATGGATTAAACATAAGTGGAAACAGTAGCATGTCCAGCTTACTAGCTTACTATCTACATTCTTAACCTAACCCAGCGTTATTTTGGAGCATTTCAGTAGCTAACTACATTTTGTGGGGTCACAGGTTATGTAAAAAAAACCCTCGTCCCATTCATTATAGCACATCCAATATGTTTACAGTCCAGCAACCCCAGCCAAACTTGTTATCTGAGATACGTTATGTTCTCCAAACACATTGGTTGGTCCTCTTTTGTAACGTTAAAAGTGAAACATACTGTTTCAAAATGCAAACAATGTAGCATACACTGAAAAAAGAGAATAGTTGGACCAACTTAACTGAGATTAACACAATTGCTTTAACTCAGATAGTCAGTTTAAGTCTTAATAATAAACTTAAATTTAAGGCAAGTCAACTTGAACTTTCCAATTTTTCCAACTTAAACTTACAGTAAAATACTGCTCATTCATAACCAAATAGTATGGTTTCAGGAAAAGTCATTTTTGTATTTTCAGTGTCATTTTAGTTTGTTAAATATAACAAAATTATGGTCTTAACTATTAATATTTTAAGTTGGCTTAAAGAAAAATCATCAACTCATTTGGTGTTTTTTAGACTTTATTATATAAATGTATAAAAAAGCATACTATGAGCTTTACAGTCACCAACACAGCTTTTGGACCAGCACATACATTAAATGCATAAAAAGGTTTTTATCATTTATGTCCTTTTTTCTAAAACAAATATGCATAAAATGTATAACAGTTACTAGGACCACAAACATTATTTTGCTGTTATTTGATGTCAAACACATCAAATGACGTCTCTGGTGATAGGCATCTCTGCACCCCAGAGATATAGAGAACATCAGCAACCAACTGCAGGCATTTTTCACACTATATCCTAACTTGGATAGATAGAGATATGGCTGAAAATCTGCAAAGTTTACCTTTAAATATGGATTCAAACAAGTACAATGTAGTACAACAAAGTTTTTAGAAAATATGCACACAGTTTTATTACACTGGTATGAAAAAGTGCACACCAGAGTTGGGCGATGAGGTAAAATCTTTCCTATACAGAATCCCCTTTGGCCAGTGAATATTATGAGACTTAACAGTGTACAAAATCAGTGTAAACAATATGGCACTACACCATTTTTTGGACAATCTGAGGCAACTGAAGTCAGTTCATGCAACACCTCCATGCCCTCGACAATGGCAATGTCTTCAGGTGGCTCCTGCAGTCCTTCCCCCTCTTCCTGCTCCACAGTCCTATAGTAGGGTACATGACACAAACATACAACATAACTGGAATCACTTTGCACTGTTATGCAATAACTATGAACAAGGTATGGGAAATATATCTCTGGCCTGAGTCCGACTCTGTCATAACTCACTGATTATTCCAATGCCTCATCTTGATCAGAACACAAAAATAATATCTAACATGAAAGGATCTTGCTAGGGCTGCACAATTATGTGTGAAGACAATGGCTACATAATCATAATTACTATATTTCACTGAATAATGCCAAAAGGGATTACTCCTTCTGATTAATCCTGTAAGGATTTGGTACAGGTTAAGCCGCACACCTCATGACTGGCCAGTCTGGTAAGACAGGTCATGGTGAAGTTAAAAAAATATTTATGTTGATATTTCTTGATTTTCTGCTTGATGTTAATTTGCATCTGTCCATTTTGTCTGCAATGACACTTTTGTTGTTCCTTCTCCCGATCTCTGTCAGAAGTTCTAGTCTCTTTTTTTCCAAACTTTCCAAAGTCTCACCAGCAGGAAAGGCTGGATAAAAGTTAGCTTCAGCTCATTTTGGCCTCTTCACTTTTTTAGCAGGAAAGCATCAGTTTGGATTTCAGGGAGTTTACTGACAGCTCTGGACACCCCTGCAATTTGAGTCCTGTAGTTTCCCATCTTGTACTTCAGTCGCTGTTTCCAACCGTAGCAGCCACTGAATGACGTCCTGTGTGAATTTACGACCTGTAAACACAGCTACATTATAGCTTGTCAATAGAACTGTCCATAGCACTGTAGTATTCTATTTTTGGAGTATAACTTAGCTTAGGTAGTCCAATGAGTTGTGTCCAGGCTTGGAGTGACCACCAACAGTCAGACCTTGTAAATGGCTTGCTAGCAAGCTAAGCCTTACCCAGCTCAGTATTGCTGCAGTAACGTACTAATAAGCAGCTACATCATGAATACACAACTTTCCGTTACTGTATAAAACCATGACAGTCCCGCCCTCAAACAAGTGACCTACCTGTCTAGCGAACTAACATTACCAACTGGCCGTGATAACTTCATGGGCCAATCTCGCAAGCAAAATGCTAACTGGCACAGCAGCAGGGCACAATTAGCAATTTTAATAGCTACTGACCAGCTAAAGTATCACTGGGCTATTAGTGTTACTAGAAGTTCTGAGGATTGAACATGAAGCTGTAACAACACATTTTTTTCACAAAACCAGCAAAATGCAACGAAAATGTTATGCTAACGTTGCTAAGGTTAGCATGATATAGCAATAGCTGGTTTGGTTCAGTCAGTTTACTAAAATTAAAAACATGAATTCACAATCCTATTTAAATTGATTTATATTCTTCCATGAACTAAGCTTTTACACTCCTTCCAAGCAAAAAACATTGTCATGTTCCTCTCCCTTCCTCATCATGTACTCACAGCTGTAGATGAACAAGGTGACTAAAAAGAATTAATAAAATTGAAGCTTGTTGACAGTTGCATGGTTACAGTGGGGAAGCTCCACTAAAAGGTGCTCTATCTCCAGTGATTTGCCATTTGGAGATTAATTTGTCATCATCCATCTGATCCTTTCTACCTTCTAATTAGCAGGAGAATACAGGGCTGTAGTGTGTGTGTGTGTGTGTGTGTGTGTGTGTGTGTGTGTGTGTGTGTGTGTGTGTGAGTGAGAGAGAGAGAGAATTGAGGAGCAAAGAACAGAGGCTGAGCATCCTCTTTGGATGTGTTCCTGTAGAGAGTTGTTTGTGTCAGTGGGGTCCTCACAGTCATTGTCTGAGGAGCCATCAGGGCTGATAAATGACTCTGGTTATCCATTTTAAAATGGATTGCTTTCTATAGTATAAATAAAATACCCTATGCTTCATGCACTGAACCCTAAAGTCATAAATCTGGATTCAGAATACGCAGAAGAAAAAGATCTGAGCAGATATAAAATGTACTGAATGTATGAACATATTACTGAAAACCGTTCTGGATAAAAATGCAATTAAGATGTAAATCATGGAGGTGCTTTGTTGTCAGTCCTGTATGTGTGAACGATGTGGTGGTTATGGATGAAGTGATGAATGTGTTCATTGCAACAGTGTTTGGGCCATATTTAAATGATAAAAACACAACAAAGTGTCCTGAATAGACTGCTACACACATGTAAAATGTATAGCAATATGTACCATTATTATAAATTTTTATCTTCTCTTTTTTTGTCCTGTATGTCCTTTGAAATAAACAGAGCCCCGTAAAGGTCATGGCAAGAATCTTTTTGAGGACTACTTTTGTATTCCCTTGCAATATGTTTCGCATTACCTTGAAATACATTTTGCATTCTCTCGCACTACTTTTGTGTTTCCTTGGAATACTTTTCTTCTTCCATTTTTTCTGAGCCAAATCTCTATTTGGAATGGAAGGTAGTGTGGAGATTCTCAAGTTAATGCATTTAGCATTGTTTATGGACACCTCACCTTATATTATGTCCATTGAAGCTTTCAGATAGAACTTTAAACTTCTGGGTAGGAGCTGTATGTATAAGGAACATCAATTATTGCTCCACACTTATAGCAACAGACCTTCTACCAAAACCTGTTTCAGCATTGAAGGTTACTTTAAATTTGTTTTGTGCAAAGAACGAGGGCCCTGTACAAAAACACATAAAGCTTTCCAATTTGCATTGGTCTGCATTCCTAATATATCTCTGCAAGTGGTTCAATGCTGTCTGCTCTTTCTGTGACAGAACCACAGACAGTTTGCAGCATTTCAGTCACCTTGTTGTTTTTTTCACTCATACAAATACAGCACATTAGCTTTATGAGGTAGATTCAACTGCACATCTGTAATTCCACCTTTGGAGACATCCCCTTTTCCTCAGTGAAACCCCTCTGGGGTCCAGTACAGTACAGAGTACAGTAACTGTTCATGAATGAAACTGACAGCATCCTGCAGATTAATGTACTGCTTTTTTTTGGAGAGACCTCTTGATCTAAGAATTCGTTTAAGTTTACTTTCACCAATTACATAACCACATTGAGCTGTAGTACTATATCAGCATACTTAATGTCCAGTTCAAAGTAAAATTCAGTGAGCTGATATACTGTTGCGCTGCGCTGGGAGCAGCTGAGCGGAAATAGACATATAGCTCAGAAGGAATGGATGAAGGAAAGTATTGTGAGGTAAAGCAAAACATATTGCGAGGGAACACAAAAAACATATTGCGAGGGAATGCAAAAATAGTCCTCAAAATAATTCTCACCATGACCTTTAGGAGGCTCTGTAGAAAGACATACAGGACAAAGAGAAAAAATCTAAAATATTAATTTCTACCATTTATGTCCTTTGAAAGTAATCCTATAGATAGAAGAATTCCTATACATTTGTTTATCTTACACCTTGATGAACTGCGATTTTCTCTTTTCTCTACTCACCCTTGCTTTTCCCAGTGTTTTTTGCAGCTGTCCCCCCTCTGTGTTTAGCGAAACAGTGGGAAGTGATATTGGCTCCCTGCGGTTTCAGATGACCTCTCTGTCTGTCAGACACTTCACACCTGACTGCCAACTGAAATCCCCATATTATGGCCAGCAGCTCCTTGCTGTGTCTTGAAACGCTCCATTGAGCATGGGGGGGGGGGTGTTTAGAGCAGTACAGGCTTATTCTGACCAACCTCTGCCTTTTCATGCAACCTCACGCAGAGATTTTAATGGATTGATGGTTAGAATAACACAATGCCACAAGGGGATATCTAAAAAAGAGGAGACTAGGCCGGTTTGGGATAAACCCTGTGGAACATGACATTGCAACAACAACATTGTTGTGTTGTCAAAACCCAAAACCTTTGACCCATAACTTTCTGTCTAATGCTTAACCCTCTCACACAGTTTAAGAAGATGCTTCCTCCCTTCTGAAAGTCATTGGGATGTAGGGCAACATGTTTAGGCAATGCTCTGTGTCTTAAACAGATGGTGTGACATAAAATGTGCCATCAATCATGGAATGCAGTGCTGTAAATTTAAACATGTAGTAGAACCTGCGTCACATACTACATTTAATACCTCCACCACATGCGGCATGTGTGGAGGTATATAGCCATGTTCCAGATCTCTGAATTGATGCCCATACCTCTGATTTTTTTAGCAATCGAACAGATCTGGTGTTGTTCTCATTGACGGCTATTTCCCAATTTGAAGAACAACTGAGCCAATCAGACTTTTGGGATGAAGAACAGAAATGTCATCTTCCTGTGCCATAGCTACAAAAATGGTGACACAAAAATGGCGACAAGCATTGATGAGATGGGCACAACTGTACAGGTTGTTGTACGTGAACTCACAAAATAACAACTCCTAAATCTGAAAAAAAAATCCATTTGATTTTGTGCCCACTGAAAATGATGTCAGTGGAACAGATACATAACTCACTAATGATTGTTAAGGGCAAAATAACCCCTTGCAAACAACAGCTAAAGGAACACATTATCAGACAAAATGTTGATTATCAGGCATTGAGACAACTAAAGGCTTAATTTTTTTTTTTTTCAAAAGAAGATTGCTCCATAAATAGCTTTTGCTCACAGTCATGCTTACTGGCTGACTTAAATACAACAGAGCCATTGTTAATGCTATGAGTAACACCTGTTCTTTTCCTACTATGACAAGTCAAAATGCTGTGAAAAAGGCCTACCTGCTATTCCTCACCTGTCCACTAGCTGCTTCTGCAGAGTGTCCTGTTCACCACCTGACATAATCCTCTGTCTGCCCAGCTGATCCCAATTAGTCATTAGCCCCAGTATGGTGAGTATAGTGAATTGCTCACACTTTGTCTCTGCCTGATAATCAATGGTTTCTTGTGTACCTTAGCAGTCTGGCTAATTGTGTTTCTTGTCTGTTTGTCTGTTCTCTGCCTGAAATCCCTTCCCTAAGTTTTACTGTCCCGATTGACTGCTGTGTGTGTTTGCTTGATTTCGATCCTGCCTTCCAGTTGCCAACTGGAGGCCTGAACTTTGAACTAGTAGAACTGCTTTTAACTCAACAACACCTGTCTACAGTCCTAAGTCTTCCTTTGGGTCCAATTACCTGTTGTCGGTATGACCTTAACCATGGCAGGCTTCCAAAACAAGCTGCAATTGTACTATCTATTTTGTATTCTTAGCCTCACCAGCTAATGAACTAGATAGCAAGGGATCTAGTAGATCAGAGCCTCGAGCAGTTTAAAGCCATATTACCCAGCCTTATATACTGTATATCTGTCATCCACACGGTACAATAATAGTCACTTCAAGCAAGGATACATACTACATGGTAAAATGTTGTAAATAAAGTGATCCATTGCAGCAGCATGCATACACCTGCCGTGTGTGTTTCACTCAGTCATGGACACATACTGTTGCAAAAAATTTATTTTAGATGGTATTGAATATGTTGTGTTTAATACATTAAAGCAGTCGTACCCAATTGTTTTCTTTCAGGTCCCCCTGTTGAAATTTTTACAGTGATGGTATTAATAGTTCATGTTTTTGAAATAACTACAGTGTAAATGATAGGGGGCAGTTTGTTTCTAGCCGGTTGGTACATGTTGTTGTTGTTGTTGTTGTTGTTGTTGTGATCGCTCACTGGTAGATATAAGTCATGAAGAGAAGAGGAAAATGGTTAAATCTGTCGCAATCAAGTGGGGCTGTGTGAGGAAGCAGAAGAGCAAAAGCAATGCTGCTGGTCAAACACCAGGCGGAAGTGAGTTTGATAATCACTACCTGGACATGTGTTTTTCCCTACAGAGTCTGCATCGAGCCTCATCACATTTCATTGGCTTGGGTTTTTGTACCTGTAAAGTTTGGAGCAGTCATAGTTATATTATTTTCAGCTTTACTACCTTTTTTATTTGACAGTCCTTTCACAAACTTGTCCATGTTTTGCTAGCAGTGTAGCATCAAAGCATCTATATTCAGTTTTTTAGTATGGATTTTCCTCTGTGTGACTGGGGTCACAACAAGGTGAATACACCTGTATGTGGTTGATCTCTCCACATCCATGAATCCACCCTAACCCAGAATATGGCATTTGTGTCATAACTTCTAATTGAAAAACGGAGGTGTACGGCCATGTGTGTGGCACTCGTATATTTCCGTTTTCTGAAATGCTGTTGTTGTAATACAAAAGTTTGTATGGTGGTTAACATGCTATACACATCCAAGTTGTTCTGTGAGACACCGAGTCCTGAAGTAGTTCCTTCAGTAGGAGGAAAACAGCAATAACAAGCCTCAGATGAAAGCTAAGATTAAGGAAGGAGAAGCAGCAGCAGAGGCTCGCTCCTCAGATAATTCAGGTCTAATCTATGCTCTGCAGGTGTGCAGTTAGCACCAAGAAGGTGAGCCAAGCACCTCTACAAAGATTTACTCCCAGCACTCACCCGGCGTTATCATGCCAAAAGAAATCATGGACACACACAAGCACACACAAACACACAACATTACACGGATGATTTCAGGAGTGTGTCATGAATAAGTTCCATCACAGAACAGACTTAAGACCTCTGGTTTTTAACTAGCCTGATGTTTTCAGAATGTATGATTCAGACAAAAAGGTGTGGATCATGTAAGTGTACATTCAGAAATAACTTTTTTTAGTATTTTGAAACATGCAACAGCAAAATAAAAATGCACAACATAGCACAATAGAATAAATGATCATCACTACATGTTTGCATGACAGGGCATTGTGTGCTTGATTAAAATGAACCAAACAGACTGCAGAGAATAAAAAACATGGCTAATGAGCTTTAATGTACATTCAAACCATTTTAAAATGACACCTTACTGATTAGAGGCATTTGTTTAGAGAAAGTACATTCTAATGTGAAATAACCTTTTGACCATGAAAGGCAGATACTGCCGGTTGTGGAGTTTTGTTGAAAATCTTAAGTAACTCAATTTGTTGTGTGAAAATATTCTACTTAGATTTTGTAACTTCTGAAAAGCAGAGAGATTTAGAGTACTTAAGTCAAAGGTATATTATTTTGGCAAAAGATTTATCTGACTCTTTGAGTTTTATGCAGATGAATACTGGATTGATAGATTTTTTTGTGGTATCATTGGGTTGATCTCTGTTAAATTAAGGTAATTAAGATTGTGGCAATCAACCAGTCAATGTGCACCCTTCCCTGAGAACTTAACATGGTTGTGCATGAGGATCGACATGGAAGTAGTGGATTTATATATATATTTGGGAGACAATATGGCAGTTTCTAACATTCTGAGTATATTGATGGGAATATGGGTTATGCTGCCCAAGTGGTTTGATGTGAAGTTTCTATGGATGTTTTGATCCTTTTTAATGCATTGAAAACTCTTCACTGTTGGAATCAATATCATAACCTCAGTTGTCTGTGAAGAAGCAAACTAGATACTTTTTCACAACCAATTTTCAAGCTAACAGGGAAAGAATGTTTCATACTCAAAAGATTAATTCTAGGCGGAGTATCTCTTTTTTTTTAAAGGACCTGCATGCACCCCCACAGGTGTTTATTTATTGAGCAGAGCTGTGTCTCAACTTCATACTACCTACTGATTGTATATACTCTAAGCTATACAGTATACTATACTAACTGACATTATTATTGACTATCTTGTTTTTGCAGTATAGTAGTATAAAGAAAATGAATATTTGTACTTTACAGTCAATCAAACTGTGACCTGGTATGACAATACTAATTACACTTTACAAAGAGAAAGTAAAAGTTATTATTTTGTTTTCCTATAGCTTTCTGTAGCCCCTTCCCCACCACCTCCTTTTTTTATTTTAGTTTTTGTAGCTGTGCTCCTCCATTTTCTTTGGGCATTGCATTGTGGGATAGTAGTATATATTTAGTTTTAGTTTTATTTTTTATTTTATTACTTTAGTTGATGGGGGCAACACTCGTTTATCAACAGAGAAATAAATAGAATAAAAGACTACATAATCAAATCCTTTGTTAGACTGAAGTGTGTAATTGGGACACAGCTCATGTACAAATAAAAATAGAAAAGGTGCAAGTTATCCTAATTAACTTTGACATCTTCCTCACTCGATAATTAAATCAACCACAGTGACACTCACACAGTCCTGAGGAGGCTCCAGATCAGGTGAGCAAGTGAACACACTTGTGTGGGTGGCTCGTGCCTTTTTACTGTTAAATCTGTAACATTTAGATGCTGTTAACAGGCGCTTTCACCTTCTGAGGCTATTTGATCAAACAAACTTTCTCCATTAGTTAGTGTTGGTGAAAAGAATAAAACGCACAAGATAAAAAACATATTTAAGAAGGCTTTATGTGTTTAAACACATGATACTTATTCTGCAACACTGTGCTACTTGAGCAACTTGTTTCAAAGCCTTTCAACACCTTTTAGTTTAAAGCGGCCTAAGGATCTGAGGTTGCATGCTGGTTCAAAGAGAATTAAAAATATAGCTATAGGGCATGTGATCATGTTTTAAAAGCAAGCACTATCATCTTAAAATCAATGCTGAACAGGTAACCAGTGAAGAGATGCCAGTATTTCATCTCTGTGGCAGTTAACATCCTAGCTGGTGCATTTGGCAGCGTGATGGGGAAATGTGGTTTATGGCAGGAGAAAGAGGATTGCAGTATGTAAATGTGGTGAAACACAGATGATTTTCTGTAGATCAACTGATTAAGACAGCTTAATTTGTCACCTGCTTCACATATTCTACTGGAGAAATATATTGACCACCAGTTTATAATCTGTATTATCATCATAAGAAAAAAAAGGTTCTTTGAAAATCTCAATGACGGAACTTATTTACTGTTTTTTTTCATCACAAGATCATAGCCTTTTAAACAGCCAGCCATCTCCATTTTCAGTAAAGTTTGTTTGGTATTTTTTTTTGTTCCCTACAAGTCAGCATTTCCCTCACCATTTTTCCTACCAATTGGTTCTCTAAAAACCTCCAGCACATTCTTATGTTCCGGCCCAGCAGGATAAGCTATAAAACTGCAGTTAATTTGTCTCCTCCACAGATGGAGTATGTAGATGGCTACTGCCTCTTTCTGTGCTTCAGTGCTGCGGGCCGTGGTGTGGTATATGGTCATGCTACTCAGCCTCCTCCTCTTCTGCATAGTTAGCCAGCTCTCAGCTGGCAAACTCCCCTTCAACTTCATTTTCCCCACACAGGAAAGAAGCATATGCCAAATGAACCACACCACCATGTGTGTGTGTGCACGCTTGATAAGTGACAAAAGTGCAGAGCCCCAGTCACTAAATAGCTTTCCTGTTGCCTAGTTTGCAGGTTTAATTTTCAAAAGGATTTTATTTAGGATCGTATTTATTTTGAAATAGTAAAAACTGGATACAAAAATCATACTAAAGTACCATTTGTAGCACAAATGCTAAATAGTGCAACCATTCCCCAATAGCATTACTCAAATAGCATTATCAGCAGCAAGTCAGTTGAATTTACTTATGTCTCTTAGTAGAAGCATTCTAACCTATTATCTTCACAAGAGGAGTCTAAACTGCAGTGAACAGTGTCTTTTTGCAGCAGGAAAGACAACAAAGCTTGGTGGATGCAACATGAAACTAGGATGAAAATCAGTTTAAACAGATCAGTTCACACCAAAAAATCACACCAAGAAATGTCCATTGTTTAGTCCTTCCAATCCGTGCAGCGTACATGGAGCATCAAGCTTTGTTCTCAATTTGGTTGTAATCAGCTTGTGCTTTGCATTTACACCACACTACCAATATTGGATGACTTGCCAGAACATTTTGTATACACATTCAAAGGTTCCCAGACAGTGTCAACGTTATGTTGAAGCATGCGTTCTTATAGATACATCAATATGTACTTCACTTAACACATACAATGATAACTTATGATACTGCATGAACTATTATAGCATACTATGAGTCTTTACTACAGTTGACTGTTGAGGTGAGTATAGGTAGTCATAATGTATTATAAGCCCCATCAGTCAATCGAGAGGATCCAGACTCTGGAGTAACCTCAGTCTTGTAAACTCTGTATATTTTGAGAATTTTTTTTTACTTAAATTGTCAAGTTAAATCATTTAGAATAAAAATCAATAGAGAAGGACAACAAACAATGGGGATCAATGACTGGTTGTTAGGTACGCACATTCACATCTCACTCACGCTTCTGTCTGGCTCCCGATTGGTCGACTGAACATGCTGCTGCCCTCCTCCACCCACTGATTACAGTAGAGCCACAGCCATATGAGAGCACATTAAATGAAAAATATTGGCATGTTTCAAAAAGTTGGTATTTGTGTGTTAACGCTTTTTTTGAAAAAAAAAAAATCACTAAAGGGGCTTAAAAGCTGCCAAATCTAGCCAGAAACAACATCGCTAACATGTTTGATTTTATCGGAACATCAAGACGAGAAAAAGACTTAAGACAGCTCGGACTGAGTTTTATGACCACCAAATGATCGAGATCGCGGGAGCGCAACGCAACTCTAGCAAAAATCTCATGATTTTATTCCGACATTGGAAATATTTGTCTGCGATAGGGAAATCTCATGAAAAGTCGTTTGGTGTAAGATCGCCATAAGTTGCAACACTGATTTGGTACAGACATTCATAGTCCCCACAGGAGCATGTTGCCATGCTAACATTAGCATTTAGCTTAAAGCAGTGCTGTGCGGCTATGGCTATAGACAAGCTGTAGAGTATTGATGTTGGACAAACTTTTTATTACTTATTTCTACAATATTCATGCCTGGTATTGATGAGATCTGGTTGAGGTTAGGTAACTATGACACTTGGTTAAGGTTCAAGAAAGATTGTGGTGGTTATGGTGGTTGGTAAAGTTATTACTTCTGTAGCTTGAGTCAAACACTGACCTTTTTAATAACATTCACTTTTCAGTGCCACAGACTTCCCCTGTGAGTTATACTTACCTCTTTATACCAATGTGTCACATTTAGAGATGGATGTTTAGAGCAGCATATTCATCCTCACTGAATAAATCCTTCAGATGTCAACACACTCAAGGACAGGGACTCCCTGAAGTTATGAGCCGCGTCCTTCTTCTGAAGTAATGTTTTGTCGCTCTCCTGAGAATAGCTGTCAACATTTTCCCTTTGCCCAACAGACTTGTAATTTAGACATAAAACGCAATCTGTACATTCTGAAGAGACAAAATTTAAATGTGTTTGACTTTGACAATATTTGCTTCCACTGGCAGCCACTCAAAGTAACACTAAGGGTGCATGTTTGAGAGACAATTTTCTTTCTTTCAAGATTTTCAAGTAATTCTGAGTTAGGGTTAACTCAGTTTAACTAGTTCAACAGAGGATGTAAGTAGTCTGTACTTTCTAAATTTAAACTTTTTCCCTGAAAAATTCTGTAGTAGTAGTGGTAGTAGTAGTAGTAATATATTAAACATTTTTCTACCATTTTTAATTCAAAATAGATGTCTTTTTATCAATAATGGGATCTATGTGTCCTCATGGGAAACAGAGCCATGGTTGCCTCAGATACATATATGCACAAAAGCTGTTTTTTCCTGAGTCCTGTTACCTTTTCAGCTCTCTGGCTGCTGATGAGCTCTGGTATGTGCCTGCAGACAGAACATAATCCAGGTCCAACAAAAGAGGAGGAAGACAAAAAGAACCACTGCTAATACAGCTGAGGATGGTGTAGCAGGATCCTTGGTGATCATTTTCTTTTCTTTAACAATGTAACCACCACCCATGAGGGTCCATGTTGTCAGGATGTTGAGGACATTTGATGGGCTGCTGGTGAGAGGTGTTTTCATTGCTGAAGGCAAAGTTCCTATTACCTTACATGTACATTGTCCTGCAGACAGTTTGCAGGGAAAGTATAGTTCAATTCTGCACTGCCTTGAAGGCAAAGTATTATGTGATTAAAACTTTGCAGTGGTGCTGTTAGAATAAAGTAATAGAATATCTCCATGTATTTGTCATACTCATTTTGATTTGATTTGTATTTAGCCTACTTTAATTCTGCTCTATAATTTCTGTTCAGATCTGTAGTGGCAACTACCTCATTATAACTTTTAAATTGTGCAAATGTCTATTAAGACATTTTGAAGTATTCTTTGCCACAATGAAATGTATTCTTCCCAGAATAAAGAAAAGCGTTTACAATGTGCCTTGATGTGTTACTCATTATCGGTATTGTGTGGTACAAATAGGCAATGTTGTTTAAATTGAGTTCTGATTAAACTATTTAAAATTATTTGTCTATGTTCTTTCAAATTAAGGAGCATTTATATAGGTTTGAAGCCTGCAGCAATGACAGCATTTGCTGTATGATGGTCAGTCCTTTTAATAAGAAAGAGACCTGTCTGTCTGCCTGACCTTGACGTCACTGAGCAGGGTTTTCTTGAATCCCTTTGGGTTTTATGGCCTCCAATAATGCAAGGCGTTTTACCTTGGTGTGGGCAGGCGATGATGGCATTCAAAGGCTTTATTGCACTATGAACAACTTCCGCTTCTTACATGTTCTCCCCAAAAGGATGATACGGTGTTAATCAGACAACATAAAATGGCTCCAAATTTAGTCAACAAGACATCACAAACCTATTTGTTGTGATGTTTATAAATGATTTAATATAAATGAAATGATGGATAGTTGTGGCCACAGTGACGATAGCATGCCTTTTAAGGCATTCACATCAGCATGTAAAATGGCTAAATTTTGTGGCTAAATCCATTCATTTCAATGCAGTCAGTGGATTCACTTGCAGGGGCAAGGTAAATCCATGCAAATTTCTTACATCGAGTTCAACTTTTATTAACTTTGACACACAAATTCACACCATTGACCAACAGTTCTGAACTTTGAGGGAAGTGAGAGCCAGACAGTCCAAAATGGAGGAAGCTATGATAGTTAACTGTGTTTCACCATTTAGCCAATTTAACCTCCTTTGTCGGACTATAAACTGCTCCAAAAAGAGGTATGGTTTGCAGACAGTTATGAGACAGGAGTCTATGGGACAAATACATCTCTTGAATAAACTGTGAATTCACTGTGACTGAGCTAACTAGCTTTGACTCACTGGCGCTAGCCCTGCTAGCAGTCACTACATGACCACACTTCTAGATCCACATTTCACAAAGACATGAGGATGAATCTCGCTGTGCCACTTGCTGATGTCACCAGGCCTTAACTCATCTGGAGTTCATCAACCAGCTAAAACACAGCTGAAGACTGTAGTGTTACATGGCTCCATAAAATTAACTCCACATTAAACCATTAGACTAGCTCACTCTAGGTGTATTCATTACATTGCAGTGTTGTGTGAATTACAAAGATGGATCAATGTCTGACTCTGGGATAACATGCAAGTTAACAACCCATGCCCTAGGTTGTATAAGGTCATTTCATCAGACAGGAAGGGGAAAGGTGGTTGGTTCAACTCCCATGGGCCAGGACACAGAGTCAAACATGTGGTCAGTCATTCATTTTCCATTTTATTTAAGTCTCAGCTGAACTGGAGGATGTCTTCAGATGCATGTTGGTGGGCTGCAAACATCACTGGCTGTTTCCATTGAACTGTCATGCAAACTTGCATTTTTGGCATGCCCTATCCTTTGTGAAATTACAGAAAATTAAACACTCCCTTCGTGGCTCTAACATAAATGTTTCTAAAATTTGGCAACCCTTGTTAGAAGGGTGAGCAACCCCCTGTACTGCACCGACCTGCACGAGTCCTATTTTCCCATGCTAGTAGCATACAGTATGTCTAGTATGTTATTGTCTCCAAAATGTCTTGTATATTGGATGTATTTTTATGTTCTGTTCCCCCACCCCCTTTTTTCTTCTTCTTCTTCTTGTGGCTGTATTGTTGATATTCCTCTTAGTCTTAGTATCCTTACTACCTCTGCCAATGTTTACCTCATTCTATAGAATGTTTTCTTTTATTTAATTTATTCAGTCAGACATACAAGGGTTTATGGATTGTGTTGTTGGTTTTTGTGTTGACAATTCCGCAAATATATAGTGTGTATAAATGTATCCTGCTGCTCCATTTTTAACTTGTCATTTAGTGGAATTTTATTTTACTGCATGTCTTGGCAGAATGCTGAAATAATTCTCAAGTGGTTCTATAGTTGACCATAATACACTTACATGATGCTCTGTACTCAGGAATGGATGGATGGCCAGAATAGCAGCCAAATGGACATAGAGCCAAATTGTCTCTGGTGCGTTGGAGAGAGAAAAGTGGCATTGTTGTTCACTCTCGCCTCCTCTAGTGTGAGGCTCTGGGTCTGTTCCATGGGTGGATGCAGTGCTTTTCTCTTCACACTCAGCTTTGGCCAAGAGCTTGAATAAAGAAATTCAAGCAGGAGGTTTTGCAGGGGAAAAACATCTTTTGTCTCTATCTACATTTTGAACCATGTGCATTCAAATAAATTAAACCATTCCAATGGATTTCTATAGCCATTCACCTGTTCAGTAATTTGGCAAACATCAATGAGCTTCATCTCTTGTTATGAAGCAAAGACAACAGTTTTTGAAAGGGTTGAAGCTTGATTAAGACCACTGCAACATTTTAACCCAAAAACACTGTAACCTTATGCTGAAATTTTCGACAAATAATGAACCTTGTGGTGAAACTGTTTGCTTTAACAGCTGTTTCCAAGGTCTAGAATGAACTTATGGCCTCAGCTTTTAAGCCAACATGGACACAAAGTCCTTAAAGTGCTCAGAAACAAAAGGGAATTTGAACATCTCCAATTCAGTGACAAGGCAAATTCCAGCCACTGAGTGGACCTTGTGGCGAGATTGTTTTGACCTTGGAAACAGCAGTTAACAAGAGTTTCAGTCTCATCATGAGACATATGATATGTGATCAAATGCTCCAAACAAGTGTACTAAATGGACCTTGTGGTGAGATTATTCTTGCTTATTCTCAATAGATGAATATCAACTTGAGGTAAAATCTGCGTGCGTTGATGAAATATGATTAATGATCCCTGGGCCAAGTGGCTCTACTTACTGACCACATGTGTCCCACCAGTTGAAGACCCTTTGACCCTGAACAGGAAGCGTGTAGAAATTGCTAAACTCATAATCCTAACATGCTGATGTTTAGCAGGCATACTATGTTCACCATTTTAGTTTGTTAGCATGCTAACATTTGATAATTAGAACTAAACACAAAGTCCAGCTGAGATTGATGGGAAGGTCATTAATTTGAAAGGTATTTGCTTATAAACCAAAGTATTAGACAAAGTAAAATTTTGACCTGGTGATGGTGCTAGATGAAAAGTCGAAAATCACCAAAGTTTTATATTACAATTCACCCCAAACAGAACATGAAAGTCTGTACAAAATTTCATTGCAATCCATCCAGTAGTTGAGAGATTTCAATCTGGACCAAAATGGTGGTCTGGCCAACCAACAGACCGACATTGCCATTCATCTCTTGACAATAGATCAAGCTTATGGTAGAATGACATTAAAATTATTTAAAATTTTAAAAGAAAACTCCCACTCAACAACTACTATTATTTATTTTATCATCATCATCATTATACATATTTGCTCCATAAATGAATAGAGTAAGTGCTCTGTACCATCATGAAAATAAGCTCAAACAATATCCTACATAGGGCCCTCAAAACTCCGGAGCGAGTCCTGAGTTGGGTGACAGTTTTTAAGCAGTGATCCATGATAGTGATCTAATGGTCTGCATGTTGGGAGGGAGGGGCGGGACCTTCCGGGTGCTTTGTGACCTGAACATGTCTTCCTGATAAACTGTCAAGGGGTTCTGCTGAACTATCTACATTCAGCAGAGGTGAGGGATGCTGGTGAGATGGCCTCACTATCATCATTCATCACCAAGAAGCTGGTCTGCGATCCATTTCTGTTTGTCACCTATACATTTATTCTCTGTGGATGAAATCATATTTTAATCTATTCTGTAAACACAGTGTTAATTTTGGATGATGAAAATGATATATAAGCAAAAAATAGCTTCTTTTCTTCCCTTTTGAATTCTTCCCTTTCCTGTTCTCATCTAATTTTCTCCAACATCATGTTATGCATGTTCTAGAATCACACTGACCTTTAGGCATGTGTTGCACACAATTATATGCATTTCCGTGGCCAAAATAAATCAAATGAAGTAGAAGAAACATGCTTATACATGAAAGTTGGCATTTGTGTGGACAGAAAGGGGGGAGGGGAAATCACTCTAGTCAATATTAATATAATGTGACTTTTGTGTAGAGCACAGAGAACGGCAATATAATCATGGTTAACCCATGTAATCTGTTCCAAAAAGCATTCCCTTTAGAGCAGCTAAATAGTGTAGTTTCAAAAACAATTGTGCCACTTGATGTTAATACAAAGACGTGATAGGTCAGATCATAAAGAAACAAAGTTTAATAGGCAAAAAAAAGTAGTGAAAGTGGAGGAAAGAACCAAAGTAGATATACTCGAGTACTGCACTGCATTTGACTCAAAACATAAGATCACTAAACATGGTACATACTATATTTAAAAATGCACTTTTTACACTGCTTCTTCACTAGGATTCAGAGGGAAATGTTGTACTTTTTTATTTCACTACATTTATTTGACAGCTATAGTTACTAGTTACTTTACAAATTATGATTGTATATGACTATATGACTTTTATAAATGAGTATACATGACTGCTTGTATGGGAATGGTGTTGAAACAACTAGCCCACATATTAATTAACTCGAGTTAACACGTGACTCTGCAGTTCCCCCCCAGCTCTACAGAGAATTTTAGCATCTTGTAGTTTACGACTTTATTCACTTTTCATTCACTCCCACCCCCTCTCATCCACGTTGTGTCACAAACTGTGATAAACCCATTGTACACTACCTGCCTGCACCAAACAGCAGACAGACAAAGTTAGCAACTAGGTGGTGAACATAGTGAAGCATTTATCAGTTAAAGAGCCAGATATTTACCAGCTGCGACAGTGCGTGGCTGGTATTGTTTTGACTGTGTGTGTGTGTGTGTTTGTTTCTATGTGGTCCTGGAGACACCTACTGAAGCAGGAACTACCACAGAAGCGGTTTTAAATAATTTGCCAGGTGTTTCTATGTGTGTCTATCTGTGGATAGATTTTGTCAACGCAATAGCATCACAACCATGCAAGATGCAGTCATGAAACTTTACAGGTGTGTAGTTGAGATCAAAATGAAGGCTAAGTTCGAAGATGGGTGTGGTCCGAGCAAGGGTGCCAGCAGTAAGGGAGTAGAAAGTAGGGATGGGGCCATTGGCCCGCCCACTTTACACCCCTGGCCCACATTCATTTTAAGTCGCAGATCACTGTATTCTAGTTTCAATCATTCCAGTCTACTCTAAGACATTAGGTCAAATTTCACTATGTGAGTCCGTGTGTTAGGACATTGCATTGAGTTCCATTCATTGTGGACAGCCTAACCCTAACCTTAACCTAACCTCAATTCACACCTTACCCCTAACCTTAATAAACCAGGACCTAGACGGTCTCTAGTTCCCTCAGGACTTAGTAGAGAGTACAGAACAGAGTTAAAAGAGGGTAAATATTGGACTTACATTCATCAGGTCACCGTAGACACAACTTCAAATGAATGCTAATGCTGCTCCGTGTCTGCTGATTGTGTAAATAGGCAACTGTTTGCTAACGTGTTCGCCATATCAACTTAAAAGGTCAGTGTTGTGTTAACAGCTTGTTGTGCTGCCCCCAAGTGGCGACAAAATATTTTTTGTAGGTTTGAAGAACATTCAGTTGAGGATTATTAATTGTAGGCCTAACTTACTTACTTACTGTATGTTTTTGCTACTTTTACTTAAGATCTTAATACTTCATCAACTAATCCAAATATGTAATATAACACTGAAACATCTCGTTCTGGACTCACCTAGAACGAGACCCACCCACCCACCTTTTATTTTGTGGCCAATGTCCACTACAAATGAACTATTGTTATATTGCTACTCATGCTTAAGTTCTTCCTCACCCCCCACAGGTGTTTTCACTCAGTCTGACTGATTTGAGCTCATGTTAAAGTGTGGGTGTTTGTCTGCCTTTGCTGGATTTTCCCCTGCAGAGCTTTCTCTCATGTGTGTCCCACTCTCCTTTCAGTTTAAGGAAACATTGCTTGTGGTGCTTTAATGGCATACAAAGTGTAGATATACAGTTAATAAGCACACAAAAAGGGAAGAGGGTGAAATCTAGATATTTTATGTTGATGTCTTGGGTGCTGATTACTGGATCTGTATGGCTTCACACTAATGCTCCAGTATGTGATTGTGGAAAGTAAGAATTTATGTAAAATAAGCAAACCTGCTTAACTCATACACCCGAAAGCCACAGGAATCCTGTGGAAACCTGCTGTGAAAAGCAGAGGGCGAGTCAACATCAAGCTAACTCACTTTTCAGTAACTTCCTTTTATCACACACACTGATTTCCTTTGCTGTTTATCCTCTCTTTCGAAGCAGCAAGAGCAAAGGAGTTATGGCACATTGAAATCACTGACTGCAGTACCACCACTCTATGGATTCTTTTAGGCCTAAATAAGCATGCACGTGCCACTGTTCCAATAATGATGTCCTTGTTTCATAATTTGTTATATGCCTTTGCATGGACACAGAACCAGCAATCTCAAAGGGCTGTTAGCCAGAAGAATATGATGAATATTGCATGGCTTGTTTGGAAAGGCCTTTTAGTAGGTAATTGTTCCAGTAAAACAACTCATACGTCTGCTTAAATCTGAGACATCCAATATCCGTTTAAGGTATTCAGAGCATGTAAATGCCCATCACTAATGCATTAATAATTATCTCACTTCACACAGTGCTACTGTCTCAATATGTTGTGCAAAAATGCAGAATTTCCAACCTTGCTATCTCTTAAACAAAGCAAACAATTTGTATTTTTCTCATTAACGCTGTGGATATGTAAGCTGCAGCAGCAAAGTAAGCATTCATAAATTATTGAAGTAACTTGTGGAGCAAAATAGTACTTAAACATGTAAAACAGTGTTAACTTTTTTCAGTGAAAATCAATATGTCACTAATTGCAGCTATTATTCACTATTTTATGAACTCACAGCCAATGTGAGTCTTTGGCTCAGTGAACATACATTGTACAAGTCTACAAGAAGCAACCAACAACAAAATAACAGAAAATTCCAAAATAAAACTAGTTCTAAGTATGTAGCTTTTGAACTTGAAAATTATAAGTCTATACAGAGTGCTTTCAAAATTCAGCACATTTTAATGCTGAACTTTTACTGCTACATTTTTCTACCCAGAAGGAACATTAGATTTGTTGATACTGTAATAAACCTGACAGTTCTTCAGTATTGTAACAAAGGTGTACAGTATCTCTGTGAAGGGCTCTCTTGGTATTGAGCATAAAAACAAACTGAAGTGGATGTGAGTCATCTGTGTTAAGTACAGTACAAATTTCTCCGAAAATGACCCACATGGGTATAAATCAGTGTGACTGTCGCCCTATACCGGCCTACTCTTGCCTCCCCTACAGAGCGCCCACTCACTATCACTACACTGTGGGGGTCTTAACAGACAGGTCTTGGTGGGAAATTAACCGATGCACTACATTGCAGGGAACCTACCACAATGGTGCTTGTAATGGAACAGCTTGTAATCTCCAGTATGTATCAAAAATACATATGTGCACATCTGCACAGACACGACTCAAATGCTTCAAATACTACTACTTACTCTGTAACGCTTTAGATTATAACCCACAAATTACAGTGTAATTATTTTGAACATTTGGGGTATCAAAAAATTACTCACTGTATAGCTATACCAGGATAAATATGTAGATACAGGGTTAGACGACAAAAGGTTAGGGAATAACCATCATCATCAATCATTGTGTTTAGGAGGGACTTCAGTGAAAGTATTTTTTAATTACTGACTACCTATTTAAAAACTACATGGCACAATAACATACTTGCATGGTAACAAGACATGGAAAATTGCAATTAATTTAATTTAGTTTCGGCTTAATTTTCTGGATTTTAAAATGATTATATACCTACAAGTGGAATTTGCTTTACGATTGATACGATTTAAGGGTTTTTTTTTAATATGGAGTACTTATTATTTATATGGTGTACATTATTATTGCTGCTGGGGAACAAAACATTAGGCTAAGCCTGGGAAAAGGGTGTACCCCCTATAGCTATAACCATAATGTGTATATTCTTAAGTTTATAATGAAATACTGGGTAAATGTAATGCAGTGTTGGGATCCACTGTAGGATCTGTCTGGCCGTCAAAACTGATTAAATGGGGACCTGGGTCTCGTTACAAGACATGAACAATTAAGGGGCTACATATACCTTCTCTCAGAAACAAGCTTTATTGAGGTTTATTGGACAAATAATAGTATAAAGAATAGTGTGGTGAGATGTATGAGTAATTGCAGCTGAGGTTATGGGTGTTACTTTTTTAGTGAGAGTTTACTACCATCAGAACACCTCTTTTTCACTCTAATGACAGTAAAAAAAGGGGTATTACTAATTCTTGCTGTAGCAGCAAGAATTAGTAATATGTGTAGGTTATACTAGCAACCTATTAAGTGGATCTTGATTTTAAGATTATTTTGTCAAACTACTATTCCAAGGTCAAGTACTAACTGTCACGCTCAAAATCTTATTTGTTCTTCCACTGGATTCCAATTCCTTTTAAGCTGACAATTTATTTCTCCTTTGGGCACATACAGCAGCTCCAGTTATCTTTTGTGTTCATTATCCTTTCAAATGCAGAAAGGAATTAATGAGTCTTGATCAAGATGCCAAACTGTTCGAGAATTTAGATGGTTAGATTGGCATCAATAACATGCAAATCTAAAATAAGTTTTTCATTGGCACACAGAAGTTAGGCTCAGATAATGTAGCATTGCTTGTCATAACTATTATCTTATCAGCTTGTTTAATTAACTTACATCATATGCATTTTGTGATTTTTGCTTTTAGTACATTTTTGTACAAATAAAACTAATAACTGAAGTTTTTCTTGTTAGTATTACTTGATTATGTCTCTTATTTGAAACTCAACTCAACTCACAAGCTGAGAAACTGCCTTTTCAAACAGTTTTCTTGCAAAAGCTGACATAAGAACACATTAATGCGGTAGAGCTCGTTGGATTCTGGTAACCCCTCCACAGCAGAATGCAGCCAAAAATGCCCTCTTTGTACAGTCACCTCCAGGTTAATTAACACATGGAAAAGGAGCCATCTCCCCTGACTGCCACTCTCAGAATTGTCTCCTGCCAAAAGCAGCTGCAGGTGGGCCAACCAGTGAGCACAAACAAATCCTGCCTTTGTAGGTTACATTAATTGCATCCCACTCGAACAGAACATACCAACACCAGGTGCTGCAACCAGATGGGTGTGTGAATGCCTTGGCACCGCACAAAAACTCATAGGTGCCCTCAGTCATAATTATTTGTCGCTCTCTTTGCATCAAGAGAAATTTTTGCTTGACAGGGTGCCAAGAGAACTTCAGAGGTGAGGCTACTGCTCAGACAAAAGCAGTTACAGCCCTATTCAGTATTGTAGCGTGCATTTGCACTTATTTGTTTTTATGAATTTTTCAAAAAAAAAAAAATTTTTAAGTTATGTAAAAGGTGTAACTGTCAGTATTACCTTATCCAACTCTAACATCTACTGAACCTGGTCTGTCTCCTGTGTGTTTGACCTCAAGGTCGTGTCTCATTTTTGATGTGGTGCTATGAACGATGGCCCCTCTCCCCCTACTCCCATGATGACCACCGATGCAGTAAATCTCATGCTGGGGGAGTCCCCACAACAGAGCCGGCTAGTCTGCGAGCAGTAAGGGAGGAGTGCATGAAGAAGACTCACCATGGAAGGTTTCTATCACTACACAGTCAGTTCTTATCAGTTCTCCCTTTGATGAGAGGAGAGTGGGGGAAGATAATGTCTGAAGGTCAACTCTCAGCACCAAGCAGGAACCTGATAAGGATAGTGATGGCTTATACTGAGAAAAAGAAACCTTCCAGTCCTTACCGACAACTATATAGCACTCAAAAAAAGAGATTTTTTTTAAACACAGCCCTACACAGTATCAAATGTTAAGATACACAGCTATTGTGTGGATAAAACTATTTTGGACCTAGTATTTATGGAAACTCACTGGGTAGGTATTTCCCATAGCAGCGGTTGACTGACATTTGAGACCTTGCGTTGCTAGGAAACGCACTGTCAACTACCGTAGTACTACGAACACTGATATAATACGTTTTTATGGCCTTTTTCAACAAGACCACATAACGGTGGCTATGTACAGTTAGCAGTTTAAGATGTCTGTCCCTTTATAACATTCAACATTTGGAGCAGTGTCGTGCAAGTTCACATTTCACAAACACTAGCTCAAAGTTCAGTTCACAAAGATTAAAATTAACTAGTTCTCGTTCGTGGCTCACAATTTTGAATTTTTAACTAAATTCACAGTACCAACAATGAACTAGGTCACGTTCATTTCTTCCATTTTTTACCTTTACAGAATGCTGTGAGTTTGACTTGGGTGGAGGAATTTTGCAGCTGTTGGCTCGTGGTCTTACCCTTTAATGATTTCTTGTGATCATCATTCACTCACAGATATTTCCCAGACTGGTCGGATGCTTCAGCTCATATCAGGCCGTTAAATTTGTATTCCACTTGGAAAAGGGATTCTAGCAAGCTAGGCTAACTAGGTTCCTCTCAGACTCTGGAAGCTAGTCAGCTTAGCTTGCTAACATTAGCATTGATTCCCACTAGATGTTAATTCTCGTTCATGTTATATCAATACATGCTAAGTTACTGTCAGCTCCAACACACTCAGTGCAGTGTTTGTTCTGCATTATAGAAAAGTCAAGCTCGCTAGCTGTCTCTCTTTAATCAGTCCAGTTGTAGTGATTGCAAATGACCAGACTGTCAATAGTCACAGCAACGAGTAGTCCTGTAACCTCAGCACCCCATACGCTAGTAATTCAAATTACAACATAATGTACTGTACAGAGTCACAACACCCACAATTCCTGGGTTAAAGCAGCTAACAATGTCGCCCCCCCAGCTGCCTGTGTGTGGCCGTTGGAAGTGAGGTGATATTACAAAACTATTTTTAGTGCCCACCCACTCAGATATTGCACTAATCAAATTCCAATACCAACACTGTCAGTCAGAACCAAATATTCACACCCCCTAACACTAATGTAGGGGACGCTATCACTTCAGAAAAATAAATTTACATTTCTTCTTTTTGTTAAGAACAACAATACTTGGTATTGTTGGTTATATCAATACCAAGTATATTTATATACTAATTTCTTAGCAGAAAATGAATTTTAATTTTAGTTTGACTTTAAAACATGCATGACTAAATATGAGTTTTACTTACAAATTAGGGTTTGCATGTGGGCTTTTTCTAGATATTCAAGTGCCAGTTTTCCTTATATTTTGATCAGTAAATGTCAGGTAACCTTTTTCCATAAAAAGGAATATGCTGTTTACTGTTTTAGATTTAAATTAATCACATATAGAAGATGATTTTATTTTTCTGCTCCCAAAAGAGGCATTGTGGGCATGTCATAATTTGTGGACACTTTCTACTTTATCACACAAAACACGGCCAAAACGCCTCTCAGGCTCTTTACTGCAGGCACTCACCTCTGCTAAAGTGAGAGTAAATCTGTGAAAACAGTAGACGTCAATGCCCTCAGACTAGAAACAGTGACCCTGCTCACAGAGTAATATTTAGGCAGCTGTTCAGAGTTCCCACAGTCAGAGTAGACTGACCAAACCCTTTTAATGATGCAGTCTATTTTCTTAAGTTGTCAGTATAATAATTTCTTAAATTTCCCATGAAAAAGGTTTTATTGCCTTATAGCCTTTGCCATTGTCAATAGTTATGATGGACTATACAGTTACAGGTACAGTGTATTGTCAAATATGTAATTAAATTCCCCATTTCGTTAAAACACGTAGAGCCTACGCACAATGGCAAATCCACCAGAACCAATCAGTTGTTATAAAGAAAATAAGCCAGTTATTCAGTACTTATTGTATCCATATTCAAAGATGTGGGCTGTTCTCCAGTGATAACAGATAGTGGTGGAATAATATTATCTCTTCCCTTTGTATTTGAATTTAAATTTATTTGAATCACAATGGAATGCACAAAATGCCATTTCTAAAAGATATAAAGAACATTTCAAAACATTCAGATTTGTGTTTGTTAGCCGCATCTAATTTATGTGCACATCTGACTGAATTACTGTTGCAATGCACTGCTTTTTAAATGAATGATGCATCAATCCGCCTGTCACTCGCTTTTGTATTTGCACTAACACATTTCTATCAATCATGCTATTTTTCTTTTTAACAAGCCTCAAATGCTTTCAAGGCAATCAATTGTGAATTTAATTAAGCACGTTATCATTTTTCTTTTAATGTTGTCTTTTAGTCCTCAATTATTTCTGTTGCAGCAGGAGCCCTCCGCTGTGGAGGTTTATGATCAGTGGACTATGTTCCCTATGTTCCCACAGAGGGTTAGAGTTAGAGCTAACCCAAGGAATTCTAGCCAGTGATGATACTAAAGTAACAGCAACTATAACAACTAGTGAATTTCCATAGGTGTTTCTAATGCTACAATTCATATCCCATATGATGTTTTGGAGTCCAAAGATGTTACCTTAAGTATGTGGTGTCAAACCCATGAAAACTTAACACCAACTTGCCACCAAGTGGATGGCTTGTTCACTTTGGGTTCGGGACATAAGGGTCATTGCCCCTGTAGTGCATAGAGCAACCTAGTACACCGTGTGTTTTATCTAGAGCTTCACCCGGGGCTAAGACAAGAACATATAACTTACAGCAGTCTGAAGTCAGCTGCATGGTTTGAGGGTTTTGCATTTTCTTAATAATACAGTAAAACAAATTTAAAAAAAAAATAAAATAATCAGCATCAACCAGTGTAATATAATGTAATTTCGATTTTTGCTGGAATAAAAAAGGGAAATTTCATAGGATCTGCATGTGATATTGTTGTCTGGCAAGTCGGAGTTTCTGGCCTGGTAACCTTTCTATTCTAATCTATTAAAAAGGTACCCTCTGGAGTTTTTGACCACGCGTTTTGTGCAGGCACACTAGAACCCACATGCATGCGACCAAGCACCAGCAATGCAATTCACAATCTAGCAAACAATCAGTGCACTAAAGTAACCAGATTACTCAGAAAAACCAGGTTACACGGGTAAGTTTCCCCACTGGGCACCTTTTTAAGACACGTTTGCTGCTCGTTACGCTGTTTTGTTTTTCTTGCTCTCAAAACAAGATTTATATCATGATTAAGCAACTGTTCCTCAGTATTGATGTGCTTTAAGCTTGGCCTTTTAAGGATCATTATTCAACTAAATATGGCCACAGTGTATACACCAGTCATATTTGATCTACATTGTAATCAGCCCAATGTTTTTATAATGCCATAAAGACAGCAGGCTCCATTTTGTCATTCAGACATGAGTACATTGCACAATCAGTGTGAAAGTGCAGCATCCAAGGTCTAATACATGGAAACTGGAAAGGATGATGTTAGAGGATGAATTTTGGTTTTGCGGTGTTACATTGAGCTGACCATTTTACAGTCACTATGAAAAGGCATTTTGAGAGCATCTTGCTTTTTTAACACAAAACCCAACAAATAAAAAAAGTGCAACAAAGTAAAACTTTTAGAGTAGCATTACAGCAAAGAATGACAGTTTTACTTGATTGGGGTCTCAACCAGTAAACATACTAGGATTAAAACATTTGAAAACATTTCTGAAAATGAAATGTAAATGTGTGTATTATGACATGGAGGATATTTTTCATTCATTGTGACTAATGTTAGCAGTACACAGAGAGTGGGTTAATTACATTGACATAGTTTATGATACATCTGTCATTTTTGCCTTTTAGACAAACTATAATTCTTTTTGGTGTGTATTTAGATAAACCATTTAAATAAATTGCATATTTGTATATTACAGTGAATCTATGTTGTGTATGTTATGGTTTAGCTACTGTGTGGGTGTGTGCTTTACTGTAAATTTTATCCTGCTATATGGTAATATCCATTCATCATCACATTACACTACAGTATATTTGCCCATATTTGATTTGGTTTTTGGTTACATTTTTATTAAATCCACTGCAAATCCAATCCCTATTGATCATGTTATATGTGTTCCAGATGTGGTCATAAAATGTGAAAAAAGATTGCTTGTGAAGTTGACATTTAACCAACAGTAAAACTTCAAAAATAAAATTCTGGGCAGGAAACAACCAGCTATCTGTGAGGGAGTCAGGGCAGTGTCTGATTTCTAACCAGGAGGCACAAAATACCAATACTTGGACAGACTGAAGGAAATAAATGAGAAGGAAGAGCAAAGACGGGAGGTACAGTGAACAAGAGAGCTAGATAATTCCTTATCTCACTGTGGTCAAGGGTAGTTGCACCACAAAGTCTGACACTGCAAATAATCCCAGTTGGTAACTCTTTAAAGTTGCAACTCTTATCCATGAAACTTCATTATTCCCCTTCAATCTGTTTTCTTTTATTTACATAGACATTCTTAAAACTGACCTTGCAGTTTTTGCTGCACACTGTGTGATGAAATTGGAATTGATTTTATTGATCTGAGGTCCATATGCATCAGAGTTTCACTCTGCTGCAGTTACTATGAACCAAGCTGCAGTTTCTGATTTAAACTGCAGAAGTTTTTGTGGGTAATGATCATAGTATAGATCTGCTGATGAGCATGAGGCTTCCAATAATTGAAGAGTCCGACATTATCATTGCATCAGCCTAATCTGCAGTGCTGTCAGAAATGTATTTTTACATCCATGCATGACATGTCATAGGAGAAGAAGAGAGTCGAGCATGTGTCTTTACATTCATGTTCATCAACTTTAACATTAGCTTATTGAGTAACGTTGTTGCTATGACAAAGGTTTATGTGGGGAACAAACACATCATAGCAGTAGTATTGAATTTTATCTCATTTATTAAACAGTTGGCAGACTGCTGTGGTGGCAACATAGCAAACAACACTGGCTGGTAATGCTAGCTAGCTCACAAATGAAAAAACCTTGCTAAAAAATGCCTTTTTAAATTTCAACTTTTAAAATATTATTTTAAAATGTTCGCTTGACAATATCTGCACATTGCAACTATGGTATGGTTAAGGTTAGGAAAGGATTGTGGTTATGGCAAATGAAGTATTGTTAAGGTTAGGTAAAACACTTAGGGAAAGACTGTGGTTTTATGTAATAAAAACCCAAGTGGTAATTGCAGGTCTATGGGATACAACTCCGGTCTCCTGCATGAAAGTCATGCAGTTGGAGAAGAAAAACAACAGCATTGCTCATTTGAGCAAGTGCCCCAAAACGACATACTGCATATTTGCGTTCAAGTGACAAAACCCTCAGGTGGCCGTAGTGATTATGACATGAGCTGAGGAGGAGGTCATGTGACGTTATTATAGAGCAACAAAGTCCGGATAGGGAGGAGCTCAGGTTGGATGGATGGGTCACCAAAACATCAGGAGGCCACTGCTCTCCTCCCGTTTCCACCCATGAGTCAACGTTGTTGTTGTTTTTAAAGCATGACAATGATCGTCCCCTAACCTTAACCACAAGTTTACTTTTGTAACCATGACGACGAAGCTCCCGTAACCTTAATGAACTAGAAATTTTAACCAAATCACGATGTTTCCCTAACCTTAACAAAGTACTTATTTTAACCCAAACCATAATCTTTCCCTAAACCTAACCAAGTCGTTTTGGTGCCTACCTTGTGAGCAAACCTTGTCACATCATAAACTCTTTCAACAGTGATTTTTAACAGTTTTGGAGTAGCACAAACTATGTCGTCCGGCCCGTAGGGGCGTCAGAAAACACTTTTATGTGGTTGTAGAGGGCATGGACATACTACGGATTTTGTTGTTTAAACTAGAGGACTTGTTTGGAACGGTGGCATTGAACATAAATCGTGAGGTGCAGAATTGTCCAATATGCAAGTAATTCCAAGGAATGCTGGGATGCAACACTGCCAACAGTTTGGCACAAATTCACGTCAAACTTCACCAAAGTTGACCTTGATTCAAAAGGTCTACAGTATGTGGAGTTGATCGTTGCTGAGATCAAATCCATTGATCCATTGTTTGGTGAGACTGAGCCTAACAGGCTGTATGATACCTAACATGGAACTCATATTTAAAAAGGTGCAATGTGTAATTCCTCGCCACATATTAGGGGCAGCATTTCACCTCCTCTTCCCCTTTCCCTGAATAAGTGGGGCCACAATTGCAATGTTCTATGCACAAATGATTTAATCATCAGTAATGAGTCTTAAATGAATCAGGAGTAATGACAATCCCACTTTACCAAAGACTCATTCTTTATCTCTATCTCTACAGTACTTGCAGCTCCTTCAGTTCAAATTAATCTGCAGCCCATATTCTGCCCAGCTGTTCTTCTACATTATTAAGGAAAACTGGAAGAAAAAAAAAACGCTGAATAAAGAACAACTAAGTTTGAGGTCTTTAATTAAACTGCGTTCTGTTCTGAGTCCAGGGAGCTGCATGTAACTCATGTTCATAAGATCTGTAGGAACCATGTTTTCCACTGAGTATTCTTTGAGATGACAACCACTCAATCATACGTGTGTGCTTTATATGTGGATACTGTAGAGACATTCTAAAATTAGAATTTTTTTTTTTCTAATAAGTGAATATTTAAAATTTTACCATGACCTTCATGCCTCACTACATCATGGCTTCGCTGTCTTCAGGAATGTTTCACAAATCAATTCAATCTGTCTGTTCATCTGCCTGCCTGCCCCTCCCCACCCCATTTGCATGTGCTCACACCCACACACTCACTTTTTTTTCCCATCAGCGATGAGATACGAAGATCACTTATAAGAGGCTCTCTGCTCCCCCTCATCCCTAAAATCAGCCTGCTCTGTCTCCACTTGATTCGAGTAGTTGGTGGCTGGCAGCAAGGAAATTTTCTCTGAGACTGGGCTGATGCCAGAGATGCTCTGCGGTGGTTCAGTTAAGCAAGTTTTACCACAGCAGCCCATTGGGTCATAGATTTATTACTCATGACAGGCCAGGGAGGAGAAGAGAAATAGGAAGAGATGAGATACCCAAAAGTATAAAAAATTCTTCTGAGGATAAAATAGACAGGATATAATAAGACAGGAAAACACAAACTTGCTTTCCCTCCTGCCTGATACATATTCCATGTTTTTTTTTTGTGGCGCTTTGAGCACCACAAGCCGAGTGCCATATAGTTCCATTATATTCAAAAAATGCAGTCATCTCTACGGACCGATATCTCCAGAACTTGGCACACCAAAACAATCTAGATGGATAAACAGCACTACAGAAAATATGTATTTTTGATTTGGGGGTGAACTGTCCCTTTTTAATGCATTGTTAAATTTTAATTGTGTTTCTTCTATTAGTAGCTGTGACAAAGTGGGTGAGAACTCTCCTTTACTCACCACTTGACCCTTACATGTTCATCTTACATATTACGCCATATTATTTTCTGCATGTGTTACTTTTGCTATAATTTACCATTGCTATTGTAACATTTCACTTACCATCCCAGGCTTGTTTGTGTTAGCATTATGTTACAGTTAAGCCATAAGTTAGTTTCACTTACCTTTTATTATATTTCAGGTTTGAACACTGTTTCATTGTTTGATACACTATTTGTTCCTTTGTTCAGACCCACTATGCAGGACTACTGTTTGGGAGCCCAGCATTTCCTGATTTTTATGATACTGGTGATGACATCACAGGGCCAAACCAAGTGGAGGGTTTTCAGCAGGAATGTTTTGTTTGTTTCATGCATTCTAAAGTAATGCGTTAGGATTCCTTACCTTTTATATAGCTGTTAGTGATGTAAATGAGCTTGCAAATCATTCCAAGAATATTATTTGATTTCCTTGTATTAAGGTTACTGTGTAGGTCAGCCTTCTTTGTTATGGTACTGGCTGAAGCAGTCTAGGTGTGAATTAAACACCCTAAATAGTCAGTTGGATTTTTGCTCCTAGGGAGGAAGGGTGAGGCTGTGCTGCCAAAAACACGTGCCTTTTGTTAGATTTGCTATGAGTTATTTTCCTTGTATTTTTTGTTATTTGGCCTGAGTTACATGTGAAATGGAGAGCACTGTAAATAAATATACACCTCTGGGAAATCAAGATGTCTGCTGAGTCTACCTACCTACCACCCTCCTTGACATTCGAGCAAGACTATTCAACAGTAGCTTCGAAGGCTGCGATGGAGGAAACCCACACAGCTCATTATTTTTAATTAGTCCTACCCTTTTTGTTCATCACAGCTATCCTTTAGTTGACACCTGTTTGAGCTGCCAATAACGTGCCATGAACACTTTCACAGAGGCCTCTGTCTTTTCATGTAACAGACCAGGTCCACAACCTTTAGTGGAAGATAATAAGAGTTAATATAAGAGAAGATATAATAGTTCATATTGATCTGACTGCAAAGGACTATGAAAAAAGTCCACTTTTTTATTTTATAGTAATTTAGGCTGAGTACTGTGGAAATTACATGAAGATACATTCAGGTTTGTCACCGTTAACTGAACAATGAAGCTGAAAAATGTGTGCAGTTTATATGTTATTATAAAACAAATCTGCTGTAGCCTTCATTGTTGGTTCGATAATGCAACCCAAGTTATGAGGAGGCGGCTTTAACAAGGCTGGTGAGTAGAATTATAATTTTATAGCACAGATCTTGTGCACACTTGATTCATTTCTCATGCACACAGAAATTAAAGTGGTTAAATTCTAAACCACATGAAAAAACGAGCACTGTACATGAGCTGCAGAAAAGATTAAGGCATCATTTTTTGAAGACGATATGGAGTGATTCCCAAAGGTTTTTTTCCCCTTTCAGCAGTGACGTGTGGAGGCTCACAGGTCGGCTGTGATAAATGTTCAACATTAGAGATTACAGAGTAGTCAGTTTAATGATAAATAGTGTTTTGTTTTGTTTTTACCCAAAATTACTTTGGTCTATTTCCTAAGGCTCACCTTATTTATTAGCAAGTATGGGCTGTGTAAATCGGGTAGTAAACTGCTGGTTTCACATCAATGCGTCTTTTTCATTGAGTGACCTGTATCACACACACTGTTGGGACCCTGATCTCAAGGTGAGTCATCCTCACGGGTTGCTGGATACGCGGCAACACTATTCCATTAATGGTCGACCTATGTCTGTCGCGGGTCAAGGACTGTCACCGTAGAGTATAGCCTATGGGAGTATATACAATACCGGGAGGATAGTGGCTCATATTGATCTGTCTGCAAAGAACCATAAAAATGAGAAATTTTGAGTTTTGTGCAACTGACATCAGGATAAACCTTTGCATTTGGATGGTATGACTGCCACATTTATAAAAACGATAAAAGCTAAAGAATTTCCTTTGTTATGCAGGTGTACGATTTCAAACCACTCTCTGCAGTACCCTTTGAGAATTGAGATTTATCAACAGAACATAACACATGGTGAATAACGGCATTTTGATGAGTGTTTTGCCTGTTTGAATTTGTCCTCCATCAGGACACATGAAACTGTGTTGTGGGGCCAATGGCTTCCTGTAGAGGCAGTTCTTAAGTTGCCCATTTGATGTGCCAGTTAGGAGCCGCAACGGTCCTGAGTGTTATTGGAGGAAGATGGGAAATGTAAAGGACTCATTAGGTTTAAATCCAGGGCAGGGAGCAAGGGAGGGAAGATGAGGAAAAGAGAAGGAGAAAGTGGAGGGGGAACAGGAGGGGTAGACTTTATAGTTTGCCTATGACAGGAAAAAATGATCCAAGAGGGAGTTGGAATAGGGAGGCAGGCAAACTTCCTAGGGGGAGAGAGAGATGATTATGGTAAATGATAGACAGCTGCAGGGGTTGGATGAGCTGAGATGATAAACGATACATAATCTGAGGCACATGAAAATCACGGGGCCAGTTGATTGACAGATAGGCCAATTGGTGGCTGACGAGTGGGGAAGGCAGGCTACAAGTCATGACTAAGTCAGAGTCCATCATTCCAGTTCCCGATTTATTTGTCAGAGATAAATCTGTGTACTCGGTATGAAAGACGTAGTGGGCTGTGCGCAGCACTCAGAATGGATAGAGATGGAATGCACTAACTCTGTAATGTCCACACAGGAGTCTGGTTCAATGGTCTGACTCAGATATATTATAATGCTAACCATCTTCAGTGGCCTGTGGTTATTTTATCAGTAAAGTGCATAAATAAGAATTCTGTGCACTGCCTTTAAGACACACATAATACAGTAATTTCAAAGAGTTCTGAATAAAGCTCAGACGAATTATAAACACAGACCACTTTTAGTGATGGAATACCTTTTCATGTCATGTAATACAATAAGTGAATGTTATTGCAGCAACTGAATAACACCAAACATTTCATAGTTAAGGGATTAATGGAAGCACTTCAGGGCTGATGTGCCAGATAAAGCCTTTATTAACAAAGTGGCTCTAAATGTTTTTCATATTAAACTGACCTGCCTCACACAAAGTGTGTGAATGGAGTATGCACTTTACATTCCAGTTTCACGGATGTCAGTTTTTCAAGCACTTCTTTTGAATTTATTCACTGAACGCATGTACTTAAAAATTTCATCTAATTTGTGATGTACTTAATAGTCAGTAAAGTAATCATGAAGTGCAGCAATATGAGCTGCACACTTGTTATATAGGGAATGGACACAATAACAATGCAATATAATACAATCCAATAACAACAGCCATTGTGTCTACTCACTTTGGTAGGGTGCTTTTACTTTTCTTTCACCATAAGGAAAACAAAAAATAAAAACTTTAGCAATATCCTAACTGTATGTAGCACTGTAGCCGTATAATCTGAACTGAACTCAATGAATTACTATTCATATTCCAAAACAACATATTGCTGTAGTACTTTATTACTTATTTAGTACATAGTAGCACATGTTAAATAGTACAGCATTACTTCAAACTAGCAAAGCCAACTTGTCTTGCTAGCTTACATTTTCAAACTAAACAGAACTATAAAAAGATGTTGAAATCGCTCACAATGTGAAACAAAACAACAACATTGTGCTTATCATTATCCTTATTAGCCAAGTGCACAACAATATGACAATATGTCATTTTCCTTCATTTGGAAGACACACTTTTTCAGTGCGTTCGGAGCTTCTATTGCCATTTTACTCGCATTTACACCTCCAACTGGTATTTCACCTTCAAAAGTAGGCTAAGAGTGCCAACTTTAATACTATAGGTACTATATACGTAAAGGGACAAATAATAACAGCCCTGAGAAAATACCTATGAAATGAATAAACATAAAATCAACACATATATTAAGTATACTGGACCATACTAAAACTCAACATACACAACACCAGGAAACATTTGGTCAAATAAGGTGAATCTAAATTGATTTTAATGGCCAGTGTTTGCTATTTCAGCACCACTTTGTAGCTTAGTCTCATACAATTTGTGTATTTGTACAAAAAATGTGCCTAGTAAAGCTTTAACCCTTAGTGTAGAAACAGCTGTGGTCACTGCTGTACAAACAAAACACTTTGACGCATTCAGAGTCATTAATCAGGTGAAGCCTGCAGTAGCAGTATCATATATCATTCACCATAAACACACTTCCTGGTTTGTTACTGAGTAACTTTTACAGGCCAGGGATTAGAGCTTGTATGAACATCATTTGACATGCAAATTATTAATATATAATTTATAATATTTGTGGTGTCGGAACATTTAACGAACATGTGGAATTTATGGCAGTTTGGATGTTCTGTGAGTAACATATCAAACCGCAAAAAATTCCATTGTAGGGCTGATAAAAGACTATTGCCTCAGTGAGTAATTGCCTCACCTTCTCCAAATGTTCCTGCCCAAAAGGTGAGGCCTGATTCTTATCAGAGAAGAGAGGAAACTCTGAAGCTTTTCTTACGGGTGACTTGTACTGTTATTTGATTCCTGTGGAAGGAGTAAATGAGCTGTGAAGGTGAGGCAAGAAAAGAGAGGGATTGACACCTTTCTGACCATGGAAATGTGTTTACACTAAACCCCCCTTACATAAGTCAGCAGCTGGGTAGTCCACACAATACACACACACACATACACACCTTCCCAGCAGATGGAGACTTCATTATTCGAAGAGAAGCAAGCCTTTGTTTGGATCACAGCACAGCCAATTCAGAGCATAGTGGAGGACTGGCAGTCTATTTCCAACAGTAAATGAACTGCCATGTGATCCGCCCTTTGTGGCAGTTTATTGTAGCTTATAGATGTAATCAGAGGGATACTGAATTATTATTTCATAGTGTTTCATAATATGTTTTCTTTTCTTTTGTGAAAACGAATCTGTGGGCCCTTTTTTATAGAGACATTTCACAACATTCTCTGCTCGCAGTGGTATTGTTTATGTGTGTGTGTGTTTTCCTATTTGTCGATCGGTCTGCAGCTCTGTAGTGTATGGCTGACAGTCCCTTAGCAGGTGGAACAGCATGTTGCTCTGGGACTCTGCTCAGATGTTGCTAACCACGTATATGTCCCTACAAGCAAGAAACAGCAAGGAAATAGATTCTTCCCTCATTCTGCACACTGGGACATACTGGTAGACCATATCTTATTCTATTGCAATACCTGAGTGGAGCCAAACAGAAATACAAATATATGATGTACAGAAGACATACAGTACCTTGTAAGAATTTAAAAAGAGACATGAGTATAGCTTACAAATGCAATGTTTCAAGTGTAAAAAAGATTATCAGGTAAAGATCTTTCAGCATTCTCAGGGCTAAATTAACCACTATATAATATCTGAGCTGCTTGTATCACACTATGCTACAAGGAAGCATTAGTGTGGTAAAATCTGCAATAAATATTAATATATGTAAGATTTAACTCTCATTACACACTCACATTACACACTTAGTACACTTAGATAACAAACTGGACTGGACCAAGAACACTCAGGCTGTTTACAGGAAGGGCCAGAGCCGCCTCTATTTTCTGAGGAGGCTGAGGTCCTTCAACATCTGCCGGACCATGCTGAAGATGTTCTATGAGTCTGTGGTGGCCAGTGCTGTCCTGTATGCTGTCGCATGCTGGGGCAGCAGGCTAAAGGTAGCGGACGCCAACAGACTCAATAAACTGATCCGTAAGGCCGGTGACATTGTGGGGGTGGAGCTGGACTCTCTGGCGGTGGTGTCAGAGAGGACGATGCTCGCCAAACTACACGCCATCTTGGACAGTGTCTCCCACCCACTCCATGACGTGCTGGTCAAGCAAAGGAGTACCTTCAGCGGAAGACTCATCCCACCAAAAAGCACCACAGAGCGCCACAGGAAGTCATTCCTGCCTGTGGCCATCAAACTATTTAACTCCTCCCTCTAAGGGTTAGTCAGTATGACCCTAGGTCACTAAACTGGACATTGAGCATTACATCTCCGCCATAATTAATAATAATTGTGCAATATTCTGAGTACTACTTATTCTCCGTGCAATATTAGTTTTCCCTTGTTAGTTTTTTCTTATTTATTGCTACTGATACTATATACCTCAATTACTCTTCGACAGTACATGCACCTCCGCTTATTAATATTATTTATTACATAATTAGTGACATTGTATTTTATACTGTACTTCACCATCAACCAGTAAACCCACTTGGTACTCGACACTTAGTTTATCTTATACTTATACTGACATGATACTTAATTTATTTCTGACCTGTTTATAGTGTTTATAGTGTATTATATCGTTTTCTAGTACTTTCTTCTGTGTGCACTGGCGTAAAGACGAGCTGCTGTAACAAAGAGTTTCCCTACGGGGATCAATAAAGTATTTCTGATTCTGATTCTGATTCTGATTAAGGTAAAATACAAAGTAATGTTTCACGTTCATTTATTTGCGTTTGAAAAAATAATAAAACAAAGATGAACCAGAATATATAAATAACAGAAGTTGCTGGTGCGATCAAGACAACATCTAAGCTCAAAAAGAAAGAAAGATCCAAAATCTTAATGTTAAACATGTATATATCAAAATTGTTTGCATGTCCTCCTCATGTTCCCATGTTCCCACCTTCCGCCCTTCGCCTGTTGGGATACACTCCGGCCCACTCTATGACCTTGCACAGGAAACAGCAGGTGAAGAAAATAAACAAATAAACAATGTTATGCCCATCTTAGCGTACATAAAACCACTCAGATACACCCAGGCATGGAAAGGCAAGGTGAGATATTAGGTATATTTATAAATAATATTTCATACAGGCAATTCAAAGGGCATTAAAAACGTTAAATATGACATTAAGCATAAAAGAATAGAGAAGATTTTAAAATACATTAAGATAAAAACAGAAATAAATCAAAGGTACTTCAGGATGTGAGCGCAGGGTGGATCATGAGGAATACCAGCTCTGTGGACCACGCGTCTTCATGTTTAGTTTGGACCCAGGAAACTGTTATTGTACTAGATGTACTAGACAATCAGAGATGTGTTTTGTCCTAAACCATTGAGAGATTTAGAGACGGGAAGCCAATGCAGAGACTCGAGAACAGGCATGGTGTGTTCAGTTTTCTTTGTTCTGTTTTAGTATCCTAGCAGCAGCTTTCTGATTTAGCCAAAGTTGCCTGAGAGTTTCTTTTGGGAGACCTGAGAAAAGACTGTTATAGCAGTGCTGGACATAAAAATGTTCTCTTAGTCATGTCTGGACATGAATCCTCTGAACTATGTTTTAAAGATGATAGAAATCCGACTTCATTATTGATTTGATGTAGCCATTAATATTTAGTTCTGAGTCCATAACTACAGGAGGATTTCTGACTTTTTTGGTTTTTTGGTTTTCAAAGACAGAGAGTCAAGGTGAAAAACAGTTTTCTCCATTGTATCTTTAGTTAGCTCAAAGAAGTGTAGGCACATCCAATCATTCATTTGTTCAATTCACTTGTGGAAATAATCAATGGGGATGTACTGTAATTGCATGGTGACAGAGCCTTGGGGAACGCTACAAGTCAGGCACAACACAGTTCAAATAAAAAGGACAGGCAACTGCTCTCTACCTATGTAAACACATGTACAGTATGTCTTCACAAACAACCCATGTAAATGTATTTGCGTATTAAGTGTCTCGTGTCTATTTGAGCTTGAAGGGTCTGAGAGCCCACAGGTATTTGACCCAAACATCCCTAAAGTGACCAATGAATCCAAGAAGAGGGAAATGTAAACGGATCTGTAGAACAGGCTGGATCAGAGATGTGACATTTACAGATAACATCTATATGACAAGCTCTCCCTTATGTATTAGAGTGGTGGTGATAAAAGAGCAAGACATCTGCCTTTTTTTGCCTCATTACATTTTGCTGTAGCCTACAATGACCACTCTCTTGCATACAACTGGGAGTAACTCTGATCCATGTACCTCTGATGTGTTTTAAGATCAGATTGCCAGAGTGAGAAAGTTATACTGAAAATAATCGACTTTTGTAGCTGTGATAAAATAGCAGCCTGGCTTTCACTGCCTTTTGCCCAGTGCACAAGGATAGGCCCCAGCACTCAGTGGCCCTAAGGAGGATGGATGTATGTACTGTATGTATAAACAAACAGAAGGACAGACAGACAAATGGATGGAAGACTGGAATGATGACTGAATAGAGTTATGAATGGATGGAAGGATGGTTGGAAAGATGGATGAATGGATGGATGAAAGGATTGGTGGGTAGATGGATGAATTCATTAATGAATGGATGAGTGACAGATGGATAGATGGATGTATGGATGCTAGATGGATGGATGCAGGAATCGATGGACATACAGGTGCACATATAGATGGATGGGTGGATGAATGGACAGATGGTTGGATGGATTGGATGGATGATGGATGGATTGGATGGATGGATGAATGGATGGATGGATGGATGAGTGACACATAGATGCATGGATGCTAGATGGATGGAGGAGTGCATGGATATACAGGTGCACAGACAGATGGATGGGTGAATGAATAGATGGAAGAACAGATGAATGGGTGAATGGGTGGTTGGACAGATGGTAGAAAAGAGTATTGGACAGATGGATGGATGGATTTACAGATCCACAGACAGGTAGATGGGTAGACAGATGAATGAAATGAATGGAATAACAAATGAATGGAAAGAAGGATGGATGAAAGGATGGAGAGAGCTACAAAGACAAGTATGGGTAGATGAATGGATGGATGGATGGATGGATGGATGGATGGATGGATGGATGGATGATGGATGGATGGATGGATTAATAAATGGACAAGTGACATAGATAGATGCATGGAAGGCTAGATGGATGCATGGAGGAATGCAAAATGCAAAAAACTATATCTTATCAAACCTCAACAAATGATTATGCAGCTAACTAAGCTTACAGGCAGGATGAAGAGGAGTCTCTGAGGATGTGTGTTTCACCACGCAGAGCAAAGCTTTGTGGTTTCAACACAAACACTTCTGTATAATAAAAAAAACCCTACAAGCTCTGAGAAGACGGCCACATACATTTCTCTGTTCTCATTATTTTTTAAAAGATATGCTGGCCCATTTCTTTATAACATTAGAAGGTTTCATTCCAACATATCTATACTTGATACCCACTCAAGCTAAATTTTGCATTTAACAGTATTTGTGTTTGAGTTAAGCCTATCATGGGTAGCTGTTCAAAACAACTGACTCATACATTTCCAAAATGGATTTATGTAGTGTTTTGGAGTCAATGCTTTGAATTTCTATTGGTAAATGCAAGTGTGTTTTTGTCCAATGCTTCACACTAACTAGTGCAATGTGGATGCTGTGTGTTTAATGGTCCATTGGAAGTGCAGATGCAGAGAGGTCACCAGCAATGCCCTCCGACTGTTTTTCGCCCTCTTTTGCATACACATGCCGACAAGCCATGCCAGCTGCTATCTGCCACGACTGCTCCTGGAATTTGTTTTAGTGTGTGTGTGTGTGTGTGTGTGTGTGTGTGTGTGATGCATGTGTTATGAGATTATATATTAAAAGTCAACAACAATATCATAGATTTTAGCTCAATATTATAAAATGTACTGATTTATATTTCCATAAGAGTACTGATTTTAACAGTGTGGGTCTTAGGTGTCCTATATTTTATGGTACAAGGGGTGAGTGTGTGTTTGTGCTGGAGAGGGACAATACATAAATCTCCTCATCCTAATTGGCTTCTTTACAAAAGGAAATTAGATAGTTTTGAGAATTGCTGGCAGAAGTAGCTATTTAAACAACTTGTGTCATACAGCAATATTTACTCTTGGCTTTACTTTTCTTGTCTAAATTATTTATTTTCCAGATTTTCAGCTACAACTATGTAATATGTTATTATACTAATAGCAGTAACTAATGATTCTGAATGTTCCAAGGCATCTGGCCAGTTCTGGGATTGAATTAGACATCAAGATACACTGGTGTATCTCCAAATTGTCAACGTCAGCTTACATGTTAGGACTGTCCTTTGATGTTGTGCCGTACAGCTGTGATTCTATGATCTTCATGGCTCAGCTAGCACTATGATTCACAAGATATTTATTACTGAAATATATGCAGCTATGCAGCTGGTGGAAGCACTAAAAATAATTTGTACTTTGGGTGAAAAGTTTAACTATTTAGTGTGTTTACTTTCTTTTGAGTTTAAGTACAGAAACTCTGGACAAGATGAAAGAACTTGTTTCTGGGGTCCCCTTTCTTTAATAAAATAATCCTACTAATATTTTAGTACTGCAAGCCATCTCCAGCTTTTAATCCCACAAATCAATTCCCCATCTATAAATCAGACTCTGACAGTTATCTTCACCAAGGAGACTAAAGGACAAGGCTGCCGATATTTAATATTTTTCTTATTGGCAACAAATTCCAATGAAAGACCAGAGCCAATAATAAATTGATCCTACTAACATGTATTGTCTGTGTAGCCAAAGCTTGATATAGTAGCTTAATTTTTGAAAGAAAACATTTTCTCTTATTACAATAATGAATTCAGAGGATGGTGCACTCTTGGCAGAGGTATGTAGTGTTTGCTACTTCTGTGTTCATGATCCCAATGGTTAAATTTCCCCCCAAAAATATAAACAATGAAAAACCGGCAGAGCTAGATGTTAATGGGTGACTACAAATTCCCATAACGTCCATTAGTCAGACAGTGACATTCACGCATGTTGTGATCAATACTCTGTCCTTGCTCTACACTTGGCAGTTGAATGTGATTCTGACTGCTCAGATTCGGAATCAGTATTTCTGCCCATATTGCCCATCATCCTCTGCCTCTACCATCACAAACTTTTACTCTGCAGTACCAGGGTTAATTTTCTGTGTCTGCACGCAAGGTTAGGATCAAGTCTATCGGGCCACATTGTAAAATAGTGGCCCAAAGCAAAGTGCAGTTCTGGAATCAGGCAAGAAGTTGGAACGCTACTGTTGATAATAGTACAACTGTGGGATATACAAGATTACAGTGATCACATACACATGTAGGAGTCCATGAGCAGCACTGTTACAGCTGTAATCAAGTGTAACATCACTGCCCTTACCATACAATAGTGTAATGCAGTTTTTACGTAGGAGTTACCAATGGCCAATGCTTAATTTTCTCTCATATAGCTTCCAGCGTCTGTGTCATATCACTGACCAGCCTGTGACTGGTCCACACACACACACGCACACACACATATACACTCACACATATACAAATTAAGACATCACACATACATACTGAACAGCTGTCCTACGGTTTCACACTCCCTCCAGGCTTGTAGATGATGGATGTGAGCAGAATGTAACCTTATTTAGAAAGCAAATAACATTCTCTAGATAGGAAGAGCTGACATTTCCACTATCTTAACCCAAATCTTAATGTTTTTGAATGTGATGTCAGCTTTGCTTTGAAGACACATTACAAACACTAAACAAAATCTGTGTGGTTTTACATATTTTGTGAGACACTCAATACTATCTGTCTGTTTGAGGAGTAATCTACTATAGACCCTGCTCTATCCTTTCATCTCTCGAACACAATGTCACTTTGAGTTCTCATTTCCATAACCAAGGAGGATAAAATTAAGACCTCATACAAACACTCTGTTTAGAAGAAAATGTGTTGATGAGATATTTTGTGACTTGACGCAAGGAGGTTGACAGAAGAGACCCCAAATATTTCTCCAAAAGATAAATGATGGTGGATTTTTACTCTGTCCTCAGTTCATGGCTATCAGAAAGGAAACTCACACTGAAATGAAACACTTCTTCCCTTATCTCAAAATGACGTGTGTGGAGTCAGATTTCATGAGGCTTTACAGCACTTTAAAAATATATTTTTTTCTACAGATCACATACGTAATTGACCCATCACTAAGCAGCGTCCTTTACTATTATGCCTGTGAAGGTTTTTATTTTAGCATGGCACATACATAGTTTATAATGATAACAGCGCCAGATTTACCACTCAAAACTCTTAACTTTTGAAACAATGGGTGTTTGATTCAGACAGACACAGACAAAAGCAGGCTCCTCATTTCTAGCTGGCAACTGTTGATTTTATTGGCTGAACTGTCATCATCAGATATTGCCAGCTGTAGCTAGCTAGCTAATTATCGTACTGGAGATGGCTGAAAACGCTCCAAGTGACTTGTTTTAAAACAAGAACCCTGTAAAAGTGTCTTAGATGTGCACTCGATGGCTACATACTTAATATCATGCTAAAAGACTGAGGTTAAAGCTACATGTCACAGGCAAAAATCAGCATCCTCACCAGTTGATGGTCCATGTAGCAAGAAGAACAACAGCATTGTTCTTGTTTTGCGGGGTGGCTTGGACCAGGAAACACACTGGATGTGCTAGTCCATTCCACATAACATTTAACCCCACAAAATAACATAGGTGGCTAATAATACTGTATATTAACTCTTGGCATTGAAAGTATTGCAATTTTACCACTGTAGGTAGCTAGCTAGTTAGCTGGCTTGCTAACATTTGCAATTTACATTAAAGCAGAACAAACAAGCAGAATCTATTCCTTACTTTTGCTCCTGTGTTTTTGATTTTGGAAAGACTGAGAAAATGACACCACCCTCTAAGCTCTTTATATACAGAGGATCTTTCTTACTACAGCCCCATGTACACCGCTGTAACATGTGGAGAAATCCAAATCCTACCCTGCCTAGTTATGGTTGCTAAATTCTGATTGGACAATCGCTGTTCAGGGGCAGGGCTTAGCAAGCAGTCAATTAATGAGAGAACATAACACCTATATTAATGAAACACTACATGAGTCACATTTTATACTTTTATTTTTACTTTATGTAAATCTTATATGCATATAGTAATTTATATCACAATGAACAGGTCTACCATTCTATTGATATTATTATTAGTAGTAGTGGTTGTGGAGGTATATTGCTTTTTTTTCTGATTGACAGACACAGTCTGGTATTTTTAACACAGCACACTGGCATATACTATTAGTATGTTTGCTAATGGTTCAGTTGTTAATATTAACTAACAAGCCAAGTGAGTTGATGTCCCTGTACCACTGCTTTAATCTATCCTACTCTCCATAGGAAAGATTAAAGCAGCTGATCAAGGGATGCAGATAGCAGAGATCATATTAGAATAAAGTGTTAATAAATAAAGGTCTATTTGTCATTGCCACAAATGTGCCATGGGACTGCACATAATCTGTACTTGTTGATTCTGGTAGCTGCAGCTGTGGGGGTATCAGATTTCCCCCGGAGTGTCCGTGAGGCGCTGAGAAAAGAGCGAGCGTCTGGTGGCTGAGGCGCAGACAGACACGGCCTGCTGACCTTTGAGCCAGTTGCTGATTCTGCGGGTGGAGACATGAGGGTAAATAATGGTGACGTGCCTGTCACCTCAGGCTACAACTGCTCAGAAGTTTGCTGGGAGGAAGCTGTCATAAATTCACCAGGGACCAGATTGGGTGGTCTGCTGCCTCAACTGAAGGACATTTCCATTTAGCTCTATGTGGAAGCTTAATGAACTAAATGCAATGGCAGGAAAAAGAGCAATTTCAACATATCTTTCATCATTAAACATAGCTGCTGAGGCATTAGCAAACAGAGTGACTGCTTTGAACGCAATGGCCACCAGGGACCTCAAATAAAAAAATTACACATGTTCTGTTCTTATTTTGGTCACAATTTAAAGCTTAATAAATCAATATAATGACTATGTGTAATATGAAAGATGAAAGGGGTCGCTCATGAATCCACAGATAAATATCACTCAGCTGTGCAGATTTATGGAGCTTTTCCACTTCAAGCTCATTGTTTTGCTTTTGCTGTATGGTCGGGTCACAGTGTTCTCATCAAACTCATTTTCAGCAGGAGCAGGAAGCTGTTTTCAACAAACAAGCTCTGATAAATTGACTCTACCCTATCTGACCAGCCAAACCAAATTGCAGGCAAATTAAGTTGGCAACTAGCTGGTGAAGAAAGCTGAATATCTGAGCAACCTAAGACATTAGTCTTTAGGTGCCATTTTACAAATACAAAGCTATTTCCTTTGTATTTGTATTATTTGTATTATGTTTTGGATTTTCTGCATTGATCACACACATTACAACATCTGCATTCTATCAAACTGAAGAAAACATAGGCTGGTCAGTTTAAGACCACCATAGTTGATGGTGGCAACATAGGAAGACACTAAAAATTGCAGATATTGCGCTATAGCCTCCAAAGATAAATGCCTAATTCTAATTCACAAAATCAATTCAGTTTATTTTTCTCCTTCCACTGCTAGAATGATCCCAGCACCAACATGCTACTTAGCAACTTCAGGGATCAATAGAAAATAAAAGCCTGACAAAGATTTATGGTGGAAGTACCATCTTAAGAATAAATGAGTTGGAGGAAAAAAGGAAGTGTGCACCTTTTTGTTCACAGAATGCGGTCAATACAAGGGAAGTATATAAGTTGTTGCTGACAATATAATTGTATTGTGGCAATTTTCAACTGCAAGCAAACAGCACCAATTTTTCTTGTCTCAGTGGAAATAGAAAGTTGTAATTTCAGATTCTTATCAGCGATATGGTCGAATTGGAGACTAATTGTTTGATTTTGTACTCTGCAGATAAAGCTCAGACACCATTTAGCTGATGTAATCTTGATAAACCTTTACAAGGAACTCCAGTTTTAGAGAAACTTTTTGTGTAAAAAGCACATCACTGATGTAAAGTACATGAAGATTTAGCATTGCTACTGGTTTAGCAGCCAGTGGGCCACTACAGTATATTACTGATAGAACAGCAGATGCCCTCACCTTTATAGGTTACTATTATTTCTCATAACAGAGACCAGCTGACAGATAAATGGATAGAGACCAATAGAAAAATGGTTTCAGGACATTTTCACATTTGTTGCGCATAAATACTAATAAAGGAATGCTTTCCTGGAGGTTTCTGTGATATAATTTTGAATGGGGATGTTGCCTCTAGAATTTGTTGTGCAAGTTATTATTCTTAAGATCTTAATTAAATTAGACCTTTTATTTAATACTATTTATGGTCTGCATTTTTAAGCCATTAGCTGTATTTACATTCTGTAATTACCTCTCTATATTATATAGTTTTGTATTGTTAGTGGCAGAGTCCGCCATTCCTGTGCTGGATTCAAATCACCTATCGACGCACAAGGGATTCACAGGAGATTATGCATGCATGGAATCCAGCGTTTCTGTTTGTAGTTTTATCGATATCAGCCTCAGTGTTTCTTGCAAACAAAACATCTCCTACTGCTGCTTGTTCACATTAAAAGTCTTAAGCTGGCGAAACTGGTTCACTTTATTGTGAAGCAGTCATAGGAAGCACAGTGTTTTTGCCACTGAGGTTAGCACTAACGGCATTGTCAGTAAAAAAAATGCATCTACAAAATAATACAACATTTTCTGCATTTTTTGAAAGCAGATTGGCATGATGGAAAAAGGCCAATTATTGACTGACATCTCAAACAACTTGAGTTTGTTCAGCTACTCTATATACAGACACACCAATTGCTCTTCTGTTGTACTTCTGACATAGAAGCTGCACAATGACTGTTTGCTGTAGTATTAAACCACACTTGCTGTCACCACCAGTAACCACGGGTGTCACCAAATCAACCAGGACTGAAATCTAAAAGGGGAACTTCAAGGGGATTTTACACATCAAGGACTGGTTGCCAGTCTTAGGGAGTAATATTGCATATGTGGAAAAAAATGTATAAAGCATTTTGAGATCAGGCGCTATTACATAGCGTAGCTAAAAATGCATGTAGGAATTTAAATATTATCTATATTTTTTTATCTATACTAATTTATTTTAATTCCTTGCGCTATAATAATAAGTAAAAACTAATTGTGTGACTGTGATTATTTTCATAAAATAATGGTTCTGGTCTAATTCTGTTGTATGGTAGCCTGCATGGCACTCTTGCACTCTTGCACACTTACTCATGACAGGCAAAGAAGGAGAGGTTACGTGCTTCTTTAGCTCACCACCACTGCCTTGAAAGAAGACTTTTTGACATGATCAAATAATGCATATACACTGTTTCTTTGCGAAAAAAACAAACAAACAACACCAGCTAGGCCCAGAGAAGAAACTGCCAGTGCAGACTGAGTCAAGTGGCCATGGTGAAAATACCACTGCAGTTGCTAATGCTAAGGTTCATATTAGAGCCACGGGGTAGGTCTATCAACGAGCCTGCAAGGATCATGATCATCTCTGGAGAAACGCTGGGATCTGTATCTGGTTTACTGTTGGGTTTTGCGGTTTGTGTGAGTTCGGTTTCTATGGTAATTCTCGCAATATTCCATCACTCATTTGGGCATATTAGTCGGGATATGAAAATGCACCTGCTGGTATCCTTTTTAATTTTCGTGTAAACAAAGTTTCTGTTGTTCATGTTAAATTTCCTCTAGAGTTTTTTTTTTGGGAACCCCCAACTTTAAAGTTCAAACTGCGCCTATGCTTTTGAGGCTCCAGAGGGAGCAGTGTGAAATCTCATGAACTGAGGCAGCGTCAGTTGGGGCTGAAGACTACAAGTTTGAAAATGAAAAAAATCTGGAGATGTGGAGTTGGAAAGAAATGAGCTTTCCAGATCTCTGTCTACTCCTCATTTTAATAAATACATTTTATTAAGAAGCCATCAAAATAGTCCCAGAAGGACACTACGCCTAGCATTTAAATGTTATTTTTAGAAGGAACCTGAATAAAGGAACATAATAACATATGGGCAAGCATAATGCCCAGATGTCACCACAGAAGCGTTGCCCTCCCCTTGACTTGTGGGTCACAACATCAGCATCTGTGAAGTGAATAAATGTATATGCAATTTGGTGTGTGTCTTACCATGAACCCACAAGCCTTGGTCATGTGCTCATGATCCTTTAATGACTTGCCTTGATGCCTGAGCCCTGGCCATTCACACATTGAAAAAAGACTAAGGGTATAAACATGCCAGAGATTTTGAAAGGTTGAAGATTGGACTGCATGTCTCACTAGCCAAGGGCAATTTCAGGGTGGAACTAAATGAATGATGATGATAATAACATCCCGAGTCCCCCCTGCAGTTCTGTGAAATATTTCTGGCCAATCTAATGTATTTTTGATTCTCCAGTATCAGCCATGTCCAAAGGCTCTCCAGTCACTGGTGCCCAGTTTGCTGTATATTGTCAGCCTGTGATGAAATGAAAGACTGAAATATTCACTTCAATTTCACTAGCTTTGCAAAGGCACTGCAATTTTCATGATGTCTTTACTGCTTATAATAAAATTGTGATATTATTCTTTAACTTCCATGCTCATGATTTTCATGCTTCTCACTAAAAGATACAGATTCACATGCTGCACACATAATTATAATATTATTCTTTTAAGCTCAGCACATAGAAACTACTGTATTGTGTACTAATGACCATGTGGATGAAAAAAAAAAACATTTGTTAATTCTGACATTTCGTAACGTATAACTGCAATGATTCAGTGCTGCGCTGCATTACACTCGCACTACAACATCGCAGTATAAAGACGACTTCTTGTCTCCCTCCTAAAGGTCCGGATCTCCTCAGTTTGTCTTCAATCCCAGAGGAGTTGGGAGATAACTCGGTCTGATCAAAGAATTTGAATGAATCATTCTGTAGTCTGTGGGCCTTTAGCTCCAGGGAGAGTCAAAGCCTGATTGGATTTTCCACTTTCAGGAGCAATCCTCTGTAATGTCACTGACACCTCACTAAAGCAACACTGTCATAGTCTGTTATCTAGTTCAATATTCTCCTATTGGCATTTTCCTGTCTGTGAGGAGCAGGGGCATACCAAGAAAACGAGACAAGTGTGGGAATATTCCCCTTGTTATTTCTACCCAGCAAGAAAAGGAGAAAAAAACGTGTTTTGTTACATTCACAGAAATACGAAGCGGCCTTTCTCTGCAGGGATTTGACTATAACAGCATTTTGACACAGGTGGCATTACAGAGCACCATATCAAACTGTTAGATCCACAAGCACGACAGCACTTCATCAATTATGCTCAGAGACTAAACATGCAGGCCTATTGACTCTCTTGGGAACACGGTCAGTTCAGTTAGCTTGTGTGATTGTGTATCCACATCAAAGTATAATAGCATACTGTATATGTTGTGATTGTTTACATGAGAACATAAATCCTGAAAATTTTGACAAACTCACTCTAAAAGGGAACTTTTAGGTGGAAAATGGACAGATTAGACTGTCTGTTTGTGACTCCAAAATATAGATGGTATAAATATAGTCAAATTTTCCCCTCTTGCATTTGTTCACCTGAAATATGCTGCAGGCTTAAAATAGTAGATGAAAGCTTTCCTGGAGATTAGTCACAGTAGTCTGTCAATTGTACTTATGTTACCTTATAATTTTCTCTCTCACTTGGAATTTTCCCTGATCATACTATGTGAATATCTGATGCCTTATGAAAATATTGAATTGAATCTCAGAGGGCAAAATTTCATTTATGTAGCTTCTAGAGAAAATCTTTCACTTTTGTTTTTCTCTCAGGTGTTCTTCCTCTAGTCTGATGTGACTTTTATGAGGAAATGCAAATGGTTTCACATTTCCCTGTGAACATCACAAAGGTTTGACCAGGAACCTCAAAAGTAAGACATTTTTTAAATTGTATACACATCAAAACCACTGTGACTGTGCTGCTTATGTCAAAGTAATATAATAAAACTGTAAAACTATTGCTAATGCAGTGCATGCATGAAACTTTAAGTGTTTGATTAACTAAACAGGTGCATGTGTAATATATTAAGGAAACTACAGGTGTTTTATACTAACCTAACTTTATATTGCAGAGTGACAAGGCTAATTTCACCCTTTAATATTAAATATACTTGAATAATATACAAGTATATTTTGTCTTTTAAATTACCTACCACCAATACCTGCAGGAGAAGAGAATGGACAAGGGAGCAAAATTAGCCAAAGTGAGCTGAGTATCATGTACACCAAGTGATTGATTCCATGTTACAACATTCTCACTGCAAGAGCCAGTTGGATAGATAAAAGTACCATATGTAATAAAATACAATATGTTCCAAGGCCTTTTAAAAGGCCTTTTAAATGAGCCTGTACAATTCATCTCTGACATGATGGATGTGATGCAGGCTGTGTTAATTAAATGAATTAGAGTGATTTTGTTTAATGTCAACATTTTGAATATGGGCATAAAAGTAATATATTATCTACAGGTACATTTAACTCAGAAATGATTCAGATCATTGTAGACCTCTAAACTCTACTAAAACATATTAAAATAATGTGATTACTTGTTTTATAATAACACTAAGTTACTTATGTTTGACGCTTGATCGACAGTTTGTATTAATTTCCTCTCAGAGGACAGTCTGCTGTGAGAAGCGTTAGCTTAGCACAGGGGCAGAAGGTGTGGGAGGCAGTTAGCTTCTACCAAGAGAGGAGAAATGCGCCTGCTAGTAGCTCAAATGTTGTGTGTCTTCTTAGCTGACAGCTAGCCACCAATAGCTTTGCGTACATTCGGCTGGTTAGTCTTCATTTGAGGGTGGGAATTCTCCGGAGTGCTGCATGTGGTCAGTCACCAGGGCTAAGCTAACATTAACTGTTGATAGTAAACACCTCCTAACCGTAAGCTGGCTGGCTGCTTAAACAACAATGTCTAGTTTTCTGTTTCTACACGTGTTACAGTAAATAAAGAAGATGTGACGTGTGAGTGTGGAGGCTTCGGAGTTGTTTAAAGGCACCTTTGATAGAGCTCTGCTGAGTAACGAACATAAAGTAGCAAGTTATGTAACTAATTACTTTTTTAAATAAATCATGTGTAATGAGTAGCTACTTGATAATATTTCTCTATATAACACTATGGCAGACATTCATTCACATTCTCAACCAATACATCTTGCTATTACAAATCTATGTTGCACAGTTCCTACAATGTGTAACAAACCCAATTTCAATTTCTTTGTGGCATCTGTCTTTGTACATCGGCCTTTTGACATCACAAAGACTAGCCTGGTCTCCCACAATTTCACGAAATGAGCACAATTTCGTAAAATGCTAACCTCCCCTGTTCAAGAAAAATGAGAGAATTACATTTTTCTCTCCCAACAGGATGAAATGGCAGCAATGCACCTCAAAAAAGGTAATAGTTTGACACAGAAATAGAGCGGTAGAAAGTAAAGCTGCAGAGGTCAGGGTGATGGATGGTTTATGTAAGCTTGCAATTAAGTTTTTCTCTCTGAGTGTAAGTTTTCCTTTTTACGAAATTTTAACTTTATACATTAGGTTGCTTAAGCTAATAATACAGGTAACATATTGCAATTATTTTATGATTGGCACATAACAGATTTTGTGGTGAATGAGTGGCACCTTTACACGCTTATCCACAAGACGTGTTTTACATTTCAGGGTTCGTGCTCATTTCTCTAGCTCTTTTGAGACTGGTGTGTTGTACTGACAATACTGCTCGTGGACTCTGGGAAACTGCCACTGTACAGAACAGCCTGTTCCCAGGTGCAGTCATATCAAGGCTTGCACAGGACAGTGATGTTTGAACACCCTAATCCTCAGCCTTCATTCTTCCCAAACTTCAATAGCCGCCGCTGTTGCCACTTCCCCCACAACAACTGCCTCTGTAATGTTTTGCACACAAACCCAAAGAGGGCCCGGGCTGCAAGAAGTATTCGTTAGACCTTCAAAGGGGAGCCAATCCTGCTTGATGATAAAACACTGTTTTGACCCATCTCTTTGAAGAGTGTTACAATACATGAACTGTACCAAAAGCCTGAGCACACATGCGCCGTACAAACTCTCTCATCCACACACACACACACACACGGGAATACATACAAAATGACACAGGAAAAAGATGGATAGCAGGAGCGAGTAGGCCTACAGTCCATTTTGCAGCAACCTTAAGATCAATCCAAAAAAGGAAAGGGCAGGGTTCTCACCCTATCAGTATAACAGAGTCTGTTGACCTTTTTAAATGAGTGAAAGATACGCTAAGGTAAAGTAAACAGTGGTTTGTTTGCAGCATCATGGCAAGCTGTATTGATCCCTGTTCTCAGAAAAGGTCATGCACTTGAGAGGTGATTGTTATTAGATAAGCAAAAAACAGACCGTGAACTTTTCAGTTTTGTGAGCGCAAAGGCAGACAATGACATATAATTGTATTAGCTCAGTATTATTTCAGCTGGAAGTTCATTTTCCTTAAATGCACCTTGTTGTGTCATGTACAGTACTTTAGCTTCGCTTTGGCCGGACATCTGTGCTGAATCAGCAGTAGAGTTGTGTGTGTGGCAGGTCATTAGCTAACAAGGGCCAGTCTAATGTCTGCTAAATAGCTAATAACTGCAGGCTGAGGGAAGGCAGCCAGAAACAGGATGAATGTACTTTCAGCAGTCTCCATATGCTGCATTTAATGTCTATAATGCCTTGTAGTCCTTTTGGTGATCAGGCCATCAATGTAGTTTTGGTTTTCATTGAAAATTTCTATGAAGTCTTCATAATAGAATTTACATAAAATTAACAAATGCTGGTGTGACTCTGGCAACAAAACACAGAGAACACATTTGGATTTAATTCAGTTTGGATCCAATTAATTTAGGCTCCTGAAAGCTAACTTCTAACATGGTGATTATGACAATTATTGTTTCAATAAGAGCATATTAAGGAGTATGTATTGAGGTGTGTTTGATTGACAGGTGTCTCAGGCTATCACTCTCAGCTGATGCTTGTCGTTTGCTTGTTCCCATTTCCAAATTTGAATTTTCAGGCTTCAACTGCCAAGATGACAGCAAGCAAATGAAACTCAACTCCAGACTTGAAAAACATCTGTTCAGAATGTCGCATGTGATATTAAAGATGCAGTACCCTATTTTCTTAATCTGTATGACATGAAAAGTATTCTGATGCCAGATGTGAACAGCTGTCCCTCTCAAATGGATTTAAACATAATCTGGATACAAAACGTAACATTGGGCCTCAGAAACCTTCATCTTAATCCCAAGACTCCTGCATCCTGCTTAAAGGCACCTTCATAAATGATTATGCATTACACCTATATTGCCACAAGGCTTTATTCAGTTTAAAAAGCCGTATACAGTATGTAAAACATGAGCACCACTTATACTACATCTCTCTTTTATGCTGATGCGGGGTTGTATTGATGATCAGTTGACAAACTTGGCTGATGTGTGCAACTACCTGAACATCCAAATTAGCATATTATGGAAGTATTACCAGTTCCAAGCTTTTTCTGCACCAACAAATCAAAAACTTTGCAATTGGATTACTGAGTAAACCTGCTCCAAAGTCCATTTCTACCAAAATGTCAGCAAGTATTGTGTGTGATGTCATTCTTTGAGGGGCAGAGGGTGGAAACTGATGTATTAAAAATAACCCTGAGCACTGCAAGCAGGCACATTTTACCCCATTATATTTAATTGAATGACAGACAGTGAAGCAAGGGCTTTCACTCATAGAGCAGCTGACAAGCTCCCGCAGAGACCAGGACGTTGATGAAAATGGAATGAGTTATTCTTTCAGCGTCTTTTTATTCTTTTAAAATAAATGCATATGGAATATTGATTTAGACAAAACATGACGTGATAACGACCCTCTGCGCTGCGGTTTGGCTGTGTGTGTTTCCCGCTTGCATATCCCTCCATGCTGTCCTGTTTGCCAGACTGCTGCTAAGAAAGAAAGAATCCCATCAAACATTGATGAATGCCAATCTCTGCCTGCTGCTCCACTGATTTGCATCTCTGTCCTGGCACTGATCTCCAGCTCTGGGTCTTGCAGAGGGGGAGTTTAACACGCAAATGCACGTCAATTAAAGTCGGTATCTTAGAGCCAGTTCATTTATATACTGTATAAGTTTAACACATTTCAAAAACAAGCATTATACAGGCACATGCAGAGGAACATATTGCCTTATTACCACGACAACGCTGTTGGGGTCACCAGCAGCCCTCTCTGAACATGCCCTGAGGGCAGATTATTTGAAGCACTTTGCTATTTTCCTGCTGCGAGTCTGTGGGGAGAAGAGACTGCGCTGATGTCCATCTCACAATGTCAGTTTCTTGCTCATAATGCCCCATGAGAGTACATCTTTCATGTCCCATGAATGTTAGTAGCTCTGGGGAGCAAGAGGCAAGCATGAAACATTATTTTTGGCTGGCAATCTGACAACCAAATTAACAGGCAAACGCATGCTGATCTAAAGACAACAAAATATCAACTTACCGTCCGCTAAGCCGTGCCCCCCTTAGTTACTGTTGCTATGCCTGCCAAGCTTTCTGTTCATGCACATATGCACTTTACAGTGATAACGGGGGCAGATTCATTGCTCGAAATTCTTAGTCATTTTTCAAACGCTGGGTCTGATTTCACACAGAGGTCGACAAAAGCAATCTTGTCAATTCTAACCACGTTTTGATGCTTAGCTTACAGAAAAAACATACTCTGACAAGGAGGATATGGTGATGAGAGTTATGCTTTATTGTTTGTATTTTCAAACTGTATGTTCCACTTTTAATGTTACAATAGAAAAGGCTTTGCGAATGAGAACACTACAGTAAGGATTGTCGCTAATGTGATACTATACATAGTGGGTTAATATTAAGTGGATGTCCCAGTCCTAAAAGGGGCTTTTTGTAACGTAACCTGTAACCCTACAAAATAATCCAGTAAGCATATGCTCCTTGGTCTTGGAAGTAATGCTTTTAGGGGAGGGGTTTAGCAAATGGTTAATTTAGCTTAAAAGTGATCCATAGTTTTGGGTTACCTGTGACAAAGAACTGGTGATTCGCAGATTTCAGCAACAAGACACCTACAATTACACAAGTTTAATTTGTACCTGCTGTGAAAAAGGATATGGCCTGAACATGAAGGCCTGTCTGTTTGCCACAGATGTGATTACACAAAATATTGTCTGCAGGCAAGGACCAAGCAGCCATCCTCTGCTGTAACAGTGCCAAGGACGTATATACATTATTCCAGCACTTAGTCACACAAATGTTTTCTGTTTTGTACACAAGAAATGGGGGGGGGGGGACTTTTGGTCCTTTTATTCACTCCCAGGAGTGATAAGACATCCCCCACATCTGAGGATTAGGAAGCAGTGTGAGGGCCTCAGGGCATTCCCTAAGCTGTCTAAATCTGAGACTCCTATTAGATAAGCAAATGTGTCTGTAAATACATAATACATGACTGCCAGAGGACTATGATTGGCTTGTTTTTGTACAAAGAATGCGACTGAAGAGCAAGGCGGTGTCTTGTGGAGCCCAAATGAATACGCTGTGAAGTACTTAATGGTTTCATTTTATTTGCAATTTTCTGTTTTCTGAGCGCCGGTTTGTTCAAGGGAAACTGTGGGCTGGGTGAGAGTGAAAGGCAACATCATCCTCAGGGGTTCAAAGCACTTCCAATCCTCTGTATCACTGTCTTAAAGCTGTAAGCTGTAAATGAGCATACAGCATTGGGTGTCTGTTGTTTTGAGTGGCTTGTTGACATGTGAAACTGTCCTTGTAAAGCAAAATTTTCCTGACTTGGGCATCTGTTTCTTTCTGATATATACAAATTCACAACTTTTATAGCAATGAGAAATTATCTGTACTCCCAGGGTGGGAGATGAGTAATGTGTGTTAACGTGGAGTGCTGCATCATTTTAATGTGCAACAACAAGAAGATGGAGGTTTCTCCACAAACACGAGCCTCCATTACAAGGTTTTACTAATCCATCCATGCAAATCCATGTCCAAAATGTGCCTTTTGTGTATAATCCCGACACAATTTCTGTGGGATTAGGATTTAGCAAGGGGAAAAAATTACTGGTGGAATACAGTACATCAAAAATATAATTCAGTGTTGTGTTCAATTTTTTGTCTATCCCCCACTGCCTTTATACAGTATATTACATCCCATGAGCTGGCCTCTCAAGACAGAAAGCTGAAGAAGGTGTGCTTCAGAAAAAATGTAACCACATTCTGTATGTTGCTGTGCTGCTTATGTGTGACAATAACATATATACTGCAGAACCAGAGTTAGTTTGCATGTAAAAGCAGATTAAATTACTTTATACTGAATCATAAACATGTATTCTTCTTCAGCTTTTTGCACTGCACTGACACTGCACAGATAGACTGCACTGCATATGGTAAGCAGTCATGATATGTTTAGCACTCTTCAAGACTCTTCAAAGATATTATCTCCCCGAGCCACCAACTCTACCAGCCAGTCAATCAGCACTCCAGAGGCCAGAGTCTCTAGAAGAGAGGAGGAAAGGTGATAAAAGAAGTGAGGAAAAAAGATGTTTCAATGCATCTGAGCTACATGATTAAACAAGACCATTTACAATACTTCCCTGATCAGCTTAATGGAATCGTTTTGACATTTTGGGAATTACGCTTATTGACGTTCTGGTCGAGAGTTTGATGTGAAGATTGATACCACTCTTATGTTTGTCTTTTAAATATGAAGTTACAGATAGCAGCCTTAGCTTAGAATAAAGACTGGAAACAGGGGTAAACAGCTAGCCTGGCTCTGCCCAAAGGTAACAAAATCTGCTTACCATCTAAACCTCACTAATTGACACAAACTGTCAGTTTTACAGTTAAGTTTTTGTAAGGATTAAACAAATGCGATATAATGTGCCAATTAATAAGCCTTACAGGTGCTGGTAGGCAGGTTTTGTGACTTTTGGACAGTGTCAGGCTAGCTGTTTCCTCCTGTTTCCAGTTAATATGCAAGGGTAAGCAAACCAACTGCTGCCCACAGCTACATATTTATTGTACATTGGTACAAGAGTGGTATCAATTATCTCATCTAACCCACACTTTGTTTAAATTTGCACATTCCCAGAATAGTTCAACATGTTAGGAAATAATCTTATTCGCTTTCTTATTCCTGAGTTAGATAAGAAGACAAAATGTCTAAGTATTCCTTTAAATATTGCTTGCAAGTGGTTTACAATTTAGTAGTATCAGCAGTTTTGTATTTAGATAGATGGCAAAATTGTGTCACACTTTTCTGTATTGTCAAAATACAGAAAGTATAATTCAATGTAATAAAATATTAAAAAGATGAAATCATCATCAGTGCCCTCTTTCTTCTTGGGTGACTAGATGGACTTTGTTCTCAGGGTTAATAAGGCGAACAGTCTGTTTACAATACATGTGTGAGTGTACTACTTTGATCCACCTGGGGACATCTCCCGGGACGGCCATCTTATTTGGATTATGGACCAGTGAATAACAAAGAGCTTTGAAATGCAACTCAAATATAGAGTTTAGAAGCAGGACAAAAAAGGGGGCTATTGATTTCCCCAAGGACACGGGGCAGGTTTTCACGATAGCCTCGCATGCAGAGAGAAGTGCACTAATCTATTTCACATGTTTTATTTGTCACTTGCATACTCTTATAAAGTAACAACACCAAATAAATAATGCAGTAATGTTAACTCTCCAAACAGGTTGCTCCAGATATAGCACAGTGTATTCTTGTGTCATTTCTTTAGGTAATTACGGAAGCTTCTACAACCAAGGGGCTTTGCTAAGATAATCTCCTACTTTGCTTGAGGCAGCAGAAGACTTTATTTTCAGAGCACAGCAGTTTGTCTCCAGCTGCAGGGGAAATGTCAATTGTTTATTATTTCCTGTTATTATTTCCCCAAATGTCTGTTATTTTCTAAAAAAAAAAAAAAAAAAAAAACCCACCAAAATAGTGTCAGGTACAATGAGTGACAAAATAAAGCTTAACTTTGAAGCCCAAAATATAAGTTTTTTGGGTTCATTTTGCGATAATGCATTCTCTTTTTGCACAAAGGGTCATCTTAAGAACAGGTAGCGCCAGCGCTGGGAGGGTCAGTGTCTTTACCTGAGGTTGGATATTGAATTATTCTAATTTCTCTTACAGTTAAGCTCTGCCTCAGGATTCAGATTCTACACAGATTGGGTGGTGGGAGAAACAGATACCTGGGTGCTCTATTGCTGCAGGCGCACTACAAATCATCTGTGTCTTTTCCTGATCTCTATCCAGTTTCAAGTTGCAGGGGGAACCTACAGCTTAAGACATTAGTCACAGGGGAAAGAAGAAGTAACTCACTCAGCACGCCAGTACGTGCCCGTTCCTAACATCTCTCAACAACATGAGGACAATCTGTAGCGGATTAGTATGATTTTAAGAGGAAATTGAGCCTGCAGTGTGTTACATGAGAGTAAATATGCGATATCCTATATACTGTCGACTCTGTCATAATGAGGCCTTTAGACTGATGACTGACATGTAGTGACTTTCACACCAGTATGGCACAGGAGACATAACTGATGAGTCAGTCGTCAACCAGTCACATTATAGTGTCAGACACACAGTCAGAGTGACATAAAAAAGAAAATCAATCACCTGGCTGCAAAATGTTAGTCCTCTGTGCCTCCTGAATTCATATAGAATTCTCTCTATGTAGTTGATTTAAGTCGTTATTAAGGGGCTGGAGTTGTTCCCCAATGCAAACACTATACATCCATAAGGTCTATAAGGCACTAGGACCTGACCCCCAGCAGCCAGTACTGCAAACACTTGGTGAGATCAAAGCAGTGGAACCAGCCCTGGGCATCACCTGACCTGAATTCAATTAAAGCTTTACAGGCAGATCAGAGGGGAGGGAGGAAAAAAGCTGTTTCACATAGCTTACATTGTCTAGGACGAAACTGGGAGCGAGACAGAGGGGAGACCAAGAGAGAAAAGAGAGATGAAACATTACACACTTGCTCTCTGACACACAAGCTCAGTCTTCCTCTCCTTCTCTCTCTCACACACACACACTCAGATGCACACACACCAAACCCATAGGTCTTGTTCATTTACTCAGCCTGCGGGCAAATGTGACTTTAATGAGCCGGTGCTGAATGGACATTAGGCAGAGATTCTCACGCTGGACCCCCGGCTCGAAACAGCCCTCTCTGCTCTGGCATTTTTTGGCAGCCACTTCACAGCATGGTGTCGAGTTTAGTCGCTAACCACGTGTTTGAGGAGTTGAATGAAGACATTTGCTTCTCAGATGCTCAAGTGCATTCACTGATCACTATTAAAACTGCATGGGGGTTTCTCAAAAGGGCAGAAGAACACAATTCATGAAACAGAATGAATTGAGAAAGCGATAAAAAAAAACAACAACTAAAAACTGCTGTGAGGACGGTTGCTTAGATTTTGGACAGAATAAACACAGCCAAACTGCAGGCAACACACTGAGCTGTGCATGCATGGAATGAGAGAGGAATCCGTGACGTCAGAGCCTTTCTCAAGCTGAAGGTGTCAAATCCTGGATGCCTTTAAGGAGATCTGATATGCTCCTACTTTCAAACTTTGTGGTTTTTCAAATGACTTTCAAGTGCTTTTGGTATAGCAAACAAAACATATATTCAATGGCTGTTTCTATAAGAAATGCATCAAACTATGCTGAATGAGAAAATTTGCATCAGACTTACAATTCATCTTTTAATTAATTCATTAGACTGGGTGGGATTTAGCTGCCTGACAAATAATTAGATAAAAGCAGAAAGCCAAAACAAAAACAAGCCTGTATGTTTTTTTCTGCTTTCTGCTTTTATATAATAATCAAAGACATCCCCCCCCCCCCCTCAGTAGCTCTGTCTCGTTTCCAAACGGGAGTAATGTAGGCAAGGACTTTGCCATTTCTTCACTATTTTTGTCTTCTTGTGCGCTCTTATCAGGGTTGCGATATTTCCGATATCACCTGAAGGCAGCAACAGTATGCAACTCCACCTGAACCGTTGTGGAGGAGATGAGGGAGGCAAACCGTAGCCTACAGCTCTACTGTATCAAGCCACCAAGTGTGATGACTCTGTGGCTCAGAGCGGATCGGAACAGAAGGCTCTGACAACTGTGAGGGGCTGAAGAGGAATAAGGTGACGGATTCTCACAAACAGAAGCCTCCCTCATCTGAGAGATGCTCGCAAAAAATATTTACCAAAAACTGCCAGGATTTATGTGAAGTTTGGAGCGGAAGCCGGCGATCATCCAGCTGGTGTGGTGAGTAGCTTTGAGTAAAATTAGAAGACATGGGCTCATGGTTTTGTTTCTAAAGGAGGTTCAAAATGACTCTTAAAACTTTGTGCTCAACTTAAAACATCTTTTAGAGGGCGTTGACGAAAAGTGAGTGTTTCTGTCTGACTTGTGCCAAACAAACCAATGCACAAATACGCGCGCTTAGCGCACTCACGCGCCCCTGCACACACACACACACACACACACACACACACACACACACAGACATAGACAGACAGGAGCAGTACAAGTTGACAGGTTGTCATGCTGTATGCAGCACAGGCTTTCTGCAGGCGCACCAGTTGTATCACTGCAGTCCGGGCAAGAGCAGTGAGACAGCGCCATCAATCGCATAGCAGCCATACTCCTGAGTTCCTGTGGAGGGAATGTGGTGCAGCTTTGGTCTGAGAAGCAGTCAGCGTGACTGTGTGAGGAGGGGGGTTGATGGGATCAGCGTCTAAATGGCGAGTGTACCTCCACCATCAGTCACCCTGCTCTAATGCCAAAATACAAACCCTGGGACGCACCGCTGGGCACTACATTTTCAGCCTAACCAAGGCTATTATAAAACAATTACATTAATAAGAATAATGAGAAGAATAATCTCCAGAATTGATGTTAAAACACATAAAATGCAACAACACGCGCGAGGAACTTTGAATTTGCAAGTATTATTAGGCGATTTATCATCAGGGATGCCCTCAACTGCGATTTAATTTGCAAAATAGAGTTTATCCACCGTTTTATGCTGACAACAAAATTATGATGTGAATGCACGGGTCATTTTTCAGTACAGCGAGCATAAATTATTGTCTAATTGAAACTATCTTTATAGTGTTTGTTTGCTCACCACCAGCTTGAGGTCACACTAAACTCACCGTTGTTATTTTTCACCAAATAACCTCGTCACGGCACATAAACGGTTTGGACTGCAGCTGAAGAGGTGAATATTGGATTAAGGGCAGTCCCGTTTGGGCAGCATAAGGTTGTGCCCTTTGTAGGGATATCTCACGTGCCGTGCCCTGACCGCAGCATGATTTTCTTGTAGGTTGTTTTAATATCTCTCTCTGTAATGATAAGCAAAGATGAGGAAAAATACATGGAACTGAACTAGAATTCACATATGGAAAAAAAAAAGTCACATCAGGGAGAAAATTAGGCCAGTAGCCCTTACACGGTCACAATGAGCAATTAGAGCAATAAAGGAATAACAGTTTACATTCTGCAGGTCGGCTGTATAGTAATACTCAACATGGCCCCCATGGCGGATGTACGGGGTTTGAACGTTTTAGTAACAAATAGCCTAATTTCAGTAAAAAGACGCCCATACTAAAGAAAAGGCTACCTTGGGGGTATAGGTGAAGTGGTGGTTACGAGATTTAAGATTAATCTGATTTAGCTGAGCACAGCCTTTTGGGCTTTTTCAGAATATTTTAAATAAATATACAATGCAGCCACAGTAAATCAAAGTGGGCTACTCTGGTCCCGGGTTCAGAGCGAGAAGGTCTTATCCTGCTGCCAGCCGGTAAGTAGATCCGGACGTGCGCAGCGCGGAGAGATACCGGGCAGATCCAGTGTGGGAGAGAAAGGCAAGCAGTGAGGGGAAAGAGAGAGGCTGCCTGGTGGTGCTGCATGGAGTAACGGAGAGGAGACAAGTCCACGTATTACCATGCCGAGCTTCGGACTACATAAACTACATGCAAAACCTCCAAATATACGAAATTAATAATAGAAGAGGTACGTGAATCGTTGTTTTTGTACCCGGTGGTCCCTTTTAGTCAGCGGCGGTTTAGCTTCGGCATCTGTGTAACGTGTAAAAAAGTTGAGATAGATTAGGTCGGCTATTGTGAGCTGCGGTGCTGTGAAAGAAACCAGCCGCCGCTGCTTTCTCTGGCTCTTTGGGGAAGTTTAGCCTTAAGAAAACTAGTGGTTTAGTGTCGTTTTAGTTAAACAGGGGGGGTTTAATGTTTATTATTCATACTGACAATAGTTTATTCGTTGTTTTGTGCTGTGTTGGAAAAGTGTGGGGTGTTTTTTGGAGGAAATTTCTGCTCAGCGCACGGCTGCCATCGTTTCATGAGGTGAATGGTTTTAGTTGGGGGATGGGGTTAGAAATGAAATAGTCTGGAGGCACCTAACTTATTTTCTTGAAACATTTTATTTTTTTCTTAATGAAAGCAAGTTAGAGGTTGCAGAGAAAACGAATTCAGCAACTGCTAAATCTTTTTTTATTTTATGTCGTAGGTCTATGTATAAAAAAAAAACTAGAAGTTTTAGTTTTTCTTGGAATTTTTACAATGGTCGCCCACAAGCAGATGGTTCCTTTGTACCTGCAGGCGATAGTTTCAGATTTAAGGTGACTTTAGCTAGACTCTGTCACTTATTAACGCCACATAAAGCATTAATAACTAAACCCTGCTCGGGTCATTTTGACACTCCAAAAGTCAATAATGTAGGGTTTTGTACAGAGCACTCCTGCGCAGACAGCAACGTCCTGCTTTTATTTGCCTTTGTACGGACTCCCACGCAGCCCGAGACGCTGTAGCCCAAAGCGGCTGTGAACGAATGAATCTGCAATTTGAAAGCAGTTTCATAGTCATCTCCTCTGTGGTTTTAACAGTGAGTGTAGCTCGATGAGAGAGAAAGGAGCACCCTTGTGTTTGGTTTTGCTGTATTCCAGTAAAAAGTCCAGTATCATTGTAAGTTAGTGTAATTGTTGCTGCTTGTGTAAATCCGATTTTTAAAAAATCCTTAGTGGGTGAACAAAAAAAAAGCAGTATTAAATGTGCAGTCTTACATTGAAAACATTTTTGCCTCTACAAGGAAATTAAAGATTGACAGTTCTTTCTCTGAGCTCATTAAGCTGATGTTTGGATGCATTAGGCTCCTCTCTTATGAAGTGCACATAGTTGCCATCTGGCATTGTACAGACATGGGAGCAGTGCAGGTTTAGATCTCGACACCCGACTGACTGTTCTGCTTGATCTTATTTCCACATGGAACCTATTTAGCCATTTATCAGCCCAGACATCACTTGTTGTGACATTTAAAGGAGTCTGGGAAAGTGCACAGTGAAGAAAGGAATACGGTTTTCAGCATTTAGACTATCTTTAGACTATGTTCAATGTTTTATTCCATTAATTGTAATTACAGTTTTATGTACTAAATGTATTGTGTGCTAAAGTGTTATAATACTAACACACTCACATTTTGTTTGTTTCAAGGTGGTTCTGTGAAGATCACGGTACGATAATGGGGAAGCATTTGGTTTCACTGCTTGTGCTGCTCCTGCAGCTCCTCTGTGGCTGCACAGCGAACCAAAGGATGATGAGGGCTGCCTCCATGCAATTCACCCACTCTATTTACAATGCCACCATATATGAGAACTCTGCTGCTAAGACTTACTTAGAGAGTCACACCAAGATGGGGATGTATATCACAGACCCAGCCTGGGAGATACGGTACAAAATCATCTCTGGAGACAATGACAACTTATTCAAGGCAGAGGACTATCTGCTGGGAGATTTCAGTTTTTTGCGAATAAGGACCAAAGGAGGCAGCACAGCCATTCTGAACCGGGAGGTTAAAGACCACTACTTGCTGACTGTTAAAGCTTCAGAGAGGAGCACTAATTTGGAGTGTCGCACTAGAGTAAGGGTACAGGTACTGGACACCAATGATCTGAGGCCTCTCTTCTCGCCAACATCCTATAGCATCTCTCTGCCAGAGAACACGGCCATACGCACAAGTGTGGCCAAGGTCACGGCAACGGATGCAGATATCGGTACGAATGGAGAATACTACTATAGTTTCAGAGAGTGGACGGACATGTTTGCAGTTCATCCAACAAGCGGTGTGGTGACACTTACTGGCAAACTTGACTACTCTGAGACAAAGCTGTACGTTTTGGAGATTCTTGCAGTGGACAGAGGGATGAAGCTGTACGGTAGCAGTGGCTTCAGTAGCATGGCCAAACTCACAGTGAGGGTGGAGCAGGCCAATGAGCATGCACCTGTAATCACCGCCGTAACCTTAGCCCCCTCTGATGCAGACCGTGACCCCACCTACGCTATTGTGACAGTGGAGGACAGTGACCAGGGAGCAAATGGAGAGATAGCATCATTGAGTATTGTGGCCGGTGACCCTCTTCAACAGTTCAAGGCTGTGAGAACCAGCCCCGGGAGCAAAGAGTATAAAATAAAAGCAGTCAAAGATGTAGACTGGGACAGTCAGCCTTTTGGATACAACCTCACTTTACAGGCGAAGGACAAAGGCAGCCCTCCTCAATTTTCATCTGCTAAATTGGTACATGTCACTTCGGCACAGTTCAAAGTGGGCCCTCCTATATTTGAAAAGGCCATTTACAGAGTCAATCTGAGTGAATTTGCCCCTCTTCATACACCTGTCACTATGGTAACAGCCGTGCCAAAGTATCCACAGCTAAAATACGCCTTTAGACACAAATCTGACAAAAACCGATTTACTATCAATCCAGATACTGGCTTAATCAGCACTGCAGGACCAATCAATGCTGATTTTGCCCCCCGATTTGAGCTAGACGTAATCACCAGTGACAAAAAAGCGGCAACAAAAGTGATCGTTGATGTGACTGATGTGAACAACAATGCACCTGAGTTCCAGCAGACATCTTACAAGGCCGGTGTTGATGAGAATGTACCGATTGGGACCAGTGTGGTAACGGTTAAAGCCACTGATCTAGACAGAGGCGAGAATGGCTATGTGACCTACAGCATTACCAATCTGAGCCCTCAACCGTTTGTCATCGACTACTTCTCTGGTGTCATCAGTACCTCAGAGGTCCTAGATTATGAGCTCATGCCAAGGATTTACAATCTCAGAGTCAGGGCATCAGATTGGGGATCCCCTTTCCGGAGAGAGGTGGAGGCATCAGTCACCATAACGTTAAATAACCTGAATGACAATAAGCCCTTGTTTGAAAATGTAGACTGTGAAGTGACTGTGCCGAGAGATCACGGCGTGGGAGAGCAGATAACAACAGTGTCTGCCATAGATGCTGATGAACTGCAGCTAGTACGGTACAATATTAAAGCTGGGAATGATCTTGATCTGTTTGAACTGAACCCAAACTCTGGCGTGCTTTCACTGAAGCACACGCTGAGTGAGGGAGAGGCAGCTAAAGTGTCCTTTCATAGTTTACAAATCGTTGCGACGGACGGCGAACACGAGACTCAGCCAATGATCATGAACATAACTGTCATCACAGCACGCAAGCCTGTCCAGTTAAAATGTGTTGAAACTGGTGTTGCCACCATGTTGGCTGAAAAGCTACTTCAAGGCAGCAAAATCCACACGCAAGCTGAGCCAGATGACAACTTAATGGACATTCACTCAGTCAACCGGTACGCTCCTCAGTTTGCAGAGTCTTTCCCTAGTGTTATTGAAGTTAAAGAGGATCTCCCTGTTGGGGCCCGGATTGTCCATTTAAGTGCCACAGACTCAGATAGTGGCTTCAATGCGAAACTGGTGTACGTTATTTCAGGAGGAGACACAGAAAGCCGCTTCATAGTAGATATGGAAACCGGTTGGCTTTTGGTGTATTCTCCTCTTGACAAGGAAACGACAGACTATTACACCCTCAACATCACAGTTTATGATCTTGGCATACCACAGAAATCCTCATCACGCCTCTTGGGTGTTAAGATCCTAGATGCCAATGATAATAGCCCTCAATTTTTGCGAGACTCATATTCAGTTGAAATAAGTGAGAGCACACCTGTTGGAACGGAAATTATCCAGGTGGATTCGACAGACAAGGATCAAGGGGATAATGGAGTTGTGAAGTATTCAATTTTGGGAGGCACAGATCATTTCGCGATCAATGAGGAGACCGGTGTGGTGACTGTGACAAAGCCGCTGGATCGCGAGCTCCAACCAGTTTATATCTTGAAGATCGCGGCACGTGACCAGGCAGTGAACGAGCCTCAGTTGGTGTCCACAGTGCCGCTTAAAATCACCTTGGAAGATGTGAATGATAATCCACCAAAATTTGTCCCCCCTAACTATCGCGTGAAGGTGAGGGAAGACCTTCCTATCGGTACTGTAATTATGTGGCTGGAGGCTCATGATCCCGATATTGGACCATCCAGTCAGGTACGATACAGCCTTATTGATAACGGAGACGGGAAATTTGAAGTAGACAAACTCAGCGGTGCTGTGCGGATTGTGCAAAATCTTGATTATGAGACAAAACAAGTGTACAATCTGACGGCAAAAGCTAAAGACAAAGGGAAGCCCATATCCTTGTCATCAACCTGTTTCATTGAGGTGGACGTGGTGGATGTGAACGAGAATCTGTACAGACCTTTGTTCCGATCATTTGTGGAAAAGGGATTTATAAAAGAGGATGCACTTGTGGGGACTTCAGTGATGACTGTAACAGCTGAAGATGAAGACAGAGGACAAGATGGAGAGATTCGATACTCCATACGAGATGGATCCGGCCTGGGGATATTTACCATCGATGAGGAAACCGGTGAGTCTCTTTTTTCAGTGTCACTATAGAGCTATCTGAAGCTTTTGTTAAAATCTGAGCTAGGCATGCATCAGCTGGACATCATTTGCATGAGGAACGTTTTATGTAGCTAGAGTTTATTCAGTCATGTCACTGCGTAGAACAATGAGGTAAAGGGAGTCTTCCAGGAGACGGGTAAGGTTCCTGATTCCAGTCATTTTTCTTCTTTGGGAGAATTGGTGGCAGGAACAGTTGGGCCAGCTGTCTCTCAGACCTGTGTGGACATTCCTGAGTAGTTACTGTGGTACTAAGAAGATTCCGAGTGATTTCATCTCCTCTTTCCGCAGTTATGCTCTCACTGTATGAATACATACTCCTCCTTTAAATACTTTCAACTTGGAAAATGGTCTGTTGGATCCAAGGTTAAAACATTCTAATAGCATTTAATAAAAAAAAACAACTTTTTTATAACAGTATATTTTCAATATTGTACTAAAGGCAGGATTTGCTTGCGTCTTTCATATTATGTTGCAGAAAATATGTTAGTACTTGCTCAGCTGCCCAGAATGATTTTAACAGCTGACTCAAATTAGCTTAAAATAAGCAGTCTGGAATTCCAGGACTTCCTACCCAAAACCCAGCATCACCTGATTTGGATGTTTTGGACTTGGCATGCTGCCCTCCTTTTTAAGCTTGGTAACCATGTAGCCACATTCTCTGGCGGCTTAATGTGACTTTTTTCCCCATTTGAATTTAAATTTCTCTCTGCATTATACATATTTAATGTCTAAATGAGGCAGTGAAACTTAATGCATAATACATTGATTTCTCTTGGCACATGTTACCTCAAAAGTTCATATCTACATAAGAAAGCTGGAAATACAATTTATTAGTCTGCTGCTGACTTTTACTGTTCTAAAAGTGGTTTATATATTTAGTTTAATGTTTATTATGAATCAGATATATGTGAATTATTCAATAAGTTGACAGGAAGTCTCCTCAGTGAACCTGTTGGGAAATACTTTATTGTGCCTGGTAAATTTAGCATGAGGAGATGAGGCTTTATGAAGGATCTGTCCTCCAGGGCTGTGTGTCAGCTGTGGTGTGTTTGTGATTGTTTCTGTCATAGTGGTTGGATGTCTGATTTGTAATGAGATTTTGTTTTATGAACAGAGATGCTGCGATATTTAATGCTTGAACTAGTGACTGTTTATACTTTCATACAAGAATTAGGCTACAAGATCTGTTCTGTGTAGTTTTAGTTCAGTTTCTTCCTATTTATGTACTAAATTAACTGTAATTTTGCAAGGAATAGCGTAGATTTAAGATGGACTGCAGTACTACAGTATTAGTGTTGATAGGGCCACACGCAGGCCAGCGGCTAGTCCATGTCTAACTCTAAATCCTCTGTAGGGTACAGATTCAGGGAGCCAGGTCTGATCTTCCACTTAATCCCAGAGGCCTATATTAAGTGATTATCAGGAGGTGCAATGATAGGATTGTCCTGGGTTGGGTCCTGTTATTATAGATTACATCTGAGGTCAGTAGACAACTAAATACAGCCAAGGTGGTGATGCCCCTCCTATGATTTCACTAGATGAAGGGTGCGGTTTTTAAGGCTACCATATGCATTTAGAATATTTTGCTTCTAAAAGGAAAATATAAGCACGGGTGCACACCCCACTATATACTCAGTGCTGCAGCTGCATGTTGTGAATCTTAACCAGAATGTTTTAAAATGGTTTAAAATTAGAAAACAAATGAAAAAGTGGTGGGAGGAAAAATGCCAGGAGCCACACACCTTCATTTATGGAATTTGTGGGAAGGAGTGAGGGCAGACTGTTCACGTCTTTTCCTGTTTTACTTGACACTTGTAATTCTAAACCCATGCAGTTGTGTTTGTTAAGACTACATCAGTCTATTGCATGCTTTTATCTATGTTGTAGTGCTGTTTTTGTTCTATCACCACAGGATAAATCACTATTCTTTCAGCTATTCCTCTTAAAGTGGCATCCACAATAACACAGTAACAACAATACTACTTTGTGGGTAAAGAAGTGTTGCTGTGGAAATCATTGCACTCTGTGGTGGTTGATGCAACAAGACAGTGAGTGATTCTCAGAGTAGGTGTATCTAACAAATCTGAACAAAGGTTGTATTTTAGAACAAGCCATGCTTGCTACCCACTTTACCAATGTTCCCAAACCACGCAAGGAACAAACAAGTTATTTGTTTGTCAGATATAGCTATTAAATGTAAAAGTGGTGTTCGTGATTGGTGTTTACTGAATGCCATCCTTTTCTCATTTACACAAATTTCAAGTAAAACCCTTGTATGCAAGCCACGTCTCCAGATATGGTTCATTTTCTGTTAGACTGCTCAGGGAGTCCATGGCAACTGTTTGCCCAGACATTCTCTGTATTATTAAAAGCACTGTGGCCACTGGCTTGGTGCCATCTTAATTTAAACTTACTGTTATCAAGACTCTTTTCTGGGCCCCTTCCCATGCTGTGGACCAATTCCTAGCTTTAATCAGAAAATTTGCTAATAGTGAAGCCATTTTATATGATTGGGACCTAAAAGACTCTGAGCAAAAAAATTGAACTTTGATATACTAAAAGTGCTTATGTTTAACATATTAACTAACTTGGAGACTCAGCAGAAACAGAGCAAGCTGGACATTCTACTGTTGAATAAAAGTCCAGCATTAGCTTTTAGCCTGGGGTTATTCAACTAACTTTTGAGTATATATCTTAAATATATCTGCATCTCACAGTTTGCGAGAGGTTTGAGTTCCTTCACCAACCACCAGTGTACTTTGTTTCTCCACCATTTTGTGCTGGGGAGGAAGCATACACTTTACTTGTGAGAGCTCGTATGCCATAAATGGCTGGCTACAGCTTTACATGTTTGGGCACTAGAGGTCAACCGGATTTTCAAGGGCTCATGCCAGTTTTGAAGAGGCAAGTGTGGCGAATGACATTTTTTAACCCATTTCGTCTTCAGAAAGGCTTTGCAGCTGGCGCTCCAAAACCATGGAAAACATTTTTTAAAAGATTCTAGCACTCTCTGGCTGGACACACACCCTCAGTTGACAGTGTGGCTGCAGAGTTATCCAAAAGAGCACTGCATACTGTATGTGGGTCAGTAATGAAGAAAGTTGTGAGGATTATAACTCCTTGTGCAGGGCCCACAAATTAAATATAGCCAAAGAAGTATGTGCCATCACAGGGTCAACTGATTTTTCAAAGAAAGAAAGATATACAAACACTACCAACAGTTGTCAGGTGAATAAATACATGAACCCATCTGAGGTCTGCTTACAGTGCTAGTCGAAACAGACTAGCAATAAAACAATGCTTATCATGATGAACTTAAGCACTTAAGTCTCCACTCCTCAAAGTACACCTGACTCACATTCAACCTGACACACCTTAGATCAGGCAACAATCAACAGATATAACAGGCGGGTTGTTTTGTTTATTGCGTGAGTAACCGTCTTTTCATTTCCTATCATCTGGGATGACTAAGGGAGATTGTGCAAATCAGGAAGCTCATCAAAAGCTCAGTCAGACAATTGCAGGAATATGGGAAAGGGCCACCTTCACAGGAGGCCTTTTTCAGCCCTTTTAAATAAATCATTGCACGACTTCATTTCAGGCTGCATGATGGAGTTTGGTGAAAAACGTCTTGAGGGTTTGAGTTGAAGGATTTGTGACAGTGATGTCCTTGGCTTTGCTTTTGGACAAGAAAGCCACACTACTCGGATACACTTCCCTGGAAATAAAGGAAGAGTAAAGCTACATTGCTGTTAAGCCAAGTGTTATACCTATATTTATTACCCATATTATTATACCTATCTCTCTTCTGTAGATATTGAATATCATTACATACACATGTGCATCCATGTACATTAGGTATGTAGATGTCAAGATGGATCAGTCTGTCGCTGAGCTACTTAGATCAATATACTGTGATATAAATGTTATGCCATATCATCCAATTCTTGAGTGAATATCAACTAACGTAGGTCACAGGACAATCAATTTGTGCATCTCCACTTGAAAGTAAAGATTAACTCAAGGCTATATTGTCGTGGAGGTGTTGGTATGGAGCTAGACACAACTTACTTTGAAAATGTGTTCAAAGCAAGTTGTGTCTCAGCTTGAAGTGAAAATATCCAGTATACAAAGTGACCAGAGCAGAATGTGTTCAGTCTAGTTGAGACGCAGATGCTGATTGTATAATGTATGCATTGCCCTTTCTTGTTGGATAATATATGCATTGCCCTTCACTTGAAGCTGTTTGCAGCCTGTGTTGTAAATGTGTCCTTTGTGAAAGCAAATGAAACAGTTTGATGCATAATGAAAAAGTCCTGTTAGTGTTTTTTCCATTTCCACCAAAAAAAATTGCCAGTCCTTCACTTCTTTTTCCACTCTCCTCTTGTTCAGTTAACAGATTCTTGACAATAATGAAAAGACGTATGCTTGTATTTGTTTATGGTCGGTGTTTTGACATCAAGTATAGTTTGCTAAAAGTGAGAACTGTTGCCCTCTGTGCCTACTTTTCTGTTCAGTGCCTATATGTTTGAGATAAAATTGGGACTGCAAAATGGCACATGATTCCAAATAGTCTTTGCTTGAGTGCTGTTACTGTGGCGACGGGACCAGGAATGTGCAGCGGGACAAAGTTGATTGTAGGTTCCTAAATGAAAAACACACTTTCCCCAGTTAAAAGTATGTTGTTCTTTCAGTCCATTAAATCTTTTTAAAGAAACTTAAGGCTGCCTTGTGCAGAAGATGTGCTTCATTGTGTGTTAACTGTTGTCATGCTAACACTCTCATGAATTATTAGCTCTATACCTTTCTATTCTTGTTGATGTACTGTGGATAGTATTGCAGATTGGGCCCCAAGGAACATTCAGAAGTCCATAATGATGTTACAGACATTTGCTTATTTTATTTAATAAAATACAATGCTCAAAAACCAGTTTCATTGTATAGTTTTAGTTTATTATTGAATACTTAAAGCCACTGGTGGTAAACAGAACCACTGTTCTAAACAGCAGTTTATAGCATTAAGTAGTACAAACAGCAGTGATATTTTGAAAACATTAGCATCTTCCCCACAGACACATCTGAACATCTTCACCAGGGGCTCTCTCCGCTAAATTATGGCAGAGATATAAGAGATACTGACATGCTTTTATCCTTTTTTTCAAATTTCAACGACTATTTAAGGCATTTATAGCCAATTTCATGCTGTCTGATACTTGGCAAGTGACAGCGCTGACCACAAATGCACTCAGGTGCAGTAAAGTGGGTGGTACTTTTCATCTATCAATTTAAGTTGTCATATTTATTTTTTATTGATTAATTTAAACATAATACTGACTATAATACGGTACTATTTTAACAGTATTCTTTGGGGCATTTTTGCTTTTATTCCAAGGTAGACAGTAGAAAAGTGATAGAAAAGGAGGGGAAAGAGATCGGGGAATGGCAAAGGTCCCCGGCCAAAAATCAAACTGGGGACTTTGCAATCACAGGCCGCCACAACACTCCCATGAGACCAGTGTCAGTAAGCCTACATTTATTTTAGCCAGCTCTCACAAGGCCAGTGCAAACGTATTTAGAACTCTAGGAAGTGGACACGACAACATCATTGCCTTCACAAAAATATTATAATCCAGTGATGTTGCCTTGCATTTAAGAAATATTTTGGGGAAATTCCATTATTGACTTTCTTGCCGAGAGTTAGATGAGAAGATCGATACCACGCGCATGCTTGAATGGTAAATATGAAGCTACTGCCATCAGCCAGTTAGCTAGCTTAGCATAAAGACCGGAACGGGGGAAACCCAGCACCTCTAAAGCTAATTAATTAACACGTTATACCTCGTTTGTTTAATCCGTAGAAAAACCGAGGTGTAAAAATGACGAGTTGTGGTTTTATGAGGAATTGTGTTTTGTTTCTTGGCCGGGCGTAGTGACTTGGAGCCCTGTTGTCACAATGAGGTTTCCAGGCAACCAGCAGAGACTCAAGATATATAACTTGTTAATTAGAGGTGCTGGTAGGTGGCTTTTGTTTAGCTGTTTCCCCCTGCTTCTAGTCTTTATGCTAAGCTAACCTACCTGGCTGCTGGCTGTAGCTTCACATTTACTGTGCAGACATGAAAGTGGTATCAATCTTCTCATCTAACTGTCGGCAAGAAAGGCATTAATTGCTTTGTCTGTCAAAGTCTGTCTTTGTAAAACTTCTTATATAAATAAAGTTATTATTATTACTATTAAGCATATTTCCCAAAATATCTAACTATTCCTTTAAATACTGCCATTTTGAAGCTAATAATGTTTTGTTGTGTTAGGTTATGTTATTAAAACTTTTGTTTTGCGACTGTGCAACATATTATCTCTCCTCTGGAAATGATTTGCTGTCAGCTGAAAGTCTACATTCTCCTTAGGCCAGCTGGGGTTACCATATACAATGAGAATATAGAGAGAACTATAGTATAGCAAGATAGAAAAATATTCAGAGGGGTGGGGGTATAGAAAAAGACAGACCCTGTGTTTGTTATCAGAAGCACAGGCAGAGAGCTCTTCTGGGCTAGGAGGTATAGCAACTGTTCCTAAATAATACTGTGATATTGAATCAAGGAGTATTGCTCTGAGGCCTGTCAAAGGCCTTTGAAATAACGCTGTTCCCAGTAACAATGGAAGCTTTGTATCATCAGCTAAGTCCCAAAAGCTATCTCAACTGGAATTAACAGGCAATTTTTTTTTTAAACGAGGAAAGAAAACCCCATTCAGTCATAAATCACAGACATGTAACAACTGTATCAAAAGTTTTTTTTCTCTTTCCAACGCTCACTCGCAGTCAGTGCATAAATATATAATTTTCATGTTTTCTTTAGACATGAGTTTTACATTATTGCTAAGGAACTCATTATCAGTACTGGCTATGAAAAAGGTTTATATCCTAGTAAAAAAACAAACAAACAAAAAACAATAGGATTACACTGATATACAGAGTATCAGTGTTCTGCATTGCTAGGCTGGTGAAATGATGGAGCTTGTCTTAAGTACCATTTTCCCTTAAGCCAGCTGTTGACAGCAATTGTTCTGCCAGTATAGACAGTATACATTGTGCACAGTGATGCATGAAGTGGAAATGGCTCACTGGCTCAATAGGCCGGGATATTGAAGGCGATAAGATATACATGGTGTTTGTGTGATACTGTATCATCATTATGATTATCTCCAAGACCTATCCTAATTTATTCTGACCCCCTGTGTACCCTTCAAACAAAACTGAAGAATTAATGTGAGTCAGAGAGCCATTTCACTTACTTTAAGCCTGTTCATAGCAGTACATGTACAGTATTTTATGCATGCAAGTGTAACATGAAAGGCATAAAAGATCAGCTTAACATAGAACTCTGACCATGATCATTTCATATTATTTATGATCGGCATAGTAAACGGCACTCACCAGAGAGATTCACCTGGCTGCTCAAGCAACAGGAAGAAAGTGGTAAAGTAGTAAAGCCCGCCTCTTGCTTGATTTGATTGGCTGCCGGGGGCCAAGTTTGACATTGATGAGCGGTGCGACCTTGTGCTGAAAAATTGAGAATATTTTAACTTTTATGTGCACCCAAAAACAGCTAGAATAACGTGACGCGCGATTCAAGAGAGGAGCACACAAAACAATGGTTTTGCTGGCAATGCGTTTCTAGCGGCGCATCTCTCTGTGATTGCCCCTTTACACATCACTAAATTAAGATGGGTTGCACTACACAAACTAGTTCTAATGTAGAGATTAGTTGTTATATATATTTACACCCAGTAACTGCCAGGTGTATGTTGCATAGCAAACTGATATAACTGACAAAGCTAATGTTAGCATGCTAATATATAGCCTGGCTTGGTAATATATAACCTGTTCAGAGTGAAGAGTAAAAGAGACTAATTTGGAATATGGTCGACACATCAAAATGCTGTTTAATACTGATGTAGTGGGAAGATTTTAAATTAAAATTGTACACGTTTTTTTAATTACATTTCAAAAAATAATACAAGATTCTACAAATAACAAAACATTATGCCAATAACATTTTGCTAAATTACCTACTTACAGTAGCTAGGTTAGCATAATCAAATATTTCCCACTCAGGCTAAACTTTATGAATACTACAAACTCTGTTTTATTTATATCTGCAAAGATGAAGAAATACTTGTTTCAAAGTAACACCTACATTTAAGTGATTTAGTAAATCACTAGTTTGAAACTAGCTGGTAGTTACTAAGAACTTTGGAAGGACTTAGAAACACAAACTTAGTAATTGATTTATGAATAGCCTGTGCAACCCAGCCCAGATGTAATTTTCTCTAATTTCACAAAAAAAATGTCTGTGAATTTAAGAACAAAATAATATTTATAGTGACTCTTTTTTGCCTTTGACTAATAACCACCGCATCATATTGCACTGAAATGATGAAATGAGTGCTTCAGGCAATGTTTTTAATATACAACAACAAAACATATTTTTGCCTTTAGATCTTTGAATTTTTGTAAGGTTTCAGCCATTAATACCAACAGGTTTAATATCTTTGAAGCACGGATCTTGGCTACAGATGTCTGAGAACTTTGGGATGATGTGATATTAAGTTGCTGGGTAACAGAAAGCTTAGTTTATGACTCTTTCTATTACACTAGGCCCTACAATGTGGTAGTGGAATTTGAAGCATTTTGCCAGGGCTGTAGAAAGAGAGGGGGGAGAAAGCCCTGAGAAAGTTTAAGTAAGCATGCGAGCGAGAGGCCTGAGAAGGCTGAGGAATGTGGGGTAGGGGTGAGCTGAATTAACTGAGGTAGTTCAAAGCAAGCCCCAACTTTTAAACTGCAAAATGAACAAGGAAGCGCAGGTGTACGTTGAACTGGCAGCACATAATCACAACATTTTGGGTGACTGGTTAAATGGTCAAATGCAAGTTTCCAGAGTCAGGGCAGAAATTTGAAAATCAGCACAAGAGACAATCTGAATTTTGTGAGTCTTAATCTTGTACTGAGAGCATATACTATATTTAGTACTCTACTTGGTTTCACTAGACAACTTGTGACATGCAGTGAACAGTTTAAGCAGCTTTTCGAAAGCAAATTTCACCCTCTTCAAACTGCTGCAAACTGTGCCTTCACTGTTACTCTTAAGTTGTTATAACATGAACTCATTGTGTATCTGTACAGGACGTTGTTTTAAGGACACTCATACGTAAAATACCTGCTGGCCTTGATAATTTGAAATCCTTTGGCTGTCTGAAGACTCCCTCACACTGCCACTGTGCTCAAGTAACTTTGAAGAACAAAGTCAGAAGGAAAAGAAAAGAACAAGGAGAAAAAAAGCGGAAAAAGTAAATCTGGCAGAGGCTGTTTTTTTTTTCTTGTGGCCTGAGGGCAGGTTTTGCTACTGCCTAAGTGGGTAGGCTAGGTATATGGAATGGGTGTGGCAACTAAATTCTTCAGATTCACCTTTCATGTGCTTTGTTAGTAACTGTTCAGCCAAAGACCATGGCGGATAGCTTTTCATATTCTGTGCTGTTTTACACATTTAAGGTAAAGCTTATCTGTTTTTCAGTCTCTTCAGAGATAAATATGAACAAAAAACTCTTTAAGTGTGCGAGTCAGCATTGACATTTAGTTTGAAAAGGCCAAAGTGTGGACAGTAACATTCCGCTTGCAGGTGCAGTTGTATTCATGTTGCAAGTTTTCCAAAATATGAAGTTATCTCCCGTATGCTGATAGATACGAGGTGAAGAACTGTGAGCAAAAAGCATGACCCTGGTGAAAGTGGAATTGTTTTGCTACGCTGGTGTCTGCCAGCCAAACAGAGCAGCACTCAAGCATGGGCATCTCCCTGGCAGAGGCACAAAAGATGTCTCATACTTTCCCATTTGTTTCTTCTTTTCTCTTGTACTTCAGTCTTATTAGCACGTGTGCATGTGCGCACATGACCACCTCTGCTCTACTGTACCTCCCCTCCTCACACCAACCTCTCTAACCATTTTCACCTTCTCATTCATTCTCATCTTAAACGTTCTTAATTTAATGTCCCCTTATCCACTAATTCCCTCTCTGCGGGTGTCTAAAACATTTATCCTCCTATCCTTTTGTGTCTCTGCTCAGGATGGCTCACATAAGCATCTGCACTTCTAACATTTGCAATATCCTGCACTTTTTCTTCCAGTAGCGCTCTTTATTATCCACTGCAAGTTGTCATAAATTTGTCATTACCATGTTATTTTATTTCTAAATTATTGCGATCGCGTTGTGTTTCTCTCTGTGTATTGTCAGCTTTAAGCCATTAGTTTGATTATACAGAGTCGTCTAATTTGCATTGTTGATAAACTGGTCGATGTTGTTTTTGCTATTGGACTCCTGGCTTTAGGAAACATTTGGGGAGATACCTATTTTCCTTTGCCGACTACCTTTCTTATTACATGTCTCAAGCTAATTTGAGAGAGCTATAATGATGACTAATGACAAGAGAGGATTCCAGGCGAAAAATGCAGGGACGCTAAACTAAAGTAGGGTGAGAGAATAAATGAGCTGTACCCCCAAATTCCCCTGCCGTGTTAAATTTGTGAATTTTGTGAAGAGTTATTTGGAATGTTATCTCTTTTCTGAGAAATCTGTCGTTACCCAAGGCAAGGCTGTAAACAGTGAGTAAACAAAGGCAGCAGCAGCAAAGAGATAGTCTATGTAAACTAGTAACTAAGTGTGTTATAGATTCAGACTCATTGTAGAAAATGGACACCCATATTCGGATATGATACGGGCGTGCCTATACTATGATTCACTTTTATTAGTTTCAGATAATAATAAAATCAAGTATAGCTATAAATTTCCATTGCACTTATCAAGGTTATACACGCATTGCAAATAACAGAGACATGAAAAAGGTTGTTATTATGAAGGTTGTCAGGGTTTCCATTGTCTGGAAGAAATTTTTGTGCTTATGTTGCCCTTCACTGCCTTATATATTGTGCTTGTTGAAATAATGGGACCTCACATGTGCAAGTTTTTGTGTTACATATACATTGCTTTCAGTATATTTCATTGAGATGTTGAATACAAACTTAAAGAAGAGGCCAGGGCAAAATTTGAAGCAAAATTATTCTAATATATTGATCAAAGGTTAATCAATTCAAGCCTGAATGTAACTCAAGAAGTCTTGATGTCAAAATTCTACTGAAATATTTGCTATTAAATGTACTTAAGGATCAAACATAAAAGTAATGGGTAAAACACAGACCGGGTTTATTTCTCGTGTGAAACCAGTAATCGACGATTGTTTTAAGGAAGTAGTTATTCTAACCCAAACCATGATCTTTTCCTAAACCTGACCAAGTAGTTTTGGTGCCTAAACCTAACCAAACTGTGACCGTCTGAAATGTTCCCCACCAAGTTTTATTTTGAAAGTCTAACCGGACGTTGCATATTTATTATTGCAGTCTATGGTTTGGCGAAACGTGACACTTGCCACGGTGGACCGGTGGGTGTCTTACACGCTTTGGCGTGATACTGGGTTGCAGCAACAGACAGCAGAGGACAGAAGCAGCGCGCCTGTAAATGACACCAAAACGTGGTAGAGACTCTCAGCATAGTTTGTTATTACATGACGATTTTGGTACAAACATTTACCTGCCAGTGTGGCGGATAGCCTTCCGAGATTTACTCGCCAAATGAAAAATCTGCCTGCATTTGGGACTCTTGGCGGGTGTTAATTTTGGACCCTGAGTTTTTTTTTTGATGGGTCATGTTTGATGTCACAAATGTGCTGGAAAACAGGGTTAGTAAACTGTAAAAAGCAGCATGGAGGCCAGCAACAATGTTAGTGCTTTTTAAAAATATCTTTTACTGCAGTCTCTCTTTCGAACTCAGCGGCGACTAATTTGGAATAATGTTTGAGTGAATAAGTAGAACAAAATCTCTGTTGCACGTTTTTCTCCAAAACAATAAATAATGTTCCTGGCTATTTAAGAGCCAACGTCTGGAACTTCAACGCCCGTTATAGCACCACACCGGAAAAAGGGCAAAAATTAGCGTGTCCACCCGGTTGTCATGTTTCCATCACTGCTGATCGGAGCTGAAGCCCATGAATACCGGTGACTACTGCAGAGTCATTTGACCCTGAAATGAATGCCAATTGCACCCTTTCCCACTGAAGACAAAAGCCAGATGTTAGTGGGTGTTAGTGGGGGTTTTGTCCAGTGTGAAAGGGGCTTAAGTAACACTTTTCACAAAAAACTAACACATAGACATGTGCACACACCCTCTCCCTCAAACTGAAACACCCCTACACCTATTTAAATGCACACATGGTAATGTACACACTCACACACAGACACACTTATGCCTTTCCAAATGTACCTACTGAGCACCTGGTGAGGACTTGTAAGTGGGGTCGGGTGGAGATGAAAAGCACTAAAGCAAATTCACTCCTGTGAACTTTGCTGCTAGCTTTTCCTCAGAAAGATCAGCAAGAACAGCCAACTGGCAGCCAGTTTCAGCCATTTAAACATCTAAACTAGTGTTGACAGGTGTTATAGTTACAGGTCAAGCAAGTAGATTTGTGTCCAACAGAACTGCATTGTTTGCAACTTGCATTTTTTATGACATTAAAATGTACCTTGTTGATACAAAACTTATGCCTCTGATTTTTGACAGACAAGTACTTACACAAAACATCTTTGTGCTATTTAAACTTGTTGCATGCTGCATTTAGACTTTTTTATACTCTCAACCAGTCCGATATATCCATATATACCCTTTTAGTTCTTTCCTACCCATCCTCCACTTGTCCATTTAACCATTGTTAACTTATACCACTCACAGTTTGTTTGCTCAGCTGAAGGCTGCAGCCTCCACATAGCAGTAAAAAAAAAACTTCCCTGCCAGTGAATGTAAACATGAAAGCACTGACTGGTTGTTGTTAATATACCACCTTGACATGTTTCAGTCAAGGTGCCTTCAACCAACTCTACATCTGCCTGTTCAGGGGCAGCTGGTGTTCAAGCTTCTGTTCTCTTCATTACCAGAAATCGATTTCAGAGATCACTGATAGTGCAGGCAGTGATGTGAGACTGCACATGTTGCACATACAAATGTTCCCTGACACGATGCAGGCTAAAGAGTTTGTTTATGTCTTTGTCATCTCATAGGTATTATCCGAACACAAGAACTGCTGGATCGTGAGACGACACCTCATTACTGGCTCACAGTCTATGCGATTGATCGTGGCGTGGTGCCGCTCTCTGCATTTGTCGAGGTCTACGTCGAAGTGCAGGACGTCAATGACAATGCACCGCAAACCTCAGAACCTGTCTACTACCCTTCTGTCATGGAGAACTCCCCTAAAGATGTGTCAATCATCCAGATAAATGCAGTTGATCCTGATGCCAAGGCCAGTGATAAACTCACCTACAGGATCACCAGCGGCAATCCCCAGGGTTTCTTTGCCATTAATGCCAAGACAGGTAAGATTGGTGTTACTGTGATCGCAATTAATGTCACTATAAATTTCATCCTCAGAGCAGGGAGTCCCTGCTCATGAGCTTATATTGTATTCCAGGACAAATGGTAACCTTGAATATGGCTGCTAGCTTGAGAAAGAAACTTTTAACTACTAAAAAGAAATCAGCTCATAGGGTAAAGCTTTTGAAAGGTAGCCCTTTTTTCTCGATGTACAGTTTATCCAACCAATGTCTAAATGATTACATTTGAAAAACAATAGCTGGTTGTACAGTCTTACATCGCTATGGTCACATCTTAGTCTTTTCATGTAAGCAGGGATCAAATGGGATATCCCGACTGATTGATACATATGAAGAAATTCTGCATGAAATGCCACATGTATTTGCCTCATCTAAAGCCATTTACTACTTTAAAGGTCATGAAATTGAAACATATATAAAGAATTGTACTACATTTTAAATTATCCTTTTAGGGGCCAGGGTTTGAGATATACTGTAGAGCGTGGCTGACAAGCTGGTGAGCTTCTATGATCTTCCTGTTCCCTTTCTTGTGAAAAGGAAGATCTGTGTGAACACAATATTTTAACCCAGGACAGGAGTGGGTTGAGCCTACAGGGGCTTTTCCACTCTAACACTCTAAAGTATGTTCTCGGATGGTACTCTGGAAATGGTGTGATGATTAATATTTCATTGGCTTCTTTTAAAGTTGCAGGAGCAGGCTATAGTTAGTTGAATAGCAGAGAAAATACTTGTAATTGGTGCAAAGTGAAGCTCCATGCACACACAGAGCCTTTCTGTGAATTTACAGATTCACAGAGAGGAGATATTTTTGTTATGCTGGACTTTTGAATTTAAGTGTGAGTCCATTGAAAAATCTGTCCTACATGTGTGTCTAAACCCACTCAGAGCTTTTAAGTTTACCTCATTCATTATAAAAATATAAAATAAATCAAGAACATCAGTTAATGTACATTCAAATCACTCCATATTTGACATTTTAACATAGATCACAGTAGCAAAATGAGATGGTTAAACTCTGTATCTTTCACTGGATGTGCCAATTACTGAATTTGTTATTCTTTCTTACCTAGCTTACACACAGGTGCCTTATTGCTTTGAATGCAAGTGCTCATTAAAATGAAATGAGGAATGGGAAGTGAAGCTGTTGCTCCAGTTTGTCCTCACTGATGTGTGTGGTCCTGTTTCCCAAGGTTGTCACATCAACAAACTGGAGTTATTTCTGCTGGAAGTGGCAATGTGAATTTTCTGACCAAATAAGGATTCATCATGTAGCATGCCTCCCAAACAAGCCTCCCAGTAGTGCTGGGCACCTCCCAATGGACAGGAAAAGAAAGTAAAAATAAATGATAAAGAAAAGGGGAAACCTTAGGTATGCGGACACATAGGGTGTTTTGTCTGCATGCATGACAAGATCAGCTTACATATGCCGATAAGATGTCTGGGAGGCTGAAAAAGGAAAGTACTGGGAAATCGAATATTTATCTTCCAACAAAGCAGTCATACATAACACGCAGGCAGACCTTGAGCTGTGAAGAAAATATCTTTGCAATCATTTGTGTCTTAAAAATATATTCTGGGTTTTTTTGCCCTTCTGTGGATGAGTAACCTGTGATAATATGGTACCATAACTGGAAAGGAATGTTTACACTGAAGCAGCTGATCCTAAAACTGAATGGCATTTTTTGGTATTTAATTTTACCACACGACTGTATATTAATCTCTTTTCCCACCGAAGATCATGCATTCGTAAAATTCATGATCTTCATGAAAAAAGTAGCCTAGATGCTACTGTGCATTGTTTCTAGATTTTAATAAATGCCGGCAGTAAACTTACTGTACATCACTAATTCAGGAGTTGAAGAAAGTCTTCTTAACCCACATATCTGAAGTAATTATTTCCTACTCCTAGGATTATGGAGTTTTTATGAAGCTTATGGTCAAGTCCACTGTGGGCAGAACCTCTTTAAAGTAGAATTGGCTGTATCTTTACGTGGTTCTTTTTTATAAGCGTCAGAAGCTCTCTGAAAAAAAAAAACACAACTCGTTATACAGAGCACGCTGAAGCATAATGATAAGACCCATTCATGCATCTTAAAGCATGTTAAAACTTTTATCAGTGGGACACCAGAGCCTCTCGCGTCAGGTTCAACAAAGAGTGGTTTGGACAAAGAAAACTTCATTAAATCACTGCTCTGTTGCTTTGATTTTCTTTCTTAATTATTTTTGAAGATTGCAGCAATAGGGGGGAGGTAGAGAGGTAGGTGGGGAGAGAAAACAAGAGGAAACAGGGAGCCAAGTGTAGCTGACTACCAGAGAAGACAGTGATTTATGCGGAGGGCCAGTTAAAACGACAGCAACATGTTTAAATAGCCAATTTTTTAAGTTCAGAATTGGACTGAATGTCTTGAAGAATGATTACAAATTATATTTTATTTTCTATATCTGTGGTATTAAATGAGATCAAAATAGATATATTTCCACATTATCTACTCAATATGGCATTCTCACCGCATATTACAGGTTTTTGAAAATGTTTAAATTTACAACATGTAAGTCTCTGTAATTACATGTTCTAAAATTGCATTGGAAGCATAGGCCCTGTCTTGGCGTATCTACAAAGCTCTACAAAGGGGTGGGAAAAAGGAAAAGACGTTAAGGCCTATGTTTTGTTTGTGGGTTTTGGAACTTCGTAGGCATGTGTTCCAAGCTAACTAGCTAGCCTTCTCTCATGGGCTACGGCCTTGTGCAGTTTTCCTAGCAGCCTGTTAACCTTCAAACACATATGAAGAATTCGCTTGACGCCTTGGGTGGCATTGGTTGCCCTTTTTCTGCACAGAACCACATTGGCTCAATAAAGCCCAGGATGAAAGGCTTACGCCTAGTTTATTTGTGCCAAGTAAACAAGTCCTGCTGTTTTGTCTGTTCTCTGACTTTAGTTTGTCATTAAAGTGCAAGGCCAGCTCTTCTCTCTAGCAGACACTATTGCAATCCCAACGTCTGAGAGCTTAGAACTTAACGGTTTGATATGGCCTTGCTTTTGAAGGGATTGGAACAGGGAGAGAGAAAGCGAGGCAGAGCCATGTGGGGTGAAAATTGTGCTAGCTGGAAGTGAATTATGTTATCAGTATGAGATCAGTTAATTTGAATAATGCTGTTTGGGTCTGAAATTTTAAAAGATGAACCAGTGCTCAGTTGTCTGGTGGCACAGATCTCATCCCACCCACACACATGACCACGGTTGTTCCAGGCTCCTAAGCCCTGATTTGGCAGCTGAGGAGAATTGTATTTCCAGGATAAAGACTCATAGGCTTGCTGTCAACAGATCACAACAGGATATGGGCTGTGTGGGACAGACAGATACATAATTTTATGTGCTCTGTGTAAAATGTCACTTGGTTACATTGTAGAGAAGTCAAAGGTTGTTTATTGCTTGGGTGTAGATTTAGAATAAGGATGGTTTGTCCACACATTCAGCACTTGAGACAGCCAGCATTATTTTCTCTTTATAAAGGAGTTGTCAGATCTCTGAGCTAGTTCATCTGAGGTTGTTGACATGAGTTGCCCACCTTTTCTGTGGGAGAGTGAGCAGTGTTCATTACCTGGTGAATCACTCTCTCTCTTCTCTGAAATGCTGTTACAGTGCTATGACTTACAAGGCCAGAGCTCTTATGCCATGAACATGCATGTGTTAGGAAAGGGCAACCAAGCAGAACATGTAGTCAGAACACCCACACCCCCACACACACACAGGAAGTTTTTCATATCTAAGCTAAGGAGAGAGAGCTGGAGCAAAGATCACTGCGATAGCTATCTTATCTTGGTCAATGCTTATTACTCTACTTCCTGTTGTACCTATTGTAGCTTTCAATATGTAGTATTAGTACTTTCTAAAGCTTCTCTAATTGTCCCGGTGCTGTCCATTGACTTTTAGAACATATTATCATTAGTCTATAGTGACCTGATATATGAGATTTGTGCTCAGCCTGTTGAAAACTCCACCCTATAATGATGGTGCCTATCTGCATTTGTCACCAGACAATGGTGTAGTTATAACTGACAAGAGCATGCCTTTTAATAGGATAAATCTGTCTATACCTGATTGTGTTTGCCCTTTAATGTCCAGTGGTTAAACCCGAATGAAGAAAGATACACCCAGGTGAATTCTTACAGTCGTATTAAACGATTTTGGCCCATCCTTTTTCTTTCCCTGCAGCCAGCAGCTCATTGTCATCAATTGAAAAGGAATGCCGTGGGTAATGCTTTGGCAAGCTTGGATACCTTCGACAGGTTTTATGTGCATTTGTCATCCCCGGGGTTGAATGAAAAGGTAAGGGAAAACAGCCACTGGGACTGCAGCTGCGAATCATCCACTTTTCAAGGTGCTCATATCAACTTTCATTGACGCCTTCTCTGTTTGAGGGAGAAAACACACACACACACACACTGGTGTTATCAGTGGTTTACCAAAGCCCCAAACACTATCAGGGGAAGTGAGATAGGAAATGGATATTTCCAACAACTTCCTGATGTTTCTGGTGATTTGCAGGCCAAACAATTGTCACAGCTCTCAAAAGAGATTATGAGAAGAAAATCCCGAAATGAAAAATTGCTGATTTTTTCCTTTAAAAACTTCAAAGAGTGGTCATGGTAGCTTTGTTTGCTAAGATTCAGTTTAACCGCAGTATCTTTGAAGCAAATCCAACCTGGGACCTTTGTGGCATGATATCTTTAAAAAAAATGTGGCATTCAATAATTTTTTTTCAGAGAGTAAAGAATGCCACATCTTGGCATCGTGGGTGTCTGAAGTTTTCCCATTTTTATACAACCTGTACAAGGCGGGAATATTGTTATTCTGCTTCGCCGTTCTGTATACAACGTACGGACATGGAATGGGGGGTCATTGTTGTCCCGCCATTAAGCCAACAGCTGAGGTAGTAACAGAGCCAAATCAACATCTGTGTAAAACGGGGGAGCCAGCAGGACTGGACGCTGACGCTGTTGTGTTACACGTCACGCCTCTTTTGCTTGACCAGCAGGCTATCTAAAATCACACACTGGGTTTTCCAGTCATTCCTGCAAAAAGGCGGGATAAGTAAACATTTACTCACCTCAGGAGAATTGTGATTATTCAGTGCAGCTGGACAAATTAATAATGCCAAACCATTATGCAGGGTGACCAACCTCATGACCTAAAAGCAAGAAAAAAACAAGACCTGATCTAGTAGGCTTGTTCTTTCTGTGTAAAATGAAGCATAGTAATTATGACAACCTTTTATGCCATCAATACAGATCAAGTGACACCTTTTAATTAGACTTGATTTGTTGATTTGCTGGTATTTTGAAAGACACTGTTTTTATTTGACAATGGCAAACCTGTCTGGGTTTACAGAGGCTGTGGTCAAGATAAGGCATTGACAGATGTGTCTCAACAGAGATGCACTGCCGTCGCTATTACAAGGAGGTCGAGTGCAGTAAACCAAAACTTAAATACAGTCAGACAGCTGAGCAGATTAAACACTGTTGCTGACATTACGATATCACTTCACAGTCAAATTACAATGTGCAATGTTTTAGTTTGAATGTTTTATCACTTAAAAAAATGTTCCTGCTCAAGGGTTAATGTGGAAGTGCTCTGAGACACCTCTGTTAAATGGACCAGGTTGCTCTTGTTGGTGCACATCAAAATGCCTCACCCACTCAAGTGAACCATACAAGCAAGCATTTTAGATGTGCAAGGTGTAAAAGTGCCTTGAAAAAATGAACAGAGCTAGGCTACAATGGGTATACTGTTGTATGTGCAAATTTGTAGACAGCAACACATTTGAATGTAGTTGTATTTAGTGGACATTCAAGTTCATTCTTAGTATACTGTTGGCTTTAGGCTCCATTAAGGATGCGCCGATCAGGATTTTTGGGGTGGATCACCGATAGCTGGAAGCAGTATCGGCCGATACAGATCACCATTCATTCTTTCTACTTGAAGTCTCCTATTTATTGTGTAATTTATCTATTTAACTATTCTTAACAACATTGTATTTGAAGTATGAAAATTAAGAAATGAGAAAGTATCATGAATTGACAATTGTTTATTTATTGGTAGGCAACATATTTCTATATCTAGTAGATTACTTCTTATTTCATCATTTTAATTCTTCTTAATTCTCCACCTTTAGTGTTTACTCACAAACTACTTGAATCTGCTCACCTTGCTTTTTTCTTCAGTTCTCTTTAACACACACACACACATACCTACACTTCTGCACACACACTAGCTTTTTGTTTTTCTCTCCTGTTGACTTTCTTCATCAGCAGTATGTTTTATAAAGTCGCCCAAAAACACAACTTACTTTACAACTTAGAGCACCCTTAGGCCCCATTCGTATGGGTATATATGATACCTTGTAAAGGCCTGGTCACACCATAAGTTGGCACAGTGAAATTCATCAGTGTGTCTTCCTGAAATATATGGTCCTAGAAGCTTGGTGACGTATGGTCTACTCGCAAGGCTAGCTAGTGAACTGCTGTAGCTGGCGAGCTAACTGCTAACACGCTAACCAGCAGGGAACATGCTAGCATTAGTCTGTCACAAAAGCTCTCCAAGCTTCTTTTTATTTTCTCTACTGTGCCAGGGAATTTTGTTCTTGGGGTTGTACATAATTTCATTCAACAAAGAGTGTTACTGAAGAGGGAAATTAAGTTGTCCAAGCTAACGAGCTGGCTAACTGTCAGATAGCCAGCTCGTTAGCTCTGTCTCCAACAGGACAATAAGTCCACATAGTTACTTCAAAAGACCTATTTGTACCATTGACTCTCTCTCTTCAAACCATTCCTCTTTTGTGGAGCAGTTTATACTTCAACAGAGGAGGTTAAATAAAAGTGGATGGTGCAACACAGCCATTAAGCTACACTAACAATGTCTCCGTTTCCTCAAAGGTCAGCACTGCCAGGAGACATTGCTATTGCTCAACAGCACAAATTTGTGGGTCAGAGTCGACCAAAGTTTAACTCTTCGTGAAAAGTTTGCACAGATTTACGTTGCGTTATTGAACTAATCCACCATTGTGGCCATCGGAATACATTGACTTCACCACGAAATGTATTCACTTTTTTAATGCTGGTGTCACCATGCAAGCTTTAAAATAGACAAAATCCTAGTGTATGTATTTCAAGGAGAGCTAGGCATTCATATCTGTATAAACACAGATATCCACCGAGTCTTACCTCACCTACTATCTTACTCAGTAGTTTAACTTTTAACACTGTTATACTCAACAGCGAGCATTTGATGGACAGGTGGTCAACAGTCTAATTGGCCTTGCAGATTTATTCTCAAGACATGGCCACAACAATACTACTTCGGTGGTTTTACATGTAAATTTGACAGATGCCTAATGACCAATGTGAAATACACTGAGGTCTAACAAGACTTTCTTTGAGTGTACACATCAAGCAATATGTTTTAAAACCAAATAACCTGCCTGCAATCTCAACATGCATGCATTTCTCACTTGCATGGCCACACAGTCTCTTACTGTTACTATTTGTAATGCCTTAATACCTCCCAGATTTCATGTTTATATATCAGAGGTGACATAGATCAAAACTACCAGCACTATGGTACAGAATCAGAATCAGAATCAGAAATACTTTATTGATCCCCGTAGGGAAACTCTTTGTTACAGTAGCTCGCCTTTACGTCAGTGCACACGAGTACCACTATACTCCACCATTTCCAAGCATCCCATCCATTTACACAACTCCCCATAACATTCACTTTCACAAGCACTTGGGAACCTGAATCCCCTATAGTCTTCCATGACATGGTTGTCTTTTCAGATTACAAATAAGCCTTGCAGCTATGAGGTGCTGAGATATCTCAATCCTAATGTAAACAGTGCTTCCCCACTAAATGCCTTATATGCATTTTCACAAAGACCATATGTATTTATTCATGTCTTTGCATTGCTTTATGTGGCCTCTCAGTGCTGCATTTGGCAAATTCTGTGTTTTTCTGGACAACAGAACATGCCTTTAGTTGGGCTACACTGCCTTTTAAATGGCATCCCAAGCAATACTGTACTTCTCAATAAAAGAGAACAGTCAGTAGCTCTTGTTCAGCAGCATTTTGGAGACTTGGTTAAAAGTGACAAACACATCCTACTTTGATGTACCAATCCCTTCTTAAACTCCCACACTCCTTTGGATTTTGGTGTCCCACAGTTTTCATTTGAGAGTATAGATGGCATCATGAGCAGTGAAAACAGATACTTTTCACAGTGTTGTTTTAGGCTCGAGTGGCAGACACTTAACTCATAATGAAACTGAGAATATTGATATAGTTGTCTGGGGTTGAACATTGGGTTTCGTGATAAGTAATGTTGCAGTCTTTGCTGCTTTCCTCAACAAAAGAGAAAAGGCAAGGGTTTAAATAATGAATTTTCATAGCTCAGTGTCATTTCTTCAACAACAATGCTAAATATCTCAAGGACTTTAAAATTGCACAAGTCCAACCACTGCAGACACCCAGCACATTCCCAATTGTCTGGAGTTACAGCTAAATATGTGTCACATAAATATGTGTGTCACTCTCAAGACTGCTAATCACAGCAGCAATGCCCGGGTATGAACCGACCCAATAATGTCCTGGACTCCTTAACTCCCTCCAGGCCTCCATTTTGGAGCAGCAGTTGTAGCACTCAAGGACATGGTTGAGAGTGCCACTGCTGCTTTGCTGTTGTTTTTCTCCCCCTCTCAAAACAGCATGGCTATAATTACTGTTGGCCCAGCTCAGCCCACGCCTGAGGATGGCTTTTGTGTGTGCATATGTGTGTTTGTGTGTGTGTGTGTGTGTGTGTGTGTGTGTGTGTGTGTGTGTGTGTGTGTGTGTGTGTGTGACAAAGGCTGCGGGTTTCAAGTGCAGACTTCTCTGGTGAGCACTGGCTTACCAACCAATCATTTTACAGTTCCTTAACATTTAGGTAGAGATAGAGAGGTATGCCCCTTTATTGGCTGGAACACTAGTGCCAGCAAAGTCCTACATAAAAGGAGCATTCCTGGCGAGCATGTGGCTTTTTCATGAGTGATCAAACTTGCGGGATGAGTTTAATCTTGACCCCACAATGCTCCGGTTTGAAATGCATTTTTTCTTTTAAAAAATTACATTGTTTATCAGCCAGAAGCTGTAACAGAGATGATTGTCGGATTTTCTAATTTCGGTCCTTGAATGAAGCATCTGTGACGAATGCTTTCATCAGGAAAAACAACCAAATCTAAGCTTAAAATAGTGATATTTCATCAAAATCACTTTAATCTACAAGTCTCATTAAAAAAATTGCCAAAAATCAAGGTTTGAATGACTCGGCTGAGACAAACAGACATGTGACAACAATTCAGCCAATTAGACTGAACTGCAGGCTATGTTTACACCGAGATAGAGGAGAGGACATGGAGAGCAAGGATTTGTGACGATATGTGAGTATACATCCAGAAACTGCTTAGGGTTCAGAGGGAATAGATTTGGATTTTTGAAAGTTTAGATTTTTGGGAAACAAGTTGTCGTGAATTATTTTCTGAAAGTGATATCAGTGCTTGGATATTAGAGTGGGCGGCGAGTCCCATGGTCAGAGATCTGGCAGCGAGCTGGCAGCATGTCAGAACAAAATGGAACAGAAGCAAACAAAAGCAGTTTAAGCCACAACATGCATCAAAATAGCTTTACTCTTCCACAGTAGATGCAACATATTTTTTGCATTTCAGATGTTTGATTCTCCTCCCAGACATCTCTACATCTTGAAGTGGATGCTGGTTTCATGCTCCATCAAAATTCTTAAATACTTTAACTTTAAAAATGTGAGAGAGCAGTAAAATTGAGCTTGCGGTTCAAACCATTTCACCAAGAGGCCATACCCCTAAACCGCTTAGCTGACTGTTGTAGAGCTGAAACAGTAAGTGAATTATTATTATTGATCAGTTTATCGACAGAAAAATAATGAGCAACTATTTTGACAGTTTCCAGTTATTTTACAATACCTAGTTCCAACTTCTGCAATTTGAAGATTAGCTGCTTTTTGTCTGATATGATAGTAAATTGAATATCTTTGGGAAAGAAGAACCTGGGACAGACCATAGGATTAAAGGCAGATGCTCACTATATGGTGGGATCATCTGTTGCATTTGAGATCAAACATGCTTGATATTTATAACACCTTGCCAATTGTATTGCCTCTCTGGACAGTAACATTTCAGCAGGGTATTATAGTTTATGAAATCCGAGCGTGCTCACTACCTGAAGTTTGCTGTCGCTATTTTTACTAAAGCAAGTAGCCACAATGACACAAGGACTAAATAACCTTTCACTTCCTGTTTAGCTTTGAGATTCCTCCTGAACCAAAATATACAAGATTTCTGAAGAAGCATGTGTACCCATAAACAAAAGGCATCCAGTAATGTTCTACCCTGTGTCATTAACTCATTGTCCAGTGTTCCTGCTGTCGCAGAATCATGGTGTAAATTATGTTTGTGAAATGGGACTTCTCTGCAGTCTTTGCAAGGCAAAACTAAAACCAAATTTCTATTCTCCAAAGTGGGCTTTGGATAAAGTCGTTTTGTGATTTCATTGGTTTGTTGCAGTGCTGTGCTTCTGTACTGAGAGTATACTGTTTACATTACAAGCGCTGTGTCTGTTATGATACCTAGCCAAGCTTTGATTAGGCAGCTGATTTGCAGAGGAATTATAAATCAGAGACCTAGACTCGGTGTGGTTAATGTTGTCATCTGTATTCTGCTCTATGCTACATGTACAGAGAAAGAAGTTACCTAACACAGCACACAGGGGAGCTTAAAAACATTATCATCCATCAGCTCCAGCCTTGCTAAAGCACATGAATAATTAGTCTGCGTGGTCTGTTTTGATGTGGCACAGCAGAACTATTAGCTTTGATGGCAATAATCTACAGCTCGCTAGCTCATGTAACCCATGCTTATCCTCTGCAAACTTTCTTGCAGACATCATGCAACACTGCAAAGAGTAATTCCTGCAGGTCGTATAAATTTGCCAAACTAAATTTGTGTTGTCAGTTTGGGGGTGGGTGGGTGGGTGGGTGTGTGTGTGTGTGTGTGTGTGGGGGGGGGGGTGTGTAGAGGCAGGCTCTTTCTCTTTGTGTTAATTTAGATTTGTTTTTCATATTTGCACCTGCAGTGGGTGCTATTTTATCATAATGTAAAAAAATGTGTTGGTTGTCAAAATGTTGTTGGCTAAGCGGAGCAAAAAAATAGGTTGCACCTACAGGAAATGTTTGGTGCTCTATTTTTTTCTAACCGAATATCAGTAGACCTGTATCTTTGCAGCTCACTGTGAAGATTAAATTAAGCCTAAGAAGGAGAGGATAAAAAAAGGGGAGCAAAAGCGCCTCGCTCATATACCTCAATTGCAGTGCAGAGGGAGGGCTATTTCAGGACCTGTAAGTTGTGGCCTGCTATTCTCGTTGCAGGCATATGGGCCATTGATGGGTTTGGGTTTCGGAAATCCTTTGCTTTATGCTAATCAGGCGCAGTGTGGCAAGCAGACAGCTCTGGTGCGGTTGAAGTTGGCATGTCTACTCTACACTCAGTGTCTCTCCAAAGTTGCAATTACAGTGGTAGTGAGAATAGAATGCTGCTTATAACGTAGCCATGTAGCAATATCCTTCCCCCCTTTTGTTCTCGTTTGTGAATTTGATTCAAAATTGGATTAGCAAGAAACTCGAGACCCGAGCTTGTTTTATTTTTACTTTTGTCAAAGCCTGGCTTAACAAAGTCTCCACTGTGTGATTGATGTCACACGGCATCAATCCTCCTACTTAAAATGAACAATAGTGCTCAAAAAGACCCTTGAAACACTTCAACTAGCTGCAGGATTTTTTCTGAAGTTTCCTTTTCTCTGTTTCAAAAAGTGCTCAGGAGGACTGCGGGAGATGTCTGACTGGTTGTCTATTTATTCAGCTTGTGGAAGAATTAAAAGCAGGGTGTCAAGGCTTTGCTGCTGTTTGGGCACTATTTACATCCCTTTGTGATATTTCACATATGTAAGGCAGTGTGGTAGGCTGTTGGGCAACTGGTTTGACCAAAAACAGGGAAGACCTACAGGGAGAGCACTCCTCTAGATGCAAACTCGTAACTCATGGCTGACTGATGAGATAACCAGCAGGGTTCCGATTATGTCACCCAACAGTGACTGGGATGATTGGTTTTTTAGAGTTTTATTAATCAAATATTGTTTCTTTCCTTCGCACTGCCCCAGTGTTTTCTCAAAGTGTCTCTTTGGCTCTCTGTTTTTAATTTAAAGAGTTTTTTCCCCCATAAACACAAAACATAAACAAACATTTCTGACAAGGATCCCTAAAATTTGGTTATGAAAGATTTGTGCTTTTGGAAATTTCTTGTTCCTTATTGGCCGACAGACACACTGATACTGATACATCTGCAATAAGCTAATATCAGCTGATATATCAACCCTGCCCATTTATTTGTCATCCTCCAGTCCAGCATTTTCAGTGATATTTAGTTTGTGATTGTATTATTGCATAATTATGAAAAGATTATATAAAATAGAGCAATATAAATTGATTCACATAGTCGTTGCTTTATATAATTAATTCTATATCTGTATAATCAATATTTTTATCATTGATTGTCTCTAACAGGTCTGGTTACAACTACTTCAAGAAAACTGGACAGGGAGCAACAAGATGAGCACATTCTTGAGGTAAGCACTTTATTTTGGCAAATTTTAAACTCAAGTAAAAGTGTCAGCCTCTCTTATTCATGGGGAAATTAATTAGTGAGATGATAATCAGAAACCTTCAAGGTCAACATGTACACTTCTACAGTTTAAAAAAAAAAGTGATTTTCTGTCTCTGAGGTTTGGCATTTCCAACCAACTTTGGCTGAGCGCCACATGTTCCCAAAAAAATCTTCAATACAAGTCTTCTTGTATATGCAAGAAGGGTCCTTGTGGTATAATTTCTCCTTAATAATAAGGATATAATAATAATTTCCGGCTGGGGTAGGGGGGAGAGGTGGGAGGGGTGTGGGAGATCCTGATGACTGTCCCTTTGTTCTTTCCCACTGTTCTGTCTCGTGGATGGAGCAAGTTGGGACAGGAAACTGTTGTCAAACCAACAGGCCAATGTCTAAACTTGTGGGTTTTAATTGAGCTGGTGCTCTGTTCTCTCTCGATGCTTCCCTCCCTCTTTCTCGCCACAGAACCGAGGTTGATAATAGTGGTTTTAATTGTGTTTCCGGTGCTGACAGGGAGCAGACTGGACGCCTTTTAATTATTGTCAGAAGTTACACAATTCAGTGATCACTGGGTGACAGTTAATGCTGGTGCATCTGGTCTGCACTAATTTCATTACAGGACTGAGAGTAAATGATAGGGATGAAAGTGGAGAATAAGGGAAAACTGTATTCCTATAGGGAAACGTTTAGCTGATGGAAATTGAAGGTTGGTAGAAAATAAAACAATAAAATTGAATCATTTATACTATACCTGCTGAATTTGGGAAGAGTATTGGGTATCAAGATCAGAACAAGGTTCCTATGCAAACCCAAAGCTCTTCCATCTAGCGCTGTAGACGTAGAATTGCTACTTCCAACATGTGGTTGAAAGCTGTTGAATTGCTAGGTTCGAATTGTTGTCTAATTCAAATTCTTTGTGTCTGTAAAAAAAGAAGCATATTCCCGCCTAAGCTTAGTTCACGAATGTAGTTCATTTGTCTCATTTGACAAAATGCCTCCAGACAAACATATAATAACCACATAAAACACTCAGCTCAAACTCTGGTAGACTTTAATGTTGCGCCAAATTCAACACGCCTATTCTCTTCATGCTAATATTCTTGCTTTTCTTTGTAATGTTTATTACTAAAGCTTGCAATAATACCAGATAGTGTGATTCCAGTGCACAAAGAACCAACGTTTTTCAGGAAAAATAACTAATTAAAAGTTTAAAAGAGGGATAATTTAAAGCAAGTAACTTTTGACCTAAATAGGTAGAAAGTGGATATGTGAACATAGCCTGGGAAGAGCTGTGTAACCATGGCAACTTAAGAAGTTTGTGTGTGTTGGTCACTGGTTATTGGGAATCCAGCAGGAAGCTCTTTATTGGGCTAAACATTCATGGAGCAGCACAGCAACACCTACAATTTGCCCCCCTCCCCCCTACACACACACACACACACACACACACACACACACACACACACACACACACACACTAAGTATATTCTCAGAGCAGCTAATCGAGGGTTTGTCATGACTCAGAAGAATACATGTGTGTGCACATGCCTTTGTATGTGAACTGGGTGCTGGCAGAGCAAATCAAATTGAAGTCCTAGCTAGTGTTAAAGTTTTTGGACAAGCTTGTTGTAGGAGAAGAAACGAAACATGTGGGGCCATGTGGAACATGTGGAGCAATTAGGGTGGGGGCTGTGTCAGCATTGTTTGCACCAAATGCCAAGAGGAGGTGGAGGGAGCACAGGGGTCCTTCAGCTTTTATGATGAGATGGATGGGGGGTTGGTAGGTGATAGTCGTTTGCCTGTGTGTGAAAGAGAGAGAGAGATAAAGGCAGAAAGGCAGTGGGGGAATTTGAGAACAAGCAAAGCTGCTCCTGATGGTCTGAGTGTGGGCTCTAGCGGCAGGATGAGAGGCCTCCGTCCCAGGAAGGAGGGGGGTGGGTAAATAGCAAAAGTGGGACATGCCAGGACATGCTTAGGATTCAGGCCTGGGACTGTAGAGAGAACATTATAATGGAAAAGCAGAGGTGAATGGGCTAGGCACATCTGTTGTCTGGAACCTATCCCAGCATGCAGTTGGCAAGAAGCAGGGTAACCCTGGACAGGTTGTTAGTCTGGCCTATTTGACTAGGATATTAGATCCTACTCAGTCTGTTTGTTTCTGATTAATCATTTCATCTATAAAATGTCAAAAACTGTAAAAACAAAACAAAACATGCATCATAAGTTACCCTGTGTGCCGTGTTTAGACATGTTTAGTGACAGTTTACAATTATATAAAACAGAGAAAACCAGCAAATCCTCACATATGACCAAGGCACACACACTATATATACTATATAAAGTGACAGCTATGATAAACCGTGAGGATTAGACCACTGACGGATTAAAAAACAATGGCAGCATTTGAAATGCAATTTTCCTATGTGAGAATATAACACAGAGTCATCTTGTTGTTCTTTATATTTACTGTTGCGTGTGTGTTGCCATGCAAATTCTGCCCTAGGTTCCTGTTCCATTGGGAAGTACTACCCCTGGAGTAGAGCCTTTTTGCAGGAACAAAATTTAGTCAGTTTCGTCTGTTCAAAACACTTTTGATTAAACTCCTCACCAAAATGAATCCTCAAAAGGTTCTTGGTCCCCTGGGAAAGTTCCTGCAGTGGAAACACCCTAGGAATAGCAATCTTGTAACAATGACATGTAGTTTTTTTCTCTATGTAAAACAGTTATTACAGCAAGCATTAGTATCTCCTCCGCAATGGATGTTTGATAATAAAAAAAGAACAAGCTGCTTTATGTAAACAGGACACCATGTAAATAACTGCTGTGGAACTTCAGCTTCATTTCATTCTCCATATAATATTCTTCAGTTAATATTATAACCAAGCACAATATCCATTTTTATAGTAACTAACTTTCAAAATCCTTCACAGTTTTTCCCAATTCCCAGGTTATTTTAATTAACATTGAATGCATTACAACAACATTACTTACATATGGTCGGTCAGATAAAACTGAAAGTTTTGCAATAGATAATCAGAACATAATGGATTTGCTCAATTCACTTCACTTCACAGCAGTGCTATACTGATGCAATGAGACACACTCCCTCTGGTGTAACTTCTCTGTCTTTTGTGTGGTTTGTCTAATTATCAAACAAAGGCTTTTGGTGAAAATGTTCCAAAGAAAGGCATGTGGTGATGGATAGCTGTGTAGATATAGTGTACATGCACACAGTTACACACACAGCAGTTTTGTTGAGGTACCGTGCTGGGACATTTCATTTCAATACTTTATGTATCCGTTCATAAACAGAGTGCCTTTTCAAAGTATTTTATATAATCATGGATATCAGGCACTATACCTACATATATGTGGCCAAAAAGCTCATGTGATCATAATGGAAATTTTCATAGCACAGCATTACACAGCATCAACATATCCTCACTTAGAGAGACATTCACACACAGGTTTCTTGTCTTCCCATTTAATGAATTCTGCTCATGTGAATAGCATGGACAGCTGCAGACACTGCGAGAAAAACAAAAACACATTATTTTAGTAATTGAAACTATAGTACCAAATGGTGTGTGCCTGGCCCTGGACTCCTGACTGTTTTTAGTGAAGCACTTAGCAGATGGTTTTAAATGACTGTGACATTTGTTCTGCCCTTCTACAGTATTTTGCAGCTTGAATCTAGAAATGCTCACATCTCTGCCAGTGCTCAGACACACAACCCATGAGCCTATTTTTCTGGGACTTGATGAAAATTGTGTTTGTTTAGGTCAGCCTGTGGCTCTTTGCTTTTGATTAAACTCCTCAAACGGTGCACTCACATGTCCGAGGGCACATTGGAGTGTTAAATCATGGTACGAATTACAAAGCGTTAGCATGCCACCAGTAACCCTTGATGTCATGACTTAAATTAAGGCCCCATTAATGATTCAGTTGTGCGACACTGTCTTTTATACTGAGTACTTATGGGGTTTAAAAAGCCTCCAGCCTTTAGTGGAGGGCAGCAAGTCTTAATGTTTATTAGCAGTGCAAAATCTTTGTTTGCAAGTTTGTCACACAGCAGTAGTCAGTGCAGCTGGTGCTATCAGAATGAAGAGGTGCAGCTAATTAAAAATAATTAGTTCTGGTGGGTTGTTCGTGTACAGCCATACAAGCTACTGCTCTTTTGATCACAGGCAAACATATTAAACGTTATTTCAGATTAGGAACGTTTTTAGTTCACTACAGCAGCCTCCAGATGAAAAAAAGTCATGTTTACCAAAATACACCAACCTTAGCTAGTAACTCATCAGGAGTAACAGTGTAATCTTAAAAAAAAAGAAAAAAGTCTCTCCTGCTAAGTCAAATTAGCTATTTTACCGTATTTCATTTCTAAAGTGATCTGTTAATTACATTACCACATGTATAAGAGCTGATATTGAAAGATATACTCCCTAAATTTGTTATTTTGCCACAAAATGCACCCAAATCACCAGATTTGGATGCTTGTGGCAGTGCACCTTTATCCATAAAATTAGATTATTAAATGCTTATTATTAGACTAGAATATGGGCGCAAGAGTCTGAAAGCCTGTCATGCTGCTCCTTACATCCAACCAGACAAAAGTGGTTTGAAGGGACCAAAATTGCTGCTATTAAAGTCCTGCACTATCTCTAGCTGGGATGAAAATGCTATTTAGTCTTGTATTTTTCTGCTGGAGAATTTTGCCTTACAACATCTGTATTCGTAGTAGTAGTTCTGAAAAAGCCACCATTTTTTTTGTCAGGAAAGAAGCATGCTCTATGGAGTACTTTGACTAAATGTTTGACTGAATTCATTCATTATACTGTAGATTAGATTATCAGCTAAACAAATAAAGAAATCATCTTGTCTCCAGCAATAGATGATGTATAACAGCCTATAACTGATGTGTATTTGTTTTTTTAAGTGAAGGACATGTATTCGAAAAGACCCCCTGACAGCAAATCTCAGAGGGAATTACCTTTCATTTTAGCTGCTAGTTAAGTTGCTGAGAAACAAGTGGAATAAAAGCATGATGAAGGGAAAAAGCACACTTCCCTTTCTCATCTTTGATTAAGCTAATTCTAGGCTTTGGAATGATGAAACATAACTGTATTGATGTCTACAAATTCTCATGATAGTTCTACATAATGTTCAATGATATTGCTGCAATTATAAACCTTTTCTAAATAATTTACTGCCTCCTGTTCCAAAACTCTAACATTGTAACTGTTGAAGGTATTCAGTTTTTTACTGAATTTAATGTTTGATTGGAAAAGAAAACAATAGGGGCCGTTTGACTTGAAGAGATAAGAGATATTAAATGTGATTTAAAAGTTCACTACATCAGATGATATTTGCTTCCTTGTGTTAAGCCTCAAACCTTTGAGTTTACGTACTTCTTGGTCTGAAGTTTTTATTCCTTTCCTCAGATCACAGTCACTGACCACGGCGTTCCTGCCAAATCCACCACTGTCCGCGTCATCGTCCGAGTCCTCGACGAGAATGACAACAGGCCGTTGTTCTTGGAGAAGATCTACAAGATAAAGCTTCCGGAGCGGGAGAGGCTGGAGAAGGAGAGAGCCATGAAGAGAGACCCGGTGTATCGGGTCATTGCATCAGACCGTGATGAAGGACCTAATGCCGAGATCTCTTACAGCATCGAGGAGGGAGATGAAAACGGAAAGTTCTTTATCGAGCCCAAGACCGGCCTGGTGTCTTCCAAGAAGTTCTCTTCTGCTGGAGAATACGACATTCTTACAGTGAGTAATCTAATTCTAGGGCTTCATCCTGTCCACAGCCTGATAGTCTCTCAGTGAGCAGTACATTTTTTACAACAGATGCTTGTTTATTGTTTTACTGTTGTATTCTCCTCTTCTTCTCAAGTTTGCCCTCCTCCTTTTCAGTTTTTGTGTTTAACAATCCAGTTAAAAAAGTCTATATAAAAGAGACCAAAAGCTAATTGGTCCACTCACATCATGTTGATGTAGAAGAAAATTACCATCAAAAGCAAACCACCAAAGCATCTACTTAAAAATTTTGGGAGCATGTTCCAAACACCAGCCCACAAAATATAATTAGGATCTAATTCTTACAAGGATGTAGAGTATGCTTGTTTTATTACCATGGTTCTATTACTGTGGTGCCTTGGTCATCAAGAGCCAAATTTGTCAATCAGCGATGTGACACTTCTTTTTAGCCGTTACAGTGTACAGCAACCAACAAAATAATTTTCTACTCATCATGGCAGCTGTTTTTTAAAGAGTATCTTAGAATGATTGGGAAATAAATGTGTTATATGTGTGAAAATGAATGTTATCTGTCAATCCTCCAAGAATTGACCTCTAGTTTAGTCATCACAGTTGGCTGTGAAAAATGCTGTGGTGATACTTAACACTCATCTTTTGGTTTAAACTGATTTTCACCCAGATTTTATGTTGCCACCCATCCAAAGCTGTTTCCTGCTGTACGAAGACACTGCTCACCACAGTTTACAGTAATTGAAGCCCCCACAAAAGGTTGAATCACAAAAGAATACCACACAAAAGGTGTTTTGTTATTCAGAATACGAGGTTCTCTTGCCATGTGGACTGCTCAGTGTGCGACTGCGATTTAATCACAACCATTCTGTGGATTTGCACCATAAATGAGTGGTTCTACTTACAGTATGTTTGCACTGTGTATACAATTTAATATGGTTTATTGGTGTATTTCATCTGTAAGCATTTACTAGCAAGCTACATAACCAATCTTTCCTGTATATACTTCTGAAGAGTTTCAGGCGGAGGATCCACCAGAGAGCTGTACAGAAACTCATTTGCAACAAAATGTTGCATAACACTGCGTAACATAGTCTTTCATTCTCTGCCTCTCTCTCAGATTAAAGCCGTCGACAATGGACGTCCTCAGAAATCCTCCACTTGTCGTCTGCATATCGAGTGGATTCCCAAACCAAAATTGTTGGCCGATGCAGCACCCCTTCTTTTTGAGGAGTCCCCCTTTACCTTTTCTGTAATGGAAAGCGATCCTGTAGCGCACATGGTGGGCGTCATCGCCACAGAATCCTCTGATGTTCCCGTGTGGTTTGAAATCACAGGTATTGCCTCCTTCACATGCGTTTCTGTCGTTGTGTGTGTGCATGCATACAGTAGAAATGCTTCGTAGGTAGAAAAAATGTTACACTTCAGGACTAACGTAGTGTTTGTGTGTGATATTGTTGGGAAATATGGAAAAATACCTAAAAAAAAACAATATTTTGAAGACAATAATGTTTAATAATATTTTTAGAGTTTAAGTTGTTTGTCATATTAGACTGCATGGCAGTGAGGAGTCAAATTTGAACAGCCATTTTCAGCTGGCATTCTCAAGTTGTCTGGCAGCCATGTTAGCTGCCTTACAAAGCCAAAATGCAGTAACTACATATTTGGTCAAAATTGACTTTTTGGCATTTGTTTTACCAATATAAAAAACAATTATGCCATAGAAATGTATAATTTTTGTGAAAAGAGCATATGCAATTGTCATAAAGACAGCTAGACAGCTAAAAGCAGGAGAGATATATCAAGTGTAAGCTAGCAGGGAAGACAGCCATGGCTAGCCTTAACTAAAGCTAAAATTAAATTTACTTAATATAAATAATATTTTACTTACTATAATTATGTATTGTAATCAGGTTTATTTTCTTAAAAATAGACAAAAAAGGTGAAAGAACAGTTTGTTTGTAGATACTGTATTTTCCCCTGAAGATTGTCCAAAGGCTAAATGCAGTATCTGCATTTTTAGGTGTTATGTAGGTTTTATGGCAGTTACTGTATGTCGGTTCTTAATCAATCTAAACATGCTTAAAATTGAAGCATGGCCAGTTCCAATTGCAGTTTGCTCGCCAGCTTTGAAACTTTGAACAATTTTTTCTCAATTTCACTGTATTACTGCTCTCTGCCTTTGCAGAACAGTTTAGATAATAGAATTTTATCATGACTTAATAGGTCACAAACAATAAGTATTAATACTTTTCTTAGTTTTCCCGTGTGAGCCAACTTTAGATGCCGTATATTTCCTTACAATTTTAATTGGCAACTCCGTTTTGAAGTTTTAAAACTTAATTCATCCTTTCTTTAATGTGTTTTTTAACTTATGATAGGCACTGCATGCATGAGAAGACTTAAATTGACTGCTTTCAAGAATGCTCGCCTCTTCTCCTTCCTTCCTCCCAGCCTGTCCTCCCTCTAATCAATGTCTGACTGACACGTCTCTTTTCTTCTGTTCTCTCTTTCTGTGCTCTGTTACTGCTTTCCTCTTTTCTCTGGAATGTTCTGTTTGGTTGGATTTTTGCAAGACGGCATAGAGGATACTGAGATGTTTTACATCCTTCAGATGGCTTGTGACCACAACTGTACAGCAGAAGGTAGCTGCTGGGATCTCCTAATAGGCTGTGCTGTATTAAGAGATCATCCTACAATGTGTGTTGGTGCTGCCTGTTGGCTGTGGTTGAATTGTGTTGTGCCACTGGGTTGATGTTGTGCCACATTTTTCCCTTAAACCTGTGACCTGATTAAGAGTCTCAATAGAACCAGGAAAACCTCCTCTCCTTAGCTTGTGTGAATTAGAGGTCCATTTTATATCCACTGTTGTATATCCTTGAGAGTTTAGCATCCTTTTATATGCTAGTTAAAAGGATGCTAAAAGGATGTGTTTTATATTCATCACTTTGCATTTATGTACCCATTCTGTGATGGTGTTAATGTTTAGATAAACAACAAATCTATACTGATATCAGCATCAACAATAGTGTATCCATTCATTATTATCTTCAACATCAGCACAGCAGAAAATTGATGTTTGTATGTCCATCTCAGCACCTCCATTTAGTGTTTGTGTAACCTTGCTACATGCAGACAACTAAGCGATGATTTGTCACTAATCTTTTGTCCTTACTTGTTTGTACAAAAAATAATAATTCCACAGGTGGTAATTATGACAGCCGCTTTGACGTGGGAAAGGCCAGTGGAACCTTGATTGTAGCACGGCCCCTGGACACGGAGCAGAAATCAAATTACAACCTGACGGTGGAAGCCACAGATGGGACACGAACTGTCAGCACCCAGGTAATTGAAACACTAATGAAAGGGTTGGAAGCTGATGAGGCAGTTGTCATGGTTCTGTTTTCCTCATGTGAGAAATAGCGGGAGGAAAGGGACGAGTAATAAGTGAAGCAGTGGCCACACTGTCCTGTTTGTTGGGATATGTTTATGTTGTGATGCTATCATTGCTCTCAGTTGGCCTGTGAAAATGACATTACATCCCTACATGACATGACTTCTAACAGATAATACAAAAAATATGGGATATGATATGGTAAGGCTGTGCTGAGAGAGATCTTAAGAGATCTTCTTATGTTGCCTGGTGCTGCCTGTGGGGTGTGGTTGAATTGTGTTTTACCACTAGATTTGCTTTTGCATTTTCTGTTATCAGCTCACCAGATAGTGAGAGATCTTTTGATTAAAAAAAAAAATTGTTTGACATTTTGGGAAATATGCTTATTCGCTTTCTTGGTGTGATTTAGATGAGAAGATTGATACCACTTCCATATCTTTTCAATATAAGGCTGGTGTACAACCAGCAGCTGGTTAGTTTAGCTTAGCATAAAGGCTGGAAAGAGGGGCATGCCTAGGACTGTCCGAAGGTAACAAAATCTGCCTACGAGCACCTCTAAAGCTCACAAATTAACACATTATATTTTGTTTCTCTAATCTTTACAAAAACCAAAGTGTAAAAATGACAAGTTGTGTATTTACAAGGGTCATGTGTGGGACTATTTCTTGCTCCACGATCCGCCATTGCTGTAAAAAAAAAAAAAGTCCATTGGAGAGAATTTTTATTATTGAGCATTGTTTATTTTGTTTGTTATGATTGTATAGTTTGTTAATATGCTTTGGCAACGTTGTATTGTATGCAGTCTTGCCAGTAAAGCAACATGAATTGAAATTGAACAGAGATGACGCAACTCTCTCTCTACATGGCTCTGGAACAGCCATAGCAAAGGAGCAGACTATAGCAACTAGGAGTAAAACCTAAGAAGTAAAAAAGTGTCCGAAGCTCCAGATAAAAAAGAAACGCAGCGTTCAGAGGAAGGATTACTGTCAAAACAAGAAAGCGATCGACGGTGAGGACAAACATGGATAACCATTGGTGTAGCTTTAGCTTTTCCTTGTTGGAGATGATCAGTTATGCTTTTATAGAAAGAAAGAAAGAAAGAAAGAAAGAAAGAGACAAATATTTTATGGCAGACTTAATGAAGACTCATTCAAACCATGATATGGGTAGTCAGTGTTCCTCCTCCGCTGTTCTCTGCCATCTCAGTTGAGCGTTGAACTCCAGGAATCTTCCATTGTCTCATTCCTGACACAGGGCTGCTGTGATGATGGTGCCGTCTAGCCAGAGGTTTTTTGTAAAGTGTACATTCTTGAGCCCCTCCACTCCACCCCTCTGCTGTGTCTCTCTGAACCTGTGAACCGTCTCTTACTTGTCTCTGAGAGGAACAGACTACCTCAGTATTTTCTGAATGGAATTAAAAATATTACACTCATACATATACAAGTGTGCTCATGCCACAGTCTGGAAACCGCAAAATCAACTGAAAAGATACTTTTATGCAGAAGAACGATTAAAAAGGTATTTGATACTGTAAACCTTATGATCTGTGAGCCATTCTGATGAAAGATTAAACTAAAAGTTTCTTCCAAAAACTTCCAAAGCAGTTGCATACTTGCATTTTAATATATTGATATGCTGATTTATTCCTGCTTGCATATATCTTGCTCCCCAGCTGATACCAATGCTGAACCGCCATGATAAAAGCTTTTAAGCATGCAAGTTGTCTTTGGTTTTTGTTCAGATGGTCATGCCATGTCCATGAGATTTTGAACGTTTTTACATGATAGTTTGGGTCATATGGGATGGTGGCATTCAAAGTGTTTTGTCCTTTGTCCTCAAAGCGGAGCTTCAGAGAACTGTAGCTGGAAAAGAATCTATTTGTTGTCACTCTGTATGAATAAAGCCTTTCATCATCTGGCTGCTGTGCTCCACTCAGCCTTGGATGAAGCGCCGCCTTCATTCGGCATTTTGCAGCTCATCCAAGGAAGCAGCACGTCCTTTAGTTTAGTGCAGAACCTTAAAAACAGTCACAGAGTGACTATTTTGTCAGCCATGATTTTCTCTCCCCATAAAGCACTTATAAGCCCTGGCAACAGACTCGTATTTAAAAGCCTCTCAGCAATACTGCATGCAGTGACATTTTAAGTCAAATTAATCATTTTCAAAGGTTAACCTATTCAAAAGGTCTAATTCTCAGTGGGAACGGTTGTACTAGTAACCCTTTCACATTACAGGGAATTATTTAATTGTTCATGTAAAAATACAGGGTTACCTAATGGACATCGAATCTTACTTCTGTTTTATTTTGTTTAGGCCTACTTCACACAGAAAAGTTTGTACTCCATAGAAAAGCAATGAAATGGTGTCAAATGTAATGGTGATGTCATGAAATTGTATCTACGCCAAAACATCAAGACTACTTGACATGTGCATATATTTCTTTTCAATGCTTGAGCATAGTTTGGAGTGTGGAGTTAAAACATTTTAGAAAACTTGTAGCTCATCAGTCTTTTGTGTATTTAAATTTGGTAACTTTGGCAGAGGATTTCCTGATAATAATCTGTCTTCAGAACTTACAGCATTTCACACTACCTTAAGTTTTCCAAGTGTGATCTGATAGTGTAATGGAAAGTTTTACTTTACTGCTTAATGATCAGCTTTATGAACTCCATCTCTACAAGCCATCACAGCTCAGTTGTACCATCAGTGTCAAACCACACCGGGTCAAAGAATAATCACTTGTACAGTATATCAAATGAAGCTTGTTGCCTGCAACAGTGCACTCTTTCTCACTGCCTGCAAATTTTGAATGTGCATATTTTTGTACATATTATTAGAGCCGTGACTGATCTCTTGCAGATTGCATTGCTAGTGTGTATGATACAGTCATGTATACCCAGCTGGCCGCTGTAGGTCAGCTGTTTTCTGTAGGTCAGCTGTTTTCTGTTTTCTGAATGGATTTACTCAATTTGTGTGCTCCATAAACCACACTTTGTGATTTAGGCCAGCTGCGAGCTCATATGCTCGGAGCCAAATAGGTGACCGAAAGCGGCATAGAGTATTAGCAGAGACAGTAGTAATTACCCAAATTTTGTAGGTTAGAAATAAATACATCCCTGAAAGTAGAAGTTTATTGGGAAAAAACTTGTGTTGGCATATATGCTTCCATCAGTTTGAAGATCAGAATTTAAATGAGAAAGAACCAAATGTCCAGAACCATATTAAGTGTAGTATCTAGCCTTCCTATTATCTGCATATTTGATATATTACAAATAGTACCAGTAGGTTGACTTGCACATATTTTTGGGAAAGTCTTAAATGTCCTGAGGATACATTATACTGAGTGCTTCATGTTTCAGGAAGGCCATCTGAGTGTTTTGGCTACTAACTTGTTTATCCGATAACATTGTTCAGCATTGACGGTATTTGCTCTGTTAGCGGGGGGCTTAACAGAAACTGTAAATGCACCTCTTGCTGGGATTTGCATGTTTTTGTAACAGTGAGTAACCAATAGGGCTAAGGCTAAAAATTTGTGTCAAACCACACTGAAATGTATTAATTTACCTCTAGAGGTAGGTTTACTCATTGCCTTTTCAAGGCAGGCAAGTAATATTAGCCCCTTAGTTAATCCACCTGATTGTACAGTATTAGGAATAACTATAGAACACTTGAAGAAATATTATAATCTGTTAATTACTACATAAAAGGCTGATGCTGAGTAATCAATTTTCTCCATCTATGTGCTTGCAACATAAAATGAATCCAGGAAGAGAGAATTTCAATAGGAAATCATATGCAAAAGAGTCATTAATTGTTTATATAGTATGAATTTGTTTTCTTTGCTGACAGTTTAATGTTTACCTTTAAAAAAGTCATACAGAATTTCACTGCAAATTAGATCTAACCGATAACACACATGCAGTGCACCTCGTGAAAGCTCAAAGTTGGACTTATCTATTCCTCAAATCAAAGTCATGTGGAAGCTGTGCTGCCAGACGGGCTGCCCTATTTTCTCTCTCCTTGGAATGTTTTTTTCCTCCTTTTTGTTCTCTCTCTCCCTCTAGCCGTCTTTGTCTTTCCTTCTGATTTTCTTCCTCTTCGTTTTTCAAAAAGCTCCACATTTATTGGCCAGGCATGCAGGGATGATGATTATTCTCTTTGGATAAAATAAAGCGCAAACAAGAGCGCTGGATTTCTGTGGGTAGTGGGCTGTGTTAATCCTGTTTTGGGAACATGTTCGAGTGCTTGGTGCCAGTGCCCTGCCTTTGCCCAGAACCTGCCACCTGGCAGGGGGGCTTCCACTCCTGTGCATTGGACAGGAGGACAATGAGCACAATGAAAGCTCCCACTTGTCCTGTTCTGGATACAAGACAAAAAGTGTTTCGTTATTCCGAAGGCTCTGTTTTCTTTGTGGTCTCTTAAGCACACTTTTGTTTTTGGATGTCTATTTTATTTTTAAATGACAGTGACAAACTATTAGCAGAAAATTGAAAATAATATTAAATCCAACCTTCCTCCGACTCCAGTGGGGGTATCAGTATGAAGCTCATGGTCTGTGGGAGGTCAGTGTGAAACAGTCTGCCTTTCTATTGTGTGCTTTCCATTTGACCATTGTAGTTCTATGAAGGCGTCTCTGAAGGATCAGCTGATGTAGACAAGGGGTGCCACATTCTAGCTTGGGCACCTCATAGCCAGGCGCTGCGCCAACAAGGCAGCCTCGGCATGCAGCCCAGCCTCCCTTCCCCCATCTCCAGCTATATGACATCCTCCTTTGGCCGTGCAGAAGTACCTCAAGCTGTTCTGCTCACAATCTGTTCCTGGTCTCCTGTTTCTCATGTTTTCTCAGTCCCCATTACAAAGACTCTCTTTATGTCTCACTCGAAGGTTCACCTTCACTCATACTTAAATGTTTTCTTGCCTTCAGTATCAAAGCTGACTATTGTATCTAGGGCACTTTTTCTACTGGATTTTTCTTATTTTGCATATTATTCTTAGCCATATCTTTTGTTTGTGTCTTTCATTCATTCCCACCCACAACCTGTGTTTTCTAAATTTGACCATTTCCGTTAGATTTCTTTGGTTTTTCACTGTCACTTCTCTTTCTTACTCTCATCTCACCCTCACAGCACTTTTTTCTTTAGTATCGCATCTGTCACGTCCGTGTCTCAGTCCCAGTCTTGTTCCTCTCCAGCATTCTCAGAGGAAGCCATATACAAAGACTACAGAGTTTTCTTCTACACCAGCATTTCTGCAGCAGTCAGGCTGTATCATGCTGCTTTGTGATGTTTGGGGGCAAAGTTCCTTTGAAGTATGGTAGAGCCTCCTTGCAAAGGGAAAGGCAAGTTTGTGTGCATGGGGGGGTGGAGGGGTACTACTGACCAGGTTACATTCCTTTCTGTGCCTTGACAGCACTATCAGCTCTCAACACCTTACTCACTATTCACACGACGTGTTATCTGACGCTGGCCAGATTGAGACACATTGGATAGCCTCTTTGTGTGGATGTATGCGTGGAAGTGCTTATTTTATGAGCCTGTGTGTGTGGGTGCATGCGTGTGCATCTGTGTGTGTAAAAGGTGGATTGTGAGACATCGGGGATCTGGTGCTATATGATGTCTGGCATGACATGAGAAGACAGGCTTGGAATGAGATAGATTGTCAGCCTGCTGAGAGTGCACATGCAACATGCACGAGAGGCCCAGTTTTATACACTTTTTCAGGGTTAATGTCTGATGTATTTATTTAACATTACACATCCTGATTAGCAGTGGGACATGGGTCGCTCATGACACATGACTTGTGGCAAACAGCCAGTTTACAGCACTGACAGACAGCATGCAGCCCAACACTCCCCCTGCAAGATGACATCTGTGAGCCTCAGCAGCATTGCCAACATCACAGCACACAGCAGATTGTAAATGTTATCAGTACTGTCAGGTTGAGTCTATATTTGTCTCTGATATAGGCTCATAGTGCTCAACAAACAGAATTATGACAAAAAACAACAGTGGGCAGTTGGGTTGACCAGAGATCTGACAAGTCCTGGTCAGCTAGTGAGCTGTCAACTGGTCAGAGCTTTTGTGACTATAGTCCCCTTCACTGTTCCTGCACCAAACAGCTCGGCTTCGCCTGTTTCCTTACGGGACATCACCCCCTTGTGTTTGGTATGCAGGTGTCTAATCTGGGCTGATCCCTTTGTTCCCCATGTTTGGCAACGGTAGAAGCCCCTCACTGGTCTGGGAAGCAGAGATGGCATTCCAGCAGCTCTCCATAATCCTCTGTCGGAAGTCCAATAGACGAATGGCTGGTGTTGATAAAACATGCTCCCAGTGGAATTTTACAGTTTGGGGATGTTGTCTTTGTTGTGTGTGGGGGAAAAAAACACAGTGACTGCACTTTTCGCTGTCCTAAGCAAGAAGCACATATGTGTAGAAATTAGAGTCATGGATTTGAGTCTGAACAGTTGTTTGTGAATACATTAGCAAAATATTTAATCTGCAAAACAGTAACACTAAAACATGTTTAACCATCCTAAAAGTTATATTACTTTTAGACATGTATATTATTAATATCCCTTTTCACTTTCCACAGTTGACAGCTCACTGTCATATGGTTTATCACATGTGTAATCTCAATTTAATCACCTGCTTCTGTACGTCGCTCAGAGTTCATTTAGATGCATTGTGGTTATTCAGCATTGATTTCTTGTTTTCACTGTTAGCTGCATCAAGTGGCCATTCTTTTAAAATATTGCTTTTGCCATAATATGTATTGATCTGGTCTATAGCTACACTGCGTTGTTTATTACTGACGAGTGTGGGAGAAGGATTTGAAAAGTTTATAGTGTGTGTGTGTGTGTGAGTGTAGATGTAGGGAGGAGAGGCTGAAAGTAAAAATAAAGAGGAACGTTAACACATCTTTAACTATTTGTGTATACTGAACTATTTTTTTGCAGCATATACTATAGTTAACTATTTTCTCAAATTTTTTTTAGTAATTTACTGGAACATGTATTATTTGTTAATCGCTATGCTGTTTAAAAGCATTAAGTTTATTCACACTCCCTAACCCTTACAGACACCTAACCCAGGTTGGGGCCCACTGCTTTAGAATTGCCCTCTTCATGCTTTTTATCAAATAAATGTTCGACAGTAACTGGAATTATTTTGGATTATTTCCTTATTACACAATGACAAAATTAGAAAAAGCTCAGATAATAGCATCAAAATAATTTTTTAAATTAACTAATAATCTCAACAATTAATTTCCCCCCTATAGGTGCTTATCCGTGTCATTGATACCAACAACCACCGGCCACAGTTCTCTCAGAAGTGGTATGAGGTGGATGTCCCTGAAGACAAACCAGCAGGGACTGAGGTCCTGCAGATCAGCGCTGTGGACAGAGACGAGAAGAATAAACTGACCTTTACACTCCTGAGCAGTACTGATCCCTTCAGCCTAAGGAAGTTCCGACTAGACCCAGGAACAGGCATTCTGTACACCGCTGAGCGACTGGATCATGAGACTATGCATCGCCACATCCTCACCGTCATGGTATGAATCAGTGAACACTGACTATTTACCCATAGTTTGATAAATTATGAGAAGTTCCTACATATGGTTTAATGGAGTTTATTTTAGAATTGTTTGCTTCATTGGAAAATTAAACATCCATAAAATTAAGATAAGCCTGTTTGTTTCTATGCTTTTCAAAATATGAATAGTTTGCTGTTTTAGTTATTATTCAGGAATTAATTATCCCTTGAGGGCTGTCACACTCTTGTCTATCACTGTTGTTCATCTTCCCTCTTCTGTCTGTCTGTCTCTTTCTAAATTTCTCTTCTCTAGGTTCGAGACCAGGACATCCCAGTAAAGAGGAACCTTGTGCGTGTTATTGTCAATGTAGGTGACACCAATGACAATGCACCCTGGTTTATAGGCACACCATACTCTGGCCGTGTGTTTGAATCCGCAGCCGTAGGCTCGGCTGTGCTCCAAGTCACAGCTCTTGACAAAGACAAGGGCGATAACGCAGAGGTTGTCTACAGCATCGAATCAGGTAAATGCCACTCTGTTGTGCCACAATTTCCCTAGGTTTTTTTCTCACTGCAGAAAGCTTTCTTTGTAAAATAATGCAAATGAAATCAGCTCGTAAAAATGTATGAGTCATCCATGAGTCCTGCTGCCCACTGGATCGTGATCATGAATGGAATACTTTACAAAGAGTAGGAGAATATTGAAGACTCTGTCTAGAGGATCTCCAAATACTTGGGAGATGGGCAGATCCCCCCTCAGAATTTCCTACGATGGTTTTCTCCTACAATGAGCTGTTATATGACAACAAGAAACATGCGGATACTAGCTTTTTGTTAGAATACATGCATATTCGAAATATTCTGAGATAACTTAGTGTAATTGAATTGTAGCTTGCTTTGTTTTGAGTCAAACTGAGGACTTAAGGTGACTGGCTTGGAAAGGACATTAGCATTTCTGACTATCTAATGTTGAAGGGGGAAAACATTGACATTACAAATGCTTATCAATCACATCTTCCTGGAACAACAGCTAGAAAAATTAGGTTTTTGTTTTTTTACCATGTATGTTTTGCATTAATTGCCAGGCACATATCACAGGTCAGAATGAAAAACATTTCTAGTACAGCCACAGAAATATATTATTCTTTTGTCTTCTCTTTCTTACAGGAAATGTTGCGAATGCATTTGCCATTGACCCTGTTCTTGGGACAATTACAGTAGCCAAAGAGCTTGATCGTAGCAGCAAGACCATGTTTGAACTCACCGTTAAAGCATCTAATAACGGAATATCTCCACTGTCAGCTACAGCCACCGTACACATTGTGGTAACAGTTTCTGACAATGCAGCCCCCAGATTCACTGAAAAGGAGTTCTCTGCAGAAGTCAGTGAATCAGCCCATCCAGGAAGTTTTGTGAGCTTGGTCACAACTGTTAGCCAGTCGTCTGTTTTCTATCAAATAAAAGGTGGCAATATCAACAATGCATTTGATATAAACCCAAACTCAGGAGTGGTTGTGACCCAGAAAGCTTTAGATTATGAGATCATATCTCAATACAAGCTCATCATACAGGGCACCAACATGGCTGGACTTGCCAGCAACACGACACTTCTGATTCATCTAAAGGATGAAAATGACAATGCTCCAATCTTTCTCCAGAGGGAATTCAAAGGAGTAATCAGCGAGTCGGCTCCTGTCAACAGTGTTGTTCTGACCCATGAAAACACTCCCTTTGTCATCCGTGCCTCTGATGCTGATTGCGACCAGAATGCCATGCTCATCTATCAAATTGTCGAACCTTTTGCACATAACTATTTTGCCATTGACTCAAGCACCGGAGCCATCAGAATCACAACAGCTTTGGATTATGAACAGAGGAGTGTTTTCCGCTTCACAGTCCAGGTCCATGATCTAGGAATGCCACGCCTGTTTGCAGAGACAGCGGCCAACGTGACCATTGAAGTAATTGATGTTAATGACTGTTCTCCAGTTTTTAGCCAAGAACTGTACGAGACAACCGTCATAGTGCCAACATACAAAGGAGTGGAAGTCATTAAGGTCAACGCTACAGACTCAGACTCTGGGCCTAACTCCAAACTTCTCTTCTCTATCTCTGAGGGAAATATTGGTGATAAATTTAAAATAGATCCAATCACAGGCATAATCTCTATTCAGAATGTCACACAACTCAGGAGCAGATATGAATTAAAGGTGAGGGTTTCCGACGGTAGATTTGCCACTGTTGCTACAGTAAAGATAAATGTAAAGGAAAACAAGGAGAGTAAGCTGAAGTTCACCAGGGAGTCCTACAAAGCCTACATCCAAGAAAATTCTTCTGAGAAGAAAACACTAGCAGTCATTGCTGCTGTTGGGAACCAGGTGAACGAGCCTTTGTTTTACAAAATTTTGAACCCAGACAGCAGGTTTGAAATCAGCCGCACATCTGGAGTAATCTCAACCACTGGGATTCCATTCGATCGCGAGGCACAGGACACATTTGATATAGTTGTTGAGGTCACCAGAGAGGACAAATCTGAAGATGGGGCTCATGTTCTAGTAACTGTGACAGTGGAAGATATGAATGACAACAAACCTATGTTTGTGAACCTTCCCTATCATGCCCTGGTCCAGATGGACGCAGAGGAAGGCCAGATCATCCGACAAGTCACAGCAGTGGACAAAGACATGGGCCTGAATGCAGATATACATTATCTCCTGAAGGAACACCAGGAACACTTTCAAATTAGCCCCTCTGGTGAAATCTCCCTCAAAAAGAAATTTCAGAAGGAGTCACTTAACACAGACTTTGTCATTGTTGTTATGGCAAAGGATAATGGAGAGCCAGCACTCTCAGCAGAAGTAGAAGTGCCAATAACAGTGGTGAACAAAGCAATGCCTGTGTTTGAGAAGCCTTTTTACAGCATTGAAATCCCTGAAAACATTCAGTTACACACACCTGTGCTTCATGTACAGGCCAATGATTCTGAAGGCCCTCGTATTGTGTACACCATCTCTGAGGGAGATCCGTTCAGACAGTTCTCAATTGATTTCAACACAGGTGTAATTCATGTGATTCAGCCTCTGGACTTTGAGACACATCCTGCCTATAAATTAAATGTAAGAGCCACAGACTCTCTGACTGGAGCACACTCTGAAGTGTTTGTTGATATTATACTGGAAGATGTAAATGACAACACCCCTATGTTCCTGTCAAAGGCCTACTATGCCAATATTTCAGAGGCTGCTGTCATTGGTACATCCGTTTTGCAAGTTGATGCCAAAGATTCTGATACTGGTAATAACCAAGAACTATTCTTTCAGTTGGTTGAGGAAAAGGGGAAGAGTTCAGATTATTTCAGCATTGACCGTGACACAGGAATAATCTCTACAGCTCAAGTTCTTGATCATGAGGAGATCCAGCAGCACAAGTTGAGAGTCCGTGTTGTGGACGGAGGAGTTCCAGCCCTCTCTGGTGATGTCATTGTGACGATAGACGTTACCGACCTGAATGACAACGCTCCAATATTTACAGAGCACACTTACAAAACTACTGTTAGCGAATTGGCCCCACGTGGACACTTCATCACACAAGTCCAGGCATCTGATGCTGATAGCTCAGACTCTGATAACTTGGAGTTCTCCATTATATCCAGTAATGAGGATCTGAACTTTTCCATTGACAAACACACAGGCGCCATTGTCATTTCCAACCACCGTAGGCCACATATGCAGCCCTTTTACAACCTCAATATATCCGTATCAGACGGTGTATTCAGAAGCTCAGCCCTTGTCATGGTAACAGTTATTGGAGCCAACTTCCACAAGCCCACCTTCTCTCGGGTGGACTATGTCGTAGAGCTTGTTGAAAACTCACCTGTTGGTACCTTGGTAGCTGAAGCAAAGGCGACAGATGATGACGAAGGCATTTATGGGCAAATAACATACCAGATTGTCAATGACTTTGCAAAAGACAAGTTCTCTGTCAATGAAAAGGGAGAGATTTTCACTCTAGAGAGCCTTGATCGTGAGAATACCGTTGAGAAGGTTATTCCTATTTCTCTCATAGCTAAAGACGGCGGTGGAAAAGTAGGCTTTTGTATAGTCAATGTCATTCTCACAGATGTAAATGACAACGCCCCACAATTCAGGGCAGCTGACTACAAAGCCACTATTGCATCAGATGTCCCAAGGGGAACCTCTGTTGTTAAAATTGCTGCTTCAGACATGGATGAGGGAAGCAATGCTGACATTGAGTACACAATTGAAGCAGATGTTGAAAACGTGGAGGAGAACTTTGAAATCCACCCAACCTCTGGAGTCATTGTAACCAAAGAGAGTCTCATTGGACTTGAAAATGAGCTCTATGCATTCTTTGTAAGGGCGAAGGATACTGGGAATCCACCTAAACATTCTGTTGTACAGGTTTACATTAGGATTGTTGCACCAGAGACACCAATTCCCAAATTCACTGAACCACATTACCGCTATACAATTGCTGAAGACCTTCCCATTGGCACAGAGATCGATGTAATTCAGGCTGAGAGTGAGAAACCAGTCGTTTACAGCCTTGTGAAGGGCAACACTCCCGAGAGCAATGAAGATGAGGTGTTTGTTGTAGACAGAGACAGTGGAGCCTTGAAGCTTCAGAAAAGCCTTGACCATGAGACAACCAAATGGTACCAACTCACTTTGCTTTCCCAAACCAAACATGAGAACTATGAGATAGTGGCATCTGTAAATGTAAACATCCAAGTGAAAGATCTTAATGACAACAGACCTGTCTTTGAGTCTGACCCTTATGTGGCTGTCATTGTGGAAAACCTTCCAAGTGGAACTCAAGTGATCCAAGTCAAAGCCACCGACCAAGACTCTGGAACCAATGGCCATGTTGTTTACAGCCTCGACCCCAAGCAGAACTCGCAGGAGATCTCTGAGCTGTTTGCTGTTAATAGTGAAACAGGATGGGTGACCACCTTAAAAGAGCTAGACCGCGAAAAGATGAACAAATACACAATCGCTGTCCTAGCCACAGACCAAGGCGACAAAGTACAACACGTTACTGGCACCAGAGTGGAGGTAACAGTTGCTGATGTGAATGACAACCCACCCCGCTTCACTGCAGAGATCTACAAAGGCACAGTCAGTGAAGATGACCCTCCTCCCAGTGGGGTGATTGCTATCCTCAGCACCACAGATGATGATTCTGAGGACATCAATAAACAAGTGAACTACTTCATCACAGGTGGGCATTTATTATTTTGTGAAACAGATAATTAGTAAGCCCAGAGAGTTTACTTCCTACTCCTTTGTGTAATAGTTTTTCATAAACAGAGCTTAGGGGGGATTATCCGTTTATGCCACTTAATATGTTGATAATATCTCATCTTTGAAACATTACACAGTCCTATTATCTGTTAGGAGTCTGAGTTATTGCCTAATCTGCTGAAGCTCAAGGCAACTATTTAGGTCATCAGAATACAAAAATGTATAATTATCTGAATAATGCTATGAAATAGAGTGGGGAAAAATACTTCCTTTGGTGCTAATTAGCAAGTGTGAATAACAATGCCAAGTCTGGAAATATCAAGAGGAATCAAAAACCAGTACTATCATTAGTTCATGTACATTTTCTGTTGTTTCTTGGTGTGCAGGATTGCTTGTGTACCAAACATATTTGATTTAAAAGTAAGGATTTGCTTTGTGAAGTAGTGATGAATACTTAAAAGATGATTTCAGTAAATATTAATTGATATTTAGTGGAATGTAGTTTAAAATTCAGGACAGATCCTTATCCTTGTTTCTTTTTAATGACTCAGGCTGCTTCCTGCTTCTGAGTTGTTGATCATTCTGAAGTGGTATATTTCTTTTTAACACCAAACAGGAGGGGATCCACTTGGCCAATTTGCCATTGAACACATTCAGAATGAATGGAAGGTCTCTGTCAGAAAGCCCTTGGACCGTGAAGAGAAGGACAATTATCTACTTAACATTACTGCCAGTGATGGCATCTTCACTGCCAAAGCCGTTGTGGAGGTCAAGGTGCTGGATGCCAATGACAACAGCCCTGTATGCGAAAAGGTAAAGTCCATTTTTTTCTCGACTTTGTTGTAATTTCAGCACTTAATTTCAGTTTGTTGTACCCTTTTTCTTCCTGGTATTCACTTTAATTTCTTCCCATCTTCCATCTTCCTCTTACTCCATCTGTCCCTCAGTCCCTATACAGTGAGAGTGTCCCAGAGGACTCCCCTGCCAGCAGGCTCATCTTGCAGATCTCTGCCATAGATGCTGACATCCGCTCAAACGCCCAAATCTCTTATGAACTCCAGGGAGTTGGATCTGAATTGTTCATCATTGACTCTGATACAGGTGTGTATCTGTGTGTTAACAGGAATGGATGCAAATGCTTTTTTTTATTTGTCTTCCTGTATGTGTGTGAACTATTATCAGAAATGGAGAAGGCAAACATGTTTTCTTGTGCCCAGTTGTTATTTACTTATTCATGAACATTTACCTGCGGTGCAACTGAAAGACCCACAGTAGCACTAAAATACAGAGTTGCACACTTAAATTGAATTTATGACTGCTATACTTCTTGTCTTCAAATAATTTCTTCTGAGAGACCCTCTAAATCAGACTTGCCATCTGGGTGCTTTTTTTGTTGAAAAAAACAACAAAGAAAAACTATCAGTTATAACTGTCAGTTAATTACCACCAACCTGATTTTAAAATAAATGCTAAGTAAAAGCATGAAAGGACAAAACAAACTAAGCCAATGGATTTAAACAGCTATACAACACATCTGCTGCTGCATAGAATCCCTAAGTAATGACAAAATTCAGCCAGACTGACACCAATGCAGACAATAAGGTAACAATACCATCCAGTTGTCTTTTGGCAACCCTTGATATTGAGTTTCCAGCAGCAGTGCTACTGTTATGGAGAGGGTATGTTATTTTATTTTATTTTTTGCAGTACAGACAAGTAGGATTATTGCAGATGAGGACCACCAAGAGGCTCTGGAGTTTTCCAGAGAGGTTGTGGTAATGTTGGCTGCCTCACATCCCAGGACACTTCCAGGCTGCTATTAGCTGCCAACTCTGAGGGGTTCCTTCATCAGCCTGCTCTCTTTGCCATTTTCTCCCTCCTCTTGGGCTTCAATTACTTATTTATTCCCCTCTTCTCTGTCTTGAAAGCTGTTAGTTGTTTGGATGCTTTTCATTTGGTTAGTAGACAGTAGACAAGGGGGATACAGTGCTTTAGAGTATACATGGTTTGTCCTCTTATACATAAACTCAATCCCTTGATTAATGTCTTACAGGTATTGTATGTAAATTGATTGGTTTTATGTTGTTCTTTAAATAGCAAATGACACCCTTCTACTCTCCAAAGAGTGTGTGTCTTTGTGTTTGTATATTTTGGTCAAAATAGTTCTGTCTCACCTTCAGGGGAGTTGAAGACCTTACAGCCCCTGGACCGAGAGGTGCAAGACGAGCACAGGTTCAAAGTGCGGGCGGTGGACGGAGGAGGGCGGTACTGCGAGGCTGACATCCACATCACTGTGGAAGACGTCAACGACAACCCGCCACAGTTCTCATCCGACCCCTACACCATTACAGTCTTCGAGAATACAGAGATGGGCACATATGTGGCAAAACTGCTGGCAAACGATATCGATACTGGTGAGTCCTCAGGCAAAATTTTTGACCATCAGCAAATAATTGGTTAAAGAATCAGACAGCTGTACTGCTTTTGCTTTGCTTTCTGTTTCAGCCATTTTGGCAAAAACTTTACCACTAAAAATTCCTGACAGTGATAAACAAAAGCAGGCTTCTCATTTCTAGCCAGCAACTGTCCATTCTGCTGCCTAAAATGACACCTTACCAGCTGTAGTTAGCTAGCTAGTTAAGCTAACATTAGCTTCATGAGTTGGTTTAAAGCACTGTCTCTGACTGACTTTGTAATGATTCAGACTGACTTTTTAATGTCTCCGGCTGACCTGTTTTAAAACGAGAACCCCGTGAAAAGGGTCTTAAATCTGCATAAATATGTCCTAGGCAAAAAGCCAGCATCCTGAATTTAGTTTTGGAAAGTAAAAAAAAAAAAAAAAGACACCACCCTTTAAATGCTGAGTATCGATTTACTACAGCCCTGTGCACACTGCTGTCACAGTTGCTAAGCCATGATTCGACTATCGCAGTTCGAGGGAGGGGATTAGTCAATTAATCAAAAGATTCAGATTTTGAAATCAATAATTTTAATTAATGATTCATAATTTTAATTTTTACATTTATAAATTAAATGTTAAAGATTTAGTTTGAAAAGAAATCCCTTATTTTAAAGTCTCATACAAGATGTCAAACCCCTATATTGCCCATTATTGCCTAAATTATATTAGGTTGTACAAAGTGTATACAAAGACGTGTGCAATTTAAAAGATAATGTTTTCACAATGATATAAATTCTCACTGGTAATACTAACTAATCTGATTAGTAATCATCAGTCATCAAATATGGAGCTAGAAATAGCAAATTGTTACCTTGTGAGCATTAAAATGGCTTTTTACCTGAAGACTTCCTTTTTAAATATCTTTTCAGTACTTTACTTACTTACTTTCAGTAATATTAAAACTATGTTTTAAATGAACATTTCAGAGCTCTTGTTGATGCCATAGAAAGTTAATTGTGAGGCAATAAGCTGAAAAATGGCTGTACCTAATGCGTAAAATGCAATTAATGGCAAACAAAAGCATTACTCAAGGTCACAATAAAAAGAAAGCATTTGTGATTCAAGAATATACCTTTAAAAGGTTTTTAGCATCATGCTATACAATATGCATATGCATCTTGGCTAAATGCTGACTCACAATGAACAGGTTATTATCTTTCCTTTATGCAACCACACACTACACTAAATGGCAAGAAGGAGGGATAACAAATGTTGAATTTCATGAATGATCAACCTCTCAAATTAAAAGCTCCATTACACTCTAATGAAATTCTTCTCTCTTCAAGCTGAATTCTCAAAAGGGCTGATTGCAATTTTCCATTTGCCTGGTACAAAGCCACAGGGCCCCATATTTATCTGCGGCGTCTTCACCTTTCAGCAAGCATTACCAACCCACTGAGAGGCTCACATGTGGCTAAGACTGAGAACTTAAACCATGTAGTTAAACAGTCATTTAAGCTCCTTGAGACTTTATCCAGGAAGCTATTGGACCCTGCCATTCCAGATTACACCTTTAGTTTAGTGGAGCAGGACATTGTAGCTTGAAGGACCATTTCAGCCTGTTTACTGTCAGAGAATTGACGTCCTCTCTTCCTATTTCCCTGTTTCACTCCCTTGTTTTGGGTGGACTGACAGCTTGACAGAATGAAAGGGATGCTAGAATTGGGTCCCTCAGAGAGAAACTTTAGATGGTGAAAGGAAAGCGCTGGTATTAACACATTTCTTCCCTGAGGCTTTTCTGGCACAAATTTGCCTCAAATCTTGAATATCAAGGATAAGGGCACTTGAAGGAGGGGTGGAGAAAAAAAGGTGCTCCCTGCAGTTTAGCCAGGGGCAATAATTATTTAGAGGTACACTGAGTGAAAGCATAAGGGGATTTGATTAGTATTTCTCTCACACGTGTGGATATCGCACACATTGAGGGTTCTTTTTTTGTGTCAGTCTAGTATTTTTTGATTGGTGCAAGCTTGAAGCACAACTGGCAAGTCCCAAGCAGCATGTAGAGTGTACAAGAAAAATAGGCGTTGTAGCTTTGACCCAGTTCACTCAGGCTTCAGTCAACTGTCTTTGCAGCCAACCATCAAAATGTGAAGCTTAATGTAACCCTCCTCCTAAGAGAAAAGAATTGCTTTATCCTCCATCAATATTTGACTCTGCATATCTCTGCGAGGACTCATTCTTGGCATTGGCTGCTGTGCGCCATAGCCTCTATGATCCGCCTGCCCATTTGGCTTGAAGATGTTTGATACTTACCCACATTGCTGCTCCTTGCAGACTGCTGTTACAATATCTAAAAGGCAGCACTTATCAGTGTGGAATGGTTATGAACCAGACAAACAGACCCAAGCTGGTGCCCTTGATCTTTGATAAACTAAAGTTATGCAGTACACATTCCTTCACTGATTCTGATTTGTCCTTTATCACTCTGCCTGGATCTGAGTGTCTCTCTTTGCCCTCTGTGCTGCGTTGCCGTTATTTTCTCCATTCGATTTCTCATGTTGCTCCATTGTGGAATCATTGCGCCAGATTCATACAAGTTCTTGACAATCTTGCCTCCAATACTGTAGAGAAAGATGTCTTAAAGTACCAGCTCTCCTCAAAATGAAATCTGTCTGTGTTGCTTTAAAGATCAGTGTGCAGCGTGTTTGCTTTTAGCAATACATTACAGAGTTTTACATGAATAAAGGTGCTGTACAACATTGTTGTTTATATAGGGTTGCAACTAACGAATTATTTGTATCAATTATTCTGCTGATTATTTTCTTGATTAATCGCTTAATTGTTTTGTTGTAAAATTGTAAAATTTTAGAAAATAGCAAAAAATGCCCATTATAATTTTCTACAGGTAATGTATTCAAATTTCTTGTTTTATTCAACCACCAGTCTAAAACCCAAAGATATTCAGTTTACTATCGAATATGACAAAGACGTTGCATATTAATTTTCTATCAATTGGCTAATCATTTGATATTAAACATCCAGCCATGGAACTGAGATGAGCATAAAATCATATGTGTATGAGGAAATATAGCCAATTGAGATGAAGTACAATTCACTTAACCACCATTAAGCAATTGTCTCAAGGATCAGACCAGATAAAAGTGATGGGAAACCATATAAGCAGGACTCCCCATGGTAGTCTCTCCAGCACGATAATGAGATCCACGGAGGATGGGGGCACTTACCTGATAAATGGGAATATAATAGCATATTCCAAATGGGTCCACCTGCAGAAAGGCATTATGATTATTATTGTGATCCGTCTCTGTCTTGTTGCTGGGAGCGTCTTGCTAGTGGGAGGACATGAGTTATGAGGATGGCATGGATTAGACGTTTACAGCTCCTGTTTATCAGAGGTTGTGTGAAAGATGGATGTTTTGGGACGAGAATAGAAGGTGACGATTTTAATCATTCAAGAATCAATACATCAATATAAGAATCAATATGCCTGTTTACGCCCAGTACTTAAAGGAGTATTTCTGTTGATGTGGCTGTCAATATTATTGGTGAGGATAACATTTTACTCACAAGCTTAATTGCTGAGATGTGGGTAGTAGGGCAGGCAACAAGAGCAGACAGACAATCTGAGAGGTTGTAAACTGAGAGGTATCACATCATAACGAACAGGAATGATTGAAAACTAGAAAAATAAGATTCACGTTGCAAAAAAACTGAATTGTCCTTTGAATGTCTGTCATTCCAGGTCTTAACAGTGACATCCTCTACTCATTGGTCGATTCTGTTGATGGATTTTTCTCAATTGACGAGCACACTGGTGTAATAAGCCTGGAGCGTCCCCTGGACCGCGAGGTGCAGTCGGTATATGAACTGAAGGCCCGTGCCAGTGACCAGGGCTCCCCACGTCTCTCCTCGCTGTGCCAGGTGGTGATCTCCGTCCTGGACATCAACGACAATCCACCAGTGTTTGAGCACCGTGAATACACGGCTACCGTGTCTGAGGACGTAGTGGTGGGCACACAGGTGCTCAGAGTACAGGCAGCAAGCCGGGACACGGAGGCTAATGGAGAGATCTCTTACAGCATCATCAGTGGGAATGAGCATGGCATGTTCAGCGTGGACCCGCGCACTGGTATGTGGTAGCATGAAATAGATAGAATATAGCTTAGATTTGACTGTGTTCTCAGCTTTCTCCCTATTGGTGGTTTAGCAAAAGTTCTAATCCAATTATATTTGATATTGAATTCTGAAAAAAACTTCATCATTTTACAAAATTAGATTAAAATTTTACTGTCACCACGTGGGTTAAAGTTACCCTGTGGAGTTTTTGACCACTAGTAGTACTGTGGAGCAATTTTTATACAAGTGGGTCCATATTTTGTTTATATTGTGTATGCACATGAGGAAGCACATTCCTGCCCAGGTTTCCCACTATTCCATTGATCAACAGTTGGTATTGGTAGCACGCAAAGAAGTATAACAATGCGCCAACAAAGGCAGTGAAGAAGAAGACTGCTAGCAAGCAAACTATGCACAACTGTTTTTATAAATCGTCTTTTTGCAAACTGTTTTATGAGGAAGGAAATACATTTATCAGGTTTGTTAGGCTTCAAGGATACACACCACAGATTCTTTTGTTAACAAAGTTAAACATCAAGAGCCTCATCGCCCATACCATTCAATTGTTGTTGAGTCTACATAGTCTGCATTCCTGTCTTAACATCATGATGGCATCATGCTAACTTGCCATGGGTACAAATAACCAAAATATTGCAGAATCATTAAGCAATCCCAAACACCTATCCTGTGTGAATTTTTACAAATGAAAAAACATTTGCAAATAAAACTAATTGCAAACCATGTTCAACCATCACTGAATTTCAAAAACAACACACTGTTTTGTTTCAAGCTGGACTGTGATTGGCTAGCTGCATGGCTGCAACGGGACACCAAAGAAAACAAGTTATTCTGTTGTCTAGCTGTAAGCAGCAGTGCAAGTTAAAGCAGCTGAGCCAAGCATAACTTTTGAATTTCAGCTGAAAATGTTTGCATGTAGAGTTATAAACCAGTTGACAAACATTAGGACAGGAGCAAAAAAGGAATGACTAACAGTGGGTTACCCCTCTGCAAAAACATGCTGCAAATACAATACATAAAAAAAGAAGCACAGTGGTTGTCATCACATTGATTTGTGCTTTTTTGTGGTGCACTGTGGGTTTTTTTATATGTAGATACTATATTGGTATTGAAGTGGGAATTCTTGTAACATGACACCAGCTCTCCCTACCTCTCTGACTTCTGCTGTTTCTCTGTCCTCAGGCGACATCTTTGTGATTGAGCCGTTGGACTACGAGGTCTCCCATGAATACTACATAACCATAGAGGCTACAGATGGTGGCTCACCACCGCTCAGCGACATGGCCACTGTGAACATCAACCTGACTGATGTCAATGACAACAGACCTGCCTTCAGCCAGGACGTCTACACAGCCGTCGTCAGTGAGGACACTGAGCTGGGAAAGACTGTGATGGCGGTAAGAATATACAGACTATCTTTAGGGACATGTTTACATTCAGTAGGTGCTTGTTGTGGGGCAATAGCCCATAATTACTATAAAAGTGCATGTAGGTGAAAGACATTTTTCATCTCACTTCAGCTAAATCTGTCAGTTCGTTCACCTTCTCACTCAGTCGTTCATTAACTCCCTCACCGCCTTTCTCCTCTATACCCATTACTCACTGCATACACTATCACATATCTGCACCTGTGGCAAATCACCATCTGGTGGCACAGCTAAATTAGGGCCAATGCTCTTCATGCTCACTGCACCCCTGTTCTCGTGCATTATCTGACACACGTGCTCAAACAGTTTAGAATAAAGGCATTTGACTCATTAAGCCCCTATCCAAGATAAGGTATTTTCTATCTTTTGCATGTTAAATTTTCATTCCACGTATTCCTGTCTACCTCCACTGCCCACCTCTTGTCCCTCCACTCATAAAAGACCTCTTATGGCTTATGACCATTTATCTGTGTCTAATGTACCTGAATATAAATTATCCATCAGAAAGATAGATTTTAATACCTGCCAGTTTCAGCTTTAGAATCATGCTTTAAAGCCCCTGAGAACTTTATTTCAAATCCAACATATTTCTCTCTAACAATAAATATTGATAAATAAACAATTAATGATTCAGTAATAATTCAGTAAAAAAAAAAACATCCTTAGTTATTATTTCTTAAGAGTTTAACACTCAGAAACCTGGTTCATTTGCTTCATCAGAAATCTGTGGGTGTGGTTTTCAACAATCCACCAACAGTCATCAGATTTTAATTCAAATGTTGCTAAATCCTGATTGGTGCATAAAATTATATGACCTCAGATTTTTTCCAAATCACCCACCCACTTTAAACTAGGGCACAGGCAGAAGCACACATGTAGAAATCACTCCTGTGAAATAACCAGATTTCTTCTAAACTTATATATATGTATATATTAATTGTGTGTTCATATTGGACCCCATCGATCATAGTAAGAAGCTAATTGAGAAAATAGGTTTTTAGGGCCTTTAACACTTATGCAAATACTTGAAGCCATCTTCATTGATTGTTGATTGATCATTGTTTTGATTGTGTGATTGATTCAAAGGTGATGGCTGAGGATTTTGATGGGCCTTCTTACGATCACGTGCGGTACTCCATCGTGGATGGTAACCAAGGCAGCCCCTTCACCATTGATCCGATCAGAGGAGAGCTGAAAGTTGCTCGCCAGCTGGACAGAGAGAGAGTAAGAGAAACTGCAGATACAATGCTGACTGCACACATAGAGATTAATCCACTGAGGAACTAATTGCACTATATGCAGAATCCAATCAGAGTCATGTCAGGCCTAATAGGAAGCTTGTTTACTGATCTTCGTTGCATTCTTGCTTACAAAAGCAGCTTTGCCTGTATGGTAATTCTCTCTCTCTTTTTCTCAGACTTCAGGGTACACTCTGATGGTGGTAGCCTCAGACAACGGGGTGCCACCACTTTCTAGCAGCGCCATGATCAACATTGACATCTCAGACGTCAACGACAACCCGCCACTTTTCTCCCAGGCCAACTACAGCCTCATCATCCAGGTGAAAGGGGCGAAAGGGGTCAGTGTAGATGGCTGATTAGAGTTGGAGAAGATGAGAATGAGGTATATGGAAACGGAGAAAGAGAGGGGGAGGTGTAGGGGGGATTGCAGTGGACACAGAGAGAGGGATTAGCAGGGAGAAATAATGGGAGGCTGTGCGACTAGAATGTCAAGAAGCAAGTAGGAGGACGGAGCAAGAACAGCGTTAAGGACAGGGGAGAAAGAAGGAGGGTGGGGGAAATGAAAGACAGAGGCTGCATCTTAAGTATAAGAATGCAGATGAGGGATGGACGAGCAGGACTGTAAGGCAGGAGTGATAAAGAGTGTGAATGTGCAAGATACTAAGCTGATAGTGGATGGTTGACTGGAGGAAAGGGAAAATGTGTAAGAAAGAGAAGACTGAAATGAGATGCACCTGTATTCCAGTTTGGAAAATTGGAAAATAATGAATCCAAAGGTAGAGGGGAAGATGATTTGTTTCCAGTTTTCCTGTCTGTTTAGAAAACTGAAAAAACAATTTAAGAGATACTGTGAGGAGGCAATATGCACATTGAACACAGCTCAAGCACTTCAGGATGAAACATTGTTTTGCCTCTGAAAAAATCCTAACTGGCTTTATTTTACTCACTATGGAGCCTTGATCAAAGTGAAGCCCAAAATCACACTAAAACAGAACACACACAAAAACACAGGGCACATACTGTACACACCACCAGGAATATCAAGAGTTTTTGTCAACACTAGAGAATAAAAGTGAGTTTTGAGTTGGGACTTGAAAGAGTCAACAGAAGGGACAGATCTGAAGCCCATTCAGGGACACAAAAGAGAAAAGCCTTAACTGTGAAACTGACATGTTGCCTTTTACTGGAACTCATCAGAAGCCTAACCACAACATTGTGGACCAGCTGTTAGACAAGGACAACTGACAAATGCCAGCACCAGATTACTAATTAATATCAGTAGAAGATGAAGTCATCCGTAACTTCTGCCCAAATCTTTAAAGCAGCTATAATCAGTATTTTTATATCAGAAATGGATTAAATGACTTTGTGTGATGTGAAAGGTGTCGCTTATAGTGACAAACTCACAGATAATTATTGCCTGTCTTTCGGCTCACTGTTTTGGTTTTCTGGCCCGCAACTTTACTGTTTTGGTTCACTCCCACCATTCTCATAAAGTCATTTTCGGCTGTAGTAGGCAGCTGTTTTCTGCCAAAAAGCACCAAAAACCCACTGTTCACTACTTGTAGTAGTGTACAGTTCTACTACAGACAAAGTTAGCAGCTAGATAGTGAAGCATTAAACTACTAAAGAGATATTTCCCTCAGGAGTTGGTGGAGACCAAAAAATGAGCTAAAAGAGAGTGAATATTGGACTTACATTCATCAGGTGGGCAGACTCAAGACTCCAAACGAATGCTAATGTTGCTCCATAACTGCTAGATGTGTAAACAGGCAAATGTTTGCAAACAACTTCACCATATCAACTTAAAAGGTGATGATAGTAAGGCAATGTCAATGTTGTGTTCAGAATGTGTCTCCGCTGCCCCCAACAATCAGCATATTGCAGGTTTAATTTAAAAAGACAGCTGGCTAAAGTGATTGGCGATCAGTGTTATTGAGTTCAAATAAATAAGAGAGCTTCGATTTTTCCTTTTTCAGCTGGAAAAAATGTCCGTTCAGTCAGCGTTGCGTTTTCTCCCACATCAGCAATTCTGTGGGTGCATATCTTTTGAAAAACATTACATTGTCAAACATCATAGAACTGAAGAGCATCAGGAGAACCACCTCCTCTCACCACAAATATTTAACATGCCTCTCTTGTATCCCACAGGAGAATCGACCAAAAGGCACAAGTGTTCTTCAACTCACCGTAACCGATCGGGACGCTTCCCACAACGGCCCACCTTTCACCTTTGCTGTCGTGGATGGGAACGAGGGCGATGCTTTCCACATCAATCAGCAGGGAGCTCTAGTGGCCGTGGGGGCGCTGAATAGGAAAAGTAAAGAATACTACCTACTTCAAGCACAGGTGAGTCACAGCACCGAGGAGAAAGCAGAGTTGAGAGGTTGTATTGATTTAACCGTCAAGCCACAGCAACCTGATCTATTTGTCTTCCCTCTTTTCCCTCTTTGTACCTTTTCTCTTGTCACGCTCACTCATTGCTCTCTTACTCTCTTTTTCCCCAACTAGTCGACATTTGTCTCTGCGTCTCCATCTTTTAAACCTTTTTAAATATTTTCTAAATAAAGCTTTTCACCTCGCAAACAACTGTATATAAGATGGTGAACTGAAATAAGCATACATTATAGCTGCTGCATCAGAGTGCATCTCACAGGACAATCATCAATAAAAGATATTTGCTTTGAGTTGCCGTGATCACGTGTGTTGCTGGGTGTCGATGTGTCACCTTAGAGGATAGAACAGGAAAAAAACAAGTGGGCAGATGGGATATGAAATGTAAGTGTGATGTCTTGTTACACACAAGATGCACACTCAGATTTGAGTCATAGCTGTTTTTTTCTTGCAGAACTGATGACCATTCGTGTGAAAGTGTGAATGTTAAACTGCATGATTTGTAGGTGTAGTTGTTGGCTTTAATATCCAATGCACCTACAGTATGTAGATGCTGTCAACTTAGGGAAAATCAGTGAAAGAGCTTGGTTGCCCTCTGCTGTTGGAAAAAAAATGCTTGCAGATAAAAACTTACAGTGCAACTCATGCATGTGTCTTCTTGTCATTTCTCATGTTTAGGTGTCAGACAGTGGCAAACCTCAGCTCTTTTCCACCGCCTTCATCAGCGTACGCATAATCGAGGAGAGTGTCTACCCTCCTGCGATTCTTCCACTAGACATCTTTGTGACCACCGCCAGCGATGAATACCCCGGAGGCGTCCTGGGCAAGATCCATGCCACTGACCAGGACATCTATGACACTCTCACCTACAGCCTCGCCTCCTCTTCTTCCTCATCCTCAGATGAGAGCGGTGCCTTGTTCTCAGTTTCCGCCTCAGATGGTAAAGTTATCGCCCTACGGCCACTCGATGTGGGTCACTACCCACTCAATGTGACGGTGACTGACGGACGCTTCACCACAGCTGCTGATGTCACCGTGCACGTTAGGCAAGCAGCTCGTCAGGCTCTGGACAACTCTATTGCAGTGCGCTTTGCAAATATTGCCCCCGAGGAGTTTATCGGGGACTACTGGCGCAACTTCCAGCGGGCACTGAGAAACATCGCTGGTGTTAGGAGGAGTGAAGTCCAGTTAGTGAGCCTGCAGCCTTCAGAGCAAGGAGATCTGGATGTGCTTTTGACTCTAGAGAGATCTGGCAGCCCCTACCAATCTCAGGAGGTAAGAGAAGCCATAATTACATTTTATGTTTCTAGATGTTCATTTGTAGCTGACGGTGCCAAACAACAAATTTTGTTGTTGAGGCCACAGAGTTTGATTTTATGTTTTGAGCTGCAACTAAAGATCATCAGTCGACTGTTTAGTCTTTGTGAAAAGGTGATGTCTTCAGATAACTTATTTTGTCCGACCAACAGTCCAAAACCCAAATATATTTGGTTTGCAATGATGATAAAAAAGGGGAAAGCGGAACATTTTACAATTACAAATTAATTTGTCTTTATAATTCTTTTTAGGGCTGCAAACAAATATTATTTTCTTTTTTGATTAATCTTCTTTATGTTTTTGACTAACAGATTAAGAGTGTAGTCTATTAATGTCAGGAAATAGTGACAAATAGCCATCACATATGAGCTTCCCAAAGACCAACATGACATCTTCATATTACTTATTTTGTCCCACCAACAGTACAAAGCCCAAAGATATTCAATATACAGGAAAAAACTGGAATAAAGAGCATATACTCACATTTTAGAATCTGGAACCTGTGAATAGGGCTGCAACTAACCATTATTTTTTATTATTGCTAAATCTGCAGATTATTTTCTGGGTGAATGGATTCATTGTTTTGTCTATAAAATGTCAAAACTCAAAAATATTCAGTTTTCTGTCTTATATGCAGTCAGCGATTTGTTCATTTTTAACAGGGGGGATGGCCAATGGGAGCACCCCACGACTACACTTGTACTTGTCACTTTGATCATGAAGGTGACACTACTCTATAGGCGACAATATAGTATAGAATTGAGTATTTACATAGTTTAGAGAATCGTAGAAAAGGTTTCAGTCGTAGTCATCTGGACACTGTTTTCAGAATCAAGACGTTTCGGCTCCCATCCGGAAGACTTCCGGAAGACTTCCGGATGGGAGCCGATGGGTCTTGATTCTGAAAACAGTGTCCAGATGACTACGACTGAAACCTTTTCTACGATAGAACACTCCTGGACGAATGAGGGACTACACCGTCTTAGTTTAGAGAATATTATAGATCGTAACTGACAGAAGGCGGGACTGAAAGAAAAAGGCGCAATTACAAATCTGTCTGCTACTTCAGCACCACGTGTATCAATACACAGCACAGTTAGGCTACTGATATTTCAGAGCCATGGCCAGGGCCATAGATTCTAACTTGCACAAACCTCAGTCAGATAAAGGATCAATGAGTCAGTCAGACTAGACTAACATATTTAACTAAACAACCCCTCTGCCTCTGCACTCTCTCTGCTACTAGGGGATGGAAAGGGGGGATGGCAGGTTAACAAGGGGGCATTCATTCAATTTTACTAACAAGGGGAGTGGCATCCCCCCTCATATCGCCTACTGCTTATATGTCAAAGAAAAACATCCAAACTTGACTTAAGTCAGTAATCAGTTATCCAAATTGTTGCTGATTCATTTTTTGTCATTCAACACATGGATTAATAGAGTGCTAATTTCAGCACTAATCCCCTTCTTTGAGTCTTTTGGTGTTCATGTTTCAATTGTCTTCAGGTCGTCTTCCGTAAGCTGAACTCCTCCGCAGCTGTGATCGAAGAGATGACGGGGGTCCGGATCGTGCGGGTGGTGCAGAAGCTGTGTGCGGGTCTGGACTGCCCGTTGCACTTCTGCGATGAGGTCATCTCCCTGGATAAGGCCGCTATGTCCACTCACAGCACGGCTCGCCTCAGCTTTGTTACCCCACGACACCTGAGAACTGCAACCTGCCAGTGTGAAGGTAGACTGATTACACCTCTTGTACACACAGACATATGCACATTTACACATTTATTGTCTGTTAGAAACTCCCATTCTGAGTGGAAGCATGTCGCCATTTAGGTGGCAGATGTCCTGTGCTGAATAACCTGTGCGAGAACAACCCCTGTCCTGAGGGTATGGAATGTGTGGCTGATCCTAGAGATACCGTGTACAGTTGTGTGTGTCCAGAGGTCAAAAACGGCAAATGCTCCGGTAAGACCACCCACCTCTTAATCTGTGTTATCAGAAAGCTTTGCCCTTCACCCATTTCCAACTTCTTCTACTTGAACTGACAATGAATGTAGCCCTCAGTGAATGTAGAGACGATGCTGAATGTTGGATTTTTTTAAGATTTTGTTCCAGCTCTTCTCAATATATTTCTATTACTTCATGTCAGATGGCCACTCACTGACGTTCAGTGGCAGCGGCTATGTGAAATACCATCTGATGGAAAACGAGAACAAGGAGTTGATGAAACTGTCCCTGAGGCTCAGGACCTTCTCCAGCCATGCTACTGTCATGTATGCTAAAGGAACCGACTACAGCATCCTCGAGGTGTGTTTGTGTGTGTGTAAATGTATTTGTCCAACCTTATTACTCAGCCATAACAGTACATTTATTCCTTCAGCCTCTTTAAAATTGAAATGATAACCTCACTTATCATAATTAAGTCTAGACTGACTGTCCTTCTGCATTTTTTAGCTTGTGCCGGTATTACTGCCCAGCATTTCCATATCAGAAGGGCTTAATAAACATATAACTGACCTGCCCTCCCATGAGACCATTCAGCCATGTGTACCAACCAACTACGCTGAAGGGTTCAAAAAGCCATTTTTAAAACCCCTTTCACATGAGGGACTATGGGAATGTGGTGGTGGGTTGAAAAAAATCATACACAAGAGCTATTTTAGTACTGAGAGGGAAACAGAGAGCAGTTTTCCACACATTCCTTTTAGAGTCTGTCTGGTACAACAGTCTGCACACCAGACTTTAGACTAAAACCTGGCTGGCTAAGAGGCAGTTATTGTTTTTCAGACTGCCATGTAAGGCTTTTTATATCTCCAAACTGTTGCATGTTTTATTTAGCGGCATGAAGGTTTTCCTGTAAAGCTAGTATTGTGTGATATTGGGAGAAATCCGTTTGCTCTTTATCAAGATAAATTATTTCATGGCATGGCAATACATTGATGCACACTGTATTTTCTGATAGGGAGTGATTTATGACAGTGTCAGACATTGATTTATAAGAGCAACTTGATGATTTGATTACAATTTCTCCACCCAAGTTTTAATCTTATGGAGATATAATCAAAAAGGGAAACAAAGAGCAGAACTGATGAGATGAGTAATCTTCTTAGGTCTGATATATGTATATATATATATATATGTTTATCGTGTTCTAACTAAAGTTTTCTGACTCTAAAATAGATTGTGAACGGCCGTCTGCAGTACAAGTTCGACTGCGGCAGTGGCCCCGGTCTCGTGTCAGTCCACAGCGCGCAGGTTAACGATGGGGAGTGGCACACTGTCTCACTGGAGGTGGATGGCAACTACGCTAAGCTTGTGCTGGACCGGGTGCACGCTGCCTCTGGCACAGCACCGGGCACCCTGCGAACCCTCAACCTTGACAACAGCATTTACTTTGGTGGTCACGTACGCCAGCTTGCCTCGGCTCGCCACGGACGCAGCCTGCCTGTCACCAACGGGCTCCGCGGCTGCATGGAGGCCATCACGCTGAATGGCCAGGAGTTGCCTCTCAACACCAAAGCTCACCGGGCCCACGCTGTGCTGGAGGACATCGTGGATGTGGCTCCAGGCTGTGCACTTGCACCTGCTGAGAGTTGTTCCAGCAACCCCTGCACCAACGCAGGGAGCTGCACCTCGCTGCCTAATGGAGGTACATAATGTCTTGCTCTGCTCATTGCACTCAGATTTTCACTGGAGTCAAATTTCAAGTTGTCCTTTTTTGTGTGCTGTGCCTGTACCTGTAGATTTTGCTAGGTCTGGGGGAGATTATGAGGAGTTTTAATTGTGCTCTAAATTCCTTACCTGGTCATGAATTGCTGATTAACTGCAAATCAAACATAGCTTCCTTTCTGCTAATTGCAACCAGGTGTAGCAGCTGAAGAGGTGAACCCGTCTTTTAAGACCAGCTATTAGAGACAGGCATCTTTTATCATAGTTTTGTAAGAACTCTCCCTGTTTTCTGATGTGTTCCTGTACTGTGTTAATTTGCAGTTAGTGCTGTTTGCTATTAATGCAAACTCAACACGTTTGTTTCATATGAAAAACCTGCCAGTGGTTCAGGGGGCATAATGCCTCACCATCCCTGGAAGGCTTTTTTGTAAACCATCTGCAGGATGTGTTGAGTTTCAGTAACATCAGCTCAATTTAAAAAAAGAAGAAACAGTGTGGTAAGTATATTGTGGCTCTGTCATTGTACTACTGGAATTAATGTAAATTATGCAGAATTTACCAAGTGAGCCATTAATGTAAGTCCCAGTAATTAAGTTTTTTTCCCCCCTGGCCTTTATGCGTGGCTGACCTTTACTTGTTTTAAGAGACAAGAATTGAGAATTACAGTAGTTTACGCTAAAAAATGTCCACTTGCTCAGTGTCATTGTCTTCATAAGTTTTTGTTTTTTTTCTGAATTCCACAGGCTACTTCTGTAAGTGTCCTGCCTCTTTCATGGGCACCCACTGTGAGATTGGCATAAGCCCTTGTGCCTCCAACCCCTGTCTGTACGGCGGCACCTGTGTACCTCGCGCAGATGACTTCTACTGCCAGTGCAGAGGGCAGTACTCAGGACAAAGGTATTACAACTTTTTCTTTTTCGTCTCGATTATAAATAGAAAACGTGAACAATTTTCTACAAAATCATCACTATACTTTATACCTATCATTTTACTTCTAATACTGACATCATTTTACATTTAATATTGAAATGAATACTTAATACTAACATTTAATGTTGAGTAGTAGTATTCATAGTTTGAGTGTGAACCTGCATTTATTAAGTCTGGGGGAATTTATGGACTGGTAATCTGTATTCATGAATTATGAATTATGTCTACCCATTACTTTACACTGTAGTATATCCTGCAGCAACATAAAACATACAGTACGTTTGTAATTTTCACTAATTAACCACTGAATACCAATCTTTTGCACTGCAAAAACACGTTTCAGAATTGTGAGTCTTCACATATTTTTTGGGCTGCTTAAGTAAACTTGTTCTGAATTCAGGTGCCAGTTGGGGCCGTACTGCAGAGACAACCCCTGTAAAAACAGTGGAAAGTGTATTGACAGTCTGGATGGTCCAGTATGTGAGTGTGAAGCAGGCTTCCTGGGAGACAGGTATGCTATTTTTGAGTTCAAATTCATGAACTGAACTCGCTAAATTATTTCTGACCTTTTGCATCAGCAGTTTGTAACATACAGCATTTCCCCCTTCAAACACACATAATTAAATTCCAATATATTATCCAGGTGCCTGAGTGATGTTGATGAGTGCATCAAGAACCCCTGTGCCAACGGAGGCCAGTGCCAGAACACATACGGCTCCTACAAGTGTAACTGCTCGCTGGGTTTCAGCGGGCAGACGTGTGAACTCCGCGCTGAGGTCCGCAATGAATTCGTCTCCACCTCCTGGAACATCGGCCTGGAGGAGGTGATTGGCATTGTGGTCTTTGTGTCCAGCATCTTCATCCTGGTCCTCCTTTTCATCATCATCCGTAAGAAGGCTTGTCGCAGGAAGTCAAAGACAGACGACGACAAACATCCTGGAGGTTCAAACATGCCTCACTCCTTCCTCCAGAGACCTTACTTTGACATCAAACTCAACAAGAACATCTACTCTGACATCCCGCCTCAGGTCCCTGTAAGGCCCATCTCCTACACTCCCAGCATTCCAAGCGACTCAAGAAACAACCTGGACAGGAACTCATTTGAGGGCTCAGCCATCCCGGAGCATCCAGAGTTCAGCACCTTCAACCCAGACTCTGTGCATGGACACCGCAAGACTGTGGCCGTGTGCAGTGTAGCACCCAATCTCCCCCCTCCCCCTCCCTCCAACTCAGTCTCAGACAGTGACTCCATCCAGAAGCCCAACTGGGATTATGATTATGATAGTAAGTTTGCTTCTAGGTTTCAACAGCTTTACTTATCTGTGCCTAGGCAGGAGTTGCATTGAGTTCCAAATTACTACTATTGTGATATTTATTGCATTTAACACTATCCTTAGCATGTTCCTTTTATTGTAGGTGTACACACTTTTAGTGCGGTCCCCTAATCCTGGTAGGGCTGCTGAGACGATGTAGACATGAATTTACACAGGACTAGGACTGGATAATTCAAAATTATCATTGACTTTTAGTAGAATCTTATCATTATAATATTTAGTGAAATTGTGGGCAATTAATTATTTTCTTGGAAGTTTCCTGGAAAGGATGTAATTTGGTACTAATTATAGGTGAAATGGAGGCAATGTTTAATTGGTACCTTTCCAGTTAGATAATTCCAATTATTTGCTAGTTTAACCTGTAAATGTTTCTAAAGGGAAGCATACAATTCAACATATATGGAGAGTATTGTTTTCAAATATAAATATATATTGACTTAATATTTAAATGAAGTGCTTTCAAATTCCTCTGGAAATCAACAGCTGCTTAAAAACCCAGCATAACTAACTAAAGTCTATATAAAATAACTCAAATAACCTTCTCTCTATAATTCGTACCAAATTATGTAGTTCTTTCCAGGACACTTGCCAGGAAGTTGTTAGGAAATTATGGACCCTTAAAATAAAATGTTAGCAAATTATGTTGTCCTAGTTAATTCCAAAGTAAATTCCAAGAAAATTGTGGTGGTTTTACATATGTGAAGAGTTTTGCCTCATGCATAACAGTGGAGCACAGTTCACTGAACATACATTTGATTGTATTATATGTGATTTTGCATATATTTGCCATATTGTGATATATATTGACACTAGAAAAATATACAGAAGAAGAAATATGGAAAAGCATCAACATCCCACAAACAGTTGATGATTTTTGTCAATTCAAAAGCTAATTTGTTGCACATCCCTGTACTAATGAATTTCAACCACATTGCTATGCCCATACATGGGACATTTTTATATCTCACCTATACACTAAAATCAGACTGTTTTCTCTTCCAGCTAAAGTGGTGGACTTGGACCCGTGCCTGACCAAGAAGCCTGTAGAGGACAGTGCCTGTCACCCCTACAACACCAGGGGCAGCATGTCTGAGGTCCAGTCCCTCAGCTCCTTCCAGTCAGAGTCCTGCGATGATAATGGTATGCTGCCATTCAGCATGTTAAATCTATCCTCTTAGTCATTGGAGAAAAACTAACAGACACCATAGTTTGAAAAATGCCATATTTTACAACACATCCATGTATGAAATGTCATTTTGCACCAACAGTTACCTTTGTCTTGTAGAGCCTTGTGGATTTTTATGCTAACACTGTTTCTTTGCATGCTCAGAATGGATGGCCCAAATGGTGGCTCTGGGGTCACATGCTCTTTTCTCTTTCTTTTTGCTGCGGGGCTTCAGCTCCCATATGGATCAAATCAGTCCACAGATCCAGAACAAGGTTTTAAATAGGGGGTCCAGCCTGTAAGTCCTCAATCACTACCGGTACAGACGGAAGCAATCACAACAACTTGTACTGTGTAATTCTCCGGGATTGTGTGTGTATATATATATATATATATATATATATATATATATATATATATATATATATATATATATATAAAGCCATAAAGCATTATGGCCCTGTTTTCTATTCTGTCTGCTCTTACTTTACCTGTGTTCAAAAGGAGTTTGATGACTTACTTAGCAGTTCGGTTTGAAAATCACTCGTGAAGTCATTGACTTAGACAGATGTCTGCATTTTTATTTATTTTTTTATTTACATGCATGCCCTTTCTTCTTTGTCTCTGTCTTTTTTTTTTGTTGTTTTTAAAAAAAATGTAGCTACAAACGGATGTTCATAGCAAACATCAAGGAACATATTACAAGGGTATACATGTATATATATATATATATATGTTCTCCCATTTACACTTCATATCATACTTATTACCCTGTCATTACTGGGACATCATGATGGGGATTGTGCTGCTCATAAGTCATCAAAAACTTTCATCTCTTACCTCGAAAAATTAGAATGAATCCTAAATTGGATCTAAACATACACAGGCTTTTCTCTGTGTTAGGGTTGGAAATGCGTTTATATCTCCGGGTAATTTCACTGATTCTTCCATCTGCACTGTCAGTGGCACCCCGTAGCATCTCAGTATGTTGTTGTTGTGTGTTATCTTGCACAAACAAAACCAGACCCCCCACCCCCACTGTGTCGCCTTCCACCATTGTCTTGTGCCCAGCCATTAAACCCCCCCCCCCCGACATTCGGTGTCGACACAAAAAAAGGGTGTCCAGCAACAAGGACAGTGACGTTTGTGGGAAGTGTCGCTTGTGTTGGCATCACTCTCACCACCATGCACTCCATATGTGGGTTTTTTTTCTTTTTGAATTATGAAAGCATTTGTACTAATGCTAGATCTCTTCCACCCACTCTCCTCCCCCCTACCTCCCACAAGCCTCCATAGTGACAGTAATCCACCTTGTCAACTCTGTTGTTGACACGGTGGAAAGAGAAGGTACTCTTTTATTGCTTCCATCTAGTTTTTGTCCTTGGTGTTGGGATGTGAAGTGTCGGGTTGTAGAGCTGCCATTATCTTACACTGACAAACCTCATCAAACCCTGACATGTTCCTATTTAGATTCAGCTGCTAATATAAAAGATATGCAAATACTAAATTAAACAGGCACATAAGTGTTGCCCTTAAGTCTCAGTATTGATCTTTGCCAACTTTTGATTACACACTTCAAGAAGTCTAAGAAAATGGCAGACCCGTTGTCCATTAATTAACCTGTCACTCTCTTTATCATTATTTTGTCTTTCAATGTTTCATTGTCCTCATTTCATTGGTGTTCTTAGCTGATTGTTCTTTCCTCTCAGGTTTTAATGTGACTTGTTCTTTCTCTCTTTCTCCTCCTTCTTGCCTCATATAAAGAGTCTTTTTTGGCTCATGATCTCAAGAACCCAAGAGGTGACTTTTTACATCTTTGTTTGCCTAATGTTCACTGGTGTTCCCTCGTTCCCACCCTCTAACTCTTAACCACTAACCCCAAAGTTTAACGAGGAGACGGCCAAACCTCCTCTGTAAGGCCAAGCTGGTGTGACTCTGAGCGCTTTCTGCATCAGCGGCCTGATAAGGTGTTATGTCTGCCTCTGTAAGACTATTGATCACCACAAAAACATTCCCTGCATGGCTTTGATGCTGTGACATTAAAAAAAATGTTAATACGAGCATTATATGACCAAAGGTTTTGCAAAGTAACTAACTGGAAATTTGACTGACTGGATGGAAGTTGTTTGTGTTTGTGTATGTGTTACTACTGTTAAGAGTTTGTCACATGATTTACAGCAACTATTTTCAAAACACTTGAAACCCTGAAATTTACTGTATGTTGAAGTGTTTTAGTTAACCTGAAAGTTCTATTATACTTTTTAAATATGATGTATTTGGTGAAGTGGTGGAGGGAAGGACAACTCTGCCTTCAAGTCACAGTGAAATGGAAGTTAGAGCATCTTTATCTTCTGTAATTTGGAATTTGATTTCCTTGTGAAACAGAATATGTGGTGCTACTACTACTACGACTCACAAGATCAAGTGGGGTTTTAAATGTCAGTGTTACCTAGTCGCCCCAAATCACATTTGATTGGATAAATTTATGTATACACCGAATTCGAGATGATTAATCAAAAATATTAAAACGTTTTACAGGAAGAAAAAAGAGGGATTTTGCTGGATCATGAAAAATTTATTTTTTATTTCACTGTGTCTTTAAGTCTGTGAATGTGTCTGCAGTGTGTTAAAAAGTTGCTCTCACAAAGTGGTGTGAAGTTAAGTGTTTATTAATGAACAACTCCTTGTGTTGGTGTGATGTATTGTGTTACTGTTGCATGGTGTGGGTTTTTAACGTTAACATGATGGCATTTGGTAAATGTTAATAATTGTACTATATGTGATTGAGCTTTGGTGCAGAATACTAATGACTGTTTGTTCTTTGGGCTTTTTCTTATTAAACAGGATATCACTGGGACACATCTGATTGGATGCCAAGTGTTCAACTTCCTGGAATCCAGGAGTTTCCACAGTATGAGGTTGTGGAGTCGCCCGCCCATCTGTACAGTGACCCGAATGCCATCGACACCGACTACTATCCCGGCGGCTTCGACATTGAGAGTGACTTCCCTCCGCCGCCGGAGGACTTCCCTGCACATGACGACCTGCCGCCGCCACCTTTGCCAGAGTACAGCGACCGCTGTGACACACTGCGGGCCCTGGGCAGAGATCTGGATCCGGTTGCGACTGGTCCAGACGGCTCACCCGGGGTCCGCCAGCGCCCGGCCCTGCCCCAGCTCTACAGCCTGAACCAGTACCTGCCACAGCACTCCTACGCAAGCGACACCGAGGGCCAAGGTGCTGCTTCCACCTCAGCCACCACGACCCCAGCTTCCACCATGGGCACCAGTGGTTACAGAGGGGGCTACCCTCTAGGTTGTAGTCGGGACTTTGACTCCTCAGCTCTGGACAACATATCCATGTCTCTGTACACGTCCACAGCCTCTTGCTCGGACATGTCGGCGTGCTGCGAGGAGTCCGAGGCGATGATAAGTGACTACGAGAGCGGTGATGAGGGCCACTTTGAGCGTCTGGTCATCCCGGGGCTGGACTCCCAACAGCACACTGAAGTCTGACACTGGATCCAAACAAAAGTGCCTGAACCCACAGCTACACCTTATGTTAGTCCTTCATAAACCAACCACACTAAACACGCACAGTACGTGTACAAAGAAAACACAACACACACATACATTCACACACACGATGAATTGAGTCAAAACACAGGGGTTGTTGAGACTGGTTGTAAAGGCCAATTGGCTGAGAAGATCTGAAGAAGTTATAGGAGAGTCTCTGTAACATCTTAACATCTGCTCAGCCATTACTTCAAGTAATTGTCATACACAGGAAGTGCATTGTCTGAACATCAACATTTCAATGCACTTAAAAAAGAATATTTCACAACAATATCTTTGTTTCTATAAATAAAACCATGCAAAATGTTTTTATACAAATCCTCATTTTCAATGTAAATTTTAATGTACAGTTTTGATTTCAAAGTTTACTAGGTTTTGTAGATATTCTATGCTTTTATTTTCAACAAAAAAAGAGTTAAATGGTGTGACATTATCAGCCTTACTGTGCTTAACTTCACAAAAAAAGAAACATTAAAAAAAGAGAGAAGAAAAGCGCGTGGCTTTTCTGAACACAGTGTACTCGTAAAGTTTATTGTCTCCTGCTCATTTCAAAAAGGGTCTTTAATGAACGACTGCATATTCTTGTGTTGTTTTTTTATTTGTTTGTTTGTAAATTTTGACTTTGGAACCTCTTTATTTTTCCACCAAGAAAATGGGACCCAATATATTTATAGTGCAGAGTTATCCATGGACACGTGACTTTTTCAGGTGTCTATGTGTGTGTGAGCAATGCTATGGTCTTGTTAAGGTTTTTATTGAATACTGCCACAAGCTCACGCTTTCCTACTGGCAATAAATTATTCCTAAAAAATATCTCTGCTGTCTTTGTGCAGTTATTTCCAAACTAGATTTATGAATTGAAGCAAGTTGTAGTAATTGGTTATCTGGTTACAATACGTTTGCTGTAGCTAGTATTGTTTGTGCAAAAAGTAAATGATATGTGTTTGGAAGGCTGAAATATTAATACAAACTTTAAAAATGCTGTAGTATTTCCAAGCTTAGTTCTTTATTTAGCGTTTCACTGCACATACAACAATCAAGTAGAGCTGAAACGATTAGTCAGTTAACAGAAAATTAATCTGCAACCATTTTGATAATCGATTCATCACTTTCGCAACTTTTGAAGCAAAAATGCCTAAACTTCACTGAATCTAGCTTCTAAAATGTGAAAAAAAACTTCTTGGGTTTTGGACTGTTGGTCGAACAACGTGCTGATAAGTTGACATTTAAACATGTCAACTTGAGGTCTTGATAATTTTGAGGGGCATTTTTCTCTGTTTTATAGAAGATTAATCGACTATTTGAGAATTTTTTTGTCAGACTAATCAATAATGAAAATAATCTTTAGTTGCAGGCCTAGAATAAAGTATAATATATGTGATATATAGAATTTGTAGCTTATTGTAATGTCATTTTTCTGTGTTAACTAAAATACACGGTGATATCTAAGCATATTAATGTATAGTCTTATATAAAGTAACATCATTATTTTTATCAGAGCAACAAAACTGTTTAACTTCTTAATCAGCAGCCAACTGATGGGTCAGTCATTACAAACTCATGCCATGCAGCCAAACATTTAGTGTTATATTTAATTCTTGTGGAGATCCCAAAGTATCTCTAGAATATTTCCATTTTGAGGCAACGCTGCAGCTATAAAATACAGTCTGGTTTTGAATATTTCACTCGGTGTAAACATCATCAAGCTTCAATGAGGAGTTGGAACTAGCTGATCCAGAGTATATATAACACTGTCAGACAGTGTGGAATAAGATTATTTTAACAAAGTGTCAGTACGTCAGAGGACACAAAAGGGGAAACTGTATCCAATGGAGATAAAATCATGAACTCTCTATCTTGTTTCAGTCTGACAGCTTTGTGTCGCCTCCCTCCTCTGACTCCCTGCGGCTGCTTGTATCAATAAACCTTGTTTGTCTCACATGAGGCTGATAAATTAACACGACCCTGATACCTCCAGGCCTGGTCCACCACCACAGTCAGTCTGTGTCCTGTGTTTTCAAACTGTTTGGGTCTCTGCACTGTGCTGACCTGGTCACGGCTCCACAAGGGACTGACTGTTCTTCCTGCTGGGCTCTACGGTGGACGGTGACCTTTTGACCTTCAGTCAGGACAGCAGTCCTTCCACATCTGCTGTTATAGGCTGACTACTGCCAAGACATATCTCTCCCCAGTCTCTCTTTGATGAATCATATCATGTCACCAACATGTCTGTCTGTCTGAATGATAGTGGTGCCTACTGCACCACAGGGCTGCAGAGTTTGTCTATGCTGGTGCATACTTGATAAGGGGTTTCTAAGTAACCAAGTAGTGGTGATTATAATGGTAAATTATTAATGCTCAAATGAATAAAACATTTGTGAGAACAACGTTTGGGTTGCCAGGTTGTGACAAATACATTTGTGCATTTCCTTGTCCAGCATAACTTGCTGTGTCTTTTCACAAATTGTAAAACATTGTTGTCTTTACACTTCGGTTTTTGTTCGAGACAAGCAAATGAGATACAACGTGTTAATTAGTGAGCTTTAGAGGTGCTGGTAGAGCCAGGCCAGCTGTTTCCAGTCTGTATGATAAGCTCTCCTGGTTCCAGCTACATATTTGCCGTGAGACTGGTATCAGTCTTCTTATCTAACTCTTCCTAGTATATTTGGGTCTTCTTAATTCATATAAGATCCATTTAAAAGTACAAAGCAACTTATGCTGGCGGAGGATAAACATGAGGCAAATGGATTTTTTTCCCCAGCCTGGTAACCCTAAAGTTGTCTTTATTAACACTGATTTATTAAGGTTTATTAATCAAAAACAATGCCTCAGGTCACATAAATCCTTTATAAAGCATGCCTCATTAGAAAGTGGTACCAAAATGAAAGGTCATACTTTAATTGAATTCCTCATTGCATGATGGTCCGGTATGTTAATTTTGACCAAACCAAAACCAAATATTTTTACTTTTTGTTAAGTTTTAAAAGCAGAACACTTGCAACCTTGTTTTTTCCTCCACTTTTGGAAGAACATCTTAACACAGCATGGCTGCACATTTATTTACCTTATATATAACTAGGTCAAGTCTCATTGAGAATAGAAGTCATAAGCAAAGCATCACATCAAATTTGATTTAACCAAAAAGTGTGCTTTTTTTCAGTGTACATTCAAGAAAGAAAACATGTTCAGTAATTCTTAAACTGCACAAGTGGTGTCGTCATGCTGTGCTGCTTCTGTAAGCATCAGCATCTTGGTTTTGAAACAATTAGCTCTTGAGTCTAACTATACATTTCTCCTCTACTTCTATGCAATTTTCACCCTAAAAGGAGGCTGTTGCTAAGACCGATTAGTGGGAATAGACAATTCTTTCTCAGCTGGGTTGCAGAGTAAAAAACATTTTCAGAAACAGGGTTCAAATGTGGAGTGAAACAGCTCCACAGTCTGTGAGGTTTAATGTGGAGAAACGTATATCCCAAACTCTAGCAGTGGCTGGTAATCAAACCACTTTGCAACCACTCATGTGCTGCTTAATCTCATGCTTGGTGGATCCAATTAACTCTGGAAATGGCACCAGGTGTTTTTCCATTAAATAAATTAAGATTTTCATACCTATTAATGCATTATTCATATTCTGAAATCACGAATGCACTTCCATGGGAAAGGAGGCGTTCTGCTTCACAGGTTGTGGCGGTAGCGTTCACTTGGGAAGCTGTGAGTCTGTAATACGGAATGACAACCACAAGATGGCTGTATATGACAACTCATATAAACCGGAGGAGGACAGGATTGTTCTGGGAGCCAGACAGCAGAACAATCCATTGAGAGACACTTGCAGTCTCATTAAATGATTTCACTCAGTGGATCCTTCTGGCTGAACGAAGGAACACAACTCAGCTACATCAGCCAATTCATGGATCAGTTGGTATGAAAACATGCACAGTGATTGCGTGATGTAAACTCAAACTCATTTCTCCCACACTGCTCCGTCTACCGGTGATAACACTATCTCTTCTGCCCTTAAAGCCAAATAGGCACATTTGTAAACTTAAAAAAACAGGTCCTTATATGTATGCCAATCACACACTCAAATTGTTCTCACAGAAAGTTAAAGTTTTTGACAGCAAGATTAGTTTTTCATCAGTCACACCTCAAGCTATGATTTGCTGTTTGCACAGAATGTGTGCACAAGACACAAGAAGTTAATAACTGCAAGTTGAGGTTCCTCGTACACTATGCAAATATCAAATACCTAAAATATCAAGTCAAATCAAATAGAAGTGTCTGAGAGAAACTCAGAGGGTGGAAGGAGGTGACTAACAAGATGCTAACGTGTTGTTTAAACATGTCTACACAGTACTGAATGTCCTAATAATCTACACAGTCATTCAGGAGAATTATGCCGAGAGCCCCCCTCAGATCCAGAAATGTCTGATCTATACAAAGACACTCGGAGCTGATATTAACATCGACCCACCTCAGCTGTCTGCCCCAACATTATTCTCCACAGACAATGCAGTCAGGGAGAAACCCTGGGCTGCTGCAGGAAAACAAAGACACTTGTTGAGGTGGCCTGGTCACAACAGAAGCAGCAGGCGTAAAAACGAAGATTCCTGCCAAGTCAATTTGAGCTGAATTAAATGTCTTGATGACATGTTTCATTGTGGAGGAACCATTTTAGCAGAGCTGTTTGTTTACAATAATGTACCCAATGAGCCATTTTGGTGGGAAACCAAGGACTGTTGCTAGAAAAATGTCTATATTCAAGCTGAAATGTAACAATAACAGTATCATTAGGAGGATTGTGGAGAAAGAACAATGGTGCACAAAGGAATAACATGAAGAAAAGTGGAATTTATTAAAGGGACACTTCACCAATTTTACACATGAAGATCAGTTTACTCATCATGAGGAGTTCTCCTCTGGCTTTTTGAGGGGTCATCAGCTTGGGCTTGGAGACCACTGTTGCCAATTTAGACATTTCAGATTTGGCAACTTGTAAGACCCCTTTAGCAAAATCTATCAAGTTCTAGTTTTGAGTACTAGTTGCTAATGTTTCTTAGTGAACTGACTATGTTCAGTGAGTTGGAGAGAGCAGCGGCACGCTAATCAACAACGAGTGAGCTAATCCCCATTGTTAGCTTGAGGAACGCCTTCATTTTTGTTCTAATTGAAATAACTTAACTATTTAACTTGGTTTTCTTTTCTCACTCTTATTTTCAGTTTGAGTTATTCAGTGTTCTATAGCCAAGCCTACATAAAAGTAATAATAATAATGATAGCTAATGATGAAGCTAGTTAAGTCAGTTAAGCTTAGTTTGACTTCATTTTGTGAAAATGTTTTCAGTCTTTAAAATTTTATTGATATGCAAATCTCTGGGTAATGATATCATCTAACAATAATATATTATTGGAAAATTCAGGAGTTTTTGGAGTTTTGGCCAATAGTAGGGACTAAAAGTCAGGATATCTCAGCCTCTGCTGCTTCTATTCATTTTATTCGTTCATTATTTAATCTGTCTCTTGCAAGTCCCCCAACTTTAAGGAAGTTCAATAGTAAATCACTGGAGTAGCCCTTTAAAAGGAACTGAGAAACCTGATTATTTGTTATAGGAAATAAATTCTTCAGTTTATCTCTCCAGGGGGTGAGTATCCATGGATTAAATAAACAATAACAACAAAAACAAAAAACTAATTGTCTGGCTCCATTAACGTCAGAGTAAATTGGTTACTGTATTGTTATGTGTTTGTGCATAATCATGTGCCGTGAGAAAACTTGTGTGCATGTGCGTGAGAGAGCGAGACACACACACGCAGAGACCACTGACCCCAATAATCCTCTTTCTACCAGTATACACATCTCCTGGGTGGAGCTCCGCTGTTGTCATGGTAACTGGCCAAGTGGGGGGGGCGGCAACAGCAGATAAAAGCAAACACTCTTGTTTCTCTGTGGGATGTAGTGATGACCAGTGAAGCAGCAGAGACATTTCGGGGCTGTGTCGAGACCGCACTCATTACATTACTTCTGTCTCCTCTCCTTCATTTTGCTGACAGCTCTCACAAATCAGAGGTGTGTGTGTGTGTAGGGGTCCTCTCGGCACCCTCCTATCCTCATCATGGGTGCATCTGCCCTTTCCTTCCCCCACACACAGCACTTCTTTCCCACTCTCCTTTTTCCTCGTTCACCCTTCCCCTTTTTATCCCCTCCTTCAACCCACAAAACACATAATGAACCTGATTCTCTGACTGGCGTGATGATAACTGATGAATGAATACTTTACATCAGCCCTCCATCTTTCTCTGCCTTTTCAATTTTCTCTCTTTTATTTAGCCAATAAAGTGAAGAAGCTTCATTGGGGGTATTTTTAAGAAGATAGCATACCTTTCATTTCTCTTTTTTCTGCTTGCTGTCAGTTCAATTGACTTTAAATTCAAAGGCGCTGAATTGGTATAAAATACAAAAAGTAGGCCTACATGTCTCATCTGTCTAAAGACTAAAGAAGAAAATGACAATGTGGCATAAAGCAAGGGTTCATAGGTGCATCTTGTGCCAGAGCATTATCCTGTTTACTCTTTAAGACCATTTTAGTAAAAGTAAAACCCTTGTAGTGGCGTTCCTAAAAGCATGGGAGTCAAAACAAAACACAGTATCCCCTGCAGATATGTCTCTCTCCCTCTCAGATGCCTGTTCATTACTTGTTGTGGGCTGGGTTACATGTTCCATGCTTGCTCCTCTACCGCTGAAATGACTGATTTATAAACTGCTTCAATTACACATAAGATAAAAGTCTCATTGCTCTGCATGGTTATAAAGGCACAGCAGGGAAAACAGTAAATCATGGGCTGCAACAGGAAGAAATATCTTGCCGAGCACGATTAAAGTCATGAGTCAAATCAATTTTGCTAAGAATAGTTTATAATATCACTTCAATTCCAGCAGACACACAAGCAGTAAACTAGCTGGAGGACGACATTGTTGTTCGCCATTGCTTTGTACTATCTGTGATTTAAGCCCTCCCTACGTTACTCTGTGACTCTGCATGGTACGACGTGTCATGATTAGAATCACAGAGTAGCGTACGAGTGCTCAAGGTACGAGATCACTACTCGTCGCTGTGAATTTTGACAGTCGGATCATTTGTCGTCACCAAATCTGGGCCCATGAAAGAGAGACAGCTAATGCTAGCTAGGCTCCCTCTTTTCTATAATGTGGGACGTACACAACACCGAGGGACAGATTTACTAAGAAAATGGCATCGTGCCGTTTTTCCTTCAGTTTGGACGGACGGACAGAAAGGTGGAGGTGGAGATGGTGTTGATGTGGTAAATGCAGCCAAACACACAATCAAATGTCCACTTTCCGAGTGGAAGCTAGTTAACCCAGTTTGCTAGCTTTTACTTTCAGAGCATGAACAGCACGGTCCTCCCAAAGAGCAGACATCTCAGATTGCTAACAGTATGTGATGATTACTATGTGGGCTTGTTGAAAACACAGACAAAAATTACGTGCTCCAGTCAGTACTGCACCACGTAGGTTGCGAGCTGTCAATGCCTCAGCAGGTGTTGAAATAACATGAATGACAAGTAGTGCCTAATGGGAATCAATGCTAAAGCTACAGGCCCTAAACTATCAGTCAACTGCTGCCATGGCAACTGCCTACCATTAGGCCAGAAGCTTAGATGCTGTTTCCACAAATATGTCCAAAAAAGGTTTTATCCTTTTCAGAACAATTGAAAAAAAAGCACAATAACTGCAGTATCGACGTAGTTTATACTTCCTTAAACAAAAAGTGAGAGGATAAAATAATTGTGTGCAGCTGAAATTGCAGTAATCATAAGCTGTTTGTTTAATAAGATTGTTAACATGTTAATTTGAAATAACAGGGATCTCTCTCCACAGTATTCATGACTCAAGGGTGGGTTACGACAATCACTGACTTGCAATGGGTGAAACGGGGTTTAATTTCAGAAATTAAGATTTCACTGTTAGTTAGTAAGCCATAAAATACTCATTCTGTTCATTTACAGTAAAAAAAACAGCAACGCTTTTCCCACAACCTGTAGATGTCGAGTCATCGATAATTTCTAAGTTTTGCAGCTCTGGGGAAGTAGCTCAAAATGTTCCACTTGTTCTACCGATGCTGCTAAAGCATCAGCAAAAGACACACAAAGATTCTTTCCTTTCCTCCCGTCTTCTCTCTCCCAGTCCCCATTTACTGTTTCTTACAATATGTTTGCTGTACTGTCTCATTAACTGCTATAATTATTATTATATGAGTGATGTTATTACTATTAACATCAGTCATTTTTCCTCCCTCCACTTTATTTTGATATACTACAGGGCTTTTTGTAATGTGTTTTTTGAATGCACTGAATGCAATGTCTGCCAGCAGAGCTGTTCAGGCTGACCTCCAATGTAATATAGAGAAATGTATGGGGAGAGAAAACGATCACATTTTGCTTAAATGCAATTCACAAATAATTTATAATAAACAAGCTTGTATTTGAGCAGTTACAAGGTCATCTGATTACCAATAATATTTTAGATAAATTCCAGTTTTCGATCCAACCATAGCACTGAAACCGCTTTATTAAAAGGTAGTAAATGACCTACGAATTTCAACCAACTCAAACAATGTAGCAGTCCTCTTTTTGTTAGATTTGAGCACAGCATTTGATATGACTGATCGTGGCATTTTAATCAATCGACTTGAAAAATGGGTGGGTCTTTTTACTTATCTACAAAGCATTACATAATCTAGCACCCTCATACATCAGCGACTGACCCTCATTTTATGCCCCAAAAAGAACTCTCAGATCTCCCACTGCCTTTCTTTTAGAAGTTCCTAAAGTGTCCCACAAGAAATCTGGTGAGGCTGCTTTCTGTTTTTATGGCCCTAAACTGTGGAACTCCCTCCCCTTGGATGTCAGGACAGCAAACTCCCTTGGTATTTAATAAATTAAATATATTAAATAAATTAAAGACCTATCTTTTTAACTTGGCTTTTAATTTTGGTTGATGTTGCTGGTATCATTTATCAAACTGTTTTGTTTTTTATTACCTTTGTTTATTATTGATATGATATGTCTTGTGAAGCACTTTGGCCTGCATCTTTGCATAAGATATGCTATACAAATAAAGTTATTATTATTTTTATTGTTGTCAATTACGCCCTAAAGCTATGGAACATCACTACCTATTATCATGGACGCCAGCTCGCTAAATATTTTTAAAAAAGCAAGCTAAAATCTCCACTTAAGCCTTTAATTAGCTGTCAGAAACTCTGCACTAAAAGAGGTGCAGCAGTGTATGTCATTTTTTTTGTTTTAAAGCACTGCATTTCTTGTATGAAAGGTGCTATACAAATAAAGTGTATTATTATTATTATAAAGGAAGAGTTCAAAAAGCAGCTCAGGATTATTATGCCGAATCATTTTTGGGATGTTGTTGAGTGCTAACATAATGATGTTATAAGGGACAGAAAGGGATAAAAGATGAATCTCCTCAGAATAAAAGTCAGGGCTTGTATTATACTGCACTTGCAAATCAGTGAAACATGCACAGACGATAGAGAGAACTGCATGACTCATAAAGAGGGGAGTAGATATTTTTTACTTTATTTTTTTATGTTCTAAAGTTGCATTACATAGAAAAGTATCCTCATGGTGTCTGAATAAATAAGATCGTGATTCTAGCAAGATTCATATACTAATATATTTATTTATAGATTTGGTTTGGTAAAGCCAAAGAGATCAGAGCTTTTCACAAATTTTGTGTTTGGCTCTCAACAAGTCTAGCTTAGCATTAGCAGCTGGTATGTTTTTCTTTTTCAGTGACACATAACGATACAGACAACACATATGACAACCTTTATTGAAAGGAGTGTCTAGAATACTACAACGTTACAATTTGATTGTTTACTTTCATGTCATGAGAGTGATTAATTGATTTGGTACTGACAAAAGCGAAACATATTGACAGACAGTATTTGTTATAGTGCAGGTGAAATATAATGACTAGTGTAAATTGGCTTAAAGGGTTGAGTAAGGGACAGTATAATTTATCACTCACTGTCAGTGAGTAGTGGGACTAGTGGTGTATCAGTGAGGGGGTCGCAAGACAAATAACAGGATAGGAAAGCAGAAAACAAATTGCTACACAAAATTAGATTTATTTTTTCAGACTTTGCTCTTATCTTTGCTTTTTTCTTGTGAATTTGTTTAACACTTCCTTTTTAGACTTCTAAAAATGTGTCAATAAACATTGGTGTAAATCATAATATCAAAACATTGTGTAAAAACAGGGGGACTAATTTGGAGGACTTGAAGACTGGCTGACTGACTCAAATGAGAGGTTTCACTTTTTATTATGACAAACTGTCAAGTGAGACAGCTCAATTGGCTGTGTGTGTGTGTGTGTGTGTGTGTGTGTGTTGTGTATGAGGGGGCGAGTGACCCAATCATTATGAACATCATTAACTAACAGTAGCATAGCAGCCATTCTTTGTATAGAAACTCCATCCATTCTCAGGGATGTTCAAACAAAACTCTTAGTATTTCAGTGATTTTAAGTCTGCATAGTGGGAGGGTCAGTAGTTTCACTGAAGCCAATAATATCGCCTTAAACTATACAGAATATATTCAGTGTTAAATCACATCTAAAAAGCATTTCCAATGGCAATAATTGGGCAAAAGTTGACAAAGTAGAAGCTGTGGAATCAATTTAGACATACATTTTCTACACCAATCTGTGAATCTGGGGAATTTAAATCTGGATAATTTGAAGACTGAATCACCTTCAATCACCAGCATGATGGTGCATTCATGTAGGTTAAAATAAGACAGTTTCCCATTGTCTTACAGCTTCCGTAAGTGGGCTATATCTGTTTCCTGGAACGGAGAAAACATGAATGATTCTCCTAAAAGATAATGAATGGACTGCTAAAATAAAGCATAGCGAGCGACCGCTAAGCCATGAATGAACACGCATCCGGTAAATGAAAAGAAGTAGGACGCCTTCCGAGCCATTAAATTGCTGTTCCAGCTCTCGGCCACCAAGCGACAGTATTTCTCCCTCAAAATAAAAGCGCTCCTCTCCGGACTGTTTGATCACATGCTGGGAAGGTTTGAAGTTGCGGCTTCATGTCACACATGCGTACCGACAAAATGAATGGCACACGGGCGCAGAAGTGACACCGAGGCGACCGGAGAGAAGGGAAGACTACCAGAGCTGATCCACGGCAGCTGGGGAAAGTCCACGCAGGGGAGAAGAAGGAGGAGAAGCGCGCGTGGTGAGGATGAAGATGAAAGTCGTGGGAGGCTACAGTATCCCACCACCGACGTCTCCGAAATCCAGGCTTTAGGACGCACGGGGCATCACGGCACGTTGAATTTGGGCCAGTTGAGAAAGTTCAGCGACTGTATACAATGGTTATAAATGGGTCTTACCTGAACAGCTCCTCGCCAGACCCCAGTGACACCGTCCTGAGCCGCCCGCCTTGGGTTACCACAACTTTGGGGTGCTTCCTCATCTTCACTATCGTCGTTGACATCCTGGGCAACCTCTTGGTCATCTTCTCTGTGTATCGGAACAAGAAGCTCAGGAACGCAGGTGAGTCAAAAGTCAGGAAAAGTGTGCGTGCTTGGCGATGGAGCGGCGCGCGCGTGATTAAACTCGGCTACGTTAAAAACAAAACAAAAACCCTGTCACATTTTTGGAGTGGTAAACCGGCTCATCTAAGTTGAGACAAATATAGTTTTATGACTATATTTGGGTGACATATTCTGTCGTTAAGGCGCTGTACTGTTGTAAGTGATGGAAACAATTTATTTTTGGAATTTTTTATGGTTGTCCATCTTTGCCGGCGAGCTGGTCATTATAAATCCGAGCTACCATGAAGATGGCTGTTGCAGGGATATAATACAACCTTGTCAACCCATAACACAGTCGCCCGTTAGGGGAGGTTATTGTTGTCTTTTTAAAATACTTACCCATGATTTTTCACTTTAATATCACTACAAATAGGTCTACATATGTTCGCTCTGAAATGCATTCTGTGGTTACAGTATAGTTCTTCACTAATGGACAGTTCAAATCGACCTCGACTTGCTCTAGCCTACTTTTGAAGCAGATATAATATCACTGACCTAAAGCGAGTACGCGGGCTCAGAGGAGAGCAAAGCGTAGAAACACTATAGCAATTATTGCCAGTCAGAAGCCACGGGGAAAGCCCAGCGCTCATCCCACCATTGCTTAGACCAATGCTTCCCAGGCTTTGCTACTATTGATGTTACTCCTGCCAGGAGATTAATTTAATAAAGATAATGACAACAGAATTTTGACTGTATTACCAGGTCGATGATGAAACTTGTGCCGTGTGTGTTTTAATGTACGCACCACTTCACCGTGAATTTAATCATGATATGGGCTGTGGATTAAATTGTGCGCACCCGAGTATGGACAACATTGACACAGCAGTGTTTGTCTTGTCCAGTGAAGGTGGTCAAACGCTCATAATTTAATAGTCAGAGGACAGACCGCTGCTGAGAAAACCCAAGAGGCTCCTGTCGTGCTGAGGTCTGCACACACTTTAACTGGCAGCTACACATATCATGGCTGTCATCATTTGGAGGCTGTAGTAGGGTGATTTGCTAAATACACTCCTGACATTACCATTTCACTCACCCCAGAAATGTTAGGGTCAGAATAGATTTCCATCAAGTGGATAGAGAGCAAAGAGCCCCTGTGAGGAATATTCAATGTTATCTAGGATGTACAAGGATATAATTGCCTCTTACTGAGATTCCTGCAAGCTCCCATTGCTTTATGATAATCCGAATTTGATAAAGAACACATTCAACTCTGCAATAGTTGCCCTGGATTTAAATATTTTAACAGAGATGCTCACAACACAGCTCTAGCCAATCTGCCTTGAGATAGAATTTGTCTCTGAAACTGAAAATGTATCTTTGTGATTTTGTAAGTTATTGTATTAAATGTTAAATTGTGGAACAAAGTAGGCCTATGGGACAAGAGCAGGGATACATTTAGGAAACTGCATCTGTGAAGTTGTTCCCTTAAATATGGCTAATCACATGTAAGGAGGTCCTAATGCAGCAGCAGCAGCAGGAATTTAATCAAGCATGTAGTTACTTTATATTACCTGCATATTCAACACTTTAATGGTATATGGTTGAGCATTACCAGCTAGAATGACCACTTATTTATTCAGCTCATTGGACAATTCAAATTTCTTTTTGCCACGCTGAATTCCATCCATGCATCCTGAGAAAAAGTCTGATGTTTGAGGATCAAAAGGAGCTGATGAAAAATCTCTCAGCTTAATTGTGTTTTGTAAAACTGTCCGTGAATACTAACAAGTACCACGTAGACTGATGACGTGGTTCATCAAGTTCATGCCCTCGAAGCGTATTTGCTACTTTCAAGTTGTGAAGACGTGCATGCCTAACTTAAGGCTCTTACAATTTTCTGTTCAAAAAGCCATTGGCAAATTGTATGCAAATTGGCAGACATATTGATTGATATAAAAGCTTTCCCATTCATACTTTCATAACTGTTGGAATGTTTTTATGATGGGTGAACTGTTACTGTTTGTTTTACTGGCCCTTATCTGTGGGAATTTGATGCCACAGAAAATTGTTTGAAATGCAGCCACAAATTTAACTTGGACTGAGCACCAGTCTAAACTTTCAGGAGCGGGTTTTAACTGCCACATTCTCTGTCCACAAAGAATTAAATTTCCTGGTGTTGAATAGATTGAACCTCCTTCATGGAGAAACAAGTGGGCATATATTTTCTTGGCAAGACCTAAATGCTGTTAGAGATTGCACAGCAGTCAAACAACAAGGGGATAAATTAAATAATGAGAAATGAAATATACTCAGTGGAGAACCTGGCAGGTGTTGTGGTCACATATTGCAGGCAGCAGCATCACTGCTGTCTCTGCATAGCCAAACTCTCCGTCACTGCACGAAATGGCCAGTGAGCGAGTGAGCGTGAAGCCAACAACACATGGTGAGCAGTTTGAGCTGCATGGCTGGATACAGAATCTGTGCTGTGAGCTGAGCTCAATGCCAATAAATCATCTTAAATGTACCTGTTCTGTTGTAGATAAAGGAATTTTTCAATTCATGCTGAAGAAAAAACAAAAGATGCCAACAAGGAATATTCACCACTGACCGTTTAGCTGTTTGGCTAGAGTGGCACATTAGCTCATGGAGATGGTTTTATGTAGCTTTTTTTTTTTTTTTTTGATGACGACAGAAGAGAATACCAAACCTCATAGCCCTATGTGAGTTCTGACACAATGCCTTGTAATGCCTTTTCATCCTGTAGACTGTGTCGATTTCTTTTTTGGTACGACACTCTTAGCCTCTATGCTATGTTTAAACCAGAGCCATATATGTCTTGTATGTCAAAGAAGACAATATGCTGATTTGACATGCTGCGAAAAGGGGTTAACATTTGAATTTGTAAGCACAGTGGCAGATGGAAAATCTGAGCAGTCCTTGATGGCCAACATAGAGACCCTGCTAGGTTGGGTGTCAGCAGACTTCATAGGACAACAATGGCATCATGCTCTTTTCCAGTGTTTTCCATGTGTTGTCAGCTTGAGTTAGTGGATGAGAACAAAAGAGAGGTGTCATTTTTGCGAGATGTCTTTAGAAAGTCTGAAAATATTTGCATCACGCCATCACTGTTCTCTTCGTGCTGATTGTTCTCAAGGCAGAAAACTTTACAGATTCAACAGCACAGGAGGTTGAAACAGTGGCTTACCTACTGTACCATTCACAGTCTGAAGTGACAAAGACTGATACCACAGTGCACTGAGTTCTGCTGTTGCAAAATAAACCAAGGAGTTCAACATTAAAGCAGGGCTGTCTGTTTTTGAGTGTGGCATAGAGTTGATCCTTTTTCAGCATTGCGTAACTTGGCTGTGTGCCGGCAGAATGTTATTTCTGATCGTTCATTACACCTCTAGTATCTGTTACAGTATTATTGCTCTCAGTGTAATGAATATTTTGAGGCATTAATGCAGAATTAAGTGGTATTTGGATGTGTCTTGAATTAAAATGAACATTTTGGGTTTCTAAATATCCATTGGCTTTGTTGGGAGATTCTAAACGGAAATTGGCTCAGCACTGTGGAGCTTAATAAAGAGATGACCGTGAAAATAAAACAAATCCCCTTCTGTAGTTGTTGTACAGTAGATGTTGATTTCACAGCATCCTGTTTTATTTTCATCATGAGGGAAGCCATTTGAAAGACTGAAACTGAAATCCTTTAGACCAGGCTTCATCTGGGTATCTGTATCAATCACACGAGTGTGAATAAACTGGGGAAAAACGAGTTTCTTGGGTTAAATTTGTTATGCCGGAACAGAGCTTAAGGAAAGAATGTACTCGTGTCTCATGGATAAATATTATCTTTTATTCAATTAAAAACATTGTTTTAAGGTCTCTTTGCTGAGTTGAAATTAGGTGGCAAGCTCTTTTTTAAACTTTGCTTTAATGTTTCACTTGCATCTGAAATACCAGGCCATGTCTGTGTCATCCTCTGATTTTAGGCATCCTCACTTTAGTTTTCAAACAATATCAGTTTCTCAATTCATGCTGTTCTCAGGAACCATCTACTGTACACCACTGCACGCTTGAATGGCTGTGTTTACTACTTATTGTACTATCTGAAACTGTCTGCTCCCTGCATGGCCAAACACCAGTTCAAAAAACTTTTATTGTAAAGTCTAGATGAAGAATAAAGTAACATGGAGAGGACACATGTCCTTAAAAATGGTGGCAGGCATTGTCAAGCCACACTGCATAATGTATCCTCTGACAGCAGTATCAGTATCGGGTTGCTGTATCATGTGTTCCCACCTCTGATGACAAGACTGCCTCTTTGTGAACCCTGTTGTGCCTCAGTACCATTAGCAGTAACTTATTACAGCTTCACTTACAGAGTGAACAGTAAACAAGAGGGGCTGATATCAATGAAAAAATTCCAAACAGTAACGGTTGATTACATGCATGCATCATTTCCTGTGAATCCCTCATCCAGTGTGGGAATGGCGGACTCCGCCACTAACAATTAAAACTACAATATAAAGTGGATATACTGATATCACTGAATATAAATACATTGAAAGGCTATTGTAGAAAAAATGCCGACCATAAATAGCATCAAAAGTGCAGTTTGATTTCATGAAGATCTTAAGGATTATAACTTTAAATCTGAGTTTATGTGTACGTACAAGCATGATTTTGTGATCTCACAACTAGTTTGGAAGCTAATCATTCTCCAATATGCAACTTACAGAATTGTGATGTGGAAACTTGAGACCTTCAATGCATATACACTGAGAATGGGCTTTACAGTTAAGTAGGAGACACTTTGTGTCCAGCAGTTTTGAAATGAAAAATCTTTTCATGTTCATAGATTCATTCTAGACTTTTCAACGATGGAGAAGGAGTAGCTATAATTTTGAAGAAGGTAATTGAACTTTTTTGTGGGAAACCATATGAGACAAATTATTATTCAAAGCAGAGTATCTTTATATGTCATAAAACAGGTATGGAAGGGATCTATAAAGTTTCTCCTTTGTGTGCTTTGGGCAGATTCATCTTTTCTGTAAAGTATAGCAGTATTTTTGCAGGAGTTCAAGTCAGCCTCAAAGCTTAAGTTATGAAAGGGGCCCTCAGTAACTGAAAAGGCCACAGGTTAGAGAGTATGCCTGCATGCTTAAGTTGACACAAGAGGTACTGTACTGTATCTACTGTATGTTTTTTGCCAAGACATTATCAGATTATACTCCTAATAAAATAATCACAATCTCAGAGCAGTCGCATATTTTGTGCTTCTCAGCATGACTGAAATATTGGTTTCGAATCTGATACCATCCTGAGTATTTATCCTATAGTTCATTATAATTTGATGAAAAGCACAAGGTAATTCAAACATTAATGTAATAAGATAATTTTATTTAATTAAAGCCCATATTTGGCTGATGGTGTTCTATCATCCCCACTGTTCTCTAACAGATATGCGAAGGCACGGAAGTCATAGCTGCTCACTGGGTTTGTCAGTTTCTGCGGTGATTGCTGTGATAAGCATCAGAGCCGCACAGTAGGGAGGAGCAGCTTAAAAATATCAGAACTGAAAGAAAAGGGCTCAGTGGGTAAAAAACATGGACTAATTGGGGACCCACAACAGCCAGCAGGTCACGACTTAGCAATTAATTTATAGTTTGCCCAAGTTGAATAAATGAACACTGAGTCGGAGAGGATAGGGATCTCCTCCTTTTACTCATGAGGCACTAATCTCCCAGCTATAGATTAGTTAATGCCCCTACTGTCAGCCAGGACACGAAAAAAAGAAGCGCCTGCTACCGTACCCCAAGGCTGCTTTGCACCTAATAACTTACAGTCAGCATTAAATGTTTCTTTCAGTGCTCCTGTGTGTCCTGAAAAATGTAAAATACGTTTTCATTAATTATGCCCAGCTTGCGTATCTACATTGTACAGATTTCCTGTCAGGGGGCTTTTTGGCTCTCATAAGGATTAAAACTCAAACATTAGATCACACACACAGATCCAATTAGGTAGCAGATATATGCATGAGTGCAGTTGGGCATGATGTTATCGTTGTTTGTGTTGCCAACCTTGTCGAGCTTGTTTGCTGCTGCTTTTCACTCTTCAGAGAGAGAGAGAGAGAGAGAGAGAGAGAGAGGGAGAGAGAAAGAGGCTCACAACACATTAACAGAAAACAATCATGGGAAAATAATTCTGTATTTATGATTTGCATCTGATAAGAATGTAGGCTGTGTTTTTCCAGATTTCCCCTCTTAGAAACTACCTTTCTGTTTCTTTCTTTTTCTGTTTTACATTCTGCGTAGCGTTTCATTTTGCGCCTCATCTCAGTCTCCCACCTTCTTTGTACTCCTCCTCCTCCCAAGCTTACTCACCCTCACACACGCACGCTCGATTTTTTTTTTCCTTTTCACTTAAATTTGACCTTCCAGGCTTCATATTCCATGACACCCTGTCTGTTTGCATCACTCTGATCCAAAACCCCCACCGTTCTCTAAGGACGTTATGTTGTCAGACTGCATACCTGTAGAGGAATTCTGCCAATAGCGCTTTGCATCAAGCCAGTCAGACAATAAGACGGTTATCACACAAACCCTCTGGATTCAAGATTATATAATGGCCAAGTGGGCAAAATGAATAGAGCTTGTTATTTCGATAAGTGTTAAACAATGACCAGCCTGACATGGTCACATTTAACAAGAACAGAACAGGCGTCTGGCATCTGGTCTTCTCTGTCGCAACCCCCCCTGTGCATGTTTTCTTTCTCTTGCTCTCATTCTGTCTCTGTCTGTCTCTCTGTCTCACACACTCAAAGAGGAGAGTGTGTTTTAACTTCAAAAGGGAGACATAATGAGTCTATAAATACTTATAAATACATGAGAGCATATTTGCAGCCATTTAAGATTCCATCCCTCCCACTCCAGGTACCCTCCCTCCCTCTTTCCATGCTTCCCTGTGCTATTTTTAATCATTTACAATATTATACAGTGAAAACTTCTTTCTGCTTGATAGGAGCTAGGGATGACGCACATGGGAAGCTTAAGGCAGTGAGATCAAGTAAAACCTAATGCTCATCCAAGGGGAACTATGCATAACACATGCATACTGTAGAGTGCTTACTGTAGACCGGCAACTATTTGATTACACACACATGCGAGCCGGCAGGAGCTCAGAGGTTAGAGATGCTGGCTGCTGATGAGAAAGGTGCCAGTTTGAATCCCATTTGAGAGAACCAGAACAGGGAAGCGCAAACGCTCTCCTCCGTGTTCAAGGTGCCCGTGAATGAAGCACTTAGTCCACCATTGCTACTCATTGACCAGCAGTGGAAGACTGTGGTTGGACTCAGCAGCTTCCAGCTATGAATGCGTCAGATTGTATGACTGTTAAAGCAAGGCACTGATGAAAGAAAGAAAAATATGCAGGGTCAGTCAATCCTCCTCAGATAGAATTTTGAAAAAAGGACAAATACATAAACTGACCTCCTTATCTTCCCCTTATTGCTGCCCTTTTTGTTATTTTATCATTAATGAAAACAGGGCACAGTTCACCTAGTGGACTAACAAGCAAACCGCTCAATCAGAAAGCCAGTTAAATGGCATGTAATGATGATTATTCTGGCAGACACATGAATGTCATTTGATGTAACCCTGTGAACACTGCCTCTCTCTCTGGGTTCAGAGAGGTGTTTTGTCATTCAGACACAGCACTGTTCTGCCAACACACTCCAGATGACTGTACCGTTATAAAAATAACAATTTTAGTAACTATAAAGCAAGGAAGTGAGGGCATAACATTCTAATAAAAATCATGAGGTTAGAGAGGTGCATGCTGTCTTTGTAGGATTAGTAAAACATTTCCAACAAAGCCAAGTCTAAAATAGGAAAACAACAGGTCTTTTGTTTGATATTATCTCCTAATTTTGGTGTCAGAATTTGGGAACACTTAAAAGCACTGTCAGAAAATGAAAGCAGGATGTTTAAACGGTAAGAGAAAGTTTTGTCTGACCACCAAATTCTGTATTTCCTAAGACATTCATGGAGACCCATATTTGTTCCTTCAGTCTGCACAAGACAAGATTCATCCTGAATTTCCTCTGAAACCTTATGTGAACTTTTGCATTATGTTACAACCAGAAGCGAGAAATGTTTTCTGTTCGATCCACTGTGGAACAGAAACAAAGTATCAGTGCTAATGCTTATCAGACAGGGTCTCTTTAATCAATCCACAAAAAGTAAAGTGCAAGTATTCAGTAGAAGCTTAAGCAAGGTTAAGCAATCTTCAGTAAAATCTTAGAGAAATAATTAGCGATTTGCTTTATCTTAATGACTTTATCATAATGACATTTTACAATTGAAAAGTAAACTGCCAAACCACTGATGGCGACACGGTTAAATTACTTCTCTTTGACATTTCCGTGCTGCAGTTTGTTGTTACTTATCAGCCAACATGTATGCTGAGAGATATACAGTATATGGGGATAAGCTAAAACTGAGCAATAATATGCCGATATATTAGTCAGGCTCTGGAAAGGTGCTTAGAAGTGCATGTCTCTGTGCTCAACACTCCACATATGCAGTTCTTATGGTTGTGATGATGATTTGTTGTTATCCAACCCAACTGCCAATCCCATCATTAACTGCTTGTTTGAAAAAGTCACTCATCCATTTAATTCAGTCTAATCACCAAAGAATATTTCCATTATTAGATATGTTATATTTAGCTTCTCTTTGTTTCTGTTTTGTATCACTTATGATCACTTAACTCAATATCCACTTTATATAACTGACTCCATTGTAAAGAAGTCCGTTGTTAAGGGCTCTTATTGTGGATACATGAGTGTCAGTGACTCCTGTACTTTGTTTTACCTGCAGAGTTCCAAGAGAACAGTCATGTTGAAATAACTTTTCAACAGCCCTTTTCTGATAAAACAAGTCACACTTAGCAGTGCAGAGGTGTGCACTAATTGTCAAGAGGAAGATTATGACACATTCTTCGTGGCCTGTCACATTTGTAAAGTAATTAGTTGAGTCCAACGCATCCCTCTAATGAGCAGGAGCTTAGTGTGTAAGATTTCCTCATCACAGTACACTTTCATTTAATGACCCATAAACATGCTCCCCATGATTATTGTCTAAATGAGTGTATTTTGTCACACTCAGACACATTCACTTGGGTTCATTCCAGCATTCTTTGGGTGCCGTCCAAAAGCAATAGGGAATTATGCAGTAGGAAGTTAGATGTTCATGCTGTTCAGTGCTCAGTGACCTAGTCTAAGCCTCAGTTTCTCAGAGAATATGAGAATTAACTCATGTGGCATGTAGTATTATGAAGAAATAATCTGATATATTTTATGGAAAATATTGCGCTGTGATAAAATTGTTGATGTTAGTAGATATGTATGATATAATTGCTGCTTGGGAACATTTACTAAACCGCTTTTTGCTGACTCTGCTGTCACAGTCGACCTAATATCTTATAAAATCCAATTTTAACTAGACGCGTCATGTGTGATTCTACGCCACATTAGACATTTTTGTTTTGCTGCGGTTGCTGTGACTTAAGTAGAAGTAGATACTGCAAGTTGAGGGGAAGTTAAGTGTTCACATCAAAATAGTCAGTGACAATAAATCACAGGTAAGATGACATATAATAGTATAACACAGATGTGTGAATAAGGGATGACATTCAGTGGACTGAATGGTTATTTCACTTATGGACGTGCACCTATTCTCCACCAATAATACTATGAAGACTGCACATTTTGTCATCACAGGATCACCCTCTATATCTGCTCTGAGCTCTAATGAGAGGATGGTGTTTTTGTTGATAGTAGTGCACAATAAGAGCATGTTAAGGATGAGGTAATTAAGGATAGGATTCAAGATTTAGTTTTCATTTAGATCTGGTCCCAAATTGTCTTGTTCCTGAGAATTGTTTAGCTCTGATGCTTTCAGCTCCTCTATCAAGGCCTGTGCATTGCCCAAAATGACTTGAAGTTGTAACTCATTAAGACCGAAGGCGCCTTCTAAAAAAGCATTTTAAAACCTAAGCATTGTTTGAAAACAACATCCTAAAACCAGAAGGTTTTCTGAAAAACTTGACAGAGTTGTTAACCTTCACTAAAACCTTTATTTCTCAGCCTATGTAGCAGATAGAAACATTAAATAAAAACCAGTTGAGAGCTTAAACTTTTGGCTTTATTTGGAAATGATTGCCTTTGCCCAAATGTTCATTAACATTTAAAAACGTTTTTTTAAACAAAACGCATTGAAAAAAAATTATAAATTTGTACACATTATACAGTGATTTGTTTACAAGTGGCACTGTGAAAAAACAAAGTGGCACTGTAATAAACATAACATAACTTACTTAACTCTCTCTGAAGTTACACAGTCACTGTATGCAGATGTATCATCCAACTGAACTGAAACTTTTGACAAATGTGCTTGTTGTTTCCAGCCATATTTTCAATAAAACAAACAAACTAGCACTGGTAGTGCAATAATTATATCACTGTTTGTTCACAGTGTACACAGTTAGTGCATGTCATCATCCTACTTACCTCCTCCTCCTCCTCCTCTAACATGTCTCTCATCCAATGAAGCTCTAGCGAAAGTTCAGTCAGGAAGACTTCTGCAGGCTGTAGTTATTTCTCATACCATCCTGCCATTCACTCCTCTCATGCATGCTCACTAATATTTCCTGCTGTCATTATCCGGGGCTGTCAATCAGCTGGTCTCATCTATCCAATAGCACAGCGACACCCCTTCATTGTTAACCTATCATCTTACTGCCGTCAGTTTAAATATGATTCTCTCTCTGCCTTCAGTACGTTAATGCAACTGTTGTGCGCCCCTCCACCTCCCCATCACCGCCCAGTCTTTGTAGCTCCATCAGCTCATCCATAAGTCTCTTCAGCCATCAGCTTCAGCAGAGTCATCAGCCACCACCATTACCAAATCTCCCAGCGGAGTCTAAGCGCCAAAGACTCTGTCAAGACTAACATCACACATCATCTGTTTCAATAAACACTATCTTTACTTCATTCACTTGTCTCTCCTAATTCAATGGAGCCTTGGCTTATGTGGGTCAGCAGTCACATCATAATCTTGGTCTGAATCTTCTAATTCAGTGTTGTTTTCGTCCTCAAAGTAACTGACGTACTGCATCAACGACGCTCTGCTCGTTCAGGTTGTCAGCCATTGTCACTGTGTGAAGCACAACTTTAAAAACTTTTTTTGTGGTCCACACATAGGCTAAGACTGGTTAAGAGCGCTGAAAACTACAAATCCCATAATCCCCGAATCACAGTGCATTTAATCAGTCACGTGTCTTGAAAACGATGACATGGTCTAAAACGCGTTCACGTCGCATCCGGCTCTAAATGAAGAAGCACGTAAATGTCACACCCGGTCTTAAAGGGATGTATGCATCTGGTTCCAGTTTTGGTCATTATTTGGGCAGAAAGACTCCAAAACAACAGAAACAGAACACAGAAACACAGTGCCTGAGATAACCATGTGAGCATGTAACTGCTAACTTAAACATCCAGCAGACACAGAGCAACATTATCATTTTATCTAATTGGAGTCTTGTTTCTGCCCCCCTCATGAATCAAAGTTCAATATTCCCTTATCTTTTAGTTCTGTTTGGTCCACCAACTTGGTCTTTATCTTGCCAGATTTTTGACTTTATTTACTGGCCAGCTGTTTACTTCAGGTCTATGCCGTGAGAACCACTGGGAGGCAGCCATAGAGTCTAAATATAAACTTGATAACCAAAATAATGAGATAAATGTGGCTAAAACCTGATAAAGCTGTGTTGATTCATAGTGGGTTTAGCAGTACTAGCAACCTTTTCACATTACACATAGTGCCATAATATGGTTCATTGTTGTATCAGAAATCTCACTTAATGGAGCTTTAATGTTGGGAACTGAGGCTTAAGCCATGGCAGAGAAGAAAAGATATTTAAGCCTTCTAAATTCTTCTACTTTCTAATTCTTCTACATTTTACCAAAGTGGACAACAACAGAAAAATACAGTGTTTTCAAAACTAATAATTTCAAGGGTGGCTATGCCACTCTTAAGCTTTGACATTTGGTGGCAGTGCTTTCCATTAAAATAGATTACTGCTTTTGACAGCTGATGGTGAAATGTGATGTTGGAGGCACGTGGGCTGTGCAGAGTAAAAACATCTCCCTACCACTGCAGGGTGGGGAAGTGAAAGGACAATATAGTGATTCTAGTGTATTAAAGGAGTCATTTGACTGTGACCACCATGCAGTGGGAACTGGCTATACCAAACTGTGAGAAAAATATAATGTAGTATTAACATTAAATAGTGTTAATATTAGAGCATTCCTGAATTTGATAACAAGAAAAATAGATAAGGGATCAGAATTGATGAAGTTCTTTCAGTGCCCATACCTACTGTAGTTGGCATAGCAAATGCTTATTACAATTTAGTAATTCTTTGCAGCTCCTTTTTATTTGCTATGGATGTACTGTGCAGCATTTACACAGCAAACACTGCATCTACACTTTTTGTTAATGAAAGCAAAGGTACCATATACAGAAGGTTGGCAGAGGACACACAATTAGGTCTTCTACTAACGATTATTTTCTCAATAATCAACTAATTGTTTGGCCAATAAAACATTAAAAAAATGAAAAATGCCTGTCACAATTCAAATTTCTTGTTTCGTCCACCTAACAGTTCCAAACCCAAAGATTTTCAATTTACAACGATATAAAACAGAGAAAAGAACAAGGACAAGGGAATGTTTGGTATTTGTTCTTGAAACATTACTTAAATGATTAATTGAGTTTCAGGTCTGCTCTCATGTACAAACTTACAGATGACCAACTGAATAACTTTGAGAAACTTAAAGAATTTATGGTCCAGTAAATATTGATAAGACAGATGCTTCATAAAGCAAGTCGGTCTGAACCAACCATACCATGAGATGATCATATTATGACTGGAATAGTGAGAGGAGTGCGAGGCAAGCTGTTAAGTTGGTGTTTTCACAACAACATAAAATGATCCCTGGTTTTGGGGTCAAGGTTATGCTAAATAAATCCCCAAATGGTTACATCAGATTTTGGCCTGGCCTGGCCTGGTGTGGAGAGATGCATAGTTGGTGCTAGGCCTTCGGGGAGAGGGTGATGATGTTACCAGAGGATGTGAACCTCTTTCCTGCTGAGGGTGTAAAATGTTTGGAGAGCTGTACGTCAAATTATTGTGAAAGCAGAATATGAGAATCTGTCCTCCCCTTCTTTTGAAATTCAATTAGGTTTCAGAATGGGATGCAGCAGATTCTGTCAACTATTCTGTGCAGAGGCTTAAATACAGTATTGTCAGATCCAAAATGAGTAATTTATCATTCATTCATCATCTGCGTCCATTAATTCCACATAAGCTAAATCATCCTGTCAAGAGTCCAAATTACTGCCCTGTGCTGTAATTTTAGGCCACTTAAGTGTGTGTGTGTGTGTGTGTGTGTGTGTGTGTGTGTGTGTGTGTGTGTGTGTGTGTGTGTGTTCACAGTTGAGGTTAGACTAATATAATAAGACTAAGAAGTAGATTTAAGTTAACTTTGGTTGAAGGGCTAACGTTAGGCATGTAGGGCTGAGGGTTACGAGTAGGATTAGGGGCTAAAGAAACGCTCTCAGGGCCCTGTGTGTGGTTGTGTCTTTGCATACACATATGTCTACACTCTCGGTTGTGAATGTATGTGTTAATTTCTGTGAGGCTGAGGTGTGAATTATGTTGTAATAGTGCGGACATAATTAGTCAATCAACAGAAAATGTATAATTTTTGAATAATTCTTTTGATCCATCGTTTAACCTGCTTTAATTGATTTTTTTTGGCCACTTGGGGGCAGCGCAACAAGCGTCATTTGAAGACACACTTTGGGCTCTGGGAACTTCTGAAGGGTATTTTTCAGTATTTTCTGACGTTATATAGACTAAACAGTTATTTTTTTATTGAAAAAATAATTGAGAGATTGTTTTATAATGAAAATATGGTTTAGTTGCAGCCCAAGGTATGCTTGCGTGTTGCTGAATTTGGTTTGCTTATTTATTTCCCCAAATCCTTTAGCTTTAGGTCCCCCTGCAGACGACAACAAACTAAAAACTCAGATGCATCAGGGTCCATTTGTTCCATGCCTGAAAAGCAAATAATCTAACAGAAATATTGTATTCGGAGTGATGTTGGTTGTGTTTGGGTGCTCCTTTCTACCACCAGCTTGTCATTGTTACAGAATATTTTGACTATTTTGTTTGTATGACAAGCGTGGGTGGGTGATTGATGTCTGTCTGCCAACTGCTCTGTGTGTTTACACATGATGCTTATGTTTCTGTGTATTTACTGTTGGCCCATGAAGCTTCTTTACACATGCAGATACAATTTCTATGTGCATTATGTGACTGTACACACACACACACGCACTGTGTGTTTAAGTGAACTTTTGATCTTGTCATCATAATTAAGATGGGAATGGCTGCACAGGATGTGATACGAGTTTGAGAGACACATGAATGTGGAAAATACTAGTGATACAAAACACGATAGTTGGTTTTTAATATGGGGATTAGTGAGAATATGACATTCTGGCTGCTCTGTATGTGACTTTGAAGCAGAGCTGTTACATGCAATAAATAGGAAATTAGAGACTATGTCCAAAGCTTATGCTCACAGTGACACTCTGGAAAAAATGGTAAGATAAGCCGTTAAAGCAATAAAGTACGGCTCATCTGTTCAAAGCCCTCAAATTTATGGTATGTAAGTCTGAAAACACAGTAAAAAGATGGCATTCAAAAAATGCAGAAAGAATCCCAACTATGGTATAAGGAGATTACATTGAGCTCTTTTAAGTCAATTGGGGTTATATAGGATAATGGCTATAACTGCTGCACAAACTAATCATATATAATAAAGCTCAACATATGCGAAAGCTGTGGTCTGACCTCAACTTTCCATGGGAACAGCAACAATATATCAAAAATATACAAAAGATTGTTGGCTTTAGGACAGTTATATAACTCCTTACATTAGATTCATCTCCTAAAACATCATACAAACCCATCTCTTGCATATCATTCTGATAACGGTAGACAGATGTACCATGGATACATTGTCACTTAAATTGCTCTGCAAAATTGTTCAAAACAGGACGCTTTCAATCTATAAAAAGTTGGATGTTGAGCAGAATAAACGTATCTACAGGCTCTGCAGGGCAATTGTTGCAGTAACCTCTTTAACCACCGTAAAACATTTTGCTGGTTATAGAGGTTGTCAGCGAGCACAAGGAATGTTTGAGAATGAACTCTACACAGGTAGCTCTAGTACTATTGTCAATGAAGAAATCAATGCCTGTGTTTTCCTTTTGGCCACTAGGGGGCAGCGGACCAACCTGTAAACATAACATTGACTTATTATCACCTGATAAGGTTGTTGTGGTAAATGTGTTTGCAAAGTTTCGCATGAAGCAACATTAGCATTCATTCATTGTGGTCATTCATTTGGAGTCATCTTTGTGTCCACCTGATGGATGTAAGTCTAAAATTCACTCTCCTTAAAGCTCTGTTTTGGTCTCCACCAGCTCTTAAGGAAATATCTGGCTCTTTAGCTGCTAAATGTTTTACTATGTTCACCAGCTAGTCAATTTACTTTCTCTTGCTTACTGCTGCTGGAAATGTGATGAGAACAGTGAGAGTGAACCAAAACAGAAAAGTTAATAGCTCAAGAAACCAAAACAAGTTGAAAGACATTAAAACACTCCATAGAGCTGATGGAAACTGCAGATTTGGGTGATAAATATCTGTGGGTTTGTCAGCTTTAAAGGTACGAAGAGCCAAAATAAAAGGTCATCATGCACGTAATCTACTGTATGTAGAAACATGGTGCGCATCCAAGCTGTGGTGACAGATGGCTTTGAGGTACTGGTGAAAACACTGGATTCATGGTTTCTAATACCAAGCTGCAAATATTTCACCCAAAACAAGATCCTGAAATTGTACAGCAGCTGTCGTGAGAAAGTGGAGCTAACAGCACAGCAACACACACACACACACCCGCACACACACCCACACACCCACACACACACATGCACAGATGCACACTCGGCATCAGCTGTGCAGTATGATAAGCTCTGAACTTCCACCATGTATGAGACTGCCTCCACAACCACTGTAATGTATATTAATAGTTAATTGAAAATAACATGAACTCCAGGCATAAGTATTTACTATTGTAGAGTCTAGTACTGTATTTAAAGCTGGAGTGCGGGACTTTTACATATAAATGAACATCCGTTACATTCAGGCAATGCTGATTAAGCCTATCATTTTTAAGTTTTTAAATCTGGTGTTTGTGGCGACAATCCCGCGCTGGCACACCGGTAATGATGCGTTTTACATTTATGTTTTACAACCAGCAATGATTGGTTTGGCTTTGATTTGATTTGGTTTGCCAAAGTGGAAGTGGGAGCAACCCACTGGAGAGAATGTTTATTATTGAGCATTGTTCATTGTTTATTTTGTTTATTATGATTGTATAGTTTGTGTTAATATGCTTTGGTAACGTTTTTATTGTAGTCATGCCAATAAAGCCACTTGAATTGAAATTGAACAGAGTTGACGCAATTCTCCCTCTACATGGCTCTGGAGCAACCATAGCGAAAGAGTAGGTTATAGCAACTAGGAGTAAAACCTAAGAAGCTCCAAGAAAAGTGTCTGCTGCTCCAGATAAAAAAGAAACTCTGCGTTCAGAGGAAGGATTACTGTCAAAACAAGAAAGCGATGGACGGCAAGGACAAACACGGATAGCCATTGGTGTAGCTTTAGCTTTTCCTTGTTGGAGAGCTGAGAGAAGGGATTGAGGGCAGACACAGATGTCACGTTACTGCTCTTGGACAGGTTGGTAAAATATTTGGAGTAGGCTATGTAGCTATTACATTTACTCTACCTGAATAATGGATTATTGTCTTGGAACTGTGGAAATTTCTCTCTATTTTTGAAACTATTTCTGAACATGAGCTTGGGGCGAGCTCACCAGTAGGCGTACGTCATAAGCATGAGTCGACAGTGTTTGTGTAATCACTCTCACTGCCAGAAGGGGGAGACAAAAGTTCCGCACTCCAGCTTAAATTACATTTTATTTAAATTATCAGGGAAAAATGATATATGGTTATATATTGTAAATCATTACTCTAATACAAAATATATGGTGTATAACTTTTAGGTTATACTTCCCAGCACTATATGCAGCTACCCTGCATTAGTGTTTTCCATTATGTGGCCAAGTGTCAGTTCAGGAAGTAATGTGAGGTTCAGCATAGAAAATAATACGGGTGTGGAGGTCAGGGAGTTTTGATGGGTGTTCATAAACTGTACAAACATTTGGCCTTTGATGTCATTGCAGGTTCCCTTATTGTCTCTTACCAGTAGTTAATTTTGTGCTTTTCCCAATTCAGGGAGACTCTGCTCTTTATAGTTTCATGTTCATTTTATTTCAAATTAACCAAAATGTTTCCTTTCATTTCCTCTCAAAAGTGTAATACATAACACAAGACTGGTCCTCTTGTTTAAAATGCTGAAGGAAAGAGGACGTTTTTTCACTTAAATATGCAATGCAAAAGTTGGCATTAGATAAAAGGACTAAAAGCATTTTACAGCAAGTAGTTTATATTAATTTGGCAGCTACTGAAAGTTTGTTTATAATTTCTGTGAGCACTATAGAAAAATACATATACTATATTTAAATTAAGATTTAAAACCATTTCAAATCTACAATACAGTACATGTATAGTGTATGTATAATCAGTTCTCAATATTAAAATTTTTAACAAAAACATTCTGGATTTTACTGTAGTTTAGCTTGGACTTTTATTGTACAATAACCTCAATAACCTTGAAGCATGATGAGTGTGCTCATTTCATAATGAGTGGCAGTAACTCCTCATTAAATTCTTGCTTCCCAGGGACCTAAATGACATAAATGGGATCAATCCAATCTTCTGACAGGATCAAGCTGCTTGGTAATTGCAAATGGGAATCCACGCCCGCCCTGTAATTGGTTGCTGCAAGTTTGTGTGTATTGCGTTTGTGTGTGCGTATGTGTGTGACTCAGTGAAATGTGAGTGCTCGATGGAGGCTGTGTGCCAATGTTAACTGTAGCACTTGATTTTTTACATTTAGTCTTTTGCCAAAAACATTTATTAATTTCAGTCACAATTTGGTTGTTTGTTTGTCGATTTTAGTCGACTTGTACTGGAAGAAAACTGTATAGGATTTAATCTAATTTTGTGTTTTTGTGTGACTTAATGCTGTCACTGCTGGCTTATCACAGTGTGATGGATACATTTATGTCTATGGTTGATTAAAGTTGCTATAAAACACTTTGGAAAAGCCCAGTCAACCCAAATATATTGGGAAATATATAAATTTGAATGAAGTCTTCTAAATCAGTGGATCACTCGAGGGGGCAAAAATAAATGCGCACATTTTTCGCGTCAAGTTCAACTTTGGTGAACTTTGACATGCAGATTTCTGCTGTTGACTTAGCAAGCCATCTTAATAATGCTGTCCTTTGAGGTAACAGGGAGCTGGAGAATCCAAAATGGAGGAAGCTAATGTAGCTTTTCAAATTGGCTGTGTTGCACCATCCAGTTTTAATTATCCACCTCTGTTGCAGTACAAACTGCTCAACAAACATCAATTGTTTGCAGACAGTTATGAGACAGGAGTTGATGGTGCAAATACGTCTTTTGAATGAACTGCGTGAACTGTTATCCGGTTAGCGATTGAGCTAGAAAATGGAAAGAAGCTCAGAGAGCTATTGTGACTGACTAGCACTAGCATGTTCCCTTGCCAGCCTGTTAGCGGTTAGCTCACCAGCTACAGCAGACTCTAGCACCACCTATTTCTTGAAGATGCGTGGAAGAATTTTGCTGCATCAGTTTCTGGTATGACAGGGCTTTAAGGATTCCACAGTCATCATCTTTGCTGTGAACTGTCACTATGGTGACACAGTGTTACCTGGCTCTGTTTACCTGTTTACGACTGACTGAACGTTCATTCAGTTTTGTCACAGCTTTTAGTTACAAGCTATTAAGTTATTGTTTCGTTTTTGTTGTGGATTTGCTGTGACCAACAAATATTTTTCTTTATTCTTTCTTTTTTTTCCATTTTGCTTTATTTGGATAGTGATAGTAGAGAGTGACAGGAAAGGCAGGGAGAGAGAGAGGGGATGACATGCAGCAAGGGCCCGGGGCCGGATTCGAACTGCGGTAAGGACTCAGCCCTGATATGTGGTGAGCGCTCTACCCGGTGATACTGTGGTGCCTGCAAATATTTTTCTTGATAGCTGTCATTGAAAAAAAAGTATCCACCCTTTTAACACCACTCTTAATGGCCACAAACATCAGATCAGATATGCTGTACCATAAGGGTGTCAGACTTGTTTATCATTTCAACTATCAAACATGGCTCCATGTAATGTTCTAAAGCCTTGAGGCTCTTTGTCATCATCCACTAACCTGCTGGATCATAACTAGGAGCAGAATCGGATGTTTCAACACCCTCCATGTGACCATCTGCAGACAGTACCTCTGTTCATGTATACAGTAGCCCTCTGTCTGCAGAGCTGGTGCGTGAGAGATACAGAGAGAGAGAGAGAAGCATTGGTCACCATAACACTGTACACAAACCTATCCTGGTTGAACTTTAAGTCTGTCTCCCCCTATCTGGGTCAGCCCATCAGCCCTCTGCCACGCTCTGCACTGGTCTGCCTTTCAGACAGCTACTCTACTACTCAGACTGGAATCACCTGTTGAACACTGAGGCAGGATGGAGGGGGGTGGAAAGGTACCCTTTTGTGAGTAGGACAGGTGGGGTAAGAACAGCCTCAAAAATCTATTTAGAGCAGATAATGTGTCTGTATTGTGTTCAAACATGTTGCACTTCCATTTTGTTCTTTGTATGTTTGAAGGGATTTTCACACAGCAAACAAACTAATTCATACAGAACTCCAACCCTTATTTTGGTGGTTGTAATGTAGTGTGCATGTTTGTGGGTTTGTATGTGTAAAGGTCCGTTTTGCAACAATGATGCTTTTAGAATTAGGTTTTGAGAAATTGTGCTCTTTGGGGATTTGTGAAGAAAACCGGCTTTCAAAGCAAAGCTAAGCTTCAGAAAACACAAAAGTGACACTGTAAAATGTGGTCATTGTGCAAAAATAATGGAAAAAGTCTAAATTATGAAAATAATGAAGGATTTCCAGCAGCATCGTGAGAATACAGTGTTAGCTAAAACTAGTAGCGCTGTTTTCAAAGTTCAAGTTCGAACAAAGTAGACCTAGTAAGTCATTTGTTAGAATTAATTTAAACACAACCCATTTAGCCTAATCCTGAACTGTGTTGTAAAATTTATGTTGTTCTGATTATTCATGGTTCTTCTGCTGCCTCACTTGAGTGACAAGCTACCGTTACTGTAAGGCAGCTGCATTTTGCAAAGTCAGCAAACAGCCTCACCTGCAGGCATTGTCCTACTTTATGTCCTCTATCTGTAGTCTTGGATGGTAAAAAGAAGACAGAATATCCTACATTGCATAGAACTGCAAACGGTATTTAATTTTTCTCTATAACAGATGCTGTAGCTGAGCCACACTGAGTGTGCCTCACTGGGGAGCAGCTGGAGTACTGTAAATGTTAGCAGCACCAGCAGCTACAAAAGCTGTGGCCACATGGTTCACCCAACCCACAGCTCCTCAGGGAATCTAAAAGTACAGTATCCCCCACACACTGACCTGATCATCAAGATCAGTGTGATGGAACGATAAATGCTTGTACATCTATGACGAAAGCTGACAATACTGGTGTTTCACAGATATTAGAGTTGCAAAAATAGTTAATTTTCATTCCTGGTCTGACAAACAGGTTAATTTTTTATATCCTGTTTTGCCAGTAGTTCATGACACATGACGACTGTGTAATCAGATTGACAACATGACATTGGACAACTTGTCTAGGGGGCTTTATCTGGAAGACGTGACTGGACCTGTCAGGCTGTGTCAGTCCACCAGCTGTGGGGGCCTGGCTGACATCCAGTGTGACACCACCCGTGGTGTTTTGTCATCTCTGCTCCCTGACCAGAGAAAGTAAGTGTGGCGGACAGGTATTTTCACAACACATGATCCTCAAAATTGCAGTGGTGACTGTAAGAAAGAGGCCCAGCAATTTAAGATTGAGACTGCTTATTTAGGTTTTTCAGGTTTGACGAGGCTGGACAGTTAGGTGGTAAACCTCACTGGATCTGAGATGTTAAAATCTCACTCAAGTTGTGTCCCAGTGCTAACACCCACAGGACATCATAACACTGCCAAGAAGAACAGGAGCTCATTAGTCTTTCCTTAAATAAAGCAAAGACAAAATACTTAATAGAGATCTGAAATGTGTAGCTGTTAGCAAAATTCCTTTCTCACTGGTGAAAGAGAATGCTGTTTCAAAATTTGTGCTGGACAAAGAACATTGTGTGCTAACCTGGGAATATCTTGAAGGAATTTCCTTCCCAATGGGAAAATGTTCTCCATCTGATAAGAGAATTACACAAGAGCACATAGTGGTAAACATTGTTGGATGTCATGAGTCAGGAAATAACCTTGAACTAAAACACAGCCCACAAAAAATACATTGAGCTGTCATGGTCATAAGCATTTCTTAACTGCCAATGTTTGTGTGTTGTGTGTTAACTGTTGTGATTAAAACTTGATTCTGACATTTAGATAATCTCCGGGCTACTTGCGCCAGGCTGCTTTATGAAAACAGCCGTGGTGCTTGATGTGAGCTAGAATCAGGTTGGCAGTGCATAATGCTGCTTTCCACTCTGCTGTTTCTGGTTGGTACTTCCCCAGCAGAGAGGGCACTTGAGGTCAGTTTGTAAATCCCTTCTTTCCTTTGTTACACCAGGGTAGGAATAAACCACTTCTACCTAAATCCATGTCAAAAATGCTTCCTTTTTCACTATTCTCTCAGCAGCTGAAAACAAATTCTCCATACAGCAACGGAGAAGGCCAGTGACAGATTTTGTCTTCCAGCATCCATGTTTTATTATTAATGTACTGTACGTTAGGTGTGTTTTTGTGCTCATCCTAGACTCTTGAAATAGCTTCAGTAAGAGAAGTGAGGAGATTAAACCCACGGAGTCTCATCATCCACGCCTGTCACTGGCTTCATTCATAAACACAATATCCCCAAATCCAATAGTGACCCAGGGACATAATCACTCTGCTTCTTCATATGGCTGCCTCCATCTCTCTCTCTTTTTATGTGTTTCTTCTTCTCTCTCTTTCTCTACCTCTTTCTCTCTCTCTGTGTTTCCCTTTCTCTTATTATTAAAGCAGATCCAACATCACAGTTGCTGTTTTGTGTGCATTTTGTCACATTTCTCTGTGCACACCCGGGAGCTGCCACCCTAGTTGTGCCAGATGGAGTGCCATGATAATCTGATTCTTTTTTCCTTCCCTGTCATAGCGGTAGCTGGGAGATATTTTGAGTGAATTCTACAAGACCTCGCTAAATGCCCCCAACACACAGTCACAGACTCACAAAAACACATTATATCCTCTCATTCATCAAGGACTCATCTTTATTCAAGACTAACGAATTTGTTGGCACAGTTACTGATCGCTGAATCATGTATGAGCAGTAAGGAGCTCAGTAATGATGAAAGGAAATTCACAAGAAGAATATGATCTCTTAGAGGAAAAGAAAATGTGCAGAAAGTTAAGTCATTGAGGGTTCTGTTTAAATGGCGCAATGGCATAGACCAACACAAAGTACTAGGTCATGGTGGCAAGGTCAATTAATGTGTATCCAAGTGCATCTTCTATTTCTGTTCAAAAAGATGTTTCTTTTTTTTCCAACAAAGTGGAATATAAGTCGGATGGGTGATGTGTCACATTATTTGTGCCATACAATTTAAACTGCTGTGTCAGTCAGTGATGCGTGATGAAAATGGCTCACCAAATGGAGATAAATGTCAAGTTGAATTTACGTTTGTGGAGATATTTGAAGTCTTTATTTTGTTTTTTGATTTTCAATTTTGATTTTCTTTTTGTTCATCTATGTGTCAAGTTTTTGGGGTGTAATATTGAACATTTTTGTTTTGCAACAAAGTGATCCACATAAAAACTGTTCTGTTCAATTGCTGACTCTGCTGTAGGCTACAATAAAAATGTGTATAATAAAAGAGGAAGGGAGAGTGGATGGGAACCAGAATGAGAGAGGAGTGAGTTTTGAATTGTCTCAAGATTTCTTTCGTGTGACATCACGCATTAAGCTTCTTTTTTTTTTTTTTTTTGCTTAGTATTTCTATTCCTGTGAGCACTGACGTGATAGTGAGCTGCTGTAGCAAAAGAGATTCCCCTCGGGGATCAATAAAGTATTTCTGATTCTGATTCCGATAAACTGGAAAATAACAGGTTATACTTTTTGATGTGCACTGAAACACAGAAGTTTTTGTAGTTATTTTTGCAGCAGTCTGGTGTTTGCAGTTGATTTAATAAGAAAAACTGCATATTACCAAGTGCAATAGTACTGCACTTTGCCATGACACTTTCCAAATTAGACATCACAGAAGGAAAACATATATCTGCCCTTCTGCCTTTTGATGGTTTTAGAGATTTGATCAACTCTAGGGCAAGGCATTCATGTTGTCTAAAGCAGTTGTGGCACTAACCTGCAATACCGCTATAGTTGCGTTAAAAACAGTAGTTTTCATCTGGAACTAAATGCGTCTTCCGGTTTGAGACGGAGCACTTTAAAGTGTTTTAAAGAGTATTTAGTACTATTTCTGACATTTCAGCAAAATATCAACACTGTCCCTTTATGCTACTTCATACATCTTGCTCACAGCAATGGGCATGACAAGTACATTTCAAGGTCAGGAAAATACCCACGTCTTATAGCATAGCTTTTAATAGTCTTTGCACTGCCATTAAAACAGAGCCAGATGTTTATAATTGAAATTCATAATATTATATATGCATTTGACTATACATGTAGTGTCATTATTATCAGAATTTACATATATACTTGACATTTACACTTTGAAATGTATTCATATTCCTGGGCTGGTTTTTCATACACTCACATACATTAAAATTAACGTTTTGCAGTATGTTCTGCCAAGGGCGGTGGAGTTAAGGCCTTTACATGCTTTTTCTGCACATTCCGCTCTGGCCTCAGTAACCTCCCCTGACAAGGTATGCAGTTAGACTTGACTGTGGGTAATGGAATGCCTACAGTAGTTCATTAGTGCCTTGGGGACATAAGGCCAGTGTGTCTAGGCTGACGTATTCAGACTTGCTCCACCTGCTGCTAACCTCATAACATAATCATAACATGCATCATATGGTGAAGGCAAAAATGTTACACTGTATACTAACTGCGCAAAATCTCAAATTAAACTGAACACACACATTCTCCTGTTCAAACATTATCAGAACTTGTTTCTTCCATTTTAAGAAAGAGGCATCATATTCATATTTATTCATCAGTAAAACAGCCTATAACAGTTGGTAGACAGTTGTCTGCGCAGATTGCCAGTAGGTTGATGTCTGATATTTTGCCAGAAATACGCCCATATGGCACTCAAAATATGTTTAGTTAGGTTAAAATTCAAAGTGATTTGCTGAGGTTTGAAATGATTTTTTGGGAAATACACACAGCAATACAATATTCACAGCAAGCTGTTTTACCAAACAAACTGGGCAATGAGGGCCTCAGTCAGAGGGGTGACAAAGAATCCAAGGACCACTGACAGAACTACAGAGTTTGTTGAGATAGCACATTTTGAATGGACAGTCAGAGCAGCACTTGCTGGGCGACATATCGGAGTACTGAAAGATATCACTGGAACATCGCTGGAAAAATTGCTAGAAAACATTGGTCTGATCCAATGAAAAATGTAACTCTTCATATGTCATCCAAAGTCATCTGGAGGAAACGGACAGCTCACCACCAGTCTAACATCCTTACTGTAAAGCATGATGGTGGCACTCTCATGCTGTGGGTGCTCTTTTCAGCCCAGAGGAACAGGGAACTTGTAAGGTTGGAGGAAGAATAAAAGCAGCCAAATGTGAAGCCTTATGTTATGGTGGCAGTTTGTCTTCCCACAGGAGGGATATACAGCCAATTCAGTCAGGAGAGACTATGTTTATGAATCCAAAGTCTCACTGATTAAACATAGATCAGTTCTTGGCTAAGACTTAATTCGGGGCTAATGCCCAATTATGGGGAATAACCATATAATTGGTCAGCCCTGTGGCTTGGCCAGTGTCAATGTTTAGTTATCTGTGGGTAGGGGTGGGCGATATGGCCAAAATCTTCTATCACAGTATATGTAATTTTATATCACAGTAAAGGTATATATAATGTTACAGTCATTGTTCTCTAAATTCAATTAAGAAATGGTTTAAAATAACCATACCATAGCATACTTAATCACATTTGATTATTTTCTTCTTTTATTTGGAACTTCCAAACAAACAGAAACAATTCACTCTCCTCCTCCATATTTTCTTGTCACTCTCTTCTTCTGCGGTGGTTGGCAAACCAGCTTAGAATGTCGCACTCACGTCACGAGAGAACGTGTTAAACAGTCCTGCTGCCCAAATCATGTTACCTTGCGAGGCATCTGGATTTGCAAGATCCCGAGAGAATCACAAGATCACGTGAGAATCCAGCCCTGATTTGCTACATAGCCTGCCCTGATTATATAGCAGAAACACTAAGAGATAGCTTCCGCGGTGGAAACGGTATTGCCAAATATCTACCAGTGGACACATTTCTACCATTGCATGGTATTTACTGTCATATCATCCAACCCTATCTGTGGGAGAGGTCAGCATTGTGAGATGGAAGTGCAGAAGTGGCTTCTGTGTGGATATAATGAGTGGACAGTATTAAGATTATTTGATTGGATGATGTGAACCAATAGGGAGTAGCCTCATGAATTTGACCTGATTTGATTTAAAGAAGAGGCAAAATTTGTGAATGGTGAAGAGACAAGAGGCGGAGCTTAATTGATTAGATCAAATTAGTCAATGAACAAGTAGAAGAAGACTTAATAATATAATCGTCTCCTCTGTCTGCACTTACACTAAGCTCCATATCAAATCACAGCCCTTCCTTATCACTGCAGTGGCTTCAGGACAAGAAAGTCCTGGTATGACCCAGTAAAAGCCAGGCCTTAAATCCCTTTGGAAAATTTGTGGGAAGACTTCAGTATACCTGCTCACAGATGCTTCACTTTCAGCTTGACTGAACTGGAGTAACTGTGCTCTGAAAAATGGGACAAAATCCAAATTCAGATGGTCCAGGCTGATACAGACTCAAAGGTGTCATTACTGCCAAAATATATGTATGTATGAAAATACAATTCTAAAAACTTTTTTTTTGTGAGTCACCCCTAGTCCGCCCCTGAAAAAAATCAATTCCATTTTGAGATTATGCTGCATACTGTCCAAATGCACTGTATATATCTTTAGCTTGCAGTGTATGTCAAAATTCATTGAGAGCTACAGTGGCAAAAAATGCTCAGATAGGCTTCGCTTGTACCTAAATCCTAACAGAAAGTGTTAGAAAGTGTGGGATTGCAGAAATGGAAAAGGGACGCACCACCAGGCCATATCTCTCCTCAAGCTAAATGAAAACTCAGAGTGATGTGTCAATCACAGGAATAGTCACAGTGACAGAGACAGTGAGTGAGAGAGTCCAACAGCCAAAAGAGCCAGCTGCCTGTGGGCCTCTTACAACATGACCTTGTCAAGGTCACGACTGTTAATACTGAGTGACTTGAGTTTAAAATCCTATAACAGGATTGTTACAGTTAGGAATAGTCAAAAGGGGGAAAGGGAGCCCCTTAAAGATGACTGTTTGCACGTTAGCTCAACACCTTTGAACATGGAAAACATGTTCTCATTTGGCAGTATGCATGGAGCAGCCAGCGCTTATCTCTGCACACACACACACACACACACACACACACACACACACACACACACACACACACACACACACACACACACACACATTCACTTGTTTTTGTCATTTAAGAGGACCTGGCACTGACTTACATTAATTCCTTGGAAGCCTAGTCTAACCTTAACTATAATCACTACATTCTCAACCCGAAGCTTTACCAATAACCAAGCCTTAACCATAAAATTGTAGGGATCAGCTAGTTTGTCCACAAATGGAATTGGAAAAATGTTCTCACTTTCCAAAAAGTGTCCTCACACTCACACACAGAGGCTCACACACATACATAGAGTGAAGCTTTCTAGCAGCCATGGGACCATGACAACAGCAGGTGCACCTAATTCCCTATAGAGGGCAGCTGAATGACAGATATAAAAGGGGAAAAAAGAAATGTAATTAATAGCCACATGTGATCCCTAGCAGTAGAAGGGTTGGTATGTTCTACGGGAGATAACGGGCCACCGGGCTGATGAGTAGTGTGCTTCTAATGCTCAGGTGAGACTGACAGGTCTGCCTGCAGGTCGGGGGAGTGTGTCTAATACAGGCCAAACATCAGCACAGAAACGAAATTGCGTCTTGCACTACAGTGATTGTGGAGTTATACGATATGGTTAGTTCCCATCTGACATGCAGTAAATGCATCTTATCATCTGTGACACGGTGTTGTCACATAGGCAAAACTGGATTTGGGCCTCATAATATGGTGCTTACATATACATACAACACATTCATAATATAATAGGTAAGTGGCAGCTGTGAAAATGCTGTGTGGCTAGATGTTAGGATCCTCCAACATCACATGACAGGCCACTCAACAGTAAATAATACTAAAATACAGAGGTCTGCATAATTAAGGAAAACTGGAGATAAGCAGTGTGTGCCTACACACACAAGTGAGGCTGTTTCCACAGAGCGTAATAAGATATTTGCTCTTTCAAGTGCACGTTATGTATTTCACTTAAAAGAGGTTGAGGATCACAGTCGCTGTCCATCATCTCTCTGCATGCAACAGTGTGTTCCCTAACAAGCCAAATTTTTGTTTGTTTTTTGGTCAAATATTCCCATCAGTCAAAGAATATACTCGTGCGCCCTTGATTACCACCTGGCCTGTAGATCATGTTTGCCTGGGATGCACAAAGTGGAGTCCATGCTTGCAAGTAGAATATGCATTATTTTGTGACAGGGACCTCCCTTTCATTATTCACCAACATCAAAAGCTGACAATTGAATGCAAGTTGAAGTTTACACAGGGGGGAAACTACCAAATGTGTTCACACAAGCGCACATACAAGTATACACATACACACAAACAATACAAAATTTGCAGATGCATGCCCTCTCAACATCTAGCCTTGAGGCCCTTTCCCTCTGGCTTATGTAACGAAGTAGCAACAAAAACAAATGTCTCTAAAGGATTGTGCTGGAGTTTCTGCATGTTTTAGCATATTTACAAATCATGTATACTTAAATTACTGCCAGGCATTTTCCAAAGCATACCATAGCTTTTTGGATTTTCAAAAGGATTATCCTTCCCGCCAGGCAGCTTTTGCTTTTCTTTTAAATGTCAATGCGGTATAAAAATGAAGAGCCTTGATCCTTGATTTAGATCATCACATGGATCTTCAGTGTGATGGTTTAAAATTTGTCAAAGCTATGTTATTGTTCTGTGCTAATGCAGTTGCCACTCAACTTCATCGTCTAAATTAGGAGTTTCTGGCTTAAGTAAAGGACGAAGATGACAGTGACTAGTAAACCTTAACCCAAGCTTGAAATTGTCCCTTCAGAAACCACCTGGGTGACATTACAGGTGTTTTTTCTTTCTCTGTGATGTTCATGTTTTTGTACTGTGTCCTCTGTAAGCTGACATTTCTTTCTCCATACTGAAACAAATGGCTGCCTGAAAGGTGGGAAAAAGCAAATGCTAAAACAAGCAAAATAGTGGCACAGTCCTTTCTCAGGCAGATAATTAGAAAATGTTTCTGAATGAATAATTTGGCATTCTCTCTGCACAATCACTCACACTGTCTTTGTCTCGTTCATTTGGATGACCAATCTGCTCTGCTTCTGTTGTCAATGACTCATGTGCCCTCCCTTGTCTCTCCCGTGGGTGTGTGTTTTGTCTGTAGGGAACATCTTTGTGGTGAGCCTGGCAGTGGCAGACCTTGTGGTGGCCATCTACCCATACCCTCTGGTTCTCACCTCCATCTTCCACAATGGCTGGAACCTGGGTTACGTCCACTGTCAGATCAGCGGCTTCCTCATGGGCGTCAGCGTCATCGGCTCCATCTTCAACATCACCGGCATCGCCATCAATCGATACTGTTACATCTGCCACAGCCTCAAGTATGATAAACTGTACAGTGACAAAAACTCTGTCTGCTATGTGATGTTAATCTGGGCACTAACTGTGGTGGCCATCGTGCCCAACCTGTTTGTGGGTTCACTTCAGTATGACCCGCGAGTTTACTCCTGCACCTTTGAACAGTCAGCCAGCTCAGCGTACACTATCGCAGTGGTTTTCTTTCACTTTATTTTACCCATCATGATTGTCACCTACTGCTACCTGCGCATTTGGATACTGGTCATACAGGTGAGGAGACGGGTCAAGCCAGACAATCGGCCTAAGCTAACACCACACGACGTTAGAAACTTTGTCACCATGTTTGTGGTGTTTGTGCTCTTTGCTGTTTGCTGGGCGCCACTCAACTTCATTGGTCTGGCTGTTGCAATCAAACCAGAGGTAGTGGTTCCCCTCATCCCTGAGTGGTTATTTGTGGCCAGCTACTTCATGGCCTACTTCAATAGCTGCCTTAATGCCATTGTGTATGGTGTGCTGAACCAGAACTTCCGCCGTGAGTACAAGCGCATTGTAGTGTCAGTGTGCACGGCACGCATCTTTTTTCAGGACAGCTCCAACGATGCAGGGGAGAGGCTCAAGAGTAAACCATCACCACTCATGACCAACAATAACCAGGTCAAGGTGGACTCTGTCTGAACCGGAACTGAGAGCAATATAGAAGGGACTGATATGCTGTAACTGAGAGTAAAAAAGAAAAAGAAAAAAATCTGAGTTAGAAAAATACCAAAAATAAATATAAAACAGCTTCTATCCTCTAAGCTGTCCACAGACTGTCTTTTGGTGCTATCTGACCTCTGAACAATCACAGTAAAAACAGAGGTGCGTATTATCTTTGTCTTTTATCAAGCACTTTTGTTTGCAGTACCTGTAGTACAGTAAATATGATGTCCATTTTGTTTTCATGTTTACAGTGATGATATAAATGTATCATGCATTATATAAGTATTTATTTTGTATGAAATGTCATGTAGATATATAGTAAGATATATCAGGTTCCAGTTAAATGAAGACTGTATTGTATCAGGCCAATTAAACATTTCTACAAAACTTGGTTGAAAATATAACCAGAAGTTTATAAATGAAGTTAACCAATTTTAATAACCTCATTGTGACACTGTAACACTAACTGAGTGCAATGTGGGTTGCTGCTGTCTTATTATACCTTGCAATTCATTAGGTGAATATATATTTTAGTCTCTTTCTCTCTCTCTCTCTCTCTCTCTCTCTTTCTCTCTCTCTCTGCCACCTTGTGAGCTCATTATACTGTATGCATGGATATCAGGAATTATTCATATGCAAAATAAAATCTGATAATGATGGTGGATCTCCTTTAGTCCTGTGTCCAATTTACTCACAAAGTTAATTGCAATTCTGTAAATGCATTCAACAATTCTGAACTATCACCATATACCATTATCATAACAGTGTACTCCCCAAAGCAATTGTTGTGATCTCGGTACACAGCCTCACTAAACAGGAGTTTAACAGAGCAGGAAATATGAGCTGTTAGATGATCAGAAAAATGTCATCAAGGTTTTATACAAATACCACAAAATGTACACTCAGATGCCAGTTTATTGGGTACACCTTGCTAAAACAATACAATTCAACAGCACCATATACTATGGTCTCCTAAATAATAAAGTTAAATCTCTCTTGAACAATTTCAACAAAAAATGAACTTTCATTAAAGAGGGATTTAGTGCAGGGCTGTAGACTCAAATAGATTTAGCTAGGTGTACTTAATAAATTGAAACAAACCAAACAGAATGCCGACACTCATTGTTTTGATCGTAACTACAACTGTGCACTCGATGCAGTGTTTAAGATTTGGAGCTGTGCACGCTGCTACTTTTCACTGTACCTAATAAATTGGCAACTGAGTGTATTTGAATTGTTCTTTTTCCCCAAACAATGTGAAGGACTCTGCAGTGCATAGAAGTCAGAGACAATATAGCCTACTGTACATCAGCGTTTGCATGTGTGTTGCATAGCGTGCATGGGCAACCCTGTTAGTGGAACACAGACAAAGGCATCATGCATCATAGAGGAGAACAGCTCAACTATGCATCTGAAATCCACTTGGCTTACATAACAGCCGCTGACCATCATCCTCAAAGCAAGAGCTGAACTCCCTGGCCTCCCTGCCCCCTTCTCTATCTGTTTAATCCCAAGAGCTGTGTGTGGTAGGAAAAGATTGAATGGGTTGGGGATGAGCAAATGTAAAAATCCCAGGGATTTACACTGCCCCGAAACAGAGTTATACTGTAATCTGGGCCCAAAGATTTTTATTGCAGAGGATATACAACAAAATAGTAGAAGTCAGGTGTTACATGACCAATGGCACTGATTTAGGCCCATCTTCTATTACTGATTCTATTTTCTTTTCTTGGTATTGAATGTGTCCTTCACTTTGACAAGGCCATAGAGCGAAGCTCCAGCAGAGCTTTTCCTCTGAAAAGAAAAACACAACAGTAAAGGGCTTCAGTAAAGTTCTGCAATCTGAGTAAACTAGGAAAGATTTCAGTTTCTTGGAAAATGTTGTTGTTGGCGGTAAAATTGAAGAATATTCATACACTAAACATGTCTATACAATATCTATCCACTAGACTCTCAGCCAAGTAAATTCCGCCCCTGGAGTGGTACTCTGTTGAACCATATACTATTACTTGCTAGCTTTGGGGGGGTGACAAAACCTGTTGCAGTCTCCAGCCATACACAACCACCTCTTAATGACACCTAAGCAAGTTCCATTTGCTGAAGGCCATGGGATGCTGTCGAAAGCACTGAAAAAAAGTAAGTGAGTCTTAGAATATTTTGACAGATATTCTAACCCTAACCCCAACCCTTACCCCTAACCCCTAAGCCTCATTTTTGAATTTTTTTCTCTCATTTGTTTTTCATGCCTTTTTCAACTATCTTACAATGAATCTTGATTTTTGAACCTGAATCTCCTTTCCTTGCAATTTTATTTGTCTTGATAAAAAAATGGACTCTTTAATATTTTTACTTTCAACTGACTACTGTTCTTTAAAAACACTTGATGGATACAGGATGTAAACCACCCTTTGAGTAAAATTGCTCTGTCTTATTATCTCACTTTGGATCAAATTTGATATGTTGACGTGTTTGCAGGGTGTCAGTTCTCCATCTAATTGTTCCAATTTAAACTGAACTAACCCTACATTAATTTGTGTTTTTGGCCACTTGGGGGCAGTGCAACAAGCTGTGAACACAACATGGATATAAAATAACCTTAAAAAGTTCCTATAGTGAATGTGTTAGCAAATAGTTGCCTATTTACACATCCAGCAGACACAGAGCAACATTACCGGTTATTTCGAGTTGTATTTCTGTCCACCTGATGAATATAAGTTGAATACACATCTTTTCCTCATCTTCTCCTTTTAGCTCTGTTTTGGTCTCAACCAACTTATGAGGGAAATATCCTACCCTTCACCATCTAGTTGTTAACTTGTCTGTCTGCTGTTTGGTGCTACAGGTGGTGTACAGTGGGTTTATCAGAGCAGCTGCCTGCTGCTGTTGGACACGAGGTTGATGAAAGTGGTAAGTGAACCAAAATATTAAAGTCAACAACAGTATAAACCCATAAAATCAAAACAATCAGCTGAAAGATGCTAAAAAAGCTCTGTAGAGCTGAGGAGAACTGCAGTCGGTAATAATTATCTGTGGGTTCGTCACTGCAAGCAGCAACTTTTACATTACACATAGTCATTTGATTCATTGTCAGTATAAAAATAGTTTGGTGTAGCTTTAGAGAATTTTAAGAAAAAATTTAAAAAGAAATTCAATGCAATTTATTTTTATTTATATAGCGCCAAATCATAACAAGTTATCTCAGGGCACTTTTCACAGAGAGCAGATCTAGACCGTAGTCTTTATTTTAAGAGATCCAACAATTCCCTCCATGAGTAAGCACTTGTCAACAGGGGCAAGGAAAAACTCCCATTTTATGGGCAGAAACCTCGAGCAGAACCAGACTCTGGGTTTGTTGGATTAAAAAATCCAACAAACACATTCTAGCCCCCATGTTAGCAATAAACCTGGAAAAATTCTTATATATTGAAGTCATTTAGTTTTCCTTTTGTCTTACTTCTTTCTCACTGATTAGCACTGCTGTACAGCACAGTGACTGTGACACTGTCATGGATATTCTATAAAGAGACCTGCTATCATCTTGCTTGGAAGGTGCCACTGTGTCTTCGATATTTGTTTTGGTTGGCTCTGAGTCTTAGAGCCAACTAAAATTGTTAAAATTGACCCCATTTTTCTCTCACAGAGACATAATCCACCGGGGATTCAGTGCTGCCACCTGGGCCCCTGAAAGCTCCCCAGAGCTGTCAAAGCCTGGTATGAGAAAACACTGCACTCTATAGTCTGAGAAAGCCGGCTGAGAGATGATTATAATGATATCACCACCAGTGGAGTTACATAAAATGACATGACAAAGGTATGTGTTGAAAAGAGATGGAAACCATTAGCAGCCTAGTTGTGTTCCAACTGACACCATACAAAAATTTATACAGGCAGTAACAGTTCTACAAAATGTCACTAGGAATGATTTTTATACTGCACTTTCACAAAACCATCAATCCTCTACTTTTGTGGTGAAAAAATAGTTATTTTCATAATATTCAGCAGCATGACAAAGTGCATCTTGCTTGAAAAATTGCAAGAAACCATTGTTGCTTCTTTTTGCTACTGCATATTTATTTAATTCTTTCCAACATGAGCAGCAGCTTTGCTTCCCGCCTCATTCATTTTCTTTCGCAGGTTTTGTCTTGCTTTCTCCAGCTTTCATCCAATAATAGTTGTTTTCGCATACAGTACCATTTACCACATTTCCCAGTGGAGCATGTCAACTCTGGTTTCTGCCTGACCACACAAGAATGATACAGACTTCTTCAAAGCAGAAGGAATTGAATTGAGAGAAATATACCAACAGAAAAGAAAAAGAGAGTAACAATGTAGGCTGAAAATGCTCTTATTTTGTATCATTAAAAAAAATCTGAATCTATAGGATAAAGTGGAAAAAAGCTTTTCAGTTTCTTTCTACATTCTAACAAAAAAAAAAAAAAAATTGTGCACCATTTTCATATGTTATGCCATAATGGAGATACATGTGTGACCTTTTTTTCTTCACCACACTGTAGCTCTAACTGATGTACTGGAAGAGTAGCACATTTCAGCTCATGGCTTTCATTCAAAAACATCAGCAAACATTGGAGAGTTATTGTCCAGAGTTAGTTTTGCTTCCCTCAACCAGCTAGCTGATAGGTGAAGTAGCAGCAGTATGTTGCCTCTTCATAACATGGTGACTGAGTCACATAAGATTATATAATGTGAAAGTGTTGATTGTTTGGAATATATTCATGTTTCCAATTTCCTTGCACAAAATGATGTACTTCATTCAAACCAGATCCTTCCGGTTATTCTGTCATCTCGAGTAGGCCTACAGTGCTCCTTTGATTTGAGTCCTACCCCAAAGGGTGATTCTTTAAAGTGGATTGGCAAGGAGAGGTGTCCAAGCATTACTTACTTTCCTCTGGTGTACCACAAGGAGTGGTGCTTGATCCCCTTTTCTTCTCAATACACACCACCTGTATTGGTCAGATTATCTGCTCACCTGGTTCAAATGGAGTAGAGTAAAACTTTAATGTCCCTGAGGGGCAATTTGGCTTGCAGAGAGGCAGCAGTCAATAGTAAATACAACAATTAACAAAAAAATGGCAATCCATAGAATATATACTGTATACGTGCAAATGACATAGGTAAAATCTTGTTTTTAACAATTTGTTCAGGTTTTCATTACAAGGGAGGTAAGAGCCATGTGACCTTTTGACTTTAGCCACTAGAACTACAGTAGATTCTTTCTAAAGTCTGGGTACCTACTGTTCCAAAGAAGACTGAAAGATATATGTAAAAATGACTAGCACAGTCTAGCACAGCATTTCCGGAGTTTACACCCAATGCGGCCAGGACCAGGACTTTTCCTCTCCTTGATAAGGCTGAAAGATTTACATACTGTGGCTTCATCAATCTGTATCTTACAGCCCTCTACTCTGTCTCAAAAAATTATTAAAATAGTGTGCATCAAACCTGAAACAAAATTTATTTAACTCCTCTGCTAATTCAATGTCAGACATATCAAAACACTCCACATTTCTCTTTTTATTCTGCATTCCAACCATAGATTTGATGACCTTCCAGGCTACACATGAGTTGCCATTTCTCAGTTCACCCTCCACTTTATACTGAAGTTTAGCTAGTTTTATCTGAACTGACCTTACCAATATCCAAAATTGCCTACATTTTGAACAGTACCTCAAACTTAAAGCTGCATTATGTGATTTTTTTGACCGCTGCTTTGGACTAAAAAAACAACAAAACAAAGTCACATCAATGAACCCTTAATCAAGTAGTTGATTGGTGAGGAAGCAATCACCAATTTTAATAATCTGATTTCTGAGTTAAAGACAAAAAGTTAAAACAAAATGCATCAGATCAGGATGTCAGAATTTAACCTAAATTCTGAACTAAAATTGAAAACTGCAAGTAAAGTCGCCAATTAAGTATACACATTAAATACAATTTAAAAACAATCTAAAACCATCAAATAACAAAAACAAAAACATTAAAGCTGCACTTTAATGTGAAAGGGGTAGTGTTGAACCCACAGAAAATGTATCAGTGCTAAGGAACATTTTAGTGACTTACATCTGATCATTTTGGTTTTACTGCCCACAGCTTTACTGTTCTGGTTCACTCTCATCATTTTCATCAATCTTCTTTCCACCCCCAGCAAGCAGATGTTTTAAGGAAAAAAAACCTTGATAAACCCATTGTACACTACCAAACGGCAGTCAATTAGCAACTAGCTTGTGAACATAGTGGAGCATTTAGCAGCTAAAGAGACAGACATTTCCTTTAGGAGTTGGCAAAGACCAAAACAGAGCTAAAAGTAGAGTTGATATTGGATCATTCGTGAGGTGGCCAGAAATACGGCTCCAAATGAATGGTAGTGCCTGCTGGATGTGCAGTTAGGCAACTGTTTGCCCACACATTTGCCATATCTACTTTAGATGGTGATAATATATCAGTGTTGTGTTTAAAGCTTGTACTGCTGCCAAATGGCCACAAAAAGAAAAAAATCAAATACTGCTGTAACCTAGATTGATTGCTTATATGTTTAATTCAGCTTTAAACAGAACATCAGCATCAGGGTTAAAAAAAACAAAAACATCAACAAAAGCTTCCAAAAGATGAACAACTGTAGTCGCCAGTATACCTGAAATTTCAAATCAGTTCATCCACTTATATGTGCATCAGTGTGCATTTGCCAACAACTTTTGGGGAATGGTTGGATTGTTGAAATTCACTGGATATGGCTATGGGACAGTAACAATTGATTTACGATCCAATTAGCTCATTGGCAGAGATGGCCTAAAAAAACTAAGGAAGAGCTGTACCTGAGGCCTGTCTCACTAAGATGGATTACTAAATTAAGTCATTAATTTAAAACCTGGAGGCCTCTCAAATCTAGAACATGGACTGAAGTTAAACTGTTCCTTGTTTAATTTAGAAAAGTCACCTGGCTAATTCAAATTCCCAATCGCAATATCCAATTTTGTGTGTTTATCTCAAAAGGTTATGACGTCAACATGACGTTTTTCAACCAAACAGTTTACAATGTACACATTTAAGGATCAATGGTAGACAATTTCATCTCTAGATGACACATTATAACATATGTTATATGATCATATGATTTCAGTATGAGCTTCAGTGAAATTTGAGAGTTCAGAATGAGAAATATAGTATGTCTATGCAGAGACAGATAAGTGATTAGACACTGTAGAAAATTACTTTGAGAGGTAAGACAGGTTTCAAATTGGAGTAGTTGACATTAAGCAAGCATCATTTTCTTTATTCGTATGAGTGTGTACAATACTGTGTGTGAGCACTCGATTATTTCATCAGAGGATACTGCCAGGAAAGGCACAATGATATTTGAGGAACTGGGTTTCAGGTGGCTCTCAGACAATACTGACATTTTTTCTAGCACACATCATTTTTATTACTTTAGTTTTAAACATCACGTGTGGTACATGTGGACACATGCATTTCTTTGGACATGAATTTCGTGCTCCAGTCATGTGTGCATGTGACCACCTTCAGTGTTCTTGAGGAACACCTGCCAGGGGAGTGTGAGGCTGATGTACTAATAGAATGAGGTGAGATGTCTGTGCCCTAATTAGTGTGATACTACTTTTACTTTGTGAGATAATTAAAAATTATTTAAAACTCACTTTGCAGGTGATGTCTTTATCACACACATACTTGTCATAGCAGGAAAAGCACAGGTGTTACTAATTGCAGTGAAAATGGCTCTGTTCTATTTAAGTGTCTCAGTAAGCCAATAGGCTTGCTCGAGATGAACTGCACCTCACCTGGAAAGTGGATGAGATCAGGTGATGGGGAAAGCAGAGAAAAGCAGAAAAAGAGGACAATAGTTTTCAGTGATCTGTCAGAGCTCAGATGCCATTTTAAGAATCCCCACATCCCACAGCAAAAGTTTTGTGTCACTTCATGATACTTAAAGAATTACATAAGTAAAGAATATCATAGATTGCATTCAGTCTATGAGAACTATCTGTAATACAAACTGAATGTATTCAGCCTCTCTGACTGATAAAAGTCACCATCAACCGCACACACATTCTGTGAACAGAATAAACCTTCATAGTGCAAAATCCGACTAATAAAATCAAAACGTCATGTTGTTGATCCGACATCTAAACCAGCGCTGCAGTGCCTTTTGTCTGCAGCGTCCCCTATAATGCGTAAAATCTTAAAAATGTTAAATTTTTTAAAGTGGGTCAATCATGTACTCTTCAACTAAACTAGTTCAACAGGATGTTAAATGTTCTGTATAACAATCAAAACATTTTTCAAAATGAAAAGTATCCACGCCATGGTAAAATTTTGTCTTTCATGGTCAAACTGTTTTTAGAACACATTTGAAACCATCAGTGAAGCAAATGGAAATCAACATTTGTGTAGAACTCTGAATGTACAACCAGCATGGTAGTCTAGATGTCTATGTCCTTACCCACTCATTGCATTATTTACACTGAAGTGCAGTCATATTTCATTTAATGTTGGCAGCTATTTTTAGAACTTATGGAGAAGTTTAGGCACGAAAGGTTATCTGGGTCAAATTCCCAGTGTGTGTATGTGTGTGTGTATGTTTGTGTGTGTCACTGTTTGTGTGAGGCAGAGAAAAGCTAATAGAGACACAGTTTCAGAAACATACAATTCACAGATGTTGATGCAGGACAGTTAAGAGAACATGCAGGTACAACATGAAATCTAATAAACTCACTTTGACTTAACATTTGGGTGCATTTCAAGTTAGAAAAGAATAAAATAATTGACAGCCCAGTGACAAGGCAAAGAAAAGGTATCTTTTTCTCACTGAAGTTGTCATAACACTATCAATGTCAATTGAATTTGCTGAGATGAATTAATATTTGTAGTCCTGATGGTTACATGGATAATACACTCAATCATGTAAGGACGAGCAGGTTCCTTTGAGATTTCAAAGTCAGGAGCCCCCCCCCTTCCATATGCACTTAGGCAGTTCCCCAATTCAGAGGCTAGATCCTCATAAGTCCTCATTTCTAGACCAAATACATCATAATGGGTCAACAAGGACCTATTTCCCCATTTCAACGATTCCCCCAAAGGCCGTGGTGTATCCATTGCAGTCCCCAATGTCCCATAATCCATAGCACATTGTAAATTATTGTAAATGACACATTCAGGCAAACGTCATGATCTTATTTCAGAAAATATTTGACCACATTGTATTTAGCAGATATTTGCATTCAGGTGGTCATCAGTCACTGGTAAATGTGAAAAAGACACTGCAGGGTGTGAGTAATCATGTGTTAAAATGAGAAACACAATCGAATGCAGATGTTATTTCAAAGTCTTTATATTCAGTTTGACTGTTCTTCTACTGAATGTACCTGAAGTGTAAGTTCAACTGAGTGCAGGCATGCCCTTGCTGCCTGGATAGGTTTTTTTGGTTGGGTGCATCCATGAGTATGTTTATGCAATGGTTGGTTGGAGCTGACACTGTTTTACCAAAGTGCAAGTTAATGAATGAGATAGTACAGTTGCTCTGTAAAGGCTATACATTTTCTAAAAAAACTCATGGAGTACAGCAGTGAATACTGCTGTAGGTACCAACACTGCCAATACACAACTTTACATTTACTGTTATTAACTTTCAGCAAATAGAAAAACAGTGTAATAAACAATTAAATGATCAAATGATTCACTAATCACAATTAACACACTTAAGGGATAGCTGATTTATGGGGACTACTTTCCATACTTACTCAGACAAACTCACATAGCCTAGATTAGCTCAGTTGCTGGATATCTATGGAATCGAGCAGCAGCTGCTTTCAAAAACAGAAAAAAAATCACCTTTATTCTTTTCCAAAAAGTGCTGGCTGGTCTAAATCAACCTCTTACATGCTGTAATTCATTACTTATTTGCTAGTTTCACTATGCTGAAAGAAACTGGATTACACACTTTGTAAAAAGCTTGACTAAAACTAAAGCTAAGTTTAGTTATTGATTATGCCCTCGTTTTTAGATGAACTGGCATTATGGTTATTCCACATAAATAAATAAGATAGCAGCTAAATCAATCAGTGATGAAGAAGAAAAGAAAACAGCTAAAGGCTTGCTAATGGTTGCTAGCTTAGCAGATCTCATTGAGCTGCCATCAAATTTTTTGACTGGTGAATTCCATGTGATTTGGTGTGTAAGCTACCTTTAAATCACATACTTAATGTAATCAATTGTAAATGAATGTATTATATTGATTTCAATATAAATATTAATAGTACTCACAGTTAAAATGAGTCAAACACAGAACCACTTGATTCATATAAGCTATGGACTGTAAATAATAAAAGTCAATTTTCTTAAACAAATGTTAAAATGGATAAGAAAGCTGAGAGAACACATTTTGTTGGTAGCAGTTTCTCTGAGCATTCAGTGAAAATTGTCTAAAATTGTCTAAAGGCAGAGCACAATCTGCATTTTTAGGAGTAAAATAATCAACCTAAAAAGACGTCTAGCCTGAAAGCTTTAGACCCTTTTCCCCCCTCACTTTACTGCTTCTGTAGTTACTGCACTCTGCTTGCCTTTGTAAGGGAGTAGGAGACTAATTAGGAAATGGGAAGCAGGTGCACGGATAGGTGTGGGAATCAGGTGACTGGAATGGTGGGAACACACTGAGGGCTATACTGCTGGTCTGATAAAAACAGGATCTGGAGTGACAGGTGAATTGGGCATTGTACAGACTGCAGGCAAATTCGATTTGTTTCTCAAATCAGATCTTTAAGACAGACTGCCACATTGTTTGTATTTGTTTGTATTGTTATATTAAGTGATCAATATCACCAATGCAGCAACTATCTGCATTGGTTGCTGTGGCAACGACATAGGCATCAGTAACTACATAGGCTATGGAGAGCCATCATCTCGCCCTCTAAACAATCGCGCTGTCAAATTGGGGTGCAGAACTCCTCCTTTTGGGGTGAACTGTCCCTTTAAAGTAATGTTAACATTTGTACCACAAACCGTTTACACAAACCGTGTATGGCACAACGGTGTGCTGATTGCAGATGACTAGCAGGTATGTGGAGAGCGCCAAGCCAGGAGAGCAACAGGGAACCGCCCACAAACACAGAGGAGAGAGAACGAACAGACAAACAAAAACCAAAACACACCAAGCACTCCACAACCACCCAAAAGATGAAAATAACGAAAACACACTCACTCCAGGTGTCACAGGCAGAGATCATGGAGGCAGGGTCTTGATAGCTTCGAGGTGGACGGAGTTGGTGTTGAAGGACTCTCGCCACAGCGACCTCTGCTCTGTCTAGTTGTCAACTCTGAACCCCTGACACTTTGCTCTGGCTCTGGGACTGCATAGGACTCATGTTCCACAGTGCTGAAAGAAAATAAAATAAAGATAATTATTTCATTGTAATTATAACTATACATATCTCTCTAAGACCCATGGCCTTTTTAAAGTTGCATTTTAATGTTTTATTCCAATAAAACTAAAGGCAGTGCATGTGCAAGATTGTGTAATTACTTTAGCAATAGTGACAACAAAGTTTCACCACCAGTTCATATCTTCCCACATGTCTGTAGACGTCACATTAAATAGACAGATACTGTACAAGTGCATTGACATCTCAAAGAGAATTGAGGAAGTCTTGATGGTTTTTCAAATGGATAAATCACTGTATTAAACTGAGTGAATAGTTATTTTTTAGCCCTTTTCATTATAAAGTGGCATATTCAGACCATCCAATCTATCCCATCAATGGAGGAATGATGGCGTCTGAATGTGGAATTAGGGCATGGCTCCACTGCGTCTTTGTAAGATTTTTTCCTTTTAATGACTGCATTAATTAAGAAGTCCTCCTCGGATCATGGATAAAACAGGAAACGCAATGATGGATGGGTTTAGAGATGAGAGAGAGAGAGCCAGAAAGAGAGAGAGAGAGACGCTCAAGGGGCGGCCCCAGTAGGAGATATTGGTCTGCTCTGTTTCAGTTCATAGCAGGGGTCCCTTTTAGCAAAGGTCCAGGCAGTTACACTTTCTCCTAATGAGGGAGCAAGACAGCTTTTGGACGTGCTGGGTAGCCATTAATGGTGTTAACTGGGCTAGCTGGGGCAGAATATATCCTCCATGACATAGCATGTCTCTCTCTCTCTCTTTGTGGAAGTCTTGCACACACACATTTATACTGTACATACCTCAACAACCACATTTTTCATCTCTCTTTCAGTTCTGTACAGCAAAGACGAACAGATGTGCAGCTCAGCTATTTCATCACCTTGATTTAACAATGTCAAAATCATGGAAACTGATTAGTGAACAGAAGCTGGTGTACAGATATGTAATTAAAATGTTTCCGTTCATAGCAGGGGTCCCTTTTAGCAAAGGTCCAGGCAGTTACACTTTCTCCTAATGAGGGAGCAAGACAGCTTTTGGACGTGCTGGGAAGCCATTAATAGTGTTAACTGGGCTAGCTGGGGTAGAATATATCCTCCTTGACTAGCATGGCTCACTCTCTCTCTTTGAGGAAGTCTTGCACACACACGTTTATACTGTACATACCTCAACAACCACATTTTTCATCTCTCCTTCATCTCACATTTCTCTCTTTCAGTTCTGTAAAGCAAAAACAAACACATGTGCGGGTATTTCATCACCTTGACTTAACAATGTCAAAATCATGGAAAATGATTAGTGAACAGAAGCTACAATCTGTTGAATACAGCCGTTGAGTATAATTAAGTAAGACACTTAAGGTCATTATGTCAGTTATTATGTTGTCCTAGGCAGTAATGTAAATGTTAATTTAAGTGAGTGTCATGGTTTTGGGGTTTGTGTTCATTTCCTGTTTTATTTTGATAATAGTCTCCTTCCCTCAAGTGTCTTTTAGTTTTGCTTCCTGTCTTTGATTGCTTTGATTGTTTTCACCTGTGTCTTGATCAGTTTCACCTGTGTCTCGTTGTCTCCTTCACTAGTGTATTTAAGTCTCTGTCCTTCCTTTGCTCTTTGTCAGTTCGTCCCTGTTGCTATGTTGGGCCTGCCTGCTGCCGCTGAGAGGCTGCTGACTGAGATTACTCAGAGCAGCATGCATGGGAGTAAATTACAATATAATAGATTTGTGGATATTTCTTGCTTTCCCCCTGATGGTCTGAATAACTTGCTGCTGCTGCTGCATGGTGCTGCTCTTGCGCTGTGCTACTGTCTGTCTGTCCTTGCACTGTCCTCTTCTCGTGCTGTTATCAATTAGCCTATAAATTTGTTTTTTGCTGCATGAGAAAATGGACGTGAAGTGTGAAAAGTGTCAATTGCGTGAGTCTCACGGTCAATGGGTGAGATTTGGCAGCTCTGCATCTAGTGAGAATCACTGCTAACTTTAGCAAGCTATGCTCAATAAGAGTGGAAGCTAGTTAGCCTAGCTTGTGCTTCCACTTAAAAGCATGATGGGTCCTTCAAAATATTGTCTGTTGTACAGGGTTAGATGTCTGGAAAACTTTTGCTATATAGGGTTGTTTTATAAAGGGAGGAAAAAACATCTTGTTTCAATGTCAGTGGTCTATACAAGATTATGATGTGCTCCATTTGGATGTTGACAGCATGTGGCTGGCACTCAGATGTTTCCACTGAAAAAAAAAGTGCACAATAGCTGCAGTATCATAGTTTAAATTTCCTTGCACAAAAAGAGTCAGGAGAATTCACATTTCAACTTCAATTTTGACTTTAAACAACTTTTGTGGTTTGTGTGTGTATTTTTATGTATTGTCAATGAAATAATTGTTTTAAATCACATTAAATACAGCACAGACTAAACTTTTGAGACACCAAAATTAAAATTGTACCACCTAACACCCATTTCTATTCTGTGTTGTGTAACCTCCAGGCAGTCACCCTGAGGACCACATGGCACATGAACATCTTCTACAATCAATTACAGAACAATTAGAACTCACGCAGCCAAGGTGAGCAAAGACAAATGGTCGCACATCTGTTCAAAAACAAGTCAAGGAAACAAATACAAGCCTTGTACCCCTGCCAGACTCACATACGAGAGCATTTCTCAAGGGGGCAGAATACCTTATGGGGCTGCCAAATCCAAAGTCACCTTGTCTCAACTAGGCTGGATCTGATGTGTTACACTGTTTTGTGACAAGACTCAAATACCTTCAACGGCATGTTGGTGCTGCTGCCCAATTATCTGTCATGCTCATGGAGTAGTGTTATTCTTTGCCATTTTCTTTCTCTCTGCTGAGCTCATATCACTGTAACCGCTCTCTCCCAGTCACTGTATTACCTGACACTGATCTTAATGGAAATAATATGCCTTAAAGATCTTATCTGTAAATGTGTAAGTTGGTACCAAAGCTGACCAAGTGGCACATATGTTTTTAATTTCTTTGCAGCTTTTGCTGTTCAACATTTTCAATGATGATGACATCTGACCTAGCTTAACTTGTCAGATTATTTGAACTTTGTCTTCTAAATCTTGTGAATGTTAATGCGCTATATCCAATTATAATAAACAGTCAGTGACAGAATCCCTGGATGTAATAGGGGCTCAGATTCTTGTCACTTTAGCTGGAAGGGTGCTTGCCTTGTCATTTTGTTGTTACAAGATTAATTACCTTGCATGTTTTGCTGTGCTCTATTGTACTATATAATGTAATATACAGGTCTAACCAGGAGACACTTTCTTTTTTTTATTGCGTGTTTGAATTTACAGAAAATGATTAGTCCCCATTTTGAAGTAGCTTTTAAGGGTAAACACCCCCAATGAAAGCAAAAAAGAGGGTTTACATTATACAATATATAACAGAGCATTTGTGTTGCTGGACTGTGGAGATGAACCTCCTGCTGCAGGTGACTGATGGAATGGATGTAGAGTTCTGTACAGGCCTAAGACATGAACCCACCTAAGACTGCATGTATTATGTATCATGTTATCTCAGCAGGCTAATGCAATGCATTGGCTACACTCTGTCTCTTCACTGCTGTGATGTAGATGTTTACTCCAAACTGTATCAGTACACCTTGACATCACTGTGAAACTGTGAGACTCTAGACCTTCGGCTAGAGAGGGCAGTCAAACACTGCTTTTCAGCTTGTGTTAAGCTACCCATTTTAATTTATTACATTTGGAAATAATCAAACCTGAAGCAGTGACAAAATGACCCAAGCCTGACCCAAACCCTGATGCTTTCTCAGGATCCATCAGATTTGGGTAGCAGATTACCTTGATGGCCCTCAACACACTGAGATGCTAATGGGAATTGGACAAGGATCAGTTTTTATCTGTCATTACTAGGGTTGAATTCTGGGAATTGAGATTGTGGTACTTATTGGGGATACTCACTCAAATCATCTTCCTCTTCCTTTCTAGGGCAAAAAATACCTGCAGGAACACAGGATTCTTAACATGTGTGTGCCTGTGCGTTTGCATACTGAAGACTGTCATACACTGAAACAAAGATGCCTTCTTCAAACCTCATCTTCCTGTCCTTTATCTCCACGCAAGAATAACCTCTGATCAGCATTATAAAGATGGTCATACACTCCCATAGTACCACTCGGACACATTAAAATTAGAGAAAATTAAACATTTTTAAATTTTCACCTCAAATCTAATCTAGTGTCCCCAGTGGCCACACATTGACATACCATCTGATTTTTGCACTATGTACGGTAGAACTTCCACAAACAGCTAATACTATGAAACATTAAATACAGTATGTATTGAACAGACTCATCTTTTTATTGTGCACATCTGAAACTGTGTGTTAAAGGGTAGAAATGTAAACAGAATATACAAGAAATTACAGTTTGTGGAAGAAAAGTTGTTTTAGTTATTTTAACTCTAGCTTTACTTGTTGATAATGAGGAATTCCTTTTCTTCTCAGAAACACATTTTGTTTCACATGTATCATCCCAAAATATCTTTTTATCCATATAGAAAAAGGGATAAAAGTGAGTCACATTGAACCAGCTTGTTTTTTTGGCACTGACACGACTTTACTCTTCTCCTGTATTGTACACTGCTGGTATGTGGTGTGTGTGTTGTGCTGAGGTTAACATATGGGGTTAATGAACTGTGTTGTACAGGACATATGTCTTCTCTTGCTTGGTAGAGAACAGTTCCTCCTTTTTTCCAGGTGGCTATGTCTGCCATATAATACCCCACTGTGTATGATAACACTCCAAAGGTCAGTGTGTTATGCTCCTATGTGCGCATGTTCCTGTATGTGTCTATGTCTGTGAATGTGTTGATAGATGATTCGTATTGCTTTTTGGCCTTCAGTGTCACTTTGTTGAGACAAAGAGGCTATCTTGTGTCATTTAGCCTGAATCACCTTTTTTCAAACACGAGAAACTCAATGTAATATACTGTAAGTTTCGTGCAGTAATTTTAGTGATGCTACTGGGCACATGGGTTGGAGAAGGTCACAGTTGAGGACAGTGACTGAATGACAAAAAAGACATGTTTAAAACAGACAGAACCCACTTTTCCAGCCATAATACATGGAAGCAGCACTCTCGATTTAATTATTTGGGCCAGTCTGGTGTGATGGAAATGATCATGTCTCCTTCCATATTTAATGGCAGTAAATTACCACTGCTGTCAAGGGAGCAAGTACACTTTCAGTCAAGAGAACTAGTCAGAAGATTTAAGTAGTCTTTTAGACTAAGAGGTCCAGTGTGGTAAGTATTTGAGTGTGATAGTAAGACACAGAGCAATCTAACTTGATATTATAGCTCATTATGTAGCCACAGGGTAAACTAATTAATGTTTGTGTTAATGGTGCAGTGGAGGAAAAACAGCTTGTATGATTATAAGAACAAGATATATGTAAAATTGGATGCTAACAATGCATACAATTTTTTTTCAAAGAGATGTGTTCCTTTATTGCTTGGGAGCATGTCAGCAATGCTGCCACAGCACTGATTAGGTTATTATGAGAGATGTCACAATTTCCACCCACAGGAATGAAGACTTTTCAGTCTATTAAGTATACATTTCTCTTTTTGTACAAGACTTGTACTCTGCTTTCTATACACTATACATCTCTCTAGAATATGCAACTACAGTGCACACACATGTACCAGTTCTTGGAGGGGGTTTGGTTGTCCTCCAACTGTTCTTAGAACCATGAAAAAGTTCCTCCGGTCCAAAAACGCCTAATACAGTGGTGTGAAAAAGTGTTTGCCCCCTTCCTGATTTATTTTTTTCCTTATTTGTCACACTTAAATGTTTCAGATCGTCAAAGATAACACAAAATGCAGTTTTTAAATTAAGGTTGTTATTAAGGGAAAACAAAATCCAAACCTACATGGCCCTGTGTGAAAAAGTGATTGCCCCCTAAACCTAATAACTGGTTGGGCCACCGTTAGCAGCAACAACTACAATCAAGCAGCAAGTTTGCAATACCTTGCAATAAGTCTTTTACAGCGCTGTGGAGGAATTTGGGCCCACTCATCTTTGCAGAATTGTTGTAATTCAGCCACATTGGAGGGTTTTCGAGCATGAACTGCCTTTTTAAGGTCATGCCACAGCATCTCAATAGGATTCAGGTCAGGACTTTGACTAGGCCACTCTAAAGTCTTCATTTTGTTCTTCTTTAGCCATTCAGAGGTGGACTTGCTGGTGTGTTGTGGATCATTGTCCTGCTGCAGAACCCAAGTTCGCTTCAGCTTGAGGTCACGAACAGATGGCCGGACATTCTCCTTCAGGAGTTTTTGGTAGACAGCAGAATTCATGGTTCCATTTATCACAGCAAGTCTTCCACCACCATATTTTACTGTTAGTATGATGTTCTTTTTCTGAAATGTGGTGTTACTTTTATGCCACATGTAATGGGACACACACCTTCCAAAAAGTTTAACTTTTGTCTTGTCAGTCCACAGAGTATTTTCCCAAAAGTCTTGGGGATCATCACAGTGTTTTCTGGCAAAACAGAGACGAGCCTTAATGTTCTTTTTGCTCAGCAGTGGTTTTCGTCTTGGAACTCTGCCATGCAGGCCATTTTTGCCCTGTCTCTTTCTTATGGTGGAGTCATGAACACTGACCTTAACTGTGGCAAGTGAGGCCTGTAGTTCTTTGGATGTTGTTGTGGGGTCTTTTGTGACCTCTTGGATGAGTCGTCGCTGCGCTCTTGGGGTAATTTTGGTCGGCCGGCCACTCTTGGGAAGGTTCACCACTGTTCCATGTTTTCGCCATTTGTGGATAATGACTCTCACTGTGGTTTGCTGGAGTCCCAAAGTTTTAGAAATGGCTTTATAACCTTTTCCAGACTGATAGATCTCAATTAATTTCATTCTCATTTGTTCCTGCCTTTCTTTGGATCTCAGCATGAGGACAATCTTTTGTTCTACTTCACTTTGTCAGGCAGGTCCTATTTAAGTGATTTCTTGATTGAGAACAGGTGTGGCAGTAATCAGGCCTGGGTGTGGCTAGAGAAATTGAACTCAGGTGTGATAAACCACAGTTATGTTTTAACAGGTGGGGCAATCACTTTTTCACACAGGGCCATGTAGGCTGGATTTTGTTTTCCCTTAATAATAACAACCTTCATTTAATAACTGCATTTTGTGTTTACTTATGTTATCTTTGACTAATATTTAAATTTGTTTGATCACCTGAAACATTTAAGTGTGACAAATATGCAAAAAAATAAGAAATCTGGAAGGGGTATAACTCTTTTCCACACCACTGTACATCTCTGCAGAAATGGACGCAATATTCCAAAACATTTACTGCAGGAGGTGAAAAGTCTGAGTCTCATTTGTTCTCCTCTCTCTTTGCAGCCTTGCTGCAGCTGTATATCAGGTTGAGACAGACAGCCCTGTCTGGATGCCCCTCACATAACTGGCAAAAAAAAGAAATGTTTGTCAAGATGGCTATATGCAATATGTTGTGTTGCATAAGTATGTACAATATTTAAAGAAAGTTTCTTTCCCTGAGACATATAGAAATACTGAATTCTTTAATATAAACACCCAAACACAAATCTTGCCTGAACACTGTGAAATATTCAGATATTTTTGCTTTTATGAAACTTTTTAATGTTATAATATTTATATTTCCCTGTCCATAAGAGTAATGTTCATTCACGCCTCTCTTTTAGCTCTTCCCACGTTTCAGCTAGAATGTTAATTCAAACTTTTAACAGGTCACCTCTCTTTGTACTTTATTTACTTTAATTCAGCTTTGTATCTCATATTTTTTGTTTTCAGAAATCACAGTTTTTGGGTGCTCTGTGGAGTTTTCTTGTAAACAAACAAAAGTTATGTTTACACTCAGAGGTTTCTCACCCTATGTGTTGAATGCATTTTCTTCATCATGAAGCATTTGCAAAGCCAATTGTTTAAACATTTTAAATTGTGCAGTCTTCTTCTTCACAACCTTTGTTGACACATTGGTAGGTTTGCTCCACAGCGCTACTAGTGGTCAAACACTCCACGGGGTACTTCTTTGTGAAGAGCTGTTAAGGGTGCTCCAAGTCCCACTTTTTTTTACTCTTCACAGACATCATGATGTTCACTCAAGCAACTTCTGTCTCAAAATGTAAAAATGTAGCAAGTTTTTGCAGCTTTGACCGCAACGGATGCTCCGTTTAGAGCTGATCAATTTATAACATTTTGCTCTCAGCAATCATATGCATTTTTCTTCAGAAAATAAAGTTCAATAAATTCTGTAAACTTACATTTAAGATAACCAGTTGTCATCTCTTTTTTCATGTTACGCTTCATTTTGAAGGTCGGTCAAACCACGATTTCACACAAGAATTTAATTTCCTTCTCCGTTGTCATTTGCCTGTGGAATTTTATGATTGGATTCACCCACTGTAAAGCATTTTATATATATACTGCTTGCATTATCTGTAGGAGCAAAAGTGGTTAACAAACCTAGTGATGTGCCAATACATCGCTTTATCAGTTTAACAATAAACACAATGGGTCTATGGAAGTGCAAGAAAGACATCCAAATAGCACCCTTCATTGTGACGTAAATGTTAAATAGCAGAACTTTCTCAGTCATTTAATATAAATAATTTAAAGAACTTCAGGTAAAATATATAACTTATAAATTCTACTTTAAGGTGGGGTATGCAATTCTAATCCAATACACGTCTTTTTGTCAAATTCAGAGAACATATTCTCATGGTCCGCTAGCTGTCCGTTCTGTGTGTGCGCTGAAAAAAAATCTGGTGTTTGCCCTGGCTCTGTACATGAGAAAGAAACAAAGTGGCTTGGACCGATTGGTTAGTTATATTACTTGCTGTGTCATTGTTCGCTTGGGAAACTGCATGGTACCCTTACGGGATATACACAACTTGACATGGAAACATATAATGTGGCATTTTTCAACAAGGCAGCATAAATCGTCAGAACACCGGCAATGTGTAGCTGCACGTGAAAAATAATAAAACAAGATCTACAATATTCAAGCAATAGGCTATTTTATTTCATAAGGTAATTATTTAAACTATTATTTAAAATACTGATGTTCTTTCTCTCTCAATTCAATTGGGCTTTATTGGCATGGGAAACAGATTAAGTTAACATTGCCAAAAAAAGGATGTGTAAAATAAAAACATACATAAACAGAAGAATTGTGATATTAAAATATATACAGATAGGTAAGATAAGATAATATTTATTTAAAAAAAAAATAATAATAAATTGTAGACTTGCAGTTATAATGCAAATACAAACAGTGAAAATTACATAAACACTGCAAAAATGTTTTTTATGAATGTGTGTGTTTGGGTGTGTGTGTAGGTCAATCACTGTCCCTCAGGTTGTGGTATGTTGATACATACTGGGCAGCAAGATATATGTGTATATAACTGACCACATGATGTTAGACTGACTTCATTACTAGTTTCATCATGTTGAGAATATTACGTGGCAGTCAGCCAAATATCTAGCTAAGTAGTATTAGGCGATACCATGGATGTAGTAGGTTGTAATTAGCGTGGCATTAAGCAGTAACTTATAGGTGAATGAACACAAGTAGTTTGTGTTTTGAATTATTTCATTTACTTGTGCCAAGCAAATTAACCCACATTGGAAACATCCATTCTGAGGAAAAGTTGTAGTGCAGGCAGAGGTCAAGCTTATCTAATAGGCTAGGCATTGAAAACGGAGCTACCGGTAAGCAAGCTTTAATTTCCTGCAGGCATTGTGGTTTCAGCACAAGCTGGCCAAGTTTAACAGGCTGGCTTTGTAATGCATCACAAATGAAGAAACCGTCAGAAGAGTGAATCATGAATGAAAGGATTGCTGCCTTTTCATCTCTATTAGTTAACGTTAGCTAGCTACAGACTGCCGCTCAAAGGCTATCGGCATCCACCGGCGACTTTTAAGGTTAGCAGAAACTAATGCAGCCTCGAGCTGCTAGCCTCAAGCAGAGATGAGGAGCGGGTACAGAAGTCTGGTAACCTCACATCCCCTGATTTTTTTCATTTTCAAACTTTTATAAACCTGCTTTGATGTATAAAAACGGTGCATTTCCCCTTTAAAATTCTATTTCTACTTTTAAAAAAAAGTATTTACTGTAAAGCTCTTAATTGCTCCAACACTACTGAATGGAAGATCTGGAAAACTCCCTGCACTCTTACAGAATATAAGGCAGACATACCGATACAGTTAAATGAACTTGTCAGAGTAAGCAGGACAGCCTGGTTACAGATAGAAATAAGATAGATGGGATTACAGTGTAAGAAAGATCAACTCAGATAGGAGGTAAGGACAGAGTGATAAAAAGTGTGAGTGCGTGTGTGCAGTTGGCTTGCTTGCTGCATGGTTGGCATATTCTCAGTTGGATGAGAGGACATTTATGTGATGTCAGCACGCATTAACCTCTCTGAAAATACATCGGCAACAAATAGGGACACATGTGCCCAGATCCCACCAGCTCTAAGTAACAAGCCTCTGGAAGGAAAGGCTATGCTGGACAGCACAGAACAGATCCAAAAATAGAAATGGGAAGATGAAAGTGGAAGGCTTCTTGGTTGAAGAGAAAATGCAGGCTTTCTAAGATTCTTGACAAATAGTGGATGAAATTTAGAATTTTAGGTATTAAGTTGCAGGTTAATTTATGCAGCTATTTTTGTGCAAAATCAATGACTTGAGCGGTCTTTTTTGGCATTCCCAAACATTGTCTTGTTATAAACATTGCTCATGACATGATCATTTTTAAAGATTGTTTAAAAAGTCCAAAATTACAGCCAAACAATGCAGCATATGCAGACCATATTGGCCCTAGATCACTCTACATGTCCAGATGCATATATGCATGTTCAACTTTTGACAACTGGTGGCAAAGCAGTGCCAGGACTTTGATGATTCTTGTACCACCTTGTAGCAACTGTAATCACACCATAATTTGGTGTAAAAATGTTACAATGTGTGTCCTGTGCAGTCGGCCTGTCTTAGATGGAAGGTTATTGGTTGTTAGATATGTTAAAGTTCAGCATCACACCAGTTTGTATTTCTATTTTTTTCTTTCAAACAGAAATATTTGAATATATAATTACTGTATACTAAAATATGAATTTCGATTTTTTTAGTCTGCAATTACCAGGGGGTACCTGGAAAAATACCCTGTGGGGTACAAGTATGTTGGTTTCACATCTTTCACTGACTGTTAAACACTGACTTCACTGGCCAAAACTGATTTCACTGGCTAAAACTATTGATGAATGTGAATTGTTATATGAAGCAGTAATTTTTGTTCACTTTGCCGATTACTATTTAGCAACAACTTGGAATTGTCTGAAAAGAAACATTGGAAATCCCTTCCTGTGATATTAGATTCAAAGCCCAATTCTTCCTGTTTCTGCTCTCTCTGACACTCTAGTAAGGTGACTAATTCATGTGCATAATTGATGATGTTTATATGCATATGTATAATTAGAAAGCTATGGTTGCTGAATCGTTGAAAAGGCCTCTTGCATGTTCAATGGATGTGATTTGCCTTTTTATTAATTTGACTGTTTCTCATGCAGTCTCAAATTCATTTTGAGTATACAGACATGCCTGGGAGCGATTGTTGGGTTTGAATGGCTGATAGGGTACTTAGGTGTGCTTTTTCTCACATTTAGTAATCAACTCAACTCTGTTCTTCTTTAATTGTTACCACCACCCTCAAGAACTATTTGAGAGAGCACCCTCCTTCCTCCCTTTCTTCACACTGATGAAACTGTCCACCTACTCTTTCTATCTCTCCCACCTCAAACCAAAGGCAGAAGGCTGCTCTGGCCCTCTGGGCTTTGTCAGCCAGCTCCTGGCTCCCACGTTACAGACAGTCCAGTGTTTTCCTAGTACTGCCTTGTGGGCAGAGATGCTAATTTGAAGTGTTCCTGGATGAGACAGCTCTGCGAGAATATAAGCCGGAGTCCACAGAGACGGACTTATAATGCCTCCATGCTTTAATGCTCTATCACAAGCGCAAACGTGAGGCTGGTTTTAGAAACGTAAATTATCCTGGCAGCCTGTGCTACCCAGGGAAAGGTAGCTTTTGTGGGTTGTGGCTCCCAAAAATAATTTCACAAGGCATTGACTCTGTAAATTTTTAATGCCCGTGCAGTCTGTAATGGGAAGCCAAATAAATAAGTTCCACAATATAAATGAAACAGATTTTTACGTGCCAAAATGAGACAAACTGTGTTACCTGAGGGATTCACAGAACTGACACAAAAGGAATTCAGTAAAGATATTTATGGTCCACTAACCTTTCTTTTGGCATCACCATCACATCAAAATGTCCTCTTCTCCAACACTTGGTCCATGATAAAGTATCTCAAAAAGCAATGGATGGATTTCCATGACTTTTTCTGTTTATGTTGATATTTTCCTGGTGCAATCAATGCCAAAATTTTCAGTTGTATCGAGGAATATCTAATTGGCAGATTTACATGAAATGTACTTAATGATATCTATTCTGCCCAACACTTTCATTTTATGGGTGTTAATGAGTATTACAGACTAGGGGCTGCTAGCAGTCCTTCTGTCATTTAGTCCCTGTTTTTCTATCACCATCAATGAAAGTGAAACTTTACATATTTATGTATTCAACATCATAAGACAGTGTAGTCCCTCATTCGTCCAGGAGTGTTCTATCATAGAAAGGGTTTCAGTCGTAGTCATGATTCTGAAAACAGTGTCCAGATGACTATGACTGAAACCCTTTCTACAATATTCAACATCATGTGTTTTTGTATGACCACAAAACACAGTTCCATTTTACTTTCTCTCACAAAACAGATGTACATGAGACTAATTTATAATGTAATAAACAAAACAGCTCAGGCCGCAATATCTAAGTATAACCAAACAAAGACTTCCAGTATGTTTACATCTTAGTGTCCTTCACTTTTGTTTGCTGTGCTGGTGTACAAAGCCAAAAACATTCTTTATTGGATAGGAAGTGATAAACAGGATTATCCCATTGCCTTTTTCAATTATTACTCTACAAAAGAAGAGAACTGTTTCTTCTACTTAGAGAAATACTCTGTGGTGAGGTAAATGCACTATGTTTGTCCTGTTGACAGGTGCTGAGTCGGCCAAATAGTAAAGCATCCTCAGATGTTGCAGTCATATCTCAGGCCACCATCTACTGCTGAGTACTTAAAATGCAATGTAAAAAGAAAAAAATAAGTGTAGTAAAGCCTACAATGTAATAAAAATCCAATAATACTGTATCATAATTCATATGGTTAATGCAATATAACTTACTTATGTAAGCTGGATCAATATTTTAATGAACTAAAAAAAAGTATTTCAATTTAATGTTACTCTCTCTAGTGTGGATGTTTTGTTGTTGTAGGTTTGTATCATGTCGTCTTCTCCATCTGAGCTACTTGCTGGTGTAAAAAAAAAAAGATACATTCAAGATGTATTCCTATTGTATCACCACATTAATAATGATAATAATAATAATAATCATAATAATTGTATAAGTAATGACAAGACAAATTAAGCATCAAAAATATATCACACACCATAAGTCCCAGATTTCAAAGAAAATCAGCTGCTACTGACTGCAGTAAGTAAGATTGCAGAAGGATTTCAGTCTGGGATTTTTGTGGCTGGGACTATAGTGTCTTTGATGTGTTATAATGTGTCAACTGTTGTTCTGTCGTAGAGAAACTCCCCTAACTGTTCTGCCTATATAAGGTGAGTAATGGCATGTCCTGTTTGCCCTATTTTGCTCAAAGCATTGCATTGTTCCAGACAGGAATGAATATGTTCTCTGTACTAACCATGAATGGAGTGAATGCAATGGTGACAATACAGGGTAATAGGAGTAGGGTTATTTTCATCTATCGGTTCTTTTCAGCAATGTGAAGAGAGGGGGAAACTTACTGGCTGCGTAACTTAGCTCTTCCTGGAGTCTCGTCATCACCGAGAGGAAGATGCTGCCCTTGGCCAAGAAATAATCCAGCATACAACCCCCCCGATAAAACCACAACTTGTCTTTTTCCACTTCGGTACTGCACATATTAATGAAACCTGTTAATTAGTGAGCTTTACAGGTGTTTTTTGGTGGACTTTGTTACCTTTGAACAGAGCCAGGCTAGCTGTTTCCCCCTGCTTCTAGGCCTTGGTGATAAAATGATAGCAATATGTACCAGCGATAGACACTTCATCAATAGCAATACAAACATTGTTTGATAGAACGTTCGATAGTTCACTTTAAATGCATTAAATGCAAACTGCCATGAAAGGACATAAGGAATACGCATGTGTTTCATTTAGGTGTTTGGTTGCGCCATCGACACATGACAACAACAACAGAAACAGTGTGGTGTGAGAAAGTGAGTGCAGACAGTGAGGAAACTTGTTGAAATTAGCACAGTTAGATGTGCAGCTAACTTTGCAGCTCCTTAGCACAGGAGCTTTGGACGGCCGAGGGGAGGAGGATTTCACAAGCAGGTGTGGGGGACACAGCGGGGATTGCAGAGACAGGAGAGGCGTCAAGCGGGAGCATCAGAGAGGTAGCGACAACGTGTAGAGCCAGAAGGATTAATTTCCGCCAAACCAGAGTTGGTGATTGTTGGAACAGTGGAAAGACTAAGACGGTTTTTAGTGAGTTTTACTATGTTTCTGTCGAGTTTGAACAAAGTGTGTTTTACGATGATTTAACAAAGCAGTTAACCTGGTCTTAGTTTGGTAAGAGAGAAACTTGAATTCAGAAGATGTATGGTTGTATTTTTCTGTTTTGAATGTTTTAAACTCTTATGTCTTAAATTCTTACACATTGCACCTTTAAAAATCGGTCATTAAAAATCAATAATTAATTATCGATAGACTGAAATTGAAGATTTGAGATTTTTCAGCTATATCGCCCAGCCCTCACTGCTTCCAGTCTTTAGGCTAAGCAAAGCTAACCAAATGCTGGATTTAGCTTCAACTATTTAGCATTCAGTTGTTAAAGTGGCATCAATCTTCTCTTCTAACTCTCTGCAAGAAAGTGATAATTTCCCAAACTGTCAGACTATTAAAATGAGATAACCTGACTATTAAAATGAGATAACCTGATAACCTAACCTTGCTGAAACACTGCAAGCCCAGCATTTGTTCTTATCCTCTTTAAAGATTAGTACCCACAGTAGTAGTTGATAACAACTAAAGAGCAAATAAACAAGTAGGGATTTGGAAAAACGAGACTTCCAAATAAGCTCAATCTGTCAAAGCAGCACATACTGTATCCCTCAGTGGATAAAAGTCTATGACCTTAATGGACAACTTGAACCCATGTTACACATACAGCAGTGTCCAGTCACCACTCACTATTGAGGTTTGTAGTAATAAATAAGGGTGATTTTGAAGGTCACAAATTACGTGAACTGTTGGTCATCAGCAACACAGTTTCTTCCTCATGGATTCACTTTGCTTGAAGCACATTGTCAGGCCATTTTCTGCCTTTGCGTTTGGTGGTAGTGCTGTACTCTGTTGTAAGATAGAGTAGCTCTATTAGTTTTACCTTCAGCCAATGGAGCGATGAAACCACCATGCACTGTCAGTCCACAGCGCCTGTACAAAGTTATCTCCTGATAGATCCAAGGTCATTTCATGCCTACTGTGTCGTATCCACCTTGTGTCTCTAGCTCTCGTTTGAGGCACTGGTGTTGTGATACATGTCAAGCAGGGTAGCAGGAGAACCCAGGGATTGGACCCAAATGCCCAAACACTGAGGCTGAGCAGGTGCAGTTCAATACATTTTAATGGTAAAGAAAAACGTACATGGGTTACAGACATTCCCTGGTCCAACAAGGCTAAACAAATCTGACAGGGAGACAAAGTTTAAAGGGCAGAATCCAGACACGGTCCAAGGGAGACAAAGAATAAATCCAACAGAACTTACAGGAAACGAATGCCAAGACACTTGACACAGGGACAATAACAATCTGAAAAAGGGACAAGGGAAGCACATAGACTAAATACACTCAGGTGAAGGGAGATAACGAGACACAGGTGAAACTAATCAGGGCGGAGCAAACAATAAAAACTGGTGGAAAAGCAAACAAAGAAAAGAAGTAAAACTAGGGAAAAGAGCATTTCAAAATAAAACAAGAAATACTATACATAAACCCTCAAACCATGACAATTGGCTGAGGACTTTTTCTGCTTTCATGCTCCAGAGCAGCAGAGAAGTCAGAATGCCTTGTATACTCTTCACACACATATCTGGCACAGACATAAGTTTTTTCACTCATGTAATCATTTGTTTGTAAGCTTTGCCAGCTCAGCTTAGGGCAAGCTGTTGTCATGGCAACACCTGTTCCTTCGGATTATAGAGGCTGTCACTGGAGCCGATTCAGCAAAGGGATTTTAGCTGCCTGGTAACATTTGCACCTATTTTACCGCAAACATGGCATCTTCTTGGTAAATTATTACAAGAAAATTGAATAAGAGAGTCTGCCACAGACAGTTGGTCTTGATGAAATACATGTATGAAGTTTGGCCAGATCTGTCAGCATCTACTGTGGCATATGCTGCCCAGTCTGTTGGGTCTTGAGTGATGACCCACATTTGAATTAGTGGCACCTGCACAGATTATTAGAGGTATATGAGCACAGTTTAATGAGAAAACGCAGCAGAGCAACATTTTCCCCCGGAACCCTTCAGAGAGCTCTATAGCATAAATTTGCACAGAGAAAGTAACCTTTGACCATCATTCACTCAGACCATGATTAAAAGATTGAACAGTGCAAGTCTAACAGTGGTAGAGACAGAAGGTGTACCTCCTTTCCTGTTTTTTGTATTGTAAATTGTAAATAATTACAACACTATGTACAGGATGCTTTCTATCATATCTGTTTTGATACCATTCACATGTCAATCAGTCAAGAATTATTCATCTATTGAACTGGAAAAACAACAAATTTGGGGGGCTGGGTGCAGGGAGATGATGGATTGAAAAACAATGCTCGTCACTCAATAAACATGGAAGTCTAGAGTACTTAATCTCATGCATATTTAATGAGGAGATATTAAAAACGTGCTCACTCATATTTGGCAAACTGAGCTGTGTGCTGCTGCTATTTTTAGATCCTCCTTCGACTGTTTCTGGCTCTGCATGTGAGGCTTTGGGAATGTCAACAGAAGGCTGCAGATAAGATGGAAAATGGGAAATGTCAGAGATGACAGAGCTGCTGTGAGTATCTTTATGTATTTTTTCTAAATATTGTCACCATGATTAGCGTCAGGCTTAGAGGTGAAACACTGGCCTTTTGCCTGTCAGGCAAAAGCATGGTTATTTAGGTTTAACGCTCCTTTCCACCCAGTGAGAAGATGATTTGGGGGAATGCTGCTGCTATTTATGGTATAGTATAGTCATGTGTGGAGAGAGAGAGATAAAAAGAGAGGCAGACAGCGAGACAGAGTTAGTGCACCTAAATGCATTAGCCAGATGTAAAATTTTATAGACAATAATTTGTACAGTGGAGGAGTGGGACTCACTTTCAGCCCAGGAGTGAAATGCTGCTGTCTTACAATAAAAATTTAAATTGTATTAAGGGATTCTGCAAATGAGATGAGATCATTACCTTCGCCAAAGCAGTTCAGTGTTTTTTGTCCCTTAGCAAGATATCTACTTAAAGCTGCACTAATCAATATTTTTATGTGAACAATGGATCAAACGACTATGTGTAATGTGAAAGTAGTCGCTCATAGTGAAAAAACTCACAGAGAACTATCACCCGACTCTGCAGTTCCCCTCAGCTCTCCACAGCATCTTTCAGCTCATTGATCACAGTGAAGTGATCTAAGTATACTGTGGCTGCACCATTTTGAATGAGCTGGAGCCATCTCACAGTCTTTTTGGGAAGTCCAGCAAGAAAGGCATTACAGTAGTCTAGCCTAGAGGAGATGAATGCTTGAACCAGTTTTTCAGTGTCTGACTGAGACAAGATGGATTTAACTTTGGAAATATTTTTTAGGTGGTAAAATGCTGTCTTAGTTGGACATGTAATGTGGCTTGTGTAGTTGAGTTCCGAAATCAAGATAACACCTAGATTTCTAAGATCCACTCAGTTTTGAGTGGATCTCCTGTCTCTGATCTCTAGCATCTACCACAAGGATCTCAGTCTTGTCTTTGTTTAACTGCAGAAAGTTTTGGGTCATCCAGTGTCGGATGTCACTGATACAGTTGACAAGGTCATTTATAGGGCTGAGATTATCATGTGAAAGTGAAATATACAATTGTCATCATCAGCATATGAATTGTAAGATACATTGTGCTTCTGTATGATGGAACCAATGGGCAGCATATATAAAGTAGATTGAAAATTAATGGACCTAGAACTGAGCCTTGTGGGACCCCACAACAAATGTTATAATTGCCAATTTTAAAGTTGTCAAGAGACACAGAGAATGTCCTGCCTGTTAGATAATAATTTTAAACTTTAATAATAACTTTATTTCCATAGCACTTTTCAAAAGCAGAGTTACAAAGTGTTGTACATACATAAAACAGAGGAAAGCAAATAAAAAGGCATAGGGAAATACAAAAATATTACGGGGGTGAAGTATTATAGAGGCAATTATATATATGAATATAGAAACAATAAAATTAATAAAACAAACAGACAAGTAAATAAAGAAATAAAACCAAAATTAAAGCATCAGAATCAATTAAAAGCAGCTTTATACAAGTGTTTTGAGGAGTGATTTAAAATTGGATTCAATTGGATGTTGAAAACCGATTCAGCACGCTTGATCTCCTAAGGCAGGGCATTCCAAAGTCTGGGACGTCTAACAGCAAATGCACCTTTAGTTTTTAACCGTGACTTTAGAACCGATAAAGTTTTACCTGAGGATCTCAGGCAGCGGGTTTGGTCAGTGGACGTAGCTCTGAGATGTAAGGAGGTGCCAATCCAGACCAGGCCTTAAAAGTGATTAATCACCATTTATAAACCATTTAACATTTTTTGTGGATTCCTTGGTCCAGTGGATATCTATTTATATAGACCATGCCCATTTCTGTCTACACTAATTTTGTCATTTTGAATACATTGTAAAATATGTTTTTCACTACTCCTATAGACTATTGCTACTGTAGAAAGTGTCGTAAGGGGTGCTGTATGGAGGTATGTGGACCCAAAAGCAGATGACGAGGAAGCGGTCTCAGGGTGAAGTAGCCGGATGACTACCGTTTTTATTGTAGGGTGGAATGCAGGCAAGAACAGGCAAAGGTGAGCAGACAGGTAATGAGCAGACAAAATCCAAAATCCAAAAATCCAAAATCCAAACAAGGTTCACGGGAGAACAAAGAATCCAACACAACTTAGAGACAAGGCTCGGCAGGAACAACACCATGTGTACAACAATGATCCAACACAGAACAAAGAAAAGACCAAGACTAAATACCCTAGGGGAGGTGAGACAACGAGACACAGGTGCAAACAATCAAGGGAGGGCCAACAATCAAAACTGGAGGGAAAACACAGACAGGAAGTAAAAACACAAGACACACAAGGGAAGAAGAATACTACCAAAATAAAACAGGAAGTGATAACACCTAAACTACCACAGTACCCCCCCTCAAGGGATGGCTCCCAGACGTCCCAAACAAAACAAGTCAAAGACAGGGGACGTTCCCTTCTGAAACAAGTTCACAACAACAGTCCAAATCAAGCCGGGTGGGGAGAGGGGGTCCGGAGGAGGGATTCAAGGACCAGGTGGGAGACTTGGGGCGGACGGCCCGGGGGCTGGACAGGTGCGGAGCTGGGGACCTCGGGTGGACGGCGAAGGCAAAGCCATTCTGGAGGCCGGCGGCGAAGGCAGAGCCATTCTGGAGGACGTCGGCGAACGCTGAAACCTTCTGGAGGCTGGAATCCTTCTGGAGGCCGGTGGCGAGGACATAACCCTCCGGGAGGCCAGCGGCGAAGACCGAGAGTCTCTGAAGGCTGGCGGCTGACGCTGACCCTTTCTGGAGGCCTGCCCATCCACTCAGGGACCAATGGCGGTACAGCGGGGCCGGGGACTGGCAACGAGACGTCAGGACGGGGAGCCGGCGACTGGACACCAGGGCATGGAGCCGGCAACAGCGGGACATCAAGGCAGGGTGGCGAGGCGGCACGGCCGGGAGCCGCCGACGAGGCGGCTGGACCTGGAACCGGCGACGGCGGGACATCAAGGCAGGGTGGCGAGGCGGCTGGATCTGGAGCCGGCAACTGGGCCTCGGGACAGGGAGCCGGCGGCTGGGCCTCGGGACAGGGAGCCGGCGGCTGGGCCTCGGGACAGGGAGCCGGCGTCTGGACAGCTGTTTTATTTAGCAGATTGCCATTATACTTCCTACTTTTGTAGGAATACTGGGTTAATAAATGTGTTTTAGCCTATTAACTACAAATTAGGAGTACAAAGCACACCTTAAGCAATTTTAAGTAATTGATTTCCTACCTTCATGGCTGTTATTGGTTTCAAGTCATTCGACTGCACTGTGCAAATCAAGTTGCAGAGACTAGAAACTTCCTTGACATAAGCAATCCATCTCAGTACACATTTCATGGCCTTTTCTTGTCAAACTTGCAATAAGGTCACATGCAAATGAAGTAGTATGCAAGGCCCATTTTGAACTCGTCCTTGAGTTTAAGTTCATCCATTACCACATGACAATAAAACAACAAAATGTTAAGTTGACAAAATGTTAATCTGATGGATTATCTATCTCAAGCATGTTTTACGTCTGGCGGTTTATACAGTCAGTAAAATGAATGTAAATCAATAACTGCCTTGATGGTAAAGAAAAAGGTATTCCAGCTCCATTTAACTTATAAAACTTTAAAGGCAACATGGCTAATTTAAAGTGTGTTACAGGGCAGTGAGGAGCAAAAATAAAATAGATGAGTGTGTGCATGGTTCGAATAACTGCAAATACATAAAAGTGTAAGCGGATCATTTCTGCTGTAAATGATACTGAACTGATTATTTTATCAATAAGACATGGAGGAATATGTCTTTTCGTCCTTTTCACCTTCCAATCAGCCTGTGATGTGATGTGATGTGATGTCATGTGAAATGAAATCGACTGAGCAGTGATGTCATGATTAGTGTGTGGAAATCAGCTCGGCCTTTCAATCATCTTGCCATCACAGCACCCATCAGAGCCTCAGAGAACTGAAAGCCAAGGGCACATAAGACTGAAAAAAAAGGGTGGGGTGGGGGTGGGGGTTAGGAAGCTTAGGAGGTGGTTACACTAATGGCAAATGAAAATATATAGTGATTACAATACTCAAAATCTTTGGGGTTTATTATACTGTCAGTCACAGTGGGCTTTAGCTCCTAATCTAATCCCAAATAGAACCCTAAATCCAGTCATCTTTATTCCTCTGCTCGCTAATGTAGGCCATTAAGGACTGGCATACATACTGCTGGCACAAATCTTTGACACTGATGTCCAGTTAAGCTTATTCCTCAGATGGCATCACAATTTACCTGTCAGTAGGTAATTTGAAGGGCATGTGATCTGCTTTTCTATGTAACACATGGTCTGAGTGTATGTTTTTGCCCCAAGCCATGTGCTTCCCTGGGTGCATGCTGTTTCTTACATGGGCAGCCCCAGCGGGAGACAAACACCTAACTCAGCATTAGCTCCATGCTCTGGATGCAAGGTGACACAGGCATCAAGTGGGATGACACAATGTGACACTGCACTCCCAACTGAGAGCATTGAGAGTAATGTGGGGCAAAAGGACAGGCATCTAATGTGTTACTGTGTTTATATTGCTTTGTGTCTCCTCTATATCGTACCCTAATGCCTTTTTATGTCTTATAGTAGAACAAACTGAATGGCCTTGTTGTTAAAAATTGAATTCTTCTTTAACTGTTGATGTGAAAAATGTGTTTGCTACGTTTTTATGTATGAAACAAATGGAAAATAAAACTGCAGGACTTCAGACACCTTGTGGTTATGCAGATTTCTCAGGATTTAGACCAATTTCACGCAGGTTACTCCAGGCTCTCTATGCTTGACTGCTCTCCCATGTACAGCAGCGCACTGAAAATTTGCATTTAATTGCTGGGCCAATCATAACAAGGGGCACCTTAGCACTTGGCATCCACTTTTATTCAGCAATAAAAGCAATGTAACATTTAGACGACCCCTCCTACAGTCATGACCTCATCTCAGACCTCTTCTGTCTGCCCAGACTGTCTTGATTCCATATCCCTGAATTGATGCCCACATCTCAGATTTGTTCAGCGGGTCTGGTGTCATGGCCACCGATAGCTCCTTCCCCTGTTTCAGAGAAACAACTACCAATCAAGATCTTAGCAGGTGGGATTTCAAAATGGGACATCATTTTCCTACATAGCTAGCTAGCTACCTAGCTACATTAAATGAAAAACAGTGACAAGCATGGATGACATAAACATAGCTATACAAGTTGTTGAAAGTCAACTTACAGAAATACCAACTCTTAAATCAACATATTTGATTGATCAATGTGAAAAACAACCACCACTGCAGCTTCCATGTCAACTGAAAATGACATTGCGGGATGGATACTTCACTCACTACTGAGGGCAAAAATTGAACAATGACAGGCTAAATGAATGAAGTGAAATAAGTAAAAGAGAGAGTGGCAAGTGAGGCTAGAGTGGCCCATACTGGAGTATGTAAGAGGAGTGGAGCACCACCTGTTAAATTCCCAGTAGCTGTATCTCCATCTTTGTCATGCATAACAAACACAATTGCAGCAAAGTAACTAAAACAATCATACCCAACAACAAGGTGCAAGAAAATATTGTTTGTCTGTTAAAGTGCGGTCTTCATTTGACGAACAAATTTAGCAGACAAGTGAGCAATGGACTTCACATGACAACACAATTATGAACTAAAGGAATATAAATAATGGAATACAGGGAATGGACACATAATTGGAATTTATGACCGCTTCAACTGTAACGTTAGAGAGTCACCACTGTTTTTTCATCTCTTTTGTTTACCATGCCGGTAAATCTGAATGAATTATACTTTGGTGCTCATGGTTTCTGTAAAATGAACTGAATGACTGAATTGTGGAGAATCTAACTTATCTAACGATGTGTAACATTAGCATGTCCATATTGACAAAAGTTTAAACATTTACATTTGTATGCGCAATTTAAGTAGTTCAAGTGGGCGACCCGGTGGGCTTTAAGGGGTTTTATAGGTCCACACGACTTCTATAAAAACCAGACCTATGTCTAATTGAGACCTGCGTTATTTGACAAAATATGTAGCCACACACGATCAGTAAAAGGACTCTATCTTTAATTGGGGCTCAGTTTTTAATTGAAGTTTTACGGTTAACAAGAGTTAGCATTAGCTAGCGTAGCCATTCAAACTGCGGCTGCTAATCTCTTGACAAAACATCGCCTTGGAGTTTTCTTTGGGGCTACAGTAAGTTAGCCTAGCCACTGCTCTGGTATTGGGTGGTTGAAAAGACTCCTGCTCCAAGTAAACCTTTTGTTTGTACCAGTTATTATGGCAACCCTTAACTACTCAAACAATTCTGGTTTTCCTTGAAGCCATAGTGGTCCAGAGAGTTGTTGTGTTAGCAAACCAATGACCGGAAGTGCCTGACCGGAAGTCTCGCACAAAAAAACGTCAACTGGCTGTATCTGTATTTCCGTTGAAAATACGGTGAATGGGCGTCAGAGAGTTAGTGTATTCTCTGCAGAATGTTGGGGCCTATACAAGATTGCTATGGGTCATGGATGTGACATTGACATCACAGGACAAAGAGCAGCAGAGATGCATGTGCCATATGACGGAGATGGAGGAGACACACTGACCAAATGGGAGTGGAGGGACCTGCTAACAGAACAGCTACACAAATGTAAAGCACAGATACACTTTTAAAAATTAAATTGTATTGTATTTATTAGTATACATGATAATGAAACAATACTAGTTAGACTCACATTTTTATGATATAATATAAAGATCATACATGAAAATAGGTCATGATTTCCTTCTTCGACATTTCATGGTTCACTTGTTCGCCTTCCCTTCACCTTCTACATAGGGGTTGTGTAAAAGATGGTGCTGGTGTTATAGACGACATGCTAGTTGAGGGTTATGCATGTGAGGGGCACAGTCGGTCGGGTACTCTGCAGCCTCTGCCAGCCATTTTACATATGCACTTACGGTGACCATCCCTGTGCGTATATATTTGTTCATCCTAATGAGAAAGGTAAAGCATCCTTGTCAGGCAGGTCATGCGTCTGTCGATCATCTCAAACCCACCTTGCTGAAGGTTGAGGAAGGGCTGATAGCTATTATCCCTACAGTGCCACACTCCTCTTCTGTCTTTAACCTCCTCTGTCCTTGATGTAGGTGTGACGCTGGTTGGCTCCTCAGAGAAAGTGTATTGTATTCCAAGTGACAAACTACATAAAAATGATTTCTCTACAAATTCAGCTTTTTTATCCTTACAATTAAAATATTACCATTTCTTTCATTTGCACATTTAAATTCTCATATGATTTTTATGAAAATAATCCCATTCTCAAAATAATGGGTCAATACAGAAGGTCTAAAGAAACGAGTCCTTCCGATTTAAGGAAAAAATATGTTGTTTGTAATTGCCCTTCACAACAACACATGTAAGGGGTTTCTGATCTGATATCGACAGGTCCACAAAATTAACAGCTATAGTTAAGGTTTGGTAAAGATTAGGTACAAAAAACGACTTGGTTTTGGGTTAAATGTGCAATGTGTAAGAATTGAGACTACTCTCCACCTGTCGAATTCATACTCCAAAAAAAAGGGGGCAGCATATCACATATCAGGTCATAACTGCTGCTAACTGCTGCTGCCAGTTAGCTGAGTTAACGGTCCTAGCAGAGGAACTTCAGACCGCTGGGAGGAGGAGGTTTTCAGGGTGGAGAGGAATGGGCACCAGAACCGCAGCCGGGCGAGCGGGCAACGGCACTGGCTCAGCAGCCTCCCATTGACCACGGCTAGACCGGGACCAACAGAGGCCAGTTTGACTGCAGGGAATACAATAGCAAAGTGATTTACAGTGGCTCAGACCAGGACTCCGGGACAATGAAGACACAACGTGTTCAGAAGAAGCAAAGGCAAACTGTCTGTTACATGTAAAACAGATCACTGGCACCAGATTACGCGTGCCACCACTATTCTGTGAAAGTGTGAGAGTATTGCTGTATTATCTCTCTAGAGCAAGGTGCTGGACAAATCACCATAAACTGCTTGTAGGCTACGGTCTGTTTGCAAAGTATCATTATTTCTCACACCTTTGGAAAAGAATTTGCGGCACTTAAATCATAAGTAATTCAGTACATGCAGTGCAGTAATTAATTCTAGTAATGAACAGCTAGTAAGATGTTCAATCCATTTGTCCAACAGCAATTCACTTTACAGGAAATTATTATTTACAATAAAGCTTCTCTAATCAATATTTTTATATTAACAATTTGTCAGATGACTATGTGAAATGGGTCACTCGTAATAACGAACCAACAGAGGATTATCACTGACTGCATTTCACCTCAGCTGAGTTTTATAGCATCTTTTAACTTCATTGTTTGGTTTTACTGTTTTGGTTCACTCCCATCGTTCTCATCAAGCTTGTTTCCAGCTGCAGCAGGCAGCTGTTTTCATTGAATAAACTCTGATAAACCCACTGTATGTTAGCTGGGTACGCTAGCTGGCTGTGTAAATAGGCAACTGTTTGCAAACATATAAACTTTATTAGATGATGTCATGTGATCAAGTGGCCAGAAAATCAATTAGTGCAGCTATAAAATGGCACAACACAAAAATCCATTAAGATGTAACATGCAAATCATCTAATGACATCAAAACAAAACGCTGTGAAGGATGGGTTTTGGCCCTCAGTGTATTTTGTAACTAACATCTGACAGATATTCTTTTATTATATCTTTTTTGTTATCAGTTTAACAGTCCTGACATGTAAGCTTCTAATTGCTTTTGGTTGATTTTCCACAGTGTGTTAAAAGTGTCTCAAGTACACCCTTCACATTATTTGTTTTCTAGTGGATGGGAGTAAAGATAGGCAGCAGAGGCTTGTTGGACTAGCTGAATGTTGAAGTAAGTAGGTGTTTGTGTCAGGGGGATGAAAGGAAGAGTGGGTGAGAAAGAGCTAAAGATGTATCAAGGATTTAGATCCAAGCTCTGAGCCTACTTCATTATCCCAAACAGCAAAGCCACAAAGAGGAAAATACAAGCACTGTGATCCACCATATTACAGTGGGTGTGTGATTGTGTGTGAGTGCATCTATTAGCTATTTAACCACTCCTCTATTTTTCTTTAATCTAAAATTTAAGTTAAATTTCTTTGTTTTTTATTTTTTCTTCTTTTTTCAGTCTGTGCAGTGTTTATGTCATAAAATAATTTGATCTCAAGACCTGCAACTAATTATTTTCTGGGTCAAGTAGAAGACCTTTGATCTATACGCATATGTATGGTTGATGTACTTTTGCATGTTTGTATGGATGTTATACAGTATATCGCTTATTATCTCTGTGCTCAGTATTAAATTAGCACTCCATCTGTTGTAAATAAGAAACTCCCATTCATTCTTTTGTTGAAATGAAGATGGAACAAATTTCATGGGAGAAATGCAGGTCACAGTGCTTGACGACAGCTTAGATTATTGAGAATCTTATTCATGTCTCTCATTTCTATGTGCTCATTTCTATGTTCTAGATGCATCTAAGTTAATGTGATACTGAAAGAAGCAGGACCATAATTGAAATAATATCGATTGTCCTTACGAGGACAATGACATAATTTTGTTCAAATGCCTAATACAACCTATGTTTACATTGTCCTGACAAGGACCTTTTATGGCTTTGTGAACTCTTGTCAGTCAGGAACAAGGCTGGAAGAAGCACAACAATGTTATTACCACTGCAAAACCTTGTACAGAACAGGTTGTGGTGAATGCAGAGGTCAACAAAGCATGGTACTTGGACATGCTTTAATGCTTTTTTGTATTCCATTTCCTTCAAACAGTCAGTTGTTGTTGTTTTTTTTTTTTTTACCTAAACCATGATCTTTATCTAACATTAACCAAGTGTGCCAGTATGTCTTGTCTTGAAAGGCAAAGACAAACAATGTGTCAGTCAGAGACAGTTACGTCATAGAATTGACCATACAGTTAGATTTCAGGAACAGGCTTTGCTCGTTGAGGGAGCTCTCAAAGAATCTGTGTAGCATGCTGAACTAATTCCCCCAATACACTTACATGAACACTGAATCCTGGTTGAATCAACAATACCAAAAGTATAGCACGTAAAGAGGAAGTTGGGGTGGTGGAGGGAGCTGCAGCAGAAAACAGCGTTGCCATGAGCGTGTCAGCTGTGAATCAGTGATTGTAAAGCATGAATGAAACAGCTGATGCCAAGCAACTTCAGTTGATATCCCTGCAACACAATACATAGACGTCTTTGACATGACATCAAAACTGTTATTTCTTCACATTCTGTTGAGAATTTTAATTAATTTTTTGAATGTTTTAAATTAAAAATTTTACATATAGATTCTTTAAAGATCCAGTGTGCAACATTTAGGAGGAGCTATTGGCAGAAATGGAATAATATGTAATAATATATAATATAATGGTTATAAGTATGTTTTCATTAGTGTATTAGTGACTCTGTGACAAAGACACGGTGGGGACAAGAGAGGCATGAAGCAAGAGAGGAGCAAGAGGGAGGTCAGGCATCAGTCAGTGCCCACCCCTGGAGGCCTGAGCGGGGTCAGCCCCGGGGTAAACCTGGAAAGAAATCCACCTCAGTAACGTTACTGTATTCCCTGTCGTGAAACTGGCCTCCATCAGTCTCAGAGGCTGTGTTCGAAAAAAGAAATTGAAAAACCAAATTTAAAATGTATGATGATTTGAAAATGTAAAGTGACAATGAAAAAAGTGAAATTTTAAATTCAAAAGCTTAAATGGAAATACTCAAACTGAAAGCTTAATTTGTAAAGATGAAACTGAAAATGGCAATGGAAATAAGAAAAGGTAAACATCAAATATGAAACTATGTGGAATGGAAAAGCTTAAATTGAAAAACTTAAATTAAAAGCTTCAATAGAAAAAAAATTTTTTTTGCATTTGAACTTTATCATTGTGCATTTTACATGTGGCATTTTAAATTTGATCTTTTCCATTTCCATTTGGCATTTGACCTTTGACATTTAAAATTTAATCTTTTCCATTTTCCATTATGCATTTGCCAGAGCTGTAGACTTTAGACTTGGAATGGAGTTAGATTTAACTCACAAAAATGCACACTTGACATGACTTGAGACATGAAAGCAAAACCATTCAATTCTCAAGTTTTGACCTGGTAAAATCCTGTAAAAATAAAAGAATAAATAAGACAGCAACAGGTAAGACTTGCGTGACCACATACTGTGACACAGTCGTTGTGTGAGGGGTGCGAGGCCCTGTGCGAGCTTCAACAGTGCAGCACATTGTCGAAATGCTTTACATGGAGATAAAACATTACAAAAATTAGGCATGTAAGAGTGCAAGAGTGTGTGTGTGTGTGTGTGTATGTGTGTTTTGTTGGTGATCACTGTGCGGCATTATGCACACCCAACTTCAATATTTATGGTGGTCACATTTAATAACTTTTACTTAAAAACAAAGAAAATAACTCTTAGAGAGTTTTCTGACAGCCTGTTGGCACGTTTTAATATGACAGCACTATGAGAAACCCTGTCATGCTGTGTAACTAAAATAAATGAAATGGACTCACCATAGGCTATATGGACTGAATTACGTGAAAGTCACTTTTCCTGCTTTCTTGGCAGCAAACTCAGCATTAAGATCTGTGTAATTCATCTTGGAAGAAACATCCTTTTCAATGGATAGAAAAGCGAGTCCACACAGGCTGTCTTGAGACACTGATGTATTTAAATAGTTGATCTCTTTCAACTTTGAAAAGCTGCATTCTCTAGTAGTCACCGGGATAGTCAGAGGAATTCTGAGCGCAATCTCACAGTTGGGAAATGTTTGTCAAATGCCTTTGAGAGAACCGAGGGGTGTAGTTGCTCCCATTGGAATTATATCTCTAAGTGTCCTCAGCTCTTGGTTATGATTTTGACGTGTGTCACTCAGTCTGTTGCAGATCAATATTTTCTGTTTTACACAGTTTAGTCAGGTCAAAAACAAATCCGAACATGTTGTCAAACCACCACATTTGTGTAAAAATGTGTGTGGAGAGCAGTGAGAGCCTGATCAGCTATGACATTAAAATAGTCTGTTATATAGTCTTGCTCTGGATTGGAGTTGTTCTCATCTGGGACCTGGGACCTTAACCCATGAAGGATGTTTTTTATTTGACCTTTTATTTTCACTGGACAGACAGGAAATTCGCTTTGAAGTATGTTGAGTTAAAAAAACAAACAAAAGAAAAACAACTCTGCACTGTGAGGCCCTGTGAAGCCGCACTACTCACACACCCCCAATGCGACGGCTTTGTTCCTTGAGTAAATATTTGATTATAAGGCCTGTGTATTGAAAGGACTTTATTTCAGTTTTGGAAAACCACCAGAAGCACAACTTTGAAAGTTAAATATTTATAAATAAATGATTATAATTTTATAAATAAAATGTGAACCATAATTACAACTAAATATTTGAAGTCCATAGTCTGACCATCTTAACAGACAATATCATGTAGTCTATACCTGGCATAACTCAGGTACTGACCTATCCTGCTGGTGAGGGTGGAGTCCATCAATTAAGCACAGCTGCAAGTCCTTATCACGTGCACATAAAAAACACACACACATAACTCAAGCACAAGCAACATTCATATTTTATTTATTTTGTTTACTGCTTAATTATAATTAAGTTAAGTTATTGTCTATAAAAAATTTCCCAACATGAAGGTCTGAATGCTTTTTCATAGTCACACTGTATGCTGTAAGCATACAGTCTCCACTGTATGCTTTGTGGAAACTGCTGCAAATTGTTAGCTCCTTGGTGTCCTTCCGCTTGACAAAGACGAGGTTGTTGTTCCGCAGCCACCTCATGTCTACCCTCTCAGCCTTCTTTGGTAAATCGTTCTGTGTTGTTTTGGGAAAGCCAATGCGTAACTTTGGACTTTGATTTTGGTGGTTCCGCATCCTCTGGATTATGCTACCTCTCCTGCTCATCAACACCACCACGTCCAGAGGTAGCCCGCTTTGACCACCTACTGGCAGGCCCACGTTGTCTCTGCTGACCCCTCTTTGACTGTGTTGACGGTCCTAGCGCGGGGGAGGGCCAGTTTGAATCTGTAATCCCCACTGTGAGTGCTGAATAAAACACACATCTTGTGTACACTTGTTTTGCCTCTGATGCTGAGATCTCTGAATTTGCCCCATTCTGTAATTTAACATCTTTTGCTTTTTGTCACATGTGTTTTTGTGTATTACCAGCTTTGTGTTGTTCTCCCACTGAATGGAGGAGTGAAAACTGGATGTGCTTGTCAATGAGATGTCTCTGGAGTATATTTTGTGCTCATGTGCCCATTGATTTATCATGTAGCACAGTGAGGGGATGCGATGTGTGTGTTGCAGACAGACTTGAATCTGACCTTATCCACTTCATACAAAAAGGTGTTTTAAGGGATATGAAGGTTTTAAAGAAAGACTGACATTATTTCATCTTTTTATTACTGTCATCTAATCCCCTAAAGAAAGTAAAGTAGACATCACTGCTTAAGCATTTACAGATTTGCAGAGTAGTGGTTTAGTTCACACTGTGCCGCTTATTTGTTTTGCTAAATGTTAGCTATTGAGAGTTATATCTGTTTTGAAATTAACAAGTCTGGGTCAGATTCTGATAAGTATGACAAGTCTGAAAGGCTAAGGCATGGCAGTTTCATGAGTTACAATTATACTGTGCTCGTCACATTCATACACATTCAACAAATAAGATATACAGATGAATATAGTAAATACAAACACAACACAAGAAAACAATACAAAAGGAAAAATTACTAATAGGTAGGGCATTTTTATTTGTTTTAAATCATGGATGATTGGATTATAATGGAGTTATACAGCAAGGAGGCATCATTTATATTGGGTTTCGCTACACAGACAATATTTGTTGGTAAATGGATTGCTTGTTTTGCTAATTTCATGTAACTTGTTGAATATTATTTTACACAAACGTCTTATTCTTTAAAGAGTAACTACAGCCAGGCTTAAAGTTCTGCTTGCAGTCTTTGATATTTTATAATGTACAATATACATTTATTGGGACACACTTTTTGACTTGTCATAGAGGGAAAAGCAAAGTGTAACTAATAACGTTAATGATGGCTCTTCTCCATTTAATTGTCCCAGTAAGGCATGCCAGTGAGCTAGCATGCACAACAACAGGGCCCTGAAACTGGGACACCTAACTGGAATACAGTCATTGTTAATGTTATTAATCATACCTGTTCTTCTGCTGCTATAATATGTATGTCTGAAAAAATCTAAAAATCATCTTCTGTGGTGAGATGTGCAAGATACTTGAACATTTTAACACATGGAGGTCAGTGCAGCAATTTTTTTCCCCCTCTACACAATATTAAGCAAGTGTTGAAGTGGCACGTGGTTCCACAGCACTTTATTCTTACCTGTTTGCACACAACACCGACACTCATAACAACCTTTTGTGCAGTGTAAAGTTAATTAGCACTGACATATTCAGTCCATGCAGTCATGAATGTAGTGTTCATATCCATTCTTACTTTTAGTGATCTTGACATTGCTCTAAGCAGCACTGCAGACATGGTCTCTCTCTGGCCTGTGGATTATTGCCTCAATTAAATTACACTCCTGTCACTGTTTTAGTAGCTCTATTTACAGTTGCCTGTCTGTGTTTTCTCGTTGCCATGAACACTACCCAAGAGTTCATGTTGAAAGATCTGTGTGTGTGTATGTGTGAAAGACACAGACGGACATGCAGAGACAGTGTTGTTCATTCTTGGGCGTGCATGCACACAAGTGGATGTTCCTGTCACTTCATCTTCTTTTTGATTGTCACTGTGATGTCTCAGAGCTGTCCATCAAGAACACATGGGAGATCACACGAGGAACATAGTCCATAGCAATGCCTCAGACCACTGAGATCCCAAAGGCTTTTGGCATGTTTTATTCTGTGTCATCTTATAATGTATCTATGATTGAAGAGGAAGGTCATGTCTTATCCTAAGTGTTAAAATCTTATGCAAATAAACTAAATTAGGTAAAATATGCATGAGGATCACTGTCCTGCATATTTGTTTATCTGTCATCTTATCACTGGGCAAAGGATTATCAAATACAAGCCTACAAGGCTCCTTACTTCATCCTCCAGCAACTGGATTCCTCAGGAACCTACGCCAGGATCCTGTTTGTGGATTTTCAGCTCTGCCTTCAAAACCATCATCCCGGCTTTGCTACAGGACAAGCTCTCCCAGCTGAGTGTCCCTGACTCTGCCTGCAGGTGGATCACAGACTTCCTGTCCGACAGGAGGCAGCATGTGAGGCTGGGGAAACACGTCTCTGACTCCCAGACCATCAGCACCGGTTCCCCTCAAGGCTGCATTCTTTCCCCTCTGCTCTTCTCCCTGTACACCAACAGCTGCACCTCCAGTCACCAGTTCATCAAACTCTTGAAGTTTGCAGATGACACCACCCTCATTGGGCTCATCTCTAATGGGGATGAGTCTGCCTACAGGTGGGAGATTGACCACCTGGTGACCTGGTGCAGCCAGAACAACCTGTATCGCAATGCTCTATAGACAGTGGAGATGATTGTGGATTTCAGAAACAGCCCAGCCGCCCCACCTGCCCCCATCACCCTGTGTGACTCCCCAGTGACACTGTGGAGTCCTTCCGCTTCCTGGGCACCATCATCACTCAGGACCTCAAGTGAACTCACCAAGAAAGCCTAGCAGAGGATGTACTTCCTGCAGCAGCTGAAAAAAATTTAACCTGCCAAAGACAAAGATGGTGCACTTCTACACTGCCATCATTGAGTCAATCCACACCTCCTCCATCACCATCTGGTACACTGATGACACTGCCAAGGACAAGGGCAGACTGCAACATATCATTTACTCCACCGAGAAGGTGATTGACTGCAATCTACCACCCCTCCAGGACCTGTACGCCTCCAGGACGCTGAGGCAAGCAGGAAAGATTATACACCCACCCCCCACACTGTAAAGGTTTGTACATTCACTTGTAAATATGTTGCACATTGCACACACTGTAATTTAAATAACATATCGTCATAGTGTACATATTCTTTATTATTTTCTTTTCTTTTTTTTCTTTTTTGTTTTAATATTTTTCACTATTTTATTTAATAGTTACGATTCTTGACCTGCATTACTTGCTTTGTTTCTTTATAATTCTTTATATTTCTACTGTGTCTATTTTCAGGCACCAAAATACCAAAGCAAATTCCTCATATGTGTAAACCTACTTGGCAATAAAGCTGATTCTGATTCATGTAACATATTTGCAGAGAGAATGTCTGTCTGTAGAATGAAGATGAAATATATTTAGCATAAACAGTAAATATTTTAAGCATTGGAGCTCCATGCAACTGAACTTTGGCATACTTTTTAAAAATGGCACCATGTCTGCAAACAATAAATAATTCAATAACATATTTAAAAGCACACATGCATGTTTTAGCAATCTATGTCTAATGCAAGTACTCATACTACATTCTGTGGTTTAGTGTGTTAATCACTACTGTAGCATGAGCAACCGATCCTGATGAACATTTTGGATCTTTATTAATGAAAAGAATTAGGCTTTTCTGAAAGCTGGCTTCATAAACCAGGCCTGTCTAAGGCCTGAAGCTTTCTCCAACAACCTCCTCTGTCCAATGACCTTTGCCGGACTCAGGTCACTAATGGAAAGTTGAATGACAATCTTGCTATTTATTGCAATCTTCAAAGGCTCACAAGCATGAACAACCTAAGCCAGTCTAGTAAATTACCACCTACTCCCCCTGACCAGTGCATGAGATAACCTGACACCACCCTCTCTTAAGGAACATCTCACAATCTCTGGTCTTCATCAAGTGAAACCAGGATTTGCCAATCTCAGACTAAAGAAATAAAGAAAATGACTTTGCCATGCAGAATCAAAATGCAGTAACTAACATGTTTAATTCTTTATGTAAAGAAATTAACATGATGTCACCACTCTGTAATAAAAGTATTTTTCAGGACATCCATAATAATTTGGGACAGCATATGTGATAATATGGGATACAGTCAGAGTAAGTCCTTGCTTGCCACTCTAATGACATGTCGCTAAAAATATGTTCAACTGATCTCTTGTTGTATTAACCTTAATATTAATCAATTGAACATGCCTAAGGTTACTGGATGTTACATATTCACCTATTATGATGTGCTGAATAGCTAATGAAGCAGGAAATGTGAATATGTATCTACACAACAATTAATTTATCATGGCTGGTAATAAGGGACAAAAGTGAAATGCTGAATCACACAGGGAGGTGTGTATCTATCAACCCCTCCTCTCACCACCCTGAAGAGAGAGATAAGCAGACAGATAAACCACATGCCTGAGATACAAAGATTGCTGAAATATGTGGACATCTAACTTGTGTGATGTAGTTTACTATTTCATTTATTGTTACAGATATGTGTGTATAACCTATATATGATGTGCCAAACAGCAGATGTCTTAACATATAGGCCTACCATATTTGACATTTAGTTAACGCTGTCTGTTATAAGTGGACAATTTCTCGTTTTATTCATAAAAATGTGTAGTGCCTTCCAACAACTGATAAGACAAGAGGAAACTTCTTGCACTCTGACATTCTTTTCTTAACTCTCTCCTCTGCTGCTCTGCAAGACATCAACAGTGGATCAGAAAATGAGAATGCGACACCACCTGACTGAACCCCGAGGCCCAGCAGACCTCTAACCAAAAAGGCACTCAGAACATGTTGGAAAAAAGAAAGAAGCCTGCTAAAAGGAGGCTGTTGTTGTATGCTAGTCAAGCCGGGGAATCGAGTAGGCGGGAGAAGGACCCAAACACAGACATCCAGACAGGGTGGGTACAATATAGTAATTTAATGAAAGGGAAAAAAAGGCTTGATACAGTGATACAGGCAGACAGGAGTCACACAAAAAAACAGGTAAGCAGTCCAACTAAGGCAAACATAAATCCAGGGAACAGGCAAAGTCCAAAAATCCAAAATCCAACAAGGTCCAAGAGACAACAGAGAAAACTAAGGCCGGGACGCTTGATGTGAGTACAATGACGAACAGACACTGAACAAAGGAAAAACTCTAAATACACTTAGGTAGGTGAGACAGTAAGACACAGGTGCAACTAATTAGGGCACGGCAAACAATCAAAACTGGAGGGAAAAGCAAATAAAGACTGGAAGTAAAACAAGACACATGAGGAGAGGAGAACACTTAATAACTCAAAATAAAACAGGAAATAAAAAGGACAAAAACCCAAAACCATGATAGCTGTGACTTTTCTGAGATCTAAGAGGGCGATCACACAGAGACGCACCGCAACAGGCACAGCCGCTTCAAAAATGTCAAAACAGCTGGTGATGGCGATGCATTTCTAGCGATGCATCTGTGTGATCGCCCCATAATACGACAAGATTAGAAAAGAAGAAACCCTGGATCTTACGCACCAGTCACGTGGTGCAGAGAAGGAGAAATAGAGAGAGATGGAGAAACAAAATAGACTGTCTCTCCATCTCTCTCTATTTCTCTTTCTCTGCACCACGTGACTGGTGCGTAAGATCCAGGGTTTCAGGAAGAAACTTTATTAGCAAACGCCTATGGCTGATACCAGATTAAAGAAGTCATTACATCCAGTTGCAGCACCGGAGTCCTAATGAGGACCATAACGAACTTTAAACTCAGCCAAAAGCTGGCAGACGCCCACCGCTTTGCCATCACAACGAAACTTCATCAGCCTGCATATGGAGAAAGAAATCCGACTCAGGCCAGAGTTGGCCCTGTGAGACCAACAGCGTGGCCTGAAACATGGAACAAAGGGAAACTTCATCCAGAACTGACTGCCTACCGAATGCCCAGAGAAATGGCACTGCTTATCCTCCTCTTCCCTCCAGGGCAACGCCTGTCCTGCTCAGCCAAAACTAAGGTGAACAATATATACTTTTCTGTGACATTGGGGTTGATGCTTTAGCTTGAACAATTAGGAAACTAAAATAAAAAAAATAAGGATCTCCCATCAACATGGGCATGATAGCTAAATTACTTCAGATGTTTAACAATTCCTAATAATAATCTCCCTTGGCTCTCCAAAACTTCTCAGTTGCTGAACGGTGCTACAGTTTATTAAACTGTAACTATTAAAGTTTGTCCAGATAGTGGTTTCCTGTGTTTACACAAGTTAATCAAAACTCATTCCTCTGAGTCAAATGGTCATTCATTCACTTATTAATTATTCATTGCTGTGCTCATATAATTCATTCATGGTTGTATTTATCTGCTCATTTGTGTGTCTAGTAGTGTAATTGTTTGTGTAGTCTAGGAGTTATTGTCCTGTGTGTGTAGTTAATAGTTAATTAAACATTTATAAAACACTGGTTATTGTGTGTTTGTGTGTATGAAATATTCCGGTCACTGCCAACTTCGATCAAGACTAAATTGATTATTAATTAAATTGATTATTAATAAATTAATATATACTTGTACAGGAGTGGTGCCCCATATTAAAATTAATTTACTGAGTTGAATACTGTTATTTAACATGAACGCTGATTTTATTCTGATAGCCAGAGGTGAGTGTAAACCCACTCCTTCCTCTTACCAAACTTAAGATCATTCGACATGATTAGTTTAATGCATTTAAACATTTAATCTGCTACACTAGCAATGGTGGCTTAAGTTTATGTAGAGTAGTGGTATATACTACTCAGAAATAGGACAGAGGCCATAAAATCATTAGTGCAGTGTAAAATTATTAGGACTAGATTGATTTATTTTAAATAATTGTATAACTTAAGGTGGACGAGTAGTGTATCGAATTATCTGCTGTTTAGACTTAAAACTTCTGGACAAGGAAGTTCTTATTCCTTGCATATTATAGCTCCACCTTGCATGTTATAGCTCCACTGTCTGCAGGCAATTGAACATACACGCAAATGTACAAACACCTTTTTGTGCTGTACTAAAGGACTTCATGCAATTCAGTTTCTTAATAAATGTGTTTACCTGACTGACATATTTGTTGTTGACATTACTTTCCTAATATTTGCAAAATCACAGTAGAATTTTAAGTAGACGTTGGCCTTCAATCTGCTCAATCGTCAGACACTGATGTTCAGCTCTTCCACCTTAAAGTTGCACAAAAGGAGAGAATATTTAAAACCTCAGTCTTGTTGCAAATTATCAGTCAATTCAAAGAGGGGCAGAGGCAAAAAACCCCCAACTCTTCTCTAAAATGAAGTTGAAATTACACTGAAAAAACTGTTCCCGTTAGGAGGGCACGGCTGTCTGGACAGATCTACTCTTTAGTAATTGTACGTTTGTTATGCAGAATTGGGGACAGATTAACTGGACTTGCTTGCTGGCTTTTCCCAAGGTTTGCCGCTGGTGTTTTCTGCTTATGTAGATGATATCACTGTTTTTATAATCAAAATGAGGGAGGTGTATTTTTAAAAGGACAGTGTAGGGGTACATGGGAACTCTTTGGCCAAAGTACACTGGGACAAAAGTGAGGCCTTGCTGTTGGGGCAGTGGATGAAGGGGCTAGACAAATTGAATAATGTTGACTGGTAGGAATGCAGATCTTTGCAGAATTTCAGCAGGACTTCACAGTACGTATATGGCTGTTTAGGGTATTTTAATCACCTAAAAGTATTTGTCCTTTAGCTGGTCTAGTGTAAGTTAATGGACAATAAACATCTGCTCTGAGACTGACAGAGGTATTTCTGTCCTCCACACTGCTGCATAGGTTGGTGTAGGAGGTTTGTGCTTCCCTGTCAGGGTCCTGAACCATATTCTGTCTGTCAGTACTGTCTCTCCTGCTGTAGGAAAGTGGGGAGCACTTTTGGCTCATTTAAAAAAGAGCTCTGTCTGTATGTGTTAAAGAGTCATATTTGTGCTCTTTGACAGGTGTGAAGGTATTGAGGTGAACTGAGCTTGTAGGTCCAGTTTCTTTTTTCTCTTTTTACTTCATCTCCTGGTGACAACTGCCTCAGGTGGCCTTCTGTTATACTAGTTAATGTTCTTGGGCCTGGGGCAATACATTTTTCCTTGTCCCTGGACCTGCCTCCTGGTCTTTGAGAACCCACAACTGTCTTAATTTGCTCAAAGACAAAATGCAGGACATGCTGCCCAAATAGAAAATATTCTAAGGCATGAATAGTTAGGACCAAGGAGTGTCAATAACCAGTGTTGGGTAGCTTGTTTTTTCAATTCCACAGTATGCATGGCTTGAAGCAGTACCTGCTGCTGTACAGCTGTCTGGGTTTCCCTACATCTGGGCAGTTTCCTGCGGAGACGGCATCTGTTCATGTTGATTGTCTGAGCTGACTCACACTGGGCACAAATGAACATACTGAATGAGTTAGGAAACATACAGCCATTCATTTGTTCAACAAATAGATTCACAGTCACATGTTCTGCAGGGGTTCCTTCCAACCAGTCCTCTCGAGCACACTAAAGCTTGACAACTATTAAGTAGTAGATGGTTGTGTAACTACTGTGTGTATTTTGCAACACAAAACATATTTCATGCTGTCTTTAGTCAAACCAATTAGTCTTGATCTAATCTCTGTTTACAGTTGTTCGTACAGTTTTTTAAACCATTTTACTTAATTTTTGCTTATTTGGGGCCACAACCACCTTTTAGATGGAGCCAAGTATCGGGTTCTATCTATAGCTGATTATGCTTCCTTGCCTCTTTGGTCATCTGTTCTTCAGGCAGCGAAAAAGAAGTCAATCAAGGATCAGCATCTTGAAGAATATGGCCATTCTCTGAAAAGGGATGAAGAGAAGACAAGAAGCCCAGTACTCTTCCGAGAGAGGATACACAAGAGCATCCGTTGCAGAAGTCTTTTGAATATTTTGTTCATCTTACGCTCTCTCTCTCTCTTCTAGAGAAGATGGATGTTACTCCACCAGCTATTTCCAAGGGGGTTGATGATGGTCACTTAATAGTCTAATCCACTGGCTAATGCTGATTCTCTTGAGATTGAGATTAGAGGCTCTTGGAAAGGAATGAGAAATTTGACATGTTTTCTGTATTTTAATCAGATCAATCAATCAATCAATTTTAAAATGGGATTATTTGAGATTTTGATTTACTACCTACTATCCAAAATTAGGTGTTATTTATTGCAGAGCTATCATGTTGGATTGTATTAGGTTGGACATGTGTTGTGGAAACCAAACTTTTTTCCTAGCAACCTGTTATATAATGTATACATTTATTGTAAGTAAGTATACACTATAAGAGTATATACATATATATTAATAAATATTAGAATATCTCTCCTTTCTGATTTGGATATCTGACTTTTGCCACCTCTCTCTCTTTCCTTCTCATCCTCTGGGCTTATCTCTACTCAGTTTCTATTTATTTCTTCTCATTAGGATACCTCTCATTTCTTTTCTTTGACCCCTATTTCTCCTCAGTGCTGCAAACTTGTTCCTCCTAAAGCATTTTAGCAAACTCATTCAGGGTCACAGACACTAATGATCTACAGAGTGTATCTGAGGATTATGTTTCATATCTCTTGACAGCAGATTTAAGAAATGAGTAACATTACTGCAAGACAGGTAGCAATCTTGGTCTGTGAGTATGTGCGTGTGTGTTATTCTGTTTCTCAAATAACAAATGGCTGCAGAATAATAATAATAATTCTCTGCCTAAGGGGCCGATCACATAAAGACATGTTGCTAAAGATGTGTCCTCTTTACACCTTGCCTTGTGTATTAACATGTGATCTGTATGTGGATATGTATCTGGATAATAACATCCGATCCACAGGTCTTTTCATTTACACCTGGTATAAAAATTAGTTCTCGTTATTTCGATTGTGCCCACATTGTGATTGGATCTCAATATGAAAATTAGTTAGGCGGAGGTGGCTGACTTATCAGTAGACATGGCACATCCCAGTTCAACAACAATGGAACCAAACCACTGCTGCAACTGCACAGAAACACATGGCTAGATTGTTAACATTCAATGCTATCAATTCTAAAACTCTGGACGATGCAATGAAGCATCTAAATTCATCCACCTGCTGTTTTGACACCCTGCCAACCACCTTTTTCAAAACTTGGAAATGGATGTGCTAAAAATTGCTCACTCAATGGCACACTCCTATCAGGCACTTTTCAAAAATCACTGAAAACTGCAGTTATTAAGCCCCTTCTGAAGAAAGACAACCTGGATCCTTAATAATTACAGACCCATCTCTAATCTTTCCTTTATTGGAGAAATGATTGAGAAAGCTGTTTTAATTCAACTCAGTAACTTTTAAATGTAAACGGCCTTTTGGACAGATTTCAATCTGGCTTCAGACCACATCACAGCACTGAGACTGCACTGATAACGGTGTCGAATGACATTCGTCTGAATACTGATTCAGGTAAAACATCAGTTTTGGTGCTGCTTGATCTTAGTGCAGCCTTTGAAACTGTGGACCATAAAATACTTCTTAACAAACTGGAACAGTGGGTGGGATTATCTAACACAGTTCTTAGTTGGTTCAGATCATATCTCGATGCAGAGGCTATGTTGTTGCCATTGGTGATCAGAAATCTGAGCGGATCACCATGGCATGTGGAGCCCCCCAGGGTTTGATTCTTGGGCCACTATTTTTTAACCTGTACATGCTCCCTCTAGGTCAAATCATACATGACAATATTGTTGCTTATCACAGCTACGCAGACTACATTCAGATTTACTTAGTTCTCTCACCAAGTGACTATCATCCCTTAGACTCAATCTGTCAATGCTTAGAGCAAATAAATAGATAATAATAAAGACAAGACAGAAGTCATTGTATTTGGTAGCAAGGAGGAAAGAATGAAAGTCACTGCTCAGCTGGATTCCAGAGCTATAAAAACAAAAACCCAAGTTAGAAATCTTGGTGTTTTAATAGACTCAGATCTGATCTGCAGCTACATCAAGGCAACAACTAAATCAGCATTTTATCATCTAAAATAGCAAGAATTACAGGTCTCATTCCAGACAAGATTTGGAGAAACTCATTCATGCCTTCATTTCTAGCAGGGTAGACTACTGTACCCAGAACCTCTGGATGCACTGCCTACCATGACACTCACACAAGGAACAAGTCATCCTGGAAATACTGCAGTAAATGAAGGAATCGAGCCAGCAACATCCCACTGCACCCTTTCACACAGTGAAAATTGCATTTGTGTGTGTCAGTGTGAACCCAGAAACACACACAAACACCTCAGAACCATTTCAGATGGAACAGGCTTGGGGCAAGCCCAGGGAGGAACAGCAGACCAGCACTGAACAACAGACCCATCCTTATCGCCTGGGGAAGGTAGTGGACGCAGTGACAGTAAAAGGTGGGCATGTGGTGACTTCACACAACCCCGTTCACAACATCGAATCCCTCAGAGATAAAACCACACTAAAGGGCAGGGCACAGACCAGGACATTTTGACTGGCCTACTCATTTTGCCCACATAGTAGAGATCACAGCTGCATTTCAACAGGTAGATACTATTTAGATATAACTCTTCTCTTAGATGCAGTGCTTGTAAAGCTGTAAATTATTTTAGGAGGATGCACTAGAGGTTGTGTTTGCACTGTTTTCACAGAATACCAATTCTAGGAAGAAGGTGACTTTTGTATAGAATTGAGCATCAGAGCATTACATTTTTCAAATGCCTCTGTAAGAAGAAAACCTTTCAGGCATGAAAATGGAAAAATAGAAGGAACAAAAATGACAAAACATTGTATTGCAAAACTAATTACATATTTCAAAAACTGTCCATCCCTGTCCCCTGCATTTACAAAAGCTTATTCAATATTCAAAATTCTATTGCGGTTTTAGTGCATCAGTTCTAATCCATACTGACTGCATGGAAGTTGAAACTTAAAGTAGTAGTTTGACATTTTGAGAAATAATTATTCGCTTTCTTGCTGAGAGTTAGATGAGGAGATTGATACCAATCTCGTGTCTGTCTGGTAAATATGTATCTGGAGCCAGCAGCGGTTAGCTTCACTTAGCAATCAGACTGGAAACAGAGGGAAACAGCTAGACTGGCTCTGTCCAAAAGTAACAAAATCTTCAATTCAATATGTTGCAAAGTGGGAAACTTGGAAACTCTGCAGGGGGAACGGTGTAATTAGTGAGGCGTAATGTTGGATGAAAGTGAACCAAGGAGTAAAAAAAATAGGCAGTGGAAATTACTGTGACAATGAGGGAAGGAAGATTTGAGTTGGCCAGTTTTTTTTTTCCTGCATTAAGGCAGACCTGGGAATCATCTGCACTCCATGCCTCCAGCCACAAAAATACCAAATGCACTGCTACTACTAGCATGGTGCACTTGACTGCGCTTTACACCCCGGAACATTGACTCATGAAATTAGTGCATTTAGTGTGGCTCTGTTGTTAATTATCCTACCCCAAAATATAATGCTATAATATACAATATTTGTATGTAAATTATCTGAATGTTTAGGTTCCTTTGTGCCTCTGTTGCATCATGACAAAGTGGTGATTTTACCATGCACACTGATGATGAATGGCTTTGCAGACAGAAACAAGAACATTACAACACAACTCTATTATAGTGTACCAAGGCTACTGAAAGCAGTTATAGCTGAGGGCACAAAACTCCTCCCAAAGTGTGTTTTATTGCAGATTGGTTGTCTGTATCTCCGGCCAGAAAGGAGGAGGGTGAAACATGGATTGAGGGGGTGGCTGTGGTCGTGTGTTATGGTCAGTGCTCTGCAAGTGGTGGCAGTGTCAATGAGGGCTGGCAGGTTTTGAGTGGGGAGACCAACTATGTTAGAAGATATGTTAATGATTTTCAGGAGCTTGTTTCTATTAGTGAGGGTGAGCATGGTGAAATAGCAGGTGGCGCAGTACAGGAGGATGTGTTCAATAATACTTTGGTATAGAAGAAGCAGGAGGTGGGTTTTGACTGAGAGAGCCCTAAGTTTGCAGATGGCAGAGAGTCTTTGTTGGCAGCGTTTATGGATGTCTGTGATGTGGTGATCAAAGCTCAGTTTATTGTCCAGGATGATGCAGAGGTACTTAAAGCTCTTCGATGAGCTCCTTCGTCTTGGTGACGTTGACGAGGAGATGACTGTGCACCACAGGGTGAAGTAGGCTACGGATTGTTAGTAGGTTGTGACTGAGTCCCTGTCTGTGAGGAGGGAGTATGGCTGTGTCACAAGAATATTTGAAGTATTTTGAAATGGAGGAGGGGCTAAGACAGTCATTGGTGTGGAGTGTGTATAAAAAGGGACTCAGAACATAGCCTTGGGGGGAGATGGTGGAGTTTGCTGATAATCAGATGACATTGAATGGTATTAAAGGCTAAGCTAAAATCTATAAAGAGGACCCTGGCATAGTAGCCAGGGGGAGTCTAGGTGTTGGAGGAGAGTGTCCCTCTTTTGGTCTTGTAAGTGAACTGGTAGGAGTCCATCTGTGGGCTAACAACTGGAAAGATGGCATTTAGTACCAGTTTCTCGAAGCATTTTGCAATTATGGAGGTGAACACTACTAGTCTGTAGTGATTCAGTTCAGAGGGGCTTCAGTTCTTGGGGACAGGAATGATGGTAGATGTTTTCCAGAGGGCAGGGATGGTTGCAGTCTGGAGCAACTCACTAAAGATAGAAGAGAGAACAGGGGAGAGCTCCAAGGCACAGCTCTTGAGCAGTCTCCTGTGATCCCATCTGGGCCAGGGGGCCTTGCCAGCTTTGCACCTCCTGAGCTGATGGTAGACATCCACTTCTGTGAAAGGGACTTGTGACTGATCAGGGGTGGGTAGCCTCCCAAGCAATCTCTCAAACTTATTGGAGCTGCTGAGAGTGTCAAACCTGACATAGAAATTGTTCAGGTCTGTAGTGAACAAGGTGGGGTCAGTGGGTGTAGGAGTGCTGGTTTTGAGGTGGACCTGGTGAATGTTCTCACCTTCTGAAAGGTTTGCCTGGTATTCATGCTGTAAAAAAGTCCTGTTCTAATTTGTCCTTATATGCGAGTTTTGCTTTCTTGATTGCATTTTTCACCGAGCGGTTAATGGCTCTGAGGGAAAGCCAGTCTTGCGATGGAATGCTTACTGTTTTTACATAAGCCTAAGTTTTATTTGATGTCATCCATGGTCTGTAGTTACCATATTTTTTTAACAGCTTTGGCTGGGATGGTAGTCACCATGCAAAACGTGATACAATCTGTGATTATCTCGATTCTCACATTGACATTGCCATCAAAAAACTCCAGTCGGGGCGCCCCGATTGCTCACCTGGTAGAATGTGCGCCCCAAGGCTGAGTCCTTATCACAGTGGCCCGGATTCAAATCCAGCATGTGGCCCTTTGCTGTCTGTCATCCCCCCAGCGTGTAGCATGATGGACAGAACCGGCAAGGCAGCTTACTCGTTTGGTGAAGCCGGCAGGGCAGGAATGGCAGCTGGCTCTTGTGGGGAGGCAGGTAGGACAGGAAAGGCAGCTGGCTCTTGTGGGGAGGCAGGCAGCCTTGCAGCGATTGGATCAGCGATCACTGTGGCTGTGATCATCAGTAGGGAATAGTTCTGTGGCAGAGACAGGCAGAGTTACAAAAAACAACAATAGCGAATAACTACAACTTAACTTTGGTCAAGGTAGGAGCCGTGACGAGGTGTACGGAGACGTGCTGGTAGAGTGGTAGAGCCTGGTAGATATACTGTGGAGACTGATTGGATGATGGACGTCAGGTGTGCCGGTGATCAGCAGCAGGAGGGCGGACCAGGGAGCCAGGCGGACCAGGGAGCCAGACCAGTACACACACACACACACACACACAGCGACGAACAGAGGACAGACAAGGAACACAGGGAAAGGAGAGCACACTAGAGCACACAAGGGTCAGGAGAGAGGTGTGACTAACTATGACAGTTTCAGTACTTACGTATTGTGGAAGCAGGAAGACAATGTCATGGTCCCTGGAGCCCAGCTGTGACTACACGTGAGTGGTATAAGCATTGTGTCTGTTCCCATAACACAAGTCCAAAACATTTTCTTTCCTTGTAGGGATATCGACATACTGTTTAAAGGACGGGAGAACACTGTCCAGCCTGCAGATGTTAAAATCCCTCACAGCTTATTGTGAAAAATTCCCATGGGAGGTAGTTTCTATGTCCGGTGTGCAGACCCTGTCATGGGGCTTAATGTTGTTGCACCATTGGTTATTGATGTAAATACAGACCCTGCCACCCCTCTCCTTACCAGATTTCCTCGTCCTGTCCACTCAGATGATGGTGAAATTATCCAGGCTAACCTCTTCATCAGGAACAGAGTCGTTGAGAGCGATGATGCAAGCCTCCTGAAAGGCTTTCTCCACTCGGCACCTGGCATGAAGGGTGTCCATCTTGCTCTGAGGAGATTGTACATTAGCCATCATAACTGAGGGAAGGGGAGGACTGAAGGGATGCCTCCGCAGCCTGGTGCACACCCTTCCTCACCTTCTCGGTTTCCTCGGCCCGTGTAGGATGTCAGCTGGGATTACATCTTTGTATATGCACCTCTGGGTCACTTATCAGGAAACATCTCCTTACATACCTGAGCTGAATAATTTGTAAAACCACTGCTATGTATGATATAGTCCTTTCAATGTTCAACATGGACTCTATTTTGCTTTCATCATTAGAGTCATTAAATATATATATATAACATGAAAGCAAAAACTGAACTAACTGAACTAAAAACTGGACCAGAATGGTAGTATTAACACACCATAGCTTGCAAAACAGCTTTTGCACTGAAGTAGACATATTGCGATCAAGTTGTTTTTCTGAAATATGTAAAAACTGAAATGATACATACTCATTCATTGTCTAACATTAGGCTAACTTATTCTGATCATTATAATATACTGTTGAACTTGAGGGCAATGTAAATAACAGTAACGCCTGCACACTTACTCCATGCCACAAAAGTTTAATAATGACAAAGTTTCGATCCTACTTGGATCTTCGTCAGGACAGAATGTTTTAACGTAAATTCCACTAGGGCTTTGCCCCATTCGGAGCAAGACATTACTCCTAACAGGGTTTCCACTCCTTTTCAGGCTAGATCCACCTTTTGCACCCCAACCTTTTGCCCCCCAACATTCAGAAATGCTTCCATTTATACACTATTTAGTGTTAGTGGTACCTACCAGTCCAAGACAAAGAGAGCCACATCTGTATCTCCCCTCAGTCCCTTTTCTTCTTTCAATGCTCTCCACCTTGGCATGGCAACATTGATTCTAACTCTTCCTCGCTGACGATCACTTTGCTTTTTTGACTGTTTTTTTTTGCCTTCATCTGAATGTCAAATTAGTTTCTTTTTTTTGGATTTTTACTTGTTCTTGAAGTTTCATCGTCTGTTGAGGGGCTATGCTAAGGGGGCCATGGTTCTACCTGTTACAATTTCTGCCCCCCCCACTGGCACCCCTCACGAGTCACATATACATAATATACTTCTATGTAATGAGTACTGTATGCACAATATGCTTCTATCTGATATTTGGGAGCGCCGCTGCATCTGTAGTCATTGATCTTTTCTTGTTTGGCCATATAGTAACTATTTACCTGCAACTCTAGCAGAGACAGTAAAAAACAGTACGCCACTTCACACACAAGTGAGATGAAGCTCTGCCTACCCTCTCTGGCAGACCAACCACTGCTTTGTGATGGAAAACGCGTCACTAACTGTGCGCCACTTGTGATTTTTCCCAGGAATTTTGCCACCAACACCCAGTTCGTAATACTGCAAATGCAAGCGCTTTCATCAGTGGGCCATAGGCCCAATCACCTCATTCAGCGATAGATAATGACTTAACAGACATTTATTGAAAATCTTCGAGATTATTACTTTAGGAAGTGAAAAAAGAAGCTTTGGATTCACTCAACACCTCCACCACCTCGATGACAATGTCTTTTGGTAAATCTGGTAAATGGTAAATACAGAAAGTGATGAGACTGTCCTCAGCTGACAAATGATAATTAGCTGTTTGTTCAAATGCCAAAAGCGACTTATGATAAAAAAATTTCCGACAAGTCTAGTTGTCATGCCAATTATGACTGTTTCTGTGAAGCAAAGGCTGAAGTAGCGTGATAGTGCCACAAGTGTCTGACTTTAACATGGGAGATGGTAGTTCACATCCCTGTGTGCTCCTAACAGTCAGCATTTGGTTTCTTTGAACCAAGTCAGATGGCAGATCAGAAAACACTTATATAAATCGTTTTTTGCAATGGTCATTTGCATTTTGGAAAGCACTGACATACAATGTCATCCTGCCAATAGGGAGCACCAGATCACAAAACCTTCACATGGTTCGTTTCGGCAGGCAGTAACAATCTATTTTGTTGTTTACCCTGGGGAACTTGTTGAAAATGCTATGGGTGAAACAATTAGGGGATCAGCTATAATTGTCTATGGGACTCCACCACAGATTAAGCATTGGATCATGAAATTTTAAATCAGTTCATAAAGCGTTCCCAAGGGATGTGCATGTCTCCTCAGCTGTGTGTTTGTTTAAATGATGTTAAGATATTGTTAATGCAACTTCCTTATGGACAGAAATTCACAAAGCACAGTTGCCAAAGAGCCATTCAAAATCAACAGATCATCATGATCACACAGGCACATCAGACAGAGAGTGCAGTTAAGTTTTTTCCAGCTTCAAACTTCACAGATGAAATTCTGTTCACTTCCATTGGAGTGGTGACGTTTCAAAACCTGGGCAAGAAAACCCCAAAACTATTTGCATGACTAGACACCACTAGAGGTGGGAGGCGTGTGGTGTGTGTGTGTGTTTTGTTTTTAATGTTGTTTTAAGTATGATTTCAGTTTTAGCATTGGTCTAGTAACCATTTCTGGTGTTCTTCCATTGATCAAAATATAGTGCTTACCTTGTGCTGCCCTTCCTGCAAACAAGTCAAAACCAAAAAGCAATCTAAACATGCTCTGTGAACATAATATCATTTCCCCTTTAGGTTACACAGCTTCACATACCTGCCGTCAGTGATTGTGTAGTGAGATGGACTAGGAGTCTAAACGAAAATATAGTGTGAAAGCCTGAAATCTCATTCTCAAGTAATTTTTGAATCATTTTGATTGAGGTAGATATGAGATCGAGATATAATAAATATATTATGGCCATTCAGTAAAAAATAGGCCAGTGTCTATTTATATACCTTCTATTTTTAGCCACAATGGTGCCACAGAACTGACACATTGAAAAGCTCTACACGTGACTGACTGACACGTGCTTCTGCACTTTACTGCCACTACCTCCTTACATACATCTTTCTTTTTTCTTTCTTCCACCGTCTCATTAAAGTTTGTGTTCTTCTCTTCTCCCTCCCTTACATTATTTCTAACTCATTTTCTTCCCCCATTCTTCCTTTACCTGCTCTCTCATTCAAATCGCTCTGCATCCTGCTCTATCTCTCCCTCTCCCCTCCTCCTCCATTCAGTCGTGAAGCACTGACTACACAGTCACGTTTTGCTTCATACTTTCACAAACCCCTGAAGGCAAGCCATTTCAGGATATTTCACAGCAGAGCAACACACCAAGTCTGTCACTCTCATAGACGTGGGCACACAAGCCAGCTCAAAGACACGCACACATACCCCAGCACACACATATTTACTTCTATTTGCTTCACACGTGTATCCTTAACCTGCCACTACTGATAGGGTTTTACCACACCAAAACGTTTTGTGTGCTGTTTGCAAATAAGCCAAGCAGCAACAAAAGCAAATATGGGACTTGCTGAAGGCAAGAAACAGCGCAATTCATATATAGATTCATAAATGTATGAATGCAGCGGAGCTAAAAATAAAACCAGTTTTATTTATCTATTTTCTCTAACACCCCCCTTACTCCCACTCTCTGCGGCCAGAATCATTCAGCTCATGCTTCTGCTTTGCCTCTCTGAGGAGATGTGCTAAAAATAGAGGTGTTTCCCATGCACGTTCCAGAATTATTTCCCTCAGTCTCTAACCCTCTCTCCCCCTTCCTCCCTGTCTCTGCTTCTCGCATGCATTCTCCATTCTCTTGCAGTCCTTTCTCAGCGGGATACAACACACAGTCATTTAAATTGGCTACTTAATTTATTCTGCTATATGGGCAGGAAGTAGTGTTCCTATATTAAATAACAGTGGCTCCTCATTGTATTGATAAAAAACCTAATTTGGGGCAGAATTACATTTCCTTCGTAACGTATTTGCTGTTGCAAATTAGTAGTATAAATGCAGGATGCTGCAGCACCCTGGTGTGTCTTAAAGACTGGCCAAAGGTGCCGCAACATTTGTTTCATTTTTATATAATAATATTGTAATATAATAACTTTTCACCACATAACAAATGAGGCAACGTTTCCTTTTACAACATCTTTATATTTATATAGTCTTTAAACTTTTAAAAACAGAAGAAATAAGCAGTGAACGTCAAAAAACCTTAACTATATAGTTAGAGTTTTCCAGGTACAAAGTACAGCAGTGATGGAAAAATGTGTCTGTAAACAGAGCTGAAAGTAACACTGATAAATCTCAGCCCTTAACACGGACCAAAATAACTCAAATCAGACTGTACAATGAAAGATACTTGACTTGGAGGTAAACATGGTGGTGGGGTCCATGAAAAAAAAAGTCACCATGGAGGGGTGTCTTGTTTTTAAAATGTTTGGAAAACACTGTTTTAGAAGACAAGGTTGCACTGTCACATACAGTATCTACTGTTGATAAAAATCAGTACATATATTAAAGTGCAGAACAAATATGAGCCTTTCATTCTATTTGCACTCGCAATGTGTGTGAAATTAGCATCTGATTTACTAAGGTTGGGGCCAATTACACAGTCAGCTACTGCAGCTGCCTGTATGTATAAAAAGGTTTGTTAAACTAATGCAGTAGGAGTCATTAAACAAATGTGTAAGGGAATGAAAAAGAAATGGAAAGACAAAAGATTGCTCATAAAAAATTACAAGCAACAGGAGTATAGTGGCCATACTGCATTATTAACAAGCAGGGTCAGACTTACTCTTAGTTTGGTGGTATAAAACAGTCACTTTTTGTCTTGAGTTATTATTATTGCTCTCTTCTCGTTCCTAAGAAGCTATTATTTTATATTTGAACTAACTGAACAGGGCAGATGTCCATACTTTTTTGTGATGCGCTCACCCTTTTTTCTGCTGTCATGTTGATTTCTATTGAGTAGGTTAACTAAATTTTCTCTTTCCCACCACAACCATTCTTTAATATACTTGTGCAAATTTGCAGCTGCTTCTTAGACCCACAGATTTTTTCATGCAAAACTGACCTTTAAATTGCATGAAAATTTCAATTCAATTCAGTTCAATATTATTTATATAGCGCCAATTCATAACAAAAGTTATCTCATTGCGCTTTTCCTATAGAGCAGGTCTAGACCGTACTCTTTATAATATTAATTATAGAGACCCAACAAATCCCACCATGAGCAAGCATTTGGCAACAGTGGCAAGAAAAAACTTGCTTTTAACAGGCCTTGGACAGAACCAGACTCAATGGTGGGCGGCCATCCGCCGCTGCCGTGTTAGGTTTTGAGAGAGCGAGAGCGAGAGCGAGAGCGAGAGAGAGAAGGGAAGGGTTTGGGGGAAGGGGAGATTTTTTAGATGTTTTTCTATAGTAGAATAGTAATTGTAGTGTTAATATTAATAAATTAGTAATAATAGGAATGACAGCTATAGGAAGAATAATGTCAGCATCAGTAACAGATCCAATAACAACAACTGTAGTAGCAATTGTTGAGCAGGAAAACAGGGGCAGCAGGTGGCCCACAAACACAGATCCAGACTCTGCAGTCTTTAGCTATAACTGAAGGCTCTGTGTCCCATTCTACTTTAGGAGACTCTAGGAACCACAAGTAACCCTGCAACCTGGGAGCGCAGTGTTCTAGTCGGATAATATGGTGTTATGAGATCTTTAAGATATGATGGTGCCAAACCATTAGGAGCTTTGTAGGTGAGGAGAAGGATTTTAAATTCTATTCTAAATTTTATAGGGAGCCACTGCAGAGAAGCTAGTATTGGAGAGATATGATCTCTTTTCCTAGTTTTTGTCAGTACATGTGCTGCAGCATTCTGGATCAACTGGAGAGTCTTAAGGGACTTATTCAGGCAGCCGGATAATAAGGAATTGCAGTAGTCCAGCCTAGAAGTAACAAATGCATGCACTAATTTTTCTGCATCATTTTGAGACAGGATGTGCCTGATTTTTGCAATATTACGTAGGTGAAAAAAGGCAGTCCTTGAAGTATGTTTCATGTGGGTTAAAGGATAAATCCTGATCAAAGTTAACTCAGAGGTTTCTTACGGTGCTGCTGGAGGCCAGGGCAATGCCATCTAGAGTAACTATATCTTTAGATAATTTGTCTCGGAGGTGTTTGGGACCAAGTACAATAACTTCAGTTTTGTCAGAGTTTAACATCAGAAAGTTGCAGGTCATCCGGGTCTTTATGTCCTCAAGGCATGCCTGGAGTTTAGTTAACTGGTTAGTTTCATCTGGCTTGATCGATAGATATAATTGGGTATCATCTGCATATCAATGAATGTTTATGGAGTGCTTCCTAATAATACTGCCTAGAGGAAGCATATATAAGGTGAATAGAATCGGTTAGGATTAGAATAGGATTTAAACCAGTTTAGTGCGGTTCCTTTAATGCCAATTACATGTTCCAGTCTCTGTAACAGGATGTGATGGTCAATGGTGTCAAACGCAGCACTAAGATCTAACAAGACAAGTTCAGAGACAAGTCCATTGTCTGATGCAATTAAAAGGTAATTTGCAATTTTCACCAGTGCTGTCTGTGTGCTATGATGCACTCTAAACCCTGATTGAAAATCCTCAAATAAACTATTGTTATTTAGAAAGTCACACAACTGATTGGTGACTGCTTTCTCAGGGATCTTAGAAAGAAAGGGAAGGTTAGATATAGGTCTAGCTAAAACCCCAGGATCAAGAGTAGGCTTTTTAAGAAGCGGTTTAATTACAGCTACTTTAAAGGATTGTGGTACATAGCCTGTTAATAAAGACAGATTGATCATATCTAGTAAAGAAGTGCTAATTAAGGGTAAAACGTCTTTAAGCAGCCTAGTTGGAATGGGGTCTAAGAGACAGGTTGATGGCTTAGATGAATTAATCGTCAAAGTCAGTTGAAGAAGGTTGACAGGAGCAAAGCAGCCAAAACACACATCAGGCTCTACAGCTATTTCCAAGGTTCCTGTGGTCCTTAATAAATCCAGCAAACCAGCAGAATGTGCACTCACAGAAACCTATCCTCTTCATCTTCGTGGTATTTGTATGATCCCTTAAATGCATTTGCAATAAGGAGAGAGGTGCACTCAACTGATTACTCTGAAAACATACTCTACATGTGAGGAAGTACACAACTCTACAAGTTTTCTAGGTGTGTGCACAATACACAGATTATGTATTGCAAATTAATGGCAGGGATGCCCATATTGAAGGAGCTTCTGATTTTAAAAGATTTAAACTTTCGGATAACCTTGTGTTGTGACTGCTTGCTCAAAGTTCACATGACAGCAGGGCTTGATTTGACGGTAAATGCAAGGGAATGCTATTACCACAAAGTCGACATACGGTAGAAGCGTTTTCTCCAGGGGCCTGGTGTTGCCCCCTATTGCCAAACCAAATGATCACATGTTTTTTTCACTGCAGCAGAACTATTGTGGTTCTGCTTGGTAGCAGGACTGTCCTGTGTCCTGTGTCTCCTCCCTTAGCCAAGCCTTGTCTTAACTTTTTGGCTCAACACACATGTGGTCAGGCTGGCTACTAGAGAGAAAGCATCATTTTAAATGTCTTACTATGTGCATCTCTCAGTACCTTTTGTAGCTTGTAAATGACCCTCTGTGGTTTGGAGTTTTGGTCCACTCCTGTGTTCCTGTTTGTAATTTCATCTAACAGATATCAAGCTCACTGTTAATTGATTGCTATTCTACAACTGTATCAGAGAGACTGTCTTACCAAGAAGAACAACATCAGTTGTTTCACCAAGTGCCCCAAAATGTCATATGTTTACTTTCCAGGGGCACATCTAGAGAAATATTCTCGGGGTGGCATGAAGACTTTAAGGGGTGGCAGAAATATATGCTGATTTAATTGCAAACAATCACATATCAATATTTGCTTAGAAAAGCCCCCAAATGAAGATATTTTAACTCAAAAACATTACATTATTGTGGCACGTGAGTACAGTATTCAATTTAAATATCTAAAGGTGGCAATAGAAATCAATAAATTGTTTTATTTCCAAATCTTCAGAAATTTTTCCAAATACATGTCTTTTTTCAATGAACATAAGCCCATCACTTAGCCTAAAATGTAGCCAGAACAGATAATTAAATTATGTGCATTAATTAACATTTTTAACATGTTATTTCTTTAAATTAATGACCTAAATGAATGTGTTAAATTTGACAGCCCTAAAATATACAGTATATATATACACAGTTACAATGTACAGTTTCAACCTCCTTCATGCCCCTCAATATTTCTCAACATATTTATGAAATAAGATTCAAAGTGATCAGTAATTATGTGAATGCAAATTGGCACCTAGGTAGAGACCTAAATGTAAACACGATATTCACTTGTGTCACTTGTATCACACTGTGAAGTCACACATTTAGTGTTGCCAATGATCCAAGATGTCCAGTGTTTATCCAGTAATGCTGATTAAACGGCAAAAGTCCTTTTCTCTGAGCTTTAATTTGAAAATGTTGTGAAACTCTCAGGTACTATGCTTTGAATTTACTGTCACTGCATTGCTGACTAATGTGGCTTTTTGTTTGGGGCTTGGAGTGAATGATTTTAGTGCTTAGTAAACTGGCTGCTTTTGTATGTTGTACTTGCATGACTGTCTGCAGAGTGAGAAGTTTCAGAGATGTTGGTAGCTGTTGGCAATCTGGAGACACTCATAAGCATTGGAGAATATTTGGATTTAGTCAGGTTTAATAAGTCCCTCACCCAATCAAACACTAGTACTACTAAACAAAACACACTTCAACAAAACAACCCCGCCACTATCCATCTGCAGTCCACAATGTTCCCCTAACCTTATCAAAGTACTTATTTTAACCCAAATCATAATATTTCCATAAACCTAACCAAGATGTTTTTGTACCTAACCTAACCAAAACTTAACCATAGCATTGCCACCTCATAGATAATAGACAAATTATGTCATCAGAAAACACTTCTGTGTCGTTCTAGAGGGCATGGACAAACAGTGTCTTTTGCCGTTTAAGTGGGAGGAGGTATCAGAGCTGTATTTTCTGTGTTAATTTAGTGCTACTGCAAACTGAACATTTTCTGTTGCTGCTGGCTCACATTGAAAGCTTTCCGAAGCAGCTATAGGGAATGCAATGCATTTGTCACTGAGATTAGCAGTGTATTGTTAGGGGTGCTATTGTTAAATAAAAACTGGTCTACACGATATGGACATTATTTGGTCAGTGGATCAGTTTTAAATATTGCAGGGGGGAATGGTAACAGAGGCAGCAGCTACAGTGAATTGTTAGATTACTGCAGTATGTGTGAACCAGCAAACCTCCAACACCCTTAAACAATGCCTTTGCCGTACTGGAAAATCACACCCATTTGCTCCCCACAGCAACTGTGGAGAAAAATGCCCTATTTTGACTTGTGCAAAGGCACTCTGTTTCAATCTGGCCAAAATGTTGTATTACTGAGCCAATTAAACATATAGTCAAACATTATGCCTCCATTTCAGCACATCAGGTCAAGCTAGGATTTTGCTTTCTGTTGTTACTGACAGCTAACGTTACTGATGTTAGTCCAAAGTTCAAGTTACAAAACGTAAATGATTTGCTCTGAAAAAAACATTTCACCTCAAAAATTTCACCAGAAATGTCTGCGTAAGCTCTTGGACAGGAAAGATGTGCACAGAAAACTACAGGACACATCTCATGTTGCAACACATCTTATTACATAATTCCTTTATAAACACATACTGCTTTGTCATAAAACTTCATCAAACAGTTATTCACATCCATAATGCTGCTTATTAGAACATCTGAACTGAATGTCACGCTTCTATGAAGTGGAACATAGATCCCTTTAATATTATTTTCCCTGTGCTATAGCTTAGACCTTTGGCAGCCTGTATAAAGAGTAGAGGAAAGGCAACTTGCTGTCAGTGCCCTGTAAGATAAGGCATGTTTGCTACTGGTAGCAAAGTAGCTGACAACAGTGTTAGCTAGGAGCTAATGGAAAGTCTGTGTCATTTCGAAGCTGATGCCCATGAGAAGAAATTAGGTGTTGTGAACGATGGGATTGCATGAGCAGAAAATTGGAGTTGATGTGTTATACATCGACATATTCTGCCTGGTGCACCTCAGGGGGTCACTGAGTTCTTCCACCTGATAATATGGGGCTTCTTGACTAAAAGCTTTCTCACCAAGGGGCATTTTAGACAACTGGTTTTCTTAGACTAAGGCTATCTATGTAGTAGTCACTGTAATAGTACTAGTGTTACTACTGTTGGTAATAACATTTTGTCTGTAATTTATGCATTCATCAAATTACAAGTTTTCCTTTTACAAGTCAAAATCATTATTTGTTGAAATTATCATCATTCATATTCCTCTTCCGCTCCCTCTTCCTATTGTTTGTATTAGTATCAGATTTAGTAATAGTGTTATTCCCAAATCATAACAATTAGCCATTAGTTCTCAGTGTACAGTATATCAGTTTAGATAACAAGGATCATATGTAAAATGCAGTGGAGAAGAAGAAGGATTCAGATCCATAACTTAAGTAGAAGTACCATTACAAAAATGTAAAAATACTCCATTACAAGTAAAAGTTCTTCATTTCATTAAAAGTATCTACTGTACTTACTTAAGTAAAAGTACAAAAGTATTATCAGTAAAATGTACTGAAAGTAAAAACACTTGTTTTTCAGAAAAATTGCTCCTGCAACTGAGATATTCATATATATATTACATCACTCGACTGTTAATACTGTTGCACAAATGCGTAAGGAGTATTTTACTGTTGTAGCTGGTCATGGTGTTGCTAGTTTTAACTACTATTTATACAGCTGGTAGTTTAGTCCAATCCTTCCTAACCTAAGTTCAGTGCCCACCAAATGGGAAGAAGGGAAGGGAAATCTCTCTTTGGTGGAACTACTAACAACTCATGGACATCTGAAACATGACATGGTAGTTTTTCAAATGTAAAATCTTAATCTGAAAAGTAACTAGTAATTATAGCTGTCAAATAAAGTGGAGTAAAAATCATAGCATTTCCCCCTGAAATGTAGTGAAGCAGAAGTATTTAGTAGTATAAAAAATGTAAAAATAATTCAAAATGTAACTTAAGTACAGTACTTCAGTAAATGTGGATCCACCACTAGTAAAATTTCAAAGATGTAAAGATACATAAAAGATCAATAAGTATTTTAATAGAATCTTTTCATGGATATAATGCAGTTTATGCAACAGAGAACTTTCAAACAGTCACTTACATTCAGCACACCATTCTTTGCTGTGGTGTGCTTGTCAAATGGCATCAAATTAGTTGAGGTAGACCTCTTCAAACTGTTGATTGCCTACATTATATTGTAGGGCTGAATATAGACATCCTGAGAGTGGTAACAGCGTGGAAAATGAGGATTTAACTGAACTTCTTATGCAACACCTTCTAACCATCCCTAAAATTAAAGCTAGTCTGAACATCAAGTCTCTCTGGTGGACGCTGAAGGTGCGTAAGTGCTCTACCTTATTCCAGCACAGTGCTACAGGAGGACCTCGGGTATGCTTGTGTATACTTTTATGTCATTAGCCAGTAGACTTTACAACATTTACTCCACAAATGGCCTCTGGCTCTGCAAGCTAGGAGGATGTTAAGGGATTATGGGAACAGGAGTCTAACAAGTGCATTGCTGTACATCTTTCACAAATACTGACATGGCGAAATTGAGAAATAGACGCTCAGCAAGAACATTGAAGATCAATGAACACAGACTACAGAGTACAGCTTTAACACTCCTTCCCATATCAAGGTCATCTGTCATCTCAGAAACTCACTGAGGTTGGTTTCAGCCACCTTGGGTGGACCATATGCTGCCAGTTAGTATTTAGGAAAAACAACTTCTGAGCTCTTGGTTGCACAAAGGAGCTTTCAAGTGACTTAACGTATAATTTGAAAACAACAACAATAATCCCGCTGAGAATCAAATCCCAGTTCTGCAGCTCTTTGTTGCGCTCAGCTCATTGTTGTAGTTTGCTGGTCCTTATGGTTGAATCTCAACCCTATCGTTAGGAAATATTGATATTGGACGAGGCCAGCATTTTTATGAAATGAACCTGAACCTGAGCCAATAAATCCAGAGGGGCAGGCTTTAGTCTGAGCCAATGAGAAGGAATGGGGGTTGCTAACATGAAACAATATGGCGCAGTGGATGTCCAACAGGGCAACACATTTGTCCTTCATTGAACATTTAAGATGATGCAAGGTAGTTCAATGAATGCTTGACAATCCTTGACAATAAATGCAGAATATACGGTGGGGAAAAAAATTAAAACAATAGAGAAAAAGGTAGTGAAAGGTGAAAGGTCAACATAAAGTAATTGGGAAAATGTCCAATTATATGGTGGGAAAAAACGAAGACAATAGACAGAAGATGATGAATGGTGATGGGTCAATCAATAGCTCGGATAACTCTCAATGATTGATTGGTTGATTGAGGAGTTATGATTTTTGATTCTTTGATGAATGCTTTGTTAATAAGTTCCTATAAAGTCTACTTCAACCAGTTGGTGATGGCGCTGAAGAAGGAGACCACGGTGGTGTTGTAATAATTGGTGAAGAAGGAGTAGTATCCAGGTTCCTGGCCGGTGGCAAACTCTTCACATTTAGAACCTGGAAGTACGATACTGTAGTTAGTTGTGGGATTTACCAGAGAATCTATTGTACTAAAAAGCAGTCTGGGATTGTGAATGTTGGTGTTTATTAGGTTTGAAGAATATGCTTTCCATGCCTTGTTGTAATTTTTAAGTTTTTTGGTGAGTATATTGTGATCAGTGGCAGCTGGCCAATAGAGGGTGCTAGGGCGCCGCCCTCCTTGAGCCCTTGAGCAACAAAAAAACCCCATTAATAATAATAATAATAATAATAATAATAAATTAAACAAATTGTCAATATTTGTGTGTTTGTGTAAGATGCTTTTTGTTTAACCAGAAACAGCCATTTTATCACTCTCGCCCACCACCAGACTCCATTGAAAAAAACAATAATTTTACCTTGCAGACCGCCGTTAAACCCAGTCTTTCCACTGTTCCGACAATTACCAACTCTGTTTTGGTCTAAATAAATCCTTAATTTACCATGTTAGATGAGAAAAAAAAACAGTTCACCTCACAAACAGTTTTCACACAAGGGATTCACATGCACTAGCATGCATGTGCGGCCGGTGCAGCTGTAGAAACAAAGCACAGAGAGACTCCGTTAACAACACGAGCAGAGGGGGTGTGACGTCATCCTTTTAACACCGGACAGTCTGCTGAGGTGAGCGTAGCTTTTACAGTGAGGGGCCCAAAAGTTTCTTCTTCCTCCAACTGATAAAAACAAACTTCATTCGCACAATACCTCCAGACGTCTCCCGTTTCTAAAGTCCATTCCTCCTGAAGCGAGTCAGCTGGAGGTGTCTGGATCTGGCACAAATTAGGGGTGAACAATTAATCGAAATATTATCAAAATCACAATATGGCCAAGTGCAACATCCAAATCGTAGGAGCTGCAATTTTTTTGATAAAGGTAAAATGTTTCACAACATACCCTTATAAATGGAGCATTGTGGTGCTACAGAAATGACCTAGCCTACAAATTATATTCTCCAGATGTAAGGGAACATGCTTGTTTGGTACAGACAGACCCCAGGAAAAATCACATAATCATCATTTTCATAATTTTTTTCAGTGAAAATGAAATGTAAAAATTACCATTCCCTCTAAAATCGTGACTCATATCGCAATTGCAATATCTGTCAAAATAATCGCAATATGATTTTTTTGCATATCGCTCAGCACTAGCATAAATACAAGATACGTTTCTTGGGTGCTGGCCCTTGATTCTTGATACCTTGTAAATGGCGTCTCACAGATAAGCCTGAAATCTGCAGTTCTCTTGGTCATGTTGATTTACGTGATTTATTAGGCCATTTCAGGGATCAAACCAATAACCTGAGGATCACCTGCTAATTTGTCCCTTTCACTTACATTAATAACAGTTTCCTTGTTAACCCATGTATCTGTAATTAACTTTTCCATTAAATTTATTTTACACTCAATGCCTTTTGCCTTCATCTTTCATCTTGCTATTCAAGTGTTCTTGGCCAATATGACTCAGACTGATTGTCTTCCCCTCCTGTTAAATTTGTGCTACAATTGAATTTTGGTGTCGTTTTTACCAGTGGGTGACATCCGCCATGAGGCCCTATATTCAGGCTGTTAATGTGCTCATTAGCATGTGATTCAGTTAGACTAGCACCAGGTTAATCCTCTCTCTGTTCAAATAACAACAACAACCTTGGGTTCTGACCCTTTTTGTTGAACTACACAATCTATTATTCACTGTTCCATTTTTTTCTCCAACTCATTAGTGTCAGACAATGAGATGAAGTAGGGATATACTATAGAGGACACCCATGATTCTAAGATAGGCAAGCTAATCCCCTTATATTGGATAACAAATTAGTTTTTATGTTTTATGTGCCCTACTTGTTTGATGTTGCGTGTCTATTAAGCCTCTTGAGAAATGTTATAAATTTACTTAGATAAATAGCAATGACCCACAAAAAATATGAAGTGAAAATGATGAAAAATTTGATTTGAAGTACATTTCAATAGAAGGTATTATAAGCATGTGATATGAATGCCATGTAGGACATTAAAAATGACTATTATATATACATTTTACCTTAAGTGTCATCCAACATGCACTATTGGAAATCTCTCTGAGTCAACATTTAAACGTTGTCAGAGGTATTGACTTCACATTGATTTCTGACAAAACTTACATAAAGGCAAGGCGGTGAAATTCTCTTTTTATTGATGTCCAACTACAGTATTGAAAAATGACCATTAACAGTTATTTTCATCCCCAAACTAATGCTTTTAGCTTGAATTTGTAATTTATAAATAGTTACTCAAAAGAATAAATTAACATTATGGGAAATATTCTCATTTGTTTTATGAGAAGATTGATTCCATTCTCATGTCTGTGCGTGAAGTATGGTGCTTGAGCAACCATACTTAGCTTAGCATAAAGGCCTGGCTCTGTCCAAAAGTTCAAAAATGCACCTATCAACACCTCTAAAGCTGCAAACATGTTTCTTGTTTGTTTAATCCGTGCACAAACAGTAACGTAAAAACATCAGTTTGTGTTTCAGAGTGATCTTAATTAACAACAGTTTATCTGTTCACCCAGTATTTCTGTGCAGCATCTCAGATGGTTTCCTGGTGACCTCACTGTGACGACGAGACTCTAGGAAGTCACTGCACTCAGGGGAAATTACCTGCTGTAACTTTTTTTTTGTGAACAACAGCTAAAACCATACTTGTTTGTGTACAGATTCACACAGAACAAATGAGGAACAATGTTTTAAATTGAGCTTGTTACAGTAGATAGTCGTGGGCTATTGTTCCTGCTTCTATTCTTTATTCTAAGCTAGGATAATCACGTCCTGGCTCTAGCTCCATACTTAAAGCCCAAACATGAGAGTGGTATCTATGTTCTCATTTAACTCTGTGGAAAAAGGCGAACAAGCATCATTCCCAAAATGTTGAACTAGTCCTTTAACTACAAGCTGCAAAGCATTGTTTCACTGACTTCTGGTTGAAACCATTTAGGTCTATTGCACTGCAGACCACACACAGAACCACTGTTGGCAGTGGTTCTCAAACTTTTTCTGTCACGCCCCACTTCAGAAGCCATAAAAAGCTCATGCCCCCAACTTTTCAGCTTGGTGTTCATTTTTTACTTTTTTTAAAAATCTGTCACATCAGATCCATGTTCAGCATGTAGTTTTTTTCTGTGGTTAAAATAAAATAGTCCCAGATGGCAAATTAAATGAGAAAAATAAAACTGTGAAAACAAAACTGTAATAAACAATGTGGAGTATACTTCACCAACTCTGTTTAATGTGCCTTCATTCTTTGCTTCTATGAATGTTTTTTATTTTTTATTTTAATTTAATTCCTCTTATTTAAAAAGGTTTGTGTCTAGAAATGATCAGCTAGAGATTTATAGCTCATCAAAACAGTCCTTCTCTGTGAAAGATGTGCATGCTGTGCTGGCTGCTGGTTTAGAGGACTATTCCAGTTCAAGCACTGCTGTAAATAACTTTGTAATTTCTTTTTAATAAAATGCTCTATAAAGAAAATGTATTTTTGTCTTTTGTGGGACATCCTAACACAGTTTTTTAAAAAGGAAAGAAAAACTGCTATACTTTTCCATCAGATCATGACTCTCGCTAAAAAAGTAGCTTCGAAAGATTATGACCAAACAACAGCTTATGTCTGATGGAAGCCAATTGTGCTCCTGGTGCACTAGCTCGATCTGGTTCTGTGCACGTGTACATGCACACACAGACAATAACCTAGATATCCTCAGATCGAGGTAAATGTAGGCTTAAGAATAATATGCCTTGCCTGACAATGTTCAACAAAATGATAATGGAATCGTCAAGCTACTGTCGGATTAAGGAAGCCACCTGCCTATGTTTTCTTTGATTTTTCTTTAAACCCATCAGGTTGAGCTTGCCTGCCTGTTGGACTAATCTGCTTGCAGTCACTCCATTGATCTGCCACCCCATGTGAAACTACACGCTTGTTAACATGCAAATAAAAAAACATGCTTTCAGTGCAGAAAGAGATTTGAGGTGAATTTGGCACAAGGATAACTGAACACATGTTTCATTTTAACTTGTACGGAGGCCCAAACCTGACTTATCAGGAGATGAATAAATGATTCAATAAAATTGTAAAATAATATGAGAAAGAAAGAGAGCAATAACTATGTTATAATAATCATATATGGCGGACCAAACCTGACATGTTAGAAGATGAATGATTAATGAATAAAACAAAAAAGTAATATGAGAAAGAAAGCAAATAATAACCAGGTTAATTAAGTGCATTGTTAACACACTGTTTGACAGCTCATGAGGTTCCTTACACTGCTGTGATTAGCATTTGGAAAGACAATATTGGCCACATTGTAATATATGTATGGAAGGTAAATTTTATCAGCCAATGATCATAAAGAAAATACAGCTGAGGTCTGCTAAAGAAAAACACATTTTGAGGTGGGACTAAAATACATTTAGTCCCACATATTAATACTGATTAATATTCGCATATGTACAGCAGAGAATGCACACTGACTTCAGAGGCGCAGTCAATGTATTGCCATTGTTTTCCAGATTAGATTTCTCTGCCTTGCTATTTTGGAAGAAATCCAATGCTTGTCTAGTCCTTTTGAGAACTTCAGTTGTGCGCAGCACGAGGCAGAGAAGTCATTTTCTGTAACTGTGTTCTCTGAGCCTCCTAAGGCCTAGTAGATTAGCAATTAGAAACCATTTTTATGTAAAGGAAGAAAGCTGGTGAAGAAGTGTCAAATCCAGCACGATGGATTGGAAATTACACAATAACTAAGGTTGAAGTGCTGACTTTTAACTATAAGGGTATATGTGTCATCATCTGACCTCAAGTCCACTGAGTATCCCCCGCCCCCAAAAAAAGTGTAGTTTACAGGCAGTTATTAACTGTGAAAATTTTATTAACAAATCTTAAGCAACTTGTGTCAATTTGTCTTATTGTTTTTGCTCCATTAAAATTTAGAGGAACAAAAGGGCTATCTTCAAATTAAAGTTAATTAATTTATTAATCAATTTAAATGAATCAAATTACACATTTTGGGAAATATACTTAATTGCTTTCTTACCGGGGGTTAGATGAGGAGAACGATACCACTCTAAGGCCTGTGCGTTAACTATGGAGCTGGAGCCAGGGGGCCGTTGGGTTAGTTTAGCATAAATGCTGTAAATAATGGGAAACAGCTAGCCTTGCTTTTTCCTAAGTTAAAAAATGCCATCTACCAGCACCTCTAAAGGTCAGTAATTAACCTGTTGTATCTCATTTGTTTAACTTGTACACAAACAGAAATATAAAAACAGTTTGTGATTTTAGGGGGAGTTATGTGCTGTAACTTTTTCTTGATGAACAACAGACAACAAGACACATTTACATTTCTTTTTTTGGGTATTTTTCCTATATTGGACTGTGACAGCTGCAGAAGCGACAGCAAAGGAGGGAGAGAGAGAGGGAGGGGATGACATGCAGCATGCAGGTTGGAATCGAACCCAGGCCACTGTGGTTAGGACTCAGCCTTAATGGTACGCTACCAGATGAGCTACCGGGGCAACCCAAGTTTTATATTTGTATCTGTGTATGGATTAATCAAACAAGACAGTGTGTTACTTAGTGAGCTTTGATAGGTTGGTGGGCATATTTTTGGAGTTTGGAGCTAGGCTCTTTCGCCCCTGCTTCCAGTCTTTGTGCTAAGCTAAGCTAATCGCCTCCTGGCTGCAGCTACATACTTAATGCACAGACATAAATTTTGTATTGATCCCAACATGTGGACAAATTCCTTTAAAGCTGAAATTTTACACTTTAACCACATCACCTTCTAGTTTTGCCTATGTGGGAGTCACAAAGAAGAATGTTGCATACCCTGTTGCATTCTTTGGTATACCTCTCCAAGGAAAACATTAAATCTTCTTAACTGTCCAATTCCCTTGTCATTACATTTCTTTTTCATTTGTTTGCAATACAGCTTCTGAAAAATCACCTATCACACCAAGACAGCTCTATATTTACTTCTGCAATGTCTAGACAGTAGGCTATTGCCCTCAGATGAATATTTACCTGTCAAACATTAGCTGAAGACCCACATTCCCATCAGTAACAATTATAGTAGTAATTTGTATTTGATTTTCTCTCTTATAATCAAGCAGATCACCAGCAATCTGCCAGCCATCTCTTTTGGGGATATCATTTATTACCATGTGACATCCAAGATGGACATGGTTGTGCTCACATTCATAAAATCGCTCTCACTCAGTGGAGTGGCGTGACTTTTCCACTAGGTGGGGCTATGGCCCTAGACGTAGCTCTGTGTATTTTGGCCGCGAGCATGCATTATTTACTAATAATAATAATATTGATTCCTTAAATAAAGTGTAATTGGTTGAATGTATACTACAAACATACTGCACCCACAAAAGTTGTAGCCTACATTTGTTTACACCCTCACTTTCACAGAAACACACACACTCACACACACTTTTTCCTGAGATGAAACAAAACGAAAGTCTGTCAAAACAGTATTTCAGAGAATGAGTTGCCCATTTGGCCACCCACCAAGCCATGGAAGAGTAAGCAGTTGACGGTACGTAAATGGGGCTCCTGTTACTTGCTGTGGTTGCTGACGCTGTCGCTGGCTGTGATGACAGATTAGAGAATAAGAATAAATCAGAAGTATGAAACGGCTATTTAACGTAGAATTTTCTTTTGTAACTTTGTCTTGTTATGTGATGTCTCAGCTAACATTAGCCAGTCAACATAAAATTAAATAGGCTATCCTATTTGTTGTGCTAGCTGCTAGCTAGCTAGTTACCTCCAAATGCAAATAAGTTTTTACTTAATTGAAAGTACTAATACCACAATGTGAAAATACTTCAGTACAAGTAAAAGTCCTCTTTCATTCAAACCTTAATTCAGTAGAAGTATATATTATCAGCAAAATGTAGTTAAAGTACTTAAAGAGTACTCACATTGCAGTAAAATGGTCAGTGTTTTCCTATTATATCTGATACTTCTGGATTTATATTACTGCTGCATTAATGTGTATGTTGCATTTTACTGCTGTAGATGTTTGAGGCTGTGCTCAATTTAACTACTTTATATACTGTTGGGTAGTTTAATCTACATTAATGCATCACAGTCCTGTGAGAACCACATATCTCTAAAAAATCACCTTTAAATGAGCTCACAAAAACAGCCTTTTCTCAACCCATAAAGAAACCCTTAGTTCTACAAACACATTCAAAATCACCAAATTTGGAGATACATGTTTTACACTCATTCACTGGACAGGATGGGGATGAAAACACATTTGCGGGTAATGCTGGAAGAAAAGCCCTGTCAATGGAATAATCTAACCTAATAAAATATAGTTAGCAAATAGGCTACATGAAATCTTTATCACTTATGGAGAAAATTAATCTGAGCCCTAGTGCGCAGGTGTCCAAGTTTGAGACTTAAGAAGTCTTACAATCATAGCAAAATTTGCTTTTTATTTCTATGGATGACAGAGCTCCCAAGGCAGCTACTCCCCGGAGGATGAGTCAGTGTTTGCACTGGCCGAGTGCAGTTGGACTAAGTTGAGCAGCTGCACCCTTTGTTTATGTACGGCTCCAGCAGCAAGGAGCAAGGAGCCAGAGATTCAGGTCAATACTGTTTGGAAGCCCTGGTCCAGATGCCAGGTCTGGTTTTTGGATGTATAAAACCTCTTAAAGCCCACCGGGTCACCCATTTTAGCTAGTTCTAAGCTGCTTGGATTGTGCATACAAATATAAATGTTTAGACAATTAGTTTTACGGAAACCATGAGCACCAAAGTATAATTCATTCAGATTTTCCAGCAAGGAATTGACTGTCCCATATAGACGCCTGTCCTAAATTTAGGCAGGTTGAGTTCAGTGATTGAAGTTTGGACAAATGACCACCAGTGTGCTAATGTTAGATTGTGGATGTGATAAAATAACTATGTTAAAAATGTTGATAAAATTCTGCTACCACTGTGCCTGAAAGTAAAACCAAATATGTGTCACTCTTAGAATTTACTATTCTCAGTCCCTTGATAAAAACAATATAGTACCCAGTTCACAGTTGCCCTCATTTACCAAAACTGTGTGTAATCAAATGTAATCAAATGTGATCTTAAATTGGGCACACACTAATTTTACTGCAAGTGTTATTTTATTTTTATCAATTTCGTCTCGCAATAAAATCATCTGTCTGGTACAACATCATGTACGCACACATCAACAGGCTAAACTGATGCTTGAAATATAAATACACTGTAATATTAATTCCATTCATTATTATTCTTAACAAATAATAATGAATGCCTTGATTTGTTAATTAGCACGGCTTTGTGCAAGTGCCAGTTAATTGTGCAAGTTAATTAGCACAGCTTTGTGCATTTACATGTATCCCCAAACTGCAATAGTGGACTTTTTTGGGGGACTAATTCAAGACCTGAATGCTGCAGTCTGACACAATTTTGTTTGACATACAGTTCATGATGTCTTCATTTAAGCTATTATAGATGTATAGATGTGCGTTAAGGGTAGACTACACCGTATCCAACATGCACCTCCTCCTCAAAAATGTAACTAAAGTCTAAATTCTAAACTATGTCTATGGTGGCAACGGAGATAACATGCGGAGACTGCAAAAAGTCATCTAACAAAATAATTTCCCCTGCATATCTTCTGCTCACTGCGATTATCGTGGTGTATTACAGTGAATGAAAGAACATACACATACTTGTGCAGTAATAATCTCCTATTCAGTCAAGAGACAGGTCAAAATATACGTTACCTAGATGTAACTCTGCATTACCCACCATCGCTGTATATCACAAAGTACATTAAATATAATTAAAGCACATGATCATGATCATGTACGAATTGTGGAGGTGCTAACAACAGGTGAAAGGTCAAGCATGAACCCAGCTTGCTAGAGAACCAGTGGCTGTCACACATTTGGAACAAGACCTGCTTTGGTTATATTCAGCCAATGTCATGATACCACTAACAATAAAAGCAAATGTAGTAAAGTGAAAAATCACAAGAAGTAAAGCAAATCCATGTCTTCATTAAGACAATATGGCTCATAGTCATGGTGATGAGGAATTGGAGACAACAAAGAATTGCAAACAAAGAAAACTGAAATCAACAGAGCAAACTGAAATCAAAGTGATTTAGTTCACACTTAATTTACCTCAAGGGATTAAAGGGAATTCTGAGAAAGACCCATTTGTTGGCGTATTAACAATGGCTTCCTTGAATGGACCAGTGTTTTTCGAGAGTCTGAGTTTGGTGTCATGTGTTTGTAATTAAATGCCTGACTGGCCTTTTTCCTATGTGCCTCTTTTTTCTTATCAGCAGTCTTTTTTGTCAATTCTATGATGATGATGATGATCATCAACGTTAAAAAAAACCCTCAACTTGATGAAAACAGTTGTGATGGCTATGTCTGTACGTACAGTACGTGTAAAGCTCTTTAGATATAAATGCTAAAAAGAAAAATCTTACATTTTCATAGCTTTTTAGGGTAGGGTTTTATCCTTCGCCAAGAGCAGGCGGAATTCCTTAACTGATTATTTAATCAACACATTACCATATGCAATGATAAGGGAGTCATGGCTTCAATAGTACTCTAAATATCACTGGTCAACACATCACTGAAGGGTAGAATATCATTATCCAGAGTCTGGATTAAGACAACACCTGGGAACTCGGGTCAGTTGAAACCTGTAAGTATTATAAGACTGGCTTCAGCTGTGCCGGTCCAAGAGGGTAGCCTTTCTATCAAGATAGACACCTTGAATGAAAAGCAAAGGTTTCAAGCTTCCATTCTCATATAGCATTATGTCACAGTCACTGTCCCTCCTCTCCAACCACAATCCCTATTCCCCAGTCCCTTTCATTGCCATTTTCCATCCATCCACCAGATGCCCTCTGACTTTTCCTACTTTCCCCATCACCTGACTGCCCTGGCCGTGGAATTAACAGTGTTACTACAGTAGTTAGTAATTATATTAGATGTATCCATCAAAAGAGAGGATTTATAGAATGAAAAGCAGTCTCAGCTGCAACCAGAGCGACCCAAGAATATGGCAGGGGGATGTCATCTGTTGAGGTGCACACACACACACACACACACACACACAAGCCTTTAACACCAATTCCATCACCATTTCACCTTCAGCCTCAGTTCCTGTGAGGAGACCTTTAGGAGGTGAAGGATATCACTGCCTGTAATCTCCCAGGACAGAAATGATACAATTCCAGTTAACTGGCCAATAATTACACCGCAATGCCTTTAAAATACTGAATCATGTGTGTCTGGTGTAATACTGGTCTTCATCCTTTCAATGGTGATCACTGTGGCCTGACACTGGCAGTGTGAGGAAATATGATTAACTAAAATCATCGGCCCCCCTTGATTACACGCTAATAGGGTGAGTTGAATATTAATGGAGGTCACACTGTAAAGCGGTATATCAGCAAATATAGATAAATGGAGACAGTGTCACTTATAGTGCTTATATATATGTATATATACAGGCTTTCATTGGTCACCCATGTAGTTGATTACAGAATGTCTTTCATGACTATGCATTTAATTTACTGTGTTATGTGTAAGAACAACGACTAGGTGAGGTTTGTTCAGTCCTACTGCAGATAGAGCCTATAGGGGAAAACTGTTTGCCTACGACTTTCTGTTCAAAAAATGGGACCCTTTTGATGTTCCAGAAGAAATATATTTCTAAAAATATTTATATATTTATGATATTTTTCCAGTGACAACACATTTTATTATGTACACAGTCCTTAAACATCTTTGATGAACTCATGCATTATGTCTTACCTTTCCTCTCTGAAGTTACAATTTACTCCTGCCTCTCCTTTTTCTTCCTTTCTTTCTGTTTTACCCAAACATCAAATGTTTTCTGCATTGGTGGATAAAGAGGGCATTTTGTAAATCAAGTCTCCACTAGTTATCTTCAACATGTATTCAGGCATACACCTTACAGCCAGACCAAACTTTTTCCAACATTTCACCGCCATAAATAAGATAAATGTCAAGATAAATAAGATAATGTCAAGATAAATGTATTAAAGCCGATTACTATTGATTTCAAGAGGAAAAGCTGAAGAAAATGGCCAAATCATCACATCAAGGACAGAGCTTACTCGTCTGTCCACTGAACACAGAGCGACCACAAACTGATATCAAACATCCATCACACTCCCAGTAAAACAGCAAACAAGCTGACCCCTAAAATGTCAGAAAAATGAACACTTGAACATACATCAGTGTGATAAAAACTACCTAAAATGACAGAAACCATATTTGGGAAAAATGTATTTGACGTGTACATAAATTAAATAGTTTGGCCCATATCCTATCTGCTAACATGACGGGGGCAGGGTTTATGGCCTATACTGCAGCCAGCCACCAGCGGGCGATCTAGCTTTAGCTTAATTTTTGGGGGGCTGTCATGTCGTCCATCTTTAGATACACTACTTAGTATTGAAAAAAGTGATCACATTACTCTAACGCATTACTACAGTAAGTAATGACTTACTGCCAAACACAGTGCCATAACACTGGTTATACATACACATAGACATATTAGACATATTTTGGTAGAAACCAGTGTAAACAAACATACAGAAAAACCTTGCTTGCTCATTTGAATGAAACGCCCATCTGTTTGCACGTCTTCGTCCCATTTTTTGTGCCGTGTGTGCACTGCACTGGGATCAAAAATACCTTACAAATGGGGAAAGACCATATCAAGGTCAAGAAAATAGCAACTTGTGTAGGGCTCCTTCTGCCAGTCTCTGGCGCTGCCATGAAAATATAACCCATAATCTCATTACAGTTGATGTAAAGCAGTGATGCATAGCAAGCATGCATACAACCTTGTAAACACATGCTTGAACACATGCTCAGACATGTAGACACTTGACACGTACACACACATTCAGAATTAACCTAGTCACTGTGATTAATGTGACATTGTGGTCAGGTATTAATAATGTTAGCTAAGAATCCCTTTATCATTTTAACAGTTTGTTTGGTCATCAAGCCCTTGATCTAAGTGGTAAATTGCACATAATAGCCAAAGAAAGAGAGTTAATAGTAATCATATACAAGTAAATTATACAGCGAGGAGCTCATCGCAGGTCATAAATGGTGAATGAAGTGTTTGTGTTATTGTTCTCATTCAACCCCTAATTATTATGTGCATACTTGTAGATAGTTGTGAGGATGTTCACTTTTACTGAGAGAATGATCTTTTATCATGCCAGTTTGAAAAAGAAGATGCTGTACTTTTGATGTTTGGTTAGTGGAACAGTTTTCCTTTCATCTGTCAGCAGCCATTAAGCACCACCAGAACACTAGCTAAACAAGGCTGGCTCTGAGTACTCCCTTCTCACTCTATGCAAATTGGTCCCTTTGAAGCTGGCCACATATGCATAATATGCTTCTGAGTAATGAATACCGTATGCATAATATGCTTCTATCAGATATTTTACATTATGTACTGTTTATTTAAATCAATAATCTATATTTTTCATAATTGTTCATGTGAAAGAAAATAACAAATGCATAGTCAGCAAGCTGCTTTTGAGCATCTGTCACTGCGTCACACTCCGACCCCCAAAATAACTGGCAAAGTAGCTAATCTGTTTTTTTGTCAAGAGAAAGAGGTAAGAAATGCTATTACAACTTCACAATCTTCCTGTAGATAACATTTTGCTCAACCAATATTCATTCTCCCTCAGTTCCTTCCTACTCTCGGGTGTTATGCATGCTATAAAAAAAGCACTAAATGAATCTATAAGGTCACTTATGTATATTATTAAATGGTGTTTCCATTAGGCAGCCATAATTGTAATGGCAAGGGGGAAAATGACTACATACAGACATACATACAGAGTCAGAATCTCTATCACATGTGCATATGCACTTACACACACACTATTATACCCTATCAGGTAATAGTTGCTGGCAGTTTTTTTAATTAAAAGTCAGAATGACTTGAATGTAAGCTGCTACTGTGGATGCAACTGATATAATGTAAGTTATTGCAATTTAATTGAAAGGAGAACCTGAATTTCCTGAGGTTGATTACTGTGCAGCTGCAGGATAGTGGTATGTATGCCACCCATACATATCTGTCATTAGAAAGATAGATAAAGACGTGCCAGGCACACATTAAACTGCAGGAGAATATTCATGACATATTCCATACATAACATGTAATTTTAATCTGCTGAATTAAACAACAGACATGTTGTTAAACAGCCCTACACATCAGGTGGTCCTGATGTGTAGGGCTGTCGCAATTATAAAATTTTAGTTGACGATTAATTGTAACACAAATAATTGCGAATAATGATTTGTCTTTTTCTGTTCATTTTATGCCACTATTATAGTATAAGTCTATTAGTTTAATAATACTTTCTTTCTTCGTCAGCAGTATGTTCTATAAAGTCGCCCAAAAAACGTTTTGGATTTTCACCCGTGATTCCGTTTTCACAGCAGCAGGTAAGCCGCGTGTGGAGGAGGCTTGTAGTTAATGACGTAGCCTATCGAAACGATCAAAACTAACGTGGTACAGAATGACAACTGCACCAACAGGTGCACTTACTAAACAGCATATGCATAAGTAAGCCTACATTAAACAGGAGACTCTCTCTGTGTGTTTCTCTGCAGAGCATGTGCGATTGTCAGTAGAGCACACGGGAGGGGTGAAAGCGAGGGGAGATTAACCACTAGTTAATCGATCACAGATAGCATCGGCCTCTCAAACTGATCAAAAAATTAATTAATTTAAATGTTAAAATAGGTCTTTGGCAGCCGTGTATATACCTGGGCGGCCTATGAGTGGGAAACACTGAACGACATGGAAATAGTGATGGAAATATGACATTTCTGTTAGTTTCATCCAGCTGTTTTTATACAGGTTAATGGAAACAATGCCAACAATTGTGCAAAATGGCTCAAATAATCGCGATCAGGCGATTATCTGATAATTACAGCTAATAGTTACAGCCCTACTCATGTCTACCAAATATGTCATATTATATTACATAGATGCACATTGTTAGTACCACTGACATGCTGAGATCAATATCACATTTGTTTCATTTCGATCTGAGTAGAATTCAGACAGCATTCAGACAGTTACACTGCTTTTATGGAAGTGCCAAGTTAATGGATTGAGAGAATTAAAAAATCAAATGAGAAAACATCTTAAAGTTTAATTACGAGCTGCCCCATCTTGCATGTCAACCTATTTGAGATATATGAACCGTATAAATGTGTTAGTCATAATCATCTATACATGCAAAGCACAGAACTATTATATAATTGCAGAGCAGAACTCTTTTGAGGAAATAGTGTAATGTCTCTAATTAACATTATGATAAAAATTAAGCCAAATACTAATTACCAAGAAGCTATATGAAGTTAGAAAATGCCAATTAAACATTCAGGTACTGAGCCATCATCACAAAAAATGCAAACATACTCAGCACCGCCAATGTAATCTAGGGTCCAAGTTCAAGAATAATAAGACAATATAATGAAGACAATTTGGGGACATGACTGACATTACAATCCTGAGACATCACAGGATGCCTGAGAGATTCCAGGACACTACAATTTCAGAAAACACAAGATAATGGAGAAAACATATTCACCAATTTGACAAGATATACAGTACCTTTAAAAAGGAAACTGCAACACAATGTAACTGTGCTACAACAAAATGGAAATATTTCAAGGAACACGAATGATTAGACACAAACAAATCTTAATCGTGCTATCTCAATCGAAGTAAACTCAAGGCCGGAATTATACCACGGCCAAACGACCAGTGCCATGGATGCTCTGGAGTGTGGCCGTAATGCCCCTTCTAAAATTAACTACCCACACGGCCAGTTTGGCATGCCCTGTTTTAAACTGCATGCGATGCAGCAACTAAACTCATGTTTCCCAGTGTCTCAGTCATCACGCTGGACATCAACAGTAGCCTGAAATTTCTCCCACTCCCGCAAATATAGCTGTGTTAACGTAAACATTACCTTACAATTAACATTATGTGATAAGCACAAACAGCTACATTACGCTGTCAAAAACCTTTTTCTTACCGTCTGCGCATATATCTCTCCAGCATCAAATGGGAAGCGGCAAACCGGGTAATTATTTTGGACAATACTCAAATACTGACATACACACACAATAGACTTGACAGTGTTATGAGTCTGTGTTTAATTCTGATCCACCATCCTGCATGTATTTTAGTGAGAAATCTTTTGAAATGGCTCACCTCTCATTCCCACGGCCTTCTCCCCTCTCTTTCCACTAAAATAGTGTAGCTAAACAACTTACACTCACCGCTTTACTTTGCTTGTGTTTTCTGAAGTTCCCCTATGTTTGAATGTCTCAACCACAGTAGACATGCTTAAAATCTTTTAAATGTGAGGTACCTGATGAATCCAGAAAGAAACATTTATTCCATGATTCTTTTCCATTAATTTTTTAAATTCGTCATTCGTTCAATCACATAAAACAAATCTGTTCTGTTCTGCGATGGCCATTGGGAGGCAAAGCAAGATCTATCCACAACATCCAGGAACATTACTGAATGTCTGACCTGTTTATGACCATCTGCCCATCTTCTGCTATTCATCACTTTCCAATGTTGCCAAATTATATTCTCCAGTTTATCACACATCTTTGGCTCATGGACAAGAAAGTGGAGTAAATCAGAATCAATAGGACAGATTTTTGGCAAAAATCAAAATTTCTGCAACTTGTTGATTTTCACCAGCGTGGTTTAACAGTTGCTAAACTGAACAACAGATTCATCAATTTGCCAACAGTGGCTGAGTAACATCACGTGAGATGATTTGCAACGCATGCAACTGGTCTGTGAGTTTCCTTGGCTGCTAAACGAGTGCCGTAAAGGCTAGAAAAGCTGCGCCGTTTAAGATAGAAACTCTCCATCAAAATTCATCAAAAAAATGTATCAATATTCTCTACAGCAGACTGGGGGAAAGAGAAAGTGTGGCAGCAGCATGTTAAAAATTAACAAATTGCCTACTGCCTGCCAGTCCTCTCCTCGTGTATTTGTCAAAAACATTGGGAAACAAGGGCACCAACTGTGCTACTTCTACTTTCATTCTATTTATGTCACTATGGTGGTGCTTAACTGCAGATGGTTATTGTATGGATCATTGTGATGACAAAGAAAATCATGCAGTATTACGCACGGAAAACATGGTGTGTTATAGTTTGAGGTTTTGTCATTTTCTGTTTTATTTTGTAGTGTGTTCCTCTCTTTGTGTGTCTTGTGGTTTTACTTCCTGTCTTTGTTTGCTTTCCCTCCAGTTTTGATTGTTGGCCCTTCTTGATTGTTTGCACCTGTGTCTCATTGTCTCACCTCCCTTAGGGTTTTTAGTCCAGGTCTTTTCCTTTGTTCAGTGTCGGATCATTGTTGTTCCTGTCTTGTGTGTGTTCATGTCATTTGGGTGTGTTGCCGTTTGGTGCACTTTTCGTTGTACCTTGTTCCCGTGCCCAGTTCCCTGGCATTCTTACTATGAGTGAGTTCTGTTTGGATTCTTTGTCTCCCTTGGACCGTGTCTGGATTCTGGACTTTGAACTTCGCCTGCTCCCTATTGGATTTGCATAGCCTCAATGGACTCTCTTCCTTGTTTCCACCGCTGCCAGCCGGTAACCCATATTCTTATACCTGGACCTGTATCTGCCTATTTGCCTGTTACCTCTTTGTCATCCTACCGGTCTGTCCGCCACATCACCCCAATAAACACTGTAGCCATCAGGCTACTTCACCCTCATACCGCTTCCTCGTCATCAGCATTTGGGTCCACATACCACACCACATACGACATGGTGACCGTCAGATTCTCAACATTCAATTTTCATATTCATATTTGAAACTCTGTACGTAACAGAAATAAGTATCCTCTAAGGAAAACTCACTACAGGATTCTCAAACTGTCCCTGTGTGTAAAGGGGATGAAAGTAGCGACTGTGACTGGCCATGACCGTCACAGCCCCTAACAGAGCCATCTGTAATGTATGATAATTGAGATCTCAATTGAGAATGACTTCCGGATGGGAGCCGAAACGTCTTGATTCTGAAAACAGTGTCCAGATGACTACGACTGAAACCTTTTCTACGAATGTATGATAATGCATTCTTTCTGATCCCACCCCTTATCCAAAGGTGCACCAGGTAAGCCTGGCCACGAAAATACCAAAAGTGCACCTGGCACATCCCCGACACACTGGACAGGGCGCATGTGACTGCGATCTGCGGCGTGCTGCAGGGTTGACAAAAAATAGAGCCCTAAGACTACAAACATACTATAATTCCATCATCATCTTACACTGATCAACCCAGATCAAAGGAGACAATAGCTGAAGGATTATTACAGGTAGAAGTAAAACATTTTACCCCAAAATAAGTCAAATATGTATGGCTTCTTACCCCAATCCCTAAAAGACAGAAATGTAAAGCACAAACTAATCTTAATAAAGAATAAACAACTGATTTAATTACAAGTTATCCTATCTACAAATTTCACTCTTTCCTCCCACCGGTTTCAAACAACAGCCTCAGGCTCACAAACACATCTGAGTTCATGTTCAAATAGAACTGAGGCCAAACACAAGCTATCAGCTTTCAGCCACTGATGAAGGCTTCACTTGCTGTGCCATGTTTGAACACAGAGCCCAGTGAGACGAGCTGCCAAAATTCAAACTCCATTGTGTCTGATATAATGCAGTGTTGTGGCATCTTGGGGCTCTGCTGACAATTCTAAGCCTTTTGGGAGCAGATTGGTGCTGATTGTCTAAATAATTACTCACATCTCTCCAAAAATGCAGGTTTACAGCGTTTGAAGCGAACTTTAGTGGAAACTGAAAGTGCACAACTCAGTCATTAAACTAATGTATTAACCACACAAAGACTGTTATTGCTGCGCGTCCTGTGGAGAAAAATATGCTTAGCTTTAATGAGCACTCCATAAAACCATGTGTATAGATTTTCACAAGCCGTCTTCCAAAGCTGTTGAAGTGGATACAAAACTGGCTTTGAAGCTCTCAGCCGTCTGCTCACAGAAAACGCTTCTTAGTGTTACCACAAAACCTGTAGTAGGCTTCACTCCTGTTTTATTGAAACTTCTTTATCCTCTATCTGTTCTTTTGAAAACCAGATACACAAGACATCATAACAGTTCAACTCGCCAAAGTTATGAACAAACCAACCAAGGAGCTGTAAATATACACACAAACACACTGTATGAATTAAGATGGGATGGATGTTTACACTGATGGTTGCCAATTATCTCAGTGTGTGATATAGGATGGCTCACATATATGGAGGACCACAAGTGTCCCAGAAATAGTAATAAAGCATTTAATTAATTAATAACTAATTGTACAATGAAAATAGGCATTAATAAATGTATTTACAAATTTATTAATCTATAAATAAATAGACTAAATTACAAAGTAATTCCTTATTTGATATTTTAATGTGCAACAAAAAGAGGAATTATAAAAAGAATTTACAAATGATTTAAAAAGCAACATTAAAACAGTCAATAAGTGCTTCATTTTAAAATACCTTAATGAATTCATAAATAAATAATGAGATTTCAAAATCTATTTGAAAATGCAGTTTAATAATAAATAAATTACTGGATTCACAAATTGAATTAAGAATACACATTTTAATCAAGTATTTAAAAGGGCAACTTCCTTTTCCATTTGCGTTTCCCTGCTGCTTTTCCTTATCCTATTAGCTATTTGATTTGCTTCATCATTTAGCTTCTCCATTTAGCCTTTCAATGACACTTTGTGCCTTGTGCTGGTAAAACAATGCAAATTAACTGCGATGTAACAAGCTTGGTTAGAAAGCTGTCTCATGCTGTAGTTAAAGGCTCTGGAGCCATGTTGACTCTGCCTCTGCTAAGTGTGCGGCAGTGGGTCTGAGCAGCTGTAAGCACGTTGGTCTGTTTTCGGTAGTTTTACACTTGATTTCACAATTTTACTTCATGGCAAATTATTGTGTTTGTGCAAATTGCACAAACTCAGCCTGTCAGGACATCAAGTCTACTGTTTCCTAACAGAAAAAGCTTTCTAAGCCCGCGGTTTTCGTTACAGATGCAGCAGTAAAGTCCCGTCTCTTCACCTGCACGCACCAGAGCCAGCTAGTTAGCAAGCTTTTTCTGAAACAGTGGACTTGATGTCTTGACAGGCTGAGTTTGTCAAACACAGTAATTCGCCATGATGTAAAATGGTGAAATCAAATGTAAAACAACTGAAAACAGACCAACTCGCTAGATTACAGCTGCTCAGACCCACTACCGCACACTTAGCAGAGGCAGAGTCAACATGGCTCCAGAGCATCTAACTACAGTATGAGACAGCTTTCTAACCAATCAGAGAGCTTGTTACATCCCAGCTAATTTGCATTGTTTTACCTCGTTTTACCAGCGCAAGGCACAAAGTGCCACGGAAAGGCAAAATGGAGAGGCTAAATGGAGACGCTTAATGACTAAGCTAGTCTATTTACTTATAGATTTAATAAACAAATTTGTAAATACATTTATTAATGCCCATTTTCATTGTACAATTAGTTATTAATTAATGAAATGCTTTATTACTATTTCCATGACACTTGTAGTCCTCCATACACACAACGCAGTCCACTAGCCTTCATATTAGCAGTTAGATTCATGCTGTACAGAGAGGGATGTTATAAGAGAGTAACATCAAGATGTCTCTTGGAAATGTTAAGAGTAAAAAGAAGAGACAGAGAGAGCAAAACAGAGACAGTTGATCCTGTGTGGTAAAAAAGAGCTTTGTCATGACATGGTTTCCTTATTCTATCAGCATCAGTCACTGCAGATATGTCTGTCATCCTCAGTTACTTGAGAGATGTTGCTCCAAAAGAATAGTCCAAACAGCAAAGGCAAATCATTACCCTAGTTGCAAAAAAAGTTTCCTCTCTAAATTCTCCAAAACTATGCATATCAAACAAGAGAAACTTTTGCTCACAACAGCAGAAAGCCACCATGCTGTACTTTCAGATCCCCCCCGATTGACAGGTTCATTAATTTGCAAGTTAGAATAGCGACTTGCTGGCCTCTGTGTAATGCTAAGCTGTGCTCCACAAGAAATAGTACAGCAGAAGCCTGTTGGTTTAAATGGAGATTTCAACATTTTTGTTACAATGTTTTGACCAAAACATCTTGTGGTCTTTTTGTGGACCACTCAAATAGGCTTTCAAATATGCAGTCTGTACGAATCACTGCATGCTTTTATGTATTTCTGTCCATGTACAATATACGAATCATTAGTTTATCAGTTTTCCCCAGGCTGTTGTACACCCCTACAGTACCGTCATACCTTTAGCATTTGCCTTTGCTGCCTATGCCACCAGGCAGCTCTGGTTACTAGGTACTTTGCAGATAAAGATTTTATATACAAAATATATAATGAGCTTATAAAATGTTATTGAATAAAGTCCCCAACAGTATATAAACTAAAATTAGCTCCACCTCAAACAACATTAAATACTGCTTACACATTAATGTACCAGTAATGTTAATCCAATAATATAATATAATACTGACAGGGGTCAGTCTCCTACCTTATGAATACTTTTATGTACTGCTAATACTTTCGTTTTAGTAAAAATATGAATGCAGGACTGTGCTTATAATGGATTATTGTTATGTTTTGGTATTACCACATTTACTTAAGTAAAAGATCTGAATGTTTTTCTACAGCCACTGAAGGGCAGGGGCATTGCACATCCCCTGGTGCTTAATAAACAAAATCATTTTATCTTGGGATGTAATGTTGGCATTTGTGGAACTCAGAGAGAGGTGCGTTTCTGCAAATCAATTATGAGTTGGCAGTGACATTAATTACTGTTATTTGACAACTAGACGACAAAGATTTTACTGTTAAAACCATAGCTGTAGGCAGGCTTAATGGATAAAACAGCTTTGTGGTATTTCCAAATTTCACATTTCCATTTACTGTGCCTCAAATATACACACATATGTACAGTATACACACCACAAAATACAGGCCTTGTTGTGGGGTTAGGGTTAGGGTTAGGGTTGTGTGTTGAACTGATTTTGTGCACACAACGTAAAGCTGAACCTGTTCTAACCTGCATTCATTTTCTGTCGATGTTCACCCAAACTTATAAAAAATAAACATCTGATCTGTTACAGTTGATCCTTTTATCCAAAACAATGTCCAGTAAGCTAAGGTATAATGACAACTGCAGTCTCTGACATGTTGTTTCTTTGAAAGTAAAGGGCAGCTCTTGATCATTTTGCAACGCCCAGTCTACAGTGTGTGTGGTTTACATGTACTGTAGCCCCTGAATTCTCTCCTCATCCCCTCTGTTTCATGTTGCACTTCACGCTATGACAGTTTTAATGACCACTTATCCCAGAGTCATAGATGTTATGAGTCAACAAACCAATGTCTCTGTGGAGGAGACAGCGACTGCTGAGAGCATGCGAGAGCATGCTAGCTGTTTTTTAAAGGCATGGGCTATGCAAGGGCAAGCTGCAGGGGTAGTAAACTGTCAGGTAAGCATGTCAATATTTGTCACGTGAGCACAACCATGTTTGTCCATGCTGACGTGGAGTGTTCTGCGTCCTTTATTTTTGTGTCCATCCCAGGGCTCAGGAGGACATCAGTGTGTAATATTCACAGGTTTCAAAGGTGTCACAACCTTTCTGTTGATTTTGCTCAACATTATTTTGTCAGACAGTTCATACAATCTCATATACAACAAGGGAAATGACCAACAGGGCACTCTGCTAAGCTCAGCTCTCTTTTCTGTTTATATTCCGCTTAAGATAAAGCACCACAATTTATCACATAAATGTATAATAATAATTTGCACTCATTTCAGAGTTGTGTTTCAGAGTTGAGTCGGTTGAGCCAAATAAACTGGCTAATGTATTCAAACAAATTCTAGGCACAAGATATCTCATGGCTCCAGGGCTCTGGCAAAGGACCTGGTATGGATCTACTTCTGACAGGATGCCCTTGCATTTGAGTGTCTGTGTGTGTGTGTGTGTGTGTGTGTGTGTGTGTGTGTGTGCATGGTCATGCATGTGCATACAATGGGCTAAAGTGAAACTCAAAACAGATACAAACTTGGCTTCAGTTTTGTGCCCTGGTGTGCTGGTCTCAGAGGTCTTTAAGGGAGCTTTTATCTCACCAGATCAAAACGAGACAAAAGGAAGCATGGATTTTGATCCAAGCACCAAGATTCAAGCATAACTTGTGAAACAAAAAGTAAAATCCAGAAATGTTTTTCACCCAAAATGAAAGGGTTCTTTAATAAACTATTTCAGGAAAACTATTGTACTGGTATTGGATCTATCTTTGTTCTTTTTTTGAAAGTCAAGCATGATAAGTGAAATTAAAATATTCTTACTTTAACGATATATTAATCGCTTAAACTGATGTACATTGATTGCATGTTCACAAAAAAAACTATTTATAAAGCTCTGAGCTCAGTTGATTGTGTTGAGAGTAATGTAACGCGTTACTGTAATTCCACTACTTTTGGCGATGACTAGATATGTAATTAATTACTTTTTCAAATTAGAAATGAAACTGAAATGGGATTGTTACTTGTTACTTTTGTCTTACCTGAAAATAGTGGACAACTGCAGAGGATAGCAAACAAATGCAGCCTATTCCCTGGACTTTCCGGTTTATGATCTAACGTCACATGGCCTAAAATGGCGCAAGTAGGGCAATGTGAGCTTGCTTTTCATCATAGTGATTGTAATGTTTCTAATATAAACTGAAGAAACTTGGATTCATCAACTACTGTAGCAACGCTCAGTTAACATACATCCAGCTTTGTGTGAGACTTCTACTAAATCCTATTGTCTAACCAGGTGGAGTACCATGTCATCAGGCCGATCAAACCTGCTAATTCTTTTTAAAGCAGTGTCCTCCCTGCCATGATGTACAGTGACAGTGGACTCCACAGATTCATTTCTTCATTGTGTGACTTAAACGGAACGTTTATTTTCAAACTTAAGTCATTACGTTTACAGTTCCACCTTTCCTCCAGTCATTTCCTGTAACTGGATATCCCCTGGACTATCCCCCAACTGGGTAACAAAACTGCAGCTCACCTTTTGTTCTCCCTCTTTTTGCTCTCCTGGGGACAGAGGTCTGCTCGGAGCATACACACCAAACTGAACTGTTTTTCTTACGGCGGGGACGCGAGAGCCTACCTAAGATCCCTGCAAACAAGCTTAGTTAGCACCAGCAGTCTGCCAGCTAACTTTTCATCGGGACCACAATTTTTCCCCGCCTGGCTTATCCACAACGGAATAGCCAGCCAACAAAGTAGCACCAAAGCAACCTTAATGGACTGGTAACATAACTTAACTGGGCATAGCATAGCGTAACAGTGTATACGGCTAAGCACAGGAATAAAAGAATAGCTCTATGGACATTTATCATTCAGCAGAAAGGAAAACACAATGCACTGTAGTAACAGTAGACGGAGAGACGCCCTGTGGCTACAAATTAGGTGGGAAGAATACAAGTGAAGAGACACTTGAAGTCGCTAACTGTAAGTCCTAATGTTAACTAAGCATATACATTTGCTAGTGTTAAGTTAATGTTACTGGAAGCCAGTTTTTCTCACAAAAAAAGTTTTTAGTTTGCATCTCACGTGAATGAATGAGCCTGGCTTCCAGGCTAACATTGACTGGGTTAATGTGTTAGCTAACATCAGTTTGCTAGCTTCAGAGCTTGTGAGTGAAACATGCAGGGCTTGACAATTGACATTATAACTTGTCCGGGACAAGTATACTTTTTGGTCGGACAAGGGAAATGCTTTATCATATATTGTCCTATTGTTCAAGTGAAACATATGGGGGAAAACCGTGTTGGCTTGTTAGACCTGTTCCCTAATGTGTCAGTGCGCATCACGTGTTGCTGCTGTAACGTTCATAGCCTGTACGATTATTTATTTATATATTTGGACAAGCATCTTGTAATTATGCTGGATCTGTTTTTGCTTACTTGTCCTTACTCCACAACCAGAAAAAGCTTAATTGCAATTGCAGTTACTATCTAGTCAAACTGTTGTTTCTAAGATTACACAGCAATTTATTTGGAAGATATTTGTGTATGGTTTCTTAGCTCTATTAATTCAGCACTAGTGTGATTTTAATGGTAATTAATTAGTTTAGTTTAAAGAGAGAAAACACTTAAACACTAAAACCATACAGGATAAAAATGACTAAAATGTGACTAAAACTAATAAGAAAAACTAAGACTAAATCTAAAATAGCTGCCAAAATTAACACTACTACACACACACACACACACACACTCCCTTTGTTCTACAATTTTTAGCTCCAAAACCCTTTAACCTTTACTAGCTATTATAATAATTTTGGTTGTAGTTATTAATTTAATTATTAATCAGAGTTCCAAATTGATAGTTTAGTATATTCCACTGAATCAATTAATTGGCTGTCATTTTCCCTTCTTTAAGGGTGGTGCCCCGAGGTGAATTTCATGCAAGTTAAATTCTGTCATTTAATATAAATATTGATTATTTCTGATAGCTAAATAATTTTGGTGCCTCTTTGATGCTTATTAATTATTGTTACATATTTTGGTATCCTTTAAGCCATTTTTCCCCCTACAGTGGTAATGAGTCAGGAAGAGAGTCCAGGCCAAACTGATGTTCAGGAGGTGTAGAGTCCCAAAGTGATGTAGTACCCCAAATATGAAATATAAAGTGACCAAAATATACTGCCAAGGGCGGCTGACATCTACTTTAAAGAACCATACAGTCCTATAAGTATAAAATGGGTACCATTTATATCCATTAACATGACACCGTATGTGTTTAGGTTACCACCTTTAAGGCAGCCATTACTTTTCATCCAGTAATTTTCATAGTAGGTTAAATGTCTATATTTATGCAACTAACCACCAAGGTGACATGAAAAACCTTGTTTTATTTTCAACCACTTTAATTGAAACTATCTGTAGTGTCAATTGAAAGCATGAGTTACATCTGTGAACCATAGTGCTGACAGTCCAAAAACACCTGGCACCTGAAAAATGTGTGAATTCACACCACTAATTAGACCTGTCAATGAAAAGAACTGCAAAGAAGAAGTGCAATTTTACTGATTGGGCCACATCGGCGAGGTTCTCCAACAAAGTGGCCAAAGTGGCTGTTATTACACACAACCATTAAACGCAGCTGTGGCTATTTTTAGCACCCACGTGATTAATTTATTACACTGTATGTACCTGTAAACTATCATCGGTAGTGATATCTCAATCTTCGTTATAAAAAGTCAGAAAGATAATCATTTATATACAGTAATTGGTAAAGTAATTCAATTACTTTCGAGAGCTATTGAGCTATTGATTAGTTAATAGCACCATTAACAGACTTTTTGAAGGTCTTCACAATAAAGGAGAAAATTAAATGCACATTAACACAGAAAATAAAATGATTCCCCCAATTTAATTAACAAAGTTAGCAGGGTGGCTAATGCTATCTGCTGCGACTAACAAGGTGGTAATTTTCATGTGATAGTTGAACTGGATAAAAGAGAGTCTAGGACAGGTGGTTTTCTCACAGTATCTGAAATGCTTCCAAATTCTCCAGAAATGTGAATTCAACACAGAATGTTGTGAATGAATGTAAAGTATATGGTTAGTTAGTACTGTATAGTGATGCCACCGAAATATACTGCATTCAAAACTGTGCCGCTGTACATTTACACATTACAGATCTAATTCTGGACAGTTGAGCTGGCTCGGTAAGCCATTTTCATCACCTACTCGGACAACCCTGGCATTTTCAGGGGATTGGTGGATTTAGTAGCCTCCCTAGACAGAGTGCTGGAGGAGCACCTAAGACAGCTAAGTTAACTTAACGGTACTGTTTTTAAAGACAGTCAAAGATGGTACAAAACGAACTGTTGGACTGTATGCTGTCAGTGCTAAAGGATTACATTCTGGAGGAAGTAAAAAGCGCTGATTTTATCGCCATTCAAGCAGACGAGACACTGACATTTCCCCCCACTGCCAGTTGGTGCTTGTGCTAAGCTACATCACCGCCAACAGTAACTTCCAAAAGCGTTTTTTCAAGTTCATTACCAAACGCCGACACCATCGCTACAGCGCTTCAAATGGACAATGAATAACCAGGTATCAAGCAGATGTACTCAAATCCCAGTTAAGATCCCTTCACTAGAAGCCTTGTTTAACCGATGTTATTTTGTGATTATTATTTTTTATCGCACACAGTGTAATCACTCACAAAAATGTGAAGGATTACTTCATCTTGCTTACTTCATCAGTGAGCATATTTGTTTCACTTTTTTTCCTGCTAATGTCTGAGTGTAATGTGAAAAACTATAACCTGTGTGTTTTTTATGATAATTGTCAGTGGTTGCGCTTGCAGATTTGCATATCATAGAAGACAGGACTATTGTCCTTGGAACTAGAAGGGCACTCGAAGAGCGCAGACTTCCACCATGTGCATTTGTACAGTTTTCACTGGTTAGTAAATTTTTTACTACTATGTAAAGTTAAAATTTAAATATTTAGTTAGCATAGTCTTATCCATCGCTTTGTTCACTTGTCAAAGCATCCCCATATAACTGTCTATCTATCTGAACAAGTAATATCAGCACCATTTCCCCACAAACTGTATTGTGAATTAAGGCCCATAATATATCTACCACCTCTACTGGAGAAGTGTTTTATTGATTTCTCCTGTCAGACATTTTTAAAGTGCTGATGTGTCTTGACCATGCAACCTCTCTGTCTGACTGAGACCTTGATGTGTGACATTTATGAAAGAGGATACCTGAAGAGAAAGCAGGAAGAATATCTTTATATTTTACACAGTTGATCACACTCTTTACACAGAAAGGTTATAACCTTGAATTTGATTGTGAGAAGGAGTAGTCACCTAAAATCGTAAACAGCAACCATATTTTCAGAAAGCTGTGGCATCACCTTTAATATGATATATGTTTCTCAGTCTTTTACCCAGAGGTGAGAAACGATTTTAATCAGAGAGGGTGATTTAATGGCGGGATGTCAACTGTGTAATCGTTTCTGTGAAGCTGCAAAACTGATGTGGCATGATTCAAGCTCTCTTAAAAAACAACCATCACTACAACTGGGAGAACATCATTCAGGTATTATGATAAGAAATCACTTAAGACTTTTAGTCATTAAGCTTTTATACAGGTTGAGAACTCCCAGTGTGATTTTACAAAGTGGTCAAACACCTGCGTAATGCTGTGCTTGCAAGTCATACTATCGATTGATGGTGTTGAAATTGTCTAATTTTTCTCTTTTAACACACACACACACACACACACACACTTGTGTAAAACATTTATTGCATAGACATAAAAAGCCTGGCACCTAATTTCATCTTTGATGTATGTAACACTAAAAGCAGTAGAAATAAGTTGACATTCACTCCTAACTCCTAATAATGAGGCGGGGAACAGATGTCACAGCAAATGCAGCTCGACGAGGAACAAATTAAAAAAAGATCGAGGAGGTGAGTGGCAGTATCAAGTGATTTTCTACTGAGAAGGTGTACATACGTGCACTACATTTTAAAGATTAAAGCTGATACCTGCAGAATGAAATGAGGCTTGTGTCAGTGTAAAAGATATAAATGAACACTAACTAACTTTTATCTATTCATGAAAAAAACATGATTCAGCTGTTTACACTTAAATTAGAAAGATGATGTTCTGTTCATTTTCTATTTTTTAGTGTCATTTTACATTATTATCTGAACTGCTGCTTGGTGCTGTTATCTTATAGGACAGGTTACTTATAATATGCTCCTCCCATAGTCTAAATGCTGATTATAAAGACAACATAAAAACTGTTAGATGTGTGTAGAAAGTGTGTGGAAATAGTGTCAGCTCAGTGTATTGTATCTGAGGGGCAAACTACTCCATGTTTCTTCAGGATGCCAAAAACATAAAATAACAGGATCCACTGACACCAACCATTACTGCATACATTTTGTTACATAAAATATCACCCCAAATATCTGACCAGCATCTAGATGCCTCTAGTTGGCAACACCACACACCACATAGAAAATTACTACACTATGTCCATGGAAGTAAACTGGAAACAGACAAGATGGTGGTGATGTATGCTGCTGGTGGGGACAGTGAGGAGGGGCACAAACAACAGTCAAGCACTTCAAAGGTCAGAACGTATTTCAAATCGAACCATATGCTCTCTGTTAGATCAGCCCAGTATCCCTTATGTTTGTGTTTGATGATTCAGCAGCACATAATTTGTCCAATGCCAACATTCAGTGCCAATGCAGGAAGTACCATTATGCAGTGGGGTGGAAAGTGAGGGCATGGAGGGTGGTTGAAGGGTGAGTAGAACGTCCAACTGTCGAGCTAGAGGATGGAGTTTGTGTCCTGTCACAAACCAACAGTTCATCCTTGCTAATGTGCATGTGTGACATACTTTTGCATATACTGTAGTTTTGCACGTGTCCTGTACGTTGTTTAGTGCTGTTCTCTCGTATGTACATTTTAATCATGACTTGCCAAGGGACTGCAGATGCAAATTAGGTTTAAGCTAACTCTGGTACATTTATTTTTATATTGCACTTGGCCCCTTACAAAAAAATAAAGAAAATAATGTTACAGTAAACATAATCTTTACCTTGCATTTAGTTGCCTTAACTTGAGTTCTATAACCTAAAGGAAAAGTTGTTACATTTTGGGAAATATGCTTAATTGCTTTGTTGCTGAGATTTAGATTAGAAGATTGATAGCACTCTCATAATTTTACGCTAATTATGAGACTACTGCCAGTCGCCGGCTAACGTAGCTTAGCATAAAGACTGTCCCCCTGTTCCCAGTCTTTTTGCTAAGCCAAGTTAGCCAGCTGCCTTATATTTACCAAACAAACATGAGAGTGGTATCAATCTTCTCATCTAACTCTCAGCAAGAAAAAGAATAAGCGTATTTCCCAAAATGTCCCAAACTATTCCTTTAACCACACTGTAATTGTCATGTGTTGATATGTGGATATTGTAGAAATTAACAATAAAACATTTCAAAAAGGGTCGGTACTGGGCTACATATTGGGAAGCACCTATCCACATGGTTACTCTATGGAGTTCAGAACACACTATACTAAATCTGTACAGGCTCATTGTGCAAAACTTACTGTAATTTTCCATCATGAAGCAACATTTTCCTGAGCCACAGCGATACTTCTTCCTCGCCTATGCCTGTTTTATTAATTTTTTTCTCACACAGGGTTGTTCAGTTTGTGAATATGAGCTCTGATTATAAGCTCTACAAAGTAATTTGATAAATTAACTAATGAACAACATAGTTGATTGAAGCTGACTGCTGCAGAATTTACACTATGTGCACTCACCATGCATGGACTGTGTGGAATATTTAAAAGCCTTGGTACATGCTGTGTGATATGAGGGTTCTGTTGCTTTTTGCTCACCACCCAACACTTTGCTTTTATGTAGGCCTACTGCAGCAGGATATAATTTATGTTCTCATGTGCCCTGCACACACCTCTGCGTACAGAAGGTAAATCATATTAATTTACAGATGAAACCAAGTTATCCTGCCATGTCATCTTATTCCATAAACTGTTTAAATCAAAAATGTTGTGACGTGTCTTTCTCCCTGTATAACTTCAGTACACAGTATGTCTGGTATTTTAAAACCTGCACCATAAACTTTATGATAAAGATTAATGTGGTTACGGTATTTGTGAATAGTGCTATGATGTATTAAAGTGCAGCTCATTGGACACCAGTAATGAACAAAGTAACATCTCTTATGTATTAACGGACATAATGCATCCTCAGCTTTAGCAGCGAAACATCTGCTACACTTCCACTGCTTGCCACTGTTTGCTGTCTATCACACACACACACACACACACACACACACACACACACACTGACACACACAACAGCAACCATTACATAATGTGTTAGGTAACAAGCACTGCCAGGCTTTTTTTCATTATACATCTCCACAAATTTAACCAAATCACACAGTGGCTGTTATCTTATTAAAATGAAAGGCAGTATCCAGTTATTTAAACTTCTGAAATTACACAGTCTAAACTTATAAGCCACAGTCTTACTGTGAGGCCGTGCCAGATGCGGTGAGCTAGGTGGAGACACAGTCACCCATTCATTTTCTATGAGAAGTGGCGAATCACTCAAGCAGAGCATGATGGGATTTTCAGTGGTATAATTGGGTGGGGCTGGAGGAAAAGTTTGATTTAATAAACTGTGACCCCTGGGGAAATTGTGGCATGGTAACCAATTACACCTGAGATCTGACATATATTTTAATCCCTCGCCAAAGAATATTGGTTGTAGATCCATTATGTGTTGCTATGCAGAAGGAAGCTACCTGATGATAATAATCTAAATGATTTTCAAAATGTATTCCAACATTTTAGAGCTATAAATTATGTAATTACTGTTTATAAGTCCATAAATGCTTTGTTTAAACCTGTCTCATTTATTTAAGGCTCCTGCTTTTTACAGATAAGGAGTGACATTGCGGTTATGTGTCAGGCGCTGTAACCATTTGGCTACCAAGGCACTCTGAAATGTTGTATTTGTTGTTGTATTTTACTGATGGTTTTGTTTTTGATATTGTTTGCAATAAATGTAATGACATGATTCCCAGTTTTCCCAAAAAATATAATAAAAAAGTAGATAAATACATAAATAACATGCAGCCAATCAAACCATGTCCATGTAAATGAAATAGATCAAATGGACCAATAAGAAGCATATTTATTTAATACTTGTCATGCAGTGTAAGTACTCAAAATGTTTGGAAAATGGACTCTTCTCCAACACACCTAACACTTGGAAGTCTTCATTAACAGAGGATTTCACCAAAAATTTCATATCTTCAAATTAATTTTCAAGCAAGCCAGACTGGGATGGACAAGAAGATCGATCACAGCACTCAAGCAGCCAAGAGTTAGAGGCTGGCTTGGTGATGAACCAAATTCACCCTCATCTTGACATTTTCACTTATGGTGTTAGTTAGGTTGAATAATAGATATTTGACTGTCAACAAGAATTCAGTCAAAGTCAAATAAGGTGCAGCCTTTAAATATCTACATGGTCCATGTGTAGGGGAGAGCAACATGAAAGTACTTTTTTGTATTTCCCTCTTTGCACAGAGATGCATTTATTTAGAGTAACCATATTCTATTGTGAACAACATACACATGCCAACACCAATAGTTTTTTTGCGCATTGTTATTTTTGCCCCTCTCTGTCGGGACAAAAGAAACAGGTGTGGGACGAAAGTAACGGTTGGATAAAAGACCACAAAACAAGTCAGTATTTATATTTCTGGCATATTACGCTCATTTATGCTTCAGTTAGTCCTCCAAGCAAATTATCGTTTTACTCTCAAATCAGTTTATCATGTTAATGCCGCAGTTGTATGAAATTGGTCCAATGTGTCAAACTCACCTTTGTGCATAATCACCTCTTACAGACTGTCCCTCAGATAAAACAGCCTGACATGCTCTAGCATACACATCTGGACTGGTGAGACCTCTGTTGGTCTTCCTTACCCCTAACCCTGGGCATTTCCTGCAAATATAAAACCAAGAAATATATCTCTAATAATAGCGACACAAAACTATGTTACACTATGTTACTTTCGTCCCTCCCCTGTCTCTGTCAACTTTACCCTGGCTAGCACCAAAGATAAGCTAGCATGATAAATTAAACCTTCACTGATAATTAGCCTACTGATAGGTCTAACAGATCATATACATTTACAATCTTCAACAAATAAACATTACCTTAAAAACAGAACACACTTCCGTTTTGTATTTTTTACTTTCCAAGTGAAAAATCTGTTTTTCTACTGTAACTCTGATCAGATCGGGCTGATTTTTGGCTTCAGACTCAGTGATGGGGTGTACCTCTTGTGGACTTCACGGCATGTTCCTGACTTCTGTTACAAGAGAAAAGGTCTGTGTTGCAGCCGTCCCCTTGTTACTTTCATCCCGGCTCTCCCTTTGTGACTCATCCATGTGAAACATCATAGTGTGCTGACAGGTGGTCATTATATCAATTATGTGTTTTTGTCCGTGTGCATACCATGTTGTATGAGGTCATCGGATCATCTACTGCATTTGAGCCTGAGGGTCTAAATACTAATCCCACTGGTTGAATTCCAGCTGTCTAAACATGATGTCACATGCCTATGCTCTGCTGTTAAAATAAATCAGGCGCTTTCCTAAACTGATTCCTACCCACTAACCCTTCACTATGGCGTGTTACTCTGTATCAAGTCAGACCATGAGGCCATGAAGGATATAAAAGCAGGTAAACTGTGGGATGAACTTGCCACTCTCTGCCATGAGCAAGAAACCTCAGTCACCTTGGAAACTGTTAGACCAACCTGTTCTCATTCCCATGTCGTCAAATACGGACGTTTTGTCACGCCCCTTGGCGTCTCATACAGACGCACAAGGTACCATTTATTATCTGTATGAGACGCACCACGCTTTCAATTAACTCCATTGTAAAATTAGAGCTCAGAGAAACTGCTCCGGCCGTCCATTCACTCCAATATTAACCTGACCGCGCCGCTGTAAGACGCTGTGAGCATCAGTCCCATTGGAGAGCCAAGGATCCGCCACCTGGAAGTAGCAGGGATTAAATGAGGGATGTGAAAAGTCCAGTTTGATAACCTCTTCTTAAGAAAGGTGATTTCATAATTAAATATATATATTGTCACATTGTAAATTATAAGGCCAGTGTTCATAAACACATAAAGCACTGATTTTGCAAATGCTGCTTATGGGCCTTGGCTAGTCAAAATGCTGCCATGACAGTATGTCCTCACATCAAAAGTTCACAAGCTGCATGTCTGAATCATAGACTGTACATATACAGTCAATGCGCTGCTCTGAGAGGTGGTCTGCTTCTCCTTCAGCCTCACATCCTCCTCTTACCTGTCCACCATTTTCCCTTCTTTGCAAGTCACCTGACCCTGCTCCTCCCTACACACCTGCCCCTCATTACGCCATTAGCCCTACAATATAGATACCTGTCGGGTTACTGCAGTCACTTGACAGATTGTCTTTGTTGTTTGGTTTAGTTTATTACTTTATTTGACTTTTTTTTTTTACCTTTGCCTAGCCCTCTTGGAATTCTTTGCCTGTTTTGGACTAAGCATAAGTTGTCAACTATAGGTCGGCCTGTTGGCTTAAATGATAAGGCTGGTGTTTATTAATTTATTTGTATAGCCAACAAATCCCAAAACTGACACTGTTAGTCCATTTCTCAATACTCTCTGACTTCCCTACCCTGTCTGTGGCAAGCAGTTCCAAGCTCATTCATTCCTACTGAAGATGTAAATCCTTAAAAACGAGTCACAAATATAGTTTAGTTGGGGACTATTTTCAGCTGCGGATGAATACACATTTGGTGTACTGTGAGGGTTTGCGGCAGCTGGATGGTGTATGTGGCCATCTTCTTAGTAATGAAGGAACTTGTTACTCTGTGTGTGCAATGGTGTGGCCCGAATAATGTGTTTTTAATATTTTTTTGGACAACAATAGAGCTCTATGGCACAGAACAATACTCTATTTGACTTTGGCTACACAAACAATACTTAACAGTATACATTCATTGTTAATTTTAGTCTTTTTTGGATTTGAAGACTGCTTTTGGGTTCACCTCCTGAGTACCAGTCAGTACCAGTGCAGACTATGGATGTATTAAGGAGAACTGAATACCATGTTCAAAGATGGCACCCTAGAGACTCATTTGGCGGGGTTTGTGACTCTCAAAAAAATGTATCCACCGTTTTACCACCACTACGCCAAAATTGCTTTAAGGCTACCCCGTCTCTATCCTGGCTGGCTTCGCACAGCCCTAAATATGACAAACCTTCCCTGCCAATGTGCGGAGGCGGAGTGGATAAAGCAAGTGTGTAGGCACTGGATTGGGATTGAGCTGCAGATAGTCAAATACAGTATAAAAGGCAAGTGCAGTCACTCAGAGAAACACATACAGGAACAGTCTCATTATTTTCCTTCGCTGAACACCTGTTAGCAGCAGGAGCAGCGTGTGCAAAACAAAATGCTTCATATTCATGTGTTGTGCAAGCTTCAAGGTGCAATATGCAGATGTTATCATTTGTGTGGCAGAGACACAGAGTGAGTGGAATTGGTAATACGCTAATTAGAAAACCTGTGGCAGAAATCTCATTAGTTTTGACCATTTCATAATTAGACAGGGGATTTATTATTAATCAGGCCATTAACCATGTAAATGCTCAGTCTAATCCTGTGCCCCTTCCCCCTCTCCATCCCACTGCTCCTGTTCACACGGGCTTGATTGACATTGCCAGGGGTGTGACTGTATGAAAATGAGACCTCAGCTGCTCAACCTTAGCATAAGCAGAATTCTAAAAGGACACAATGCATGCACAGAAATCCAACTTCCTTTTCAATGACAAAGGGATTTGCTTACAGACACTACAGGATGTTTACCTGGAGGTTGCCTGCCTGTTTTAGAGTGAACAAGCTGTCATCTCAGTCACTGTCACCATATTTTTAACACTAATGGAAGGACACATAAGCCAGCAGCGTTTCACCACCCTGCCTCCTTAACTCTGTTTTAGGTCTTTACCCAGAAGCCTGTGCTGTTATCCAGTTACACCGCATTATGAATTAATCCTCCTCAGCTGTCTGACCCAGAATCTTCCCCCCACTGTGCCAATGCGCATGCTGCTTTCTGGCCTGTCATTTGTTTTATCAGTGACTCTTATTAGCCTAAAGTGACCTTTCAAGTACGGGGCTGGAAAAACTCACTCCTTTTTTTAAACATCCATCAACTGTAATTGTGCCACCCTCCTGGGTCAGGAATATGCACTCATGTAAGCAGATGTACTTCCACTCTCCTATTGTTTGTCTTCTCTGCACCTTCTGAATAAATCCTTATTTTGTATCCTTCAGCTTTGCTTACTCTCTCTCTCAATCAGCCAGTCAGTTTTTCTGTAGAAGCTTTTACAAACACAAATACACACACTTTTCTTTACCACTGCTATGCCAACATTTGCTCTTGAACTGTTCGATTGATAGATGACCAAGAAAAATCCTCTGTCCTCTCATCATACAGTTTCCACTGCTCAGCTGTTACAGCTTGTCTCAGCTGAAGTGATGGGAACAAATACAGACATTGCATTTGCACTTGAGCCTTTTCAGAGAAACATGTGGAATGGTGAGAGGGCACATGTTATTAATTCACTTTTCCACTTTTAACACACACCTGTTTGCAATGAAGAACTCATTGTATAAGATCATGCCATTTACTATATATGGCCTCAAAAAGGCAAACTCATCTCCATCATGGTTTTCATTTATTTTGGTAAAATAGTCAGTAGCAATCTATAACAAAATGATATGCCTATTCTACATAAACTATAAAAAACTACTCAGTGAACTGAATCATTTCTTATTTTCTTTGGTATTTTTGTAATATACAGATGACTACTGGGTAATTTTTATATTGATTGATGTTGTCTAATCTCAAGTCTGTATTTGATCATGTGACGAGGCGATACAATATACGGTAGCTAGTTTAGGCACAGAATCTGTCAAGCCTGACAACCTAAACAAATCTGCAAGCCAAGTGAGCAGTCATGCCTTTTAAACATAAACGTGGCAGTAAGAAAAGACGAGAGAAAAGAACAGGAGGAGACAGTGTCAAAGCTCCCTAAATTAGATTCTTTTGGCTTTATAAACAGTCACCAGTCCGTGGACGACTCCCCTCATAGCAGCAATGCAGCAGTTCCACTGGCATCAGCATCGCTGCCCCCAGTGGTGTGTCAACAACCATGCAGCAGGTAAAGTTTGGATGGCAAGCTAGAAATAACGTTAGTCCTAAATAACTGCATTGTGATAGCTATAAATTTCAAGAAAGGTTATACATACATTATGGTAGGCTTGCTAGGCTACAAGTTGGCTACAAGTAACTCACTTGTAGGTGAGTGCTGTTTGGGATATCTGATGGGCTGCCGTGCCCCTATCTAACAGGTTGTTATCACTTCGGAGTCACGTTGCTGCCAAGCGCCTGTTACATTGTGTGTTTTTTTTTCAGATGTGGGTAAAGCTGCTGTGTCTCCCGTTTTATCTATAATAATAATTCTTATTATTGTCATTTTTACACAAGACATTGAATTATTTTGCTTGGTGCTTGTAAATTGTATAGGTAGACGATGGGGAGCATAATGTTACAGCAGCCTGTCCAGGCCCTGTTGTTGACGAACCACAGGCCCAGCTTAGACAACTTAGACAAACACAGTTTAGAAAAGTGATAGTGAGAATTATAAAGGCACTTTGTTAGTCTTGTTATGAATAATAAGAGGATATTAAGGTGATTTTAGCTGAACTGACAACGAGTGACATTCTGATGTCTAGGCCCTACACACAGTGTACCGGCAGGCTATATTTATAGCTGTCATTAATGCGGAAACGCTTTTTATATGTAGGATATATGGCAGCAATAAAGCTGTTTGTTGTGCAGTAAAATCATCATTTGATGGTGATTTATGCAGACTGTGTGTAGCTGGCCAGCTTTTGGGACATGGTGACATCATCTGCTATAGGTTTCATTTTACTATCATCTCTTGCCTTATATCAAACAGGAGTGTACTCGTGAGGTTATTGCACCAAAAAAAGCCTTTTGTTAAAGTCAGAGGTCATTTCAGCACCACAATGAAATAGACAGCTCCTCTGCTCTCAGGAGCTGAAACTTGTCTTCACATTTCAGCGCTTTCACCATCAGAACGCTATCCATGGTTTTGACAGCTTTCTCTTTGATCTCTCTACTTTCCCAATACAATAGTAGTGTAAAAGTAATTCATTCGTCTGTAAAATCCAACACATTGTTGGTAAAATATGTATACGCAGTGTGTGTGTGCTTCATAGAACTAGTAACTAGCGTGCATCGGGACCCATCATAATAGTGTGCACTGGGGCCCACCGTGGAGGCAACACACTGATCACTCAGAAAATGGCAAGTTTTGACCGTAGATCATGCATAGAATATTTTGCTGTGTATAAGAACAAATATACTGTGCAGAAAAAAATCTGTTTTCTTCATTGTCTCTCTCTCTCTCTCTCTCTCTCTATTTCTGTATTTCTCTGATTACCATTTACCTTGAATCCTGTTCTGTTGTGGTTTATTATCTGGGAGGAGACATTGGTCAGTTATAGAATAAATTATCTTTCCGTCTTACCTGCATGTAGTCTTTACGCACAATTAAAAGGTATGTGTATAGCGGAATTTGCACTAATTTTATTTTATTCATGTAGAATCAGCCATTTTGAGCTCTTTATTTTCAGTTCTAGGAAAAATCCAGGAATGCTTTCAACCCTTTCATCTCAAATCCTTAGAGGAGGGGTAGAAGCAGTGTGCATTGCTGTTTGCCACAGTGAATTTTATGTGTATGTATGTATGTATATGTTATATGTGTTTATATTAAAACTATAATGACCAGCATGGTCTTAAAGCAGGAAAGCACAGAAGTTTGCTGGGAACCACAAAATCCAGATGAAAATCATTTTAAACTGATCTTTATCTCTGAATCGATTTTGGTATTTTTGGTGACAATTGTTTTTTAAAATGTGCTTTTAAACACAAAAGAAGCTCATCCTCTACAGTTGTTGAAGTGAGATCTGTATTAGCTGCCTTTGTGATCACTAGCTGTTTTTTCAAGTGTTCTGTTTTTGTTTGTGTGTCAGGTTTTCAGTGTACATGAAAGGACTTCAAATTACATATTGTGTTCAAGTGGTGAAAACATTACAATGGTATATGTCAGAGGGTTCCTTTACTTAACTTTACTGAGTGTTTTTAACATTGGACTGTGTCAGCGTGTCATGTACTCTCGAAGATACATGAGATGCTGTTTTCCCATAAATATAAATACACACTGTTGTGGCTGACAGGGGCTTCCACTCCACCACATAGTCCAAAACATAAAGCATAAAAAGAGCTGAGGTGTCAGGGGTGTACCTGACCACAACGTCCTTGGGTCGTGACGAGGGCCCTTGTTGCATGTCACCCATCGCTCTATAACAAATCAAAAATGCCACAGGGTATACTTGGATCAAAACAGACACATTTTTAAAAAAAAAATATCATCTTTGGTGATGAGCAGATCTTGTGGCGCTTGATTAATTCTGTAATCTTACATTTCATTTTGATGGAATTTCAGACATTCGCTTAAAACTTACAACAATTTAATGGAAATGATAATGACAATTTCTTGATACTAACTCTATTTTCTCGAAGTTCTTGGCACCTATGTCTGTAATCTGTTGATTGTTAACGTTCTGAAACATGTGCGCCTCACCTCCAAAATACCATGACAGTTTTGTCGCTGACTTTTCCAATTTTCTCAGCCATTTTATTTCTACTAGAAAACTCACTTTTAAAAGGATTTAGTTGAACTATTTTGAAATGTTTTCTCAAAGCACCGTGACATTTGCATCTCCAAGAGATTATTACAGGAAGAGCTCATTTTCATTGATTTATACACTCAAGGGCTCAGTGGAAGCCTCAAATTAAGTACACCTAAAGTAGATGAAGAGCCATCAATGGTTAAACCCCCTCATCACCTGAATGAGTCAACATAATCTAGGATAGCGTTCTGTGGACCTCCTACACAAACATGCACACGCACACATATGCACACTCACACCAATAGACCACACACCCCCACTATCTAGAGCTGTCTGACAAGGATTAGTGATTGAAAGACAGAGGCGTGGGAACCTCTTCTTCTTCCAGTGTTTTCACACTGAAGTCAGAACTCCTGAGGGAAATGACATCAGTGCAGTTCAAAGCGTGATCATTTTTGAAACAATGGATGTGCATGTCAGGGATTTGCAGCAGGTTGTTCCCTAAGCTACCGCAGTCTGGAGGTGTGCAGGTCTTCACTGCTGAGTGAAACAAGACGAACTAAGAGTTTCAAATGACCGTGTGTGTGTGTGTGTGTGTGTGTGTGTGTGTGTGTGTGTGTGTGTGTGTGTGTGTGTGTGTGTGTGTGTGTGTACTTATCCTAATCAATGACAAAGTTCTACATATGAGTGGGCAATTATAGCTAGTATATATTAGTCCTCTATACGTCCCATAGTTTGTTTTTTTCCCCATTTTCACCTTTTATGACTAATTGCAATTTTAACCAGATGATGGTGCTAGATTTAAAGCCACCGACTCATTAGTCAAAGTCATTAGGATACATCCTCCTCCATGAACCATGAATGTCTACAGTTTCATTGCAATCCAAACAATGAAAATGTACCTTTTTTTTAGCAAATGTTAACAAGCTAACCGGCTAAACTAAGATGGTGAACATGGTAAACATTGTACCTACTAAACATCAGCATATTAGCATTGTCTCTGCAAGCATGTTAGCATGCTGATGTTGGCATTTAGCTCAAAGCACTGCTAGGCTTCACGGAACCGCTAGTGTGGTTGAAGATAAACACCAAAAACAATCCCAGTCTTAATTATACATTACTCATAACTTACATTTACTTTTTTTAAATTCCTTTGACCTTGATCACAAAGCTGGAGATAGTCTTCATCCAGTACTATACTGACCTTCTATGACCCCTCCTCATATTATGTCAACTTCACGTTATCACAAATTTTCAGGCTGTTTTCCCAACTCTAATTCTCCACACTTTCCTCATCCTCTCCACTAGATTTTTTTTCCCCTCCACAGACTCTTCAACTTCCACATTTCAACCTGACCTTTTACCAGCGTTTGATCTACAAATAGAAGATGAATTTAATCACTTGCGGCCAATACAGAAACAGGCCCTCAACCTGTTTAGTCACTTTAGCGCAAACATCACATCACCAACATGTAGCCTAACTTCATCCAGAAATAATTAGAAAAACAATATATTGTTGTTTTAGGTGCAGTTTCACTATTTTTTTGAAAGAACAACCGCTGTGCAGAGCATCTCAACCAACCTGGCAGTGGGGTTGCCAGGTTGGTTGTTACTCTATCATGAACAATAATTATGTGACAACTAGCTAGGCTAAGCACGTCCTGGATCTATCTCAGTACTGAATGTGTGCACAGAGAAGAAATTGATATTGATCTTTTCAAATGAGTGAGGATTTTTCAGCAAAGCGCACAAAGTTCTTGGTAGCTGAGAGAAAATCACATATCAAACTTGTCCATGACTCCTTTTGTCTCCATCTTCTCATCCATCAGTCGCTAAATCAACCTGCCATTCTCAAACCCTGTCATCATCATTAATGTGTTTATATGTCCCTCCTTAGCACCCTCCACCTGCTTCTCTCTTTCTCCTGAGGATTTTGTGACCTACTTTGAGAGGAAGGTGTCAAGGCTGTTTTAACCATCTAGTCTCTGTTATACTAACTACCTCCTTTAACCCTACAGAATTTGACTTAATGTGTCAGCCATAATAAAACCTTCTGCTAATTTCCCCCAGCGTGGTTTCTGTCTGTTCCCTCAGCCCTCTGCACTCCTCAGATAGGTGCCTGTGATGCTCCCACTCTTCCCTGTTTGTTGCCAAATGTACCAGTCCAACATGGCAAGAACAAGCTGTGATATATCTTCCCACACAGTGTCAGAAAGTAACTGAAATAAAACATTATTCCTCAAACACATCTGGAGGTATAACATCTTGTTAATTTGACAAATCTTTACTTTTTCTCATTTCTCTGGCTTATGTGACTAACTGCCACAATTTGTTTAGATCTATTTTCAGGTCACTCTGGCTCTAATCCTTTTTGCCTCTAACATAAAGGAATATGTGTTCTACTGCTACGATACCATAGACTGTAACTCTAAATGTAAACTAGCCTGAAGTACTGCAAAACTGCTGAGCAGAAGGGTATATTTGCAAAAACAGATATCCTTGTTTTTATTTATTTTCCTAAATCATGTTTTTTGTGAACTCCAGGGAATATCAATCAGACTGGTGTTGGTTTATTCTTAAGAATGGTCTTTGTTTTTGCAAATGAACTAAATGTTCTTAATAAATAACCACTACCAGTGTGGTTTTCTGGTTCAGTTCCTTCTTTTCTTCGGCTTTGACGACTGATTTTTGCAGCATCGTCTTTCAGTTACTTACACTGGCTCTTGTTTATCTTTTGAAAAGTCATTTCAACAAAGAAAAAAGAAAGCCCTTACAAAGAACAGCTTTAGGATAATGCTTGTAAACTGCGTTCAATCTTGGCTTGTCACTTAGAGCCAAGGAAGGAAATGTGAGGAAAACAGAGGAGCGAGGAGAAAGTGGAAACTGGGACAGGGACATAAGAGAGAACAGATCAAGACACTAGAAAGAAGTGTCCAAAGCGCTGAAGCGTGTATCCGCTGGTCCACAGGCAGGCAGCACAGCAGCAAACTGCCAGACATTTACAGGATGTACTGGTGGACAGAAAGATGTGGAAGTGAGATTTTCCCATGTGGCGCTGCACATCTGCTCTCAGCCTCATTCATGTTAATGACACGAATGTGTGCAACAGTATTTGTGCTGCTATGTGATTAATATATTTTATATGGACTGATTACCTTTTTTAATATGACAGCAAAAGTTACAATATTTACAGCCCTCTGGGAACTGCGCACATGTGTTTTAGTAATGGCTGTGGCACTTAAAACATTGGCAGTATAGATTATTGTTGGTTTATTGCTCCAAGCTCTCACTGAATCTAAAATAAAAACAAATAAAATTATCAAATTTTGATAAAAATGAGGCAGGAGCGTGTGACTAGAATAACTGCAGACTTTCACAGTGGTTAATCACAATAAATTGCTTAATTGACACATTACAAAAACAATATATGAAGTGGTTAATTAGGTTCACATTTAGATTACACAATAAAAACCTCCTTATAAAAAACATTAAATAAACACTAACACACAAGTAAATACCAAAATAACTAGTGAGGTGGAGGTATAACCTGTCAGGTCTGTTGTTTACTGTGTCAAGACACTTTGGTATGTATTTTGTACATACATAATTTACCACAGGAAAAAAAACTTTCAGAAATAGCAAAGGGTATTTGTCTGTTTTAAGTCAATCTGTCAGAAGAAGACAGAAGAAGACAGCAGAGAAACAGGGAAAGCCTCTCTCAAGTGCGACCTATTGATCATGCCTCGCAGCACATCCCTGGGCGGAGCTTAGATGACCAGTTTAGGCAGAGTGAGAGGACAAGAGCAGAGAGAGAGAGAGAGAGAGAGAGAGAGAGAGAGAGAGAGCATTTACCGATGGCAGACAGAGTCACTGGGGAAAATATGACAACAGCTATGACTTGCAATTATGGTGATAACCAGCCAGAAGAGTCCAAAGCTCTGAAGCGTGTTCAGAGCAGAAGAAGAGGATGATGTCTTCTACTTGTCCTCATCGTTAACTGGCATGTTGCGTCAATCAGCAGTAATGTTTCTATGGTTACCTTAAGTTTATTAGATCTGGTCACCGATTGTGGTTTCTGGAGTGTTGGTTTAACATAAGCCTTTAGGAACCGCACTGGGCTGTGATGCAGTTTTGGATAATTTTGTCAGAATTGCATCTGAAGTTTCCCCATACTTAATCATTACAAAATGAACGGCTGTAAACGATGAATACAATTTACTGATACCCCTAAATGACTCTTTGTATTATCAGAATTTGAGCCATTATGTCCAAAAGAAGTCTCAAAGAGCAGTATCAGTACATTATTTTCATGCCATTCATGTGTGCGGCGAGCCGACAAGACTAACTAATGTGCGTGTTCTATTGGCTCAAGAAGTCAAAGGCCCCAGGATTCCTGAAAATATTTGACGGTATGTGTACAGTGAGCAACATTAATCGGAATGAATGATGCGCCATCTTGGAACATGGTATCCAGTTCACATCTATGTGTTAAACTGTTGACCAGGTCTTTGTTTGGGGTAGCCTGTTATATAATTTTAATGGACATCTGCCAGCCAATTAGAAACATATATTGGTATTGGCCATGATATAATAATCTTTAACAGTCTTTAATAGTCTTTGAACAGTGATAAAAATAGTGAATTGTTCAATTAGATCACAAAAACGAAAAAAATATTTTTTGTCATTTCATTTCCCTCTTTGTATCATATTCCACCGTACAGTGCATTGTTTTCTGCTTTAATGTTAGCAGTTTTAATTTCATCTAAATGCTTCCAAGATTGAAATTGATGGATGTGCTTAAAGGCATGTGTCATTTTGATCTAGTCTGCCATCTAGCAGACTGAGGCATAATCATCAGACAATAACAGTCCAGTATGAAATTATATCTCATTATCATTCCTAAAGGGAGGCTGTAGATTAATGGGACAGTTTGACCTTGGTACAATTGAATCAACTACAATACAATATGAAGGAGGATATGGCTTACCTCTTGAATGTTGTTATTTTAGGTAGGTTTACTAAATTTATAATTGTGTGCACACAGTCAATACAATATCTGTTGTTGTACACTAAAATGGTGCCAGACCATCTTTATGTGCTTTTAATTTTGAGCTTTCTGTTTGGTGACCATGCCTGTTTGATTGATTATGATTATGCTTGCACCAGCCAAAGATGTTGATAGAGTCACCACACTGTCAATGTTGATTACACCAAATACTCTGACAAATTGTCCTCTGAATTCAAACAAAAACTACATTACATCCGGTCACGAGCACACTTCTATTCCATAATCCACTTCTATTAGTACTGTTTACATTTGGTTTTACTGTGTGTACTATCCAGTCTCTCACATAAGACATCATCCATGTTCATCTACCAGTTCCATAGTTCTATCCTGTCAAGCTGAATGTAATCAGCCATGAAATGTGGAAGTGTACATCTCCAGCACATCCTATGATCCATCACATTTCTGTGTTAACTGCCTTAGAATTGAAAAGGTAAAGGGATAAGTGGAAGGCAGTTGAAATTGAGGGTCGGTGTATTTATTCCCCTCTTAAAAACCAGACTTCATATCAGACACAGTGCCATGGGCTCATAATGAAACTCAGTGAATGTTTTACTTTATCAATTCTACTCAGTTACACATTTCCTCTTGTTCATGTGTGTATTAAAAATCCCAAAAGCAATTGTGACATTTATATAGTGACTGCAATTAACGACTCACTCCACCACTGGGGAAGCAGGAGCAAGAGGATATAATATGACCTGGTCCCTGTCTCCCAAAAGCATCTTAAGGCTGGGACGATCTTAGCCCTTCAGGCTTAAATCATCTCAGCCGCATTTGGGAAGGAGGGCCCCAGGTCGGTACAGGAGAGGTGTCAGACCCAGACAAGTTGGCTTGTAGAATCAGATCAAGACCACAAAGGCTCAGCATCGAGTAAAACCAATTATTTCTTGGGGAGTGTTGTTGCATGACTAAGCAGCAATGATATGGCCATCGTACTGCACAACAGGCTGATGATGATCCCAATAGATCCCACAGAAAGACATCCTACATCCCATGTACTTAAATAGACTCTCACAAATGAAAGCTTAGTTGAGCCATTGTTGTGTGGTGCTTGACGCTAGAACATTTACAGTCTGTGTGCTAATGATATTTTTTTTGCTCTTATAAAGTTTAAATGTTTGACAGCCTCAGGCACGGTAAGACAGTGTTTCTGCATCTGTGATGAATGTGATGAGGAATGTGATGAATCACTGATCACTTTGTGCATTTTCTGTTAGGACCAAGTGTCATGACGGGAGAGTGGCAGCCAATGATCTTAGATGTTGTGCATTCAGCTCTAGCCAACTGCTTTCTCTCCTGGGTGGTTAAGTTGCCATAATACACTGTAAATGAGAAGGTGAGAAAACTCTTCACCACAGCTCTGTTAAAGTGCTTCACTGCTCACCCAGTCGTCCTAAAATTTAGCTGCCACATTTAGAAAAGTCTCCAGTGTGCTTAAATATTCAAATATGTGGCTTCTTTCGATGTCCCACCTGTCACAAAATGTCCTGCCCCATCTGGTCATTGCTGAACAGCTGAAGAACAGCCATCACACTGTGTCCTAACTGAATGCGAGCGTCCGACTATAACGTTGCATCACATAGGATTGGATGCTCTCTGTCCACAATGAATCTGGCAAATATGCACGTGGAGACTGGAGATGTTAACCACTCAAGTAAAAGATGGATGAGTACTTGCTAACTAGTTACGTTTCTAGGCCTTTTTTCTTCTTTTTTTTTTTTAAACAGGAAACACGTTTTATATTGTGATATTTAGATGTTTCTTTACTGCAAGCTAGTAGCATCTTGACAGAAAACACACAAAAATAAATCTTCTTACTAGAAACTTCCAGCTCCCTGCCGATCTCCCTCTGGCCAGCTGCCACCTTATTTAGGTAAACTCCTTATTTAAACTTCATGAATCAACCGTTCCTGGTCCATGTTGCAGTCCTTTCAACACGAGCGACAGGAATAAAATAGAAACAGGGCTGTGTCACTCGCGGCCAGTTAAGACATTCCAGTAGAAAACAATGCATTTTAACTGATTTTGTCGTTGAAGCTTGCTCGCGTCGTATTCAGTTAGGACACGGTGTTATGTATTATAATTCTAGTTCTATGACCACAAGCAGGGCTTCTACAGATGTGTTCGGCACGATTGCACACAAAGTCAGTGGAAAGACGCTAGTGGACACGAATAGCCGCAACTTTGCTCTAGGCAGCGTGAATTGAGTCAACGAGGTGTCCTGTTTTAGGTTGAGTGTAAAAACGTGTGCATATCCTGACACGACTCAGCTTCATAAATGTGCAATGAGACAAAAAGAGAAGGAAAGGTGTCTGGGAGAAAATACGGAAAAAACATATACAGCCACACTTAAAACACATGGTCGGTATTATGAAATATCTCTCTTTCTGTTACATTCCATTCTCATCACACCCTGAGCCCTGAACACAGCCTTTTTATCCTGCCTTGACACCTGTTTCCATCCCCCACTCATCCTGTTTTATAACCAACCTTGACATCTTATAACTACGTCCTTGTTCCTATGTTCTTCTTTCTTATCTCAAGCTTTATCTAAGTTGTTTGTTCCTAACCATATATATTCCTGTGTGCTTCATTAAACTTCAGAACATTGTTAAACTGAACTCTGCTTCATGTCACTTTGTTCTCCGAGCGCTCGTTACTTCCAGAATCAACGCCCAAGGGTCAAGCCAGTAGATGATGAAATAATCGATCATAACAGTTGGTCTGTACGTTACTAGCTAGTTCTGTACATCTGTACATTCTGTACATTGGCTGTAAACTAACACAAAACATTCCAGCACTGTAATTTGTGTGAATGATGTGACCCATATTGTAGCTAATAATCCTTCATTCCAGAAGAAAACCGTGACGCATACCAACTACTAACTAGTTCCTACATGAAACTGCTCACAATTATCTTGAGTAACCAGGCCATGATTTCTGGAAAGAGACATTGCTGTTGAGTTTTTCAAATGTATTTTCTTTTTTTTTTGGCTTCTTTGAGCTCCACAAGCCGAGTGCCATATAGTTCCATTATATTCAAAAAAGGCAGACATCTCTACAGCTGATATCTCTACACCTCAGCAACTCACACCAAAACAATCTACATGGCGAAATTGCACTATAGGTAATAGGGAAAATATGTATTTTTGATTTGGGGGTGAACTGTCCCTTTAAAAAGGAAAGGGTGCTCCGTGACTTAAACAACATCGCCTAACTCTAGTCTTTCTTGTCTCTTTATATTTTCTTTACTTTACTTAAGTTCCTCAAACTTACAAGCAAATTACAACCAAAAGCATATCCACACACATGTCTGTCAGTTGTGTTGCTAATTTTAGGCTCTCCCGAAGTCTCACTTCATCAAAGCAGCCAGCTGTCTAATTCACCTTTTGGAATGCATTGCTTCTCCATGACTCTCTTCAGAGATTGACACTATAATGAAAGTGCTGAATAACAGCTGATGAATAGTTTCATAAGTAGACTTTCTTAAAAACCTGGTATCCCATTAGGATTTATTGTTGTTGAGTGGGACCATCTGTGTTTGCCTAAGGTTTTAATTCTGTCTATTTAACATAATATAAATGTTGTTGTGTGTTCTCAGGATGGGAAGAATGGCTGACCTTGAAGCACAAACGCTCTGACTGACTGAAGATCAGTTAAAAGCATCTCCTTCATCATAACTTTAGGCTTGAGTTCCCATGTGGTAAACCAGATATGGGCTCATGCATTCAACCCTGAACTGATCAATGTAGGTCACATGACAATGGCTAGTGTCTCACCTCTCCCAAAAATTGCACATAAAATACAACCAGAATGTTATGTACACGTGATTACCTATTAATTTGAGGTGCAAATGTGTAATAATCAGTCTACTTTCATTTAACCCTTTATATTCTGCATGTATGCCCTCTCATTGCAAATGTAGCCAGCTTTGCCTCAGATTTCATTCATAATTTCGCTTCCACTCATTTCATTCTAAGGCATCAGAGGTTGAAATCTGTTAACTACACTGATATACAATGGCTGTCACAAACAATGCTGGAGAAGTTACTCAGATTGCTCAGTAATCTTTAACTTACTTGTATCACTCTCCTAAAATCATGATTACTTAACTTGATATTCAGTTCATTCATCTACTCTCACAACAGCGCTATAGCCTGCATATCATTTTATTCTTAAAAAACATCTCATTTAAAACATAAAATAGGGGACTAGTTTCTGCCGTGGATTAATGCACATTTTGTGTTGCATGGGGTGCAGTATGTGGACCCAAATGCAGACAACCAGGAAGCGGTATGAGGATGAAGTAGCCTGATGGCTACAGTGTTTATTGGGGTGAAGTGGCTTACAGACTGGTAGGCAGACAGGCAACAAACAGATATAGGTCCAGGTACAGGAAAATGGGCTTACCGGCTGGCAAGGAAGTGAGTCAGATGAGGCTAAACAAATCCAACAGGGAGCAGGCAAAGTTCAAAATCCAGACATGGTCCAAGGGAGACAAAGAATCCAAACAGCAGAACTCACTGTAAGAATGCCAAGGAACTGGGCACGGGAACGAGGTATAATGAAAAGTGCATCTAATGGCGCCACACACAAGACAGGAACAATAATGATCTGACACTGAACAAAGGAAAAGACCTGGACTAAAAACCCTAAGGGAGGTAAGACAATGAGATACAGGTGCAAACAATCAAGGAGGGGCCAACAATCAAAACTGGAGGGAAAGCAAAGACAGGAAGTAAAACCACAAGCCACACAAGGAGAGGAACACACTACAAAATAAAACAGGAAATGACTTCAAACTATAACATTTTGTGTGCTATTGTGTATGTAGGATTGAACTGCATTGTTGGTTTTGGTCTTTTCATGTGATTCATTGACATTAACGAAATTATAGAATATCACCAGACTTATCTTTTAAATAAAAATCAGGAAAGTAAGTTTTTGCTGCTTTGTACTTTAAACATTCTTTACAGTCTGTTCTGACGGTGGACAAGGCAATGAGCTGTTGACGTACTTTTGTTTAGTGGACTGCAGTCCACTTTTATTTCAATGTTACTGTAAGGTATCTACCAAAAATTAAATGAACAATACAGAATCACATTACTGAGTTACTATTAAAAGTATTGTGATTAAAGTACTTCAACACTAACTATAGACAATGGTACTCAGTGTAAGGTGTAAAATGTTATGTAGCTTTATTTAAAAGGTATGTGTTTATGTGAGCCATTGAATCATAAACAAGTCATGAGGTGTGTATTTTACAAGTGCAGAGGCCGACTGTGAGGGGTTCTTTCAGCAAGGAGTAATCTGAGTGTGGGCCTCTTTCTATCCTGATGTTTTGATTGGTGTCATGTTGAATCGTGCAAGTTCCTGTGAGATCAGAAGTTCTGACGTCAGAGGAGTCGGCAGGATAATCTGTTATTATGTGTGAAAGCCCATCTTCGCCTAATCTTCTGCTGAGCATATTAATAACTGGGACATATATTCAGTCAGATCCACGCTTGTGTGTGTGTGTGTGTGTGTGTGATACAGTACTGTATGCATTCAAGATTGGATTGTAACAATGGCAACCCTCTGGACTCACCAGTTCATGATTACAAATGCATGTTGTGTAGCCACTAGATGTTGCACCCGACAGTCGAGTGAGACTCAGAAAGTCAGTATATTATAATTAATAATTATTGATTGTTGCTTCCCAGTTAACTAACGTCAACGTTAGCTAGCTAGCAAGCCATAGCTTTAGCTGACCAGTCGAAAAGAAAATTCGACGTGGCTTTTCAGCCCTTGAAGCTCCTTCAGCTGACTCCAACTTTATGTCACCGTAATGAAGGCGGGTGCTTACCGTCAAACACAGCCGTCTTTCCCTTTTTTCACACTAACAGGCAACTACGCTTGCTGACAACGCAGAGATACCACATGATACCAAAGTCGTTATAGTATTGGCTCACAAGCCCTGCTATCAATAAAACCTTTAAATTATAGTCAGGACTCCGAGGTTTGCAAATATACCACATGCAGGAAGAAGGATTCTAAACAGCTTAATGCAATAACATCTTAATGAAGACAAAAATAACTAATAGGACAACTGTTGTTTTTTGTAATCTGTGAAGCACTTTGTAACCTTGTTAAGAAAAGTGCTATATAAATAAAGTTTATTATTATTATAAATGTATATGTTTTATGAATAACAATTTTGAAAAAAATGCCAGAAAATTTGTTTAGTATGATTAATGACATTTCTTAAATTGAAATTTTCAGGAAGACGTGCTGGTGATGAGACTAAATGTGTAAGAAAAGTCAATAAATATCATTATTTAAGGCCAACGCAAGGGCTTAATTTAATTACAAAATAAGCTGAAAATATTGGCATAAAATAATAAAAAGGGTGTCTTTGATTGAAGCAGCAGAGGGGCATAAAGAGATCATGCAATTAAGTAGGGTGGAAAAGAAATGGAAGCAAATTATGTTAATGTGTTTCGACATAAATCAAGGGTGTCAGGGTGAAATTAAATTTAAAAAACAGGTAGTTCACCATAAAGCCACACTGTAGTTCAAAGGAAGACAAATATACTTTAAAAATACATCAAGACTGCACAAAATCAATGGGACTAAATGAGGTTAATGTGGCTTAACACACATTAATCAACTTAAAATTAATCAGAATTGAATTTTATTAATATCAAAGATACAATATGAGGTCAACAGGCCATACATTGATGATCACATCATATGTAAGGCATAACAAGAAACAATTTTAGGTCTTATGCAGTGAATTTTAACCTGGTTCAAGCAGGCAAATGGTGCAAAAAAACAAATCAGTCATGACACCCATTCAGGATTGAATTAATTCATCACTTCTCTCTCTTTGTGGATGGCCACATCAAACCGAGGACAAGTCCAGAGAAAGGAAAAGGGTTAAGGGTAAGTTTTGGGACTTGGCCTTGGTCTTCTTCATAGTGACTTGTGGGACTTCACTTGTGGCTACTTTAGACACAAGTTGAGTGAGAAGTGACACTGCAACCGCAGACCTTTGAAGTCCAGTCTTGCAGTCTACATCTGCATACAAAGACATATGAGATATGGAGAGTAGCAGTGTTTTTGTTTTGTTTCTTTTCTCTTTATTCAAATGGTTACCAAATAGTTCACAACACATACTGTACATGGAAATGAAAAAGAAGTTTTAAATCTGCATTAATCATTATTTATATATTAATAATGGATCACATTACTATGTGTAATATTAAAAGCTCTAAAAACTGTTCACTACACTGCCTAGCACCAAACAGCTGACAAAGTTAGCGACTAGCTGGTGAACACAGTCGAGCATTTAGCAGCTAGAAATAACAGATATTGGAATGTGTCAGTGGAGTCAGTGAAAACCAAAACTAAGCTAAAAGAAGAGTGAAGATTGGACTTACATTCTTCAGCTGGCTACAAACATGACTCCAAAAGAAGATAGATCGATAAGGTAGAAAACTATTATTTTTTTATTAGAAATGCAGTCTATTTACCATATTTCTAACACAAGAGAACAGTTTTCAAATGTCACAAGGTTTGGAAAGCAATTGTTTTTTGCCATACTATTCAGCCAGCTTTATACAGTTATGCCCAGTTGCATCAAGTAAATTAACTGTTTTAATAAAACCTTTATTTGTACGGAGGGGAGCTCACTGAGAGTAAGGTCTCTCTTCAGGAGAGCCCTCTTTGCAGGGCAAATCCAATGATATCTCCATTATGTAGTAATTTTTTCAGTACAGGACCGACAAATGACAGTCACACCATGATCTTGGCAAAGCGGTTGTTAAAGGAGTAGTTCAACATTTTTGGAAATGCACTTATTTGCTTTCTTGCCGAGAATTAGATGAGAAGATAGATACCGCTCTCATGTCTGTATAGTAAATATAAAGCGAATAAGCACATTTCCCAAAATGTTGAACTATTCCTTTAATGCGTAACATACTGGTTATTGAAAATCATTTTTCTAATAATATGTGAATGACAGCCAAAGCCTATTACCTGCTTTGTTGACTTTGCATCAAACTGTGGTGTCGTATATAGCATTGGCTTTTATGGGAAGGTGGTTGGAGCACTGGAGAGCTGGAATGAGAAATGGAGATGGGCATGAGGTGAGAATGGGATGATTTTTGTATTTATTTAGTTGCCGTATTGTTTCATGTGCAGATGAGAAAACACAGAATTTTTCATCATCTTAAGCCCACAATAAAGATATTTGCAAGTAAAGTAATTTGAAATGGCACATGAGTAATACTTGGTGAGTCAAGCGGCATCAGTTAAGGTCACTCTGATTGTGTCCACGCAAGGTGAGGATGGGTAGAGCATAACAAATATACGCAACTCTGCTTCAATCCAAATAAACAGGGCACATTTGCTTTCCCATCATGCATAGTTAATATTTAGCCCAACATGGATGCCAGAATAAATATTCCATGGCAGTTTTAGTTGTTTGGTCAGGCAGTTTTGAGCTGTCACATGTCACCGTGCATGTCTCCCTGTTATATGCTTTGAGGTTTTACTTACCCAACTTATCCTTTCAAATACAGGCAAGAGAAACAGAATGGATACAGTGACTTAGTAGTAAGCAATTTTATTATTGCATTACTTGAGTTCACACAAATAGTACAGAACTTTTCCAAGGTCCAACACAGACTGTTAATAAGTAAGCTCAACAGATAGTGAAATAGCTGGAGGACAAGACGTCTAACATGGGAACAGTTATTCTAATTCAAACTCTGTGATTAAAGAAAAACAAATTGCTTGGCAGAAAAACAAAGTCACTGGTTAGAAGGAAGCTAAAGTTTTAATATCCATCTTTGGAGAACATGTACGGCTTTTAGACAAGTGTGTGTTGAAGAGAAGAGGAGTGGAGTTTTTCTTTGTGATGCTTGAATGGTCTCTTAAAGTCTTCATCATATATGGACCTGGAGCTGCTGAGGATTCAGTCCTGCTTTAACCTTGTGCGTGTCAGGCCCAGCTAATGATTATGCCACTTTGCTTCTCTTAACACACTCCCCTGCCCTCAAAGTGCTTTCCAGTTCAGGGCAATTTCGGATGCAGAGGTACCCATTCTGCATGCAGTTCATCTTTCTTTCCCTTTCTTTGTGCCCACTGGGAACCCCGGAGGCTCATGGAGAAGCCAGTCATGGAGAGCCTGATAAGGTGCAGACTTTGAGGAGCATGTAAAAGCCTTCTCTCTTCCACTACAGTAGGGAGAACTCGCACAGAGGTCAGTTATCAGACGTCCTATTCTGTATTTGTCCTATTCTGTATTCAACTTGAGCTGCATGGTTGGTTTGACTACTGACTGAGCTTTTGTAGCAATACTGGGATGACATTTTCAACACACATCTTTCCACATGCGATCACACAGTTAAACTAGCCCTGATATCCCACTACAGTCCAGTACAATAAGCCTGCATTGTGCTGTAGCTGCACACACCATCATACACTGCACAGAACATCCTTTTTTATGTAGCAATAGATGTACAGACGGGTGACAAATTAGAGGAAAAACCCAAATAAATGAGTAGAGAAACACCTAGGCCTACACCTATGGGAGATTTTGGAGCGACATGTTAGACAGTGATCTCCACCACCATCATCAAAACACCAAAAGAAATGGTACCTTTTGGAAGAATGGGGTTCAACCCCCCACTAAAGTTCCACTGACTTGGAGAGTCTATGCCAAGAAGCGTTGAAGCTGTTCTTGAGGCTCCTAGTGGCCTTACTGTGACACTTTATGTTGATTGTTTGTTTTTTTTTCATTTTTTTAATCACCTACCTAAAGTAATATTATTCCAATGCCCCAACAATTAAACCTGTATATAGACATTGTATGTCTGTTTGTTCAGCTGTTGGTGTTAATCTGAATTTCTATTTTTATACTTTTATTCCCTGCACAAAATCGCTGTATCTTAGCCTGGGAACCAGACGAATCTGAGACACACACTGAGACCACATTTCCAGGCAATATTGTTTATTTATTTCTTTTTCTCCACACACAGTCTTCCCTTCCAGCATCAGCCATTCCTCCGACCGCTTCTGCTTCTTCCTTTGTGTCCAGAAAAGCCAGCCTCCCTGGCTGGCTGTCGTGTCTCCTCAGGTCCAGCATGCTACTGTATTTAGGGAGAGCATAATTAATTAACCGGTTTTCGGCTGTGCCAATTACCTCTCCCTGATGCTGCTCACCTGAGCCACTCCACCACCTCTCCCTCTGTAGCTGACAGCTACCCATACCCACCTCCACAGTAATGTTACCCAACACTGGAGGTACACATACAAAGCCGATTGTGATTCAAAGAAATGGAGCGTATAGCGTTTAGTTCGGGCAGACCACTGAAGCCACGCATTAGTTGCTTGGCATCATGTGTTTCATTCATGCTTAACAATCACAGGCTAATTCGCCAGCTGTGTAGCTGTAGGCTGACGAGTAACGTCCAATCATTTTCATGCAGGTTTACAGCACTAACCTGACACTACTCACTATTACTCTGCTGAGCATGCCAACACCGTTTGCTTCTGCAGCTCCCTCCAGCACCCCAACTTCCTTCTTATGTATTAAGTTTTTGGTATCTTTGATTTAATACAGTAGTACCCAAGGTTACAGGTTTTAAAAAAGCCCCGTTCAGGAAACACTGTGTCGTATTTCCCCACTGTGTGCTGGTCCTGGATGCCACCACATCAGAGTGAATGCTAATGTTAATGGCTCTGTCCTTTTTTACTGTATTGAATGAAGTTTACACTCAATCAACCCCAGCCAATGTTACCCAAGATAGTTCATTAAGCCCAACACACTCATCCTAAAATAACTTTTCTCTTGTTAAAAGTGAAAACATACTTGTTAAAAGTGAAATCACACTGTTTGGAAAGACAAACAACTATGTAAGCTAAGCACCAAAACAAGGTTATGTTAGAATGAAATGACAGTCTGATCTTTCATTTTTCCTTATCACACTTACACATACTAGGACACTGCAATACAAGAACAATGCTTCTTTACTTCTACATGGATCATCAGCTGGTGAGGATGCTAACTGTTTGAGTGGATATAGCTTCAGCCTCAATCTCTTAGCACAATATTTTGAATGTAAGTACATATTTAGGACCCCATTTAATAACTCAGCTGGAAACATTAAAAAGTCTGCCAGAGAGTTTTCAACCAACGTATGGAGCTATCGTTAGCTTTATCAGGCAATTAGCTAGCTACAACTGATCAAATCTGCCAACAGTTGTCATTTCAGCCGTCAATATCCATACAAGACCACAATGCCTTAAAAAGCACATTATAACACAGATATGATCTAATAATTAGGCTAAGACATTTTTTTTTAAGGACAGAGAAGAAAAAGTAAAAATCAAGTTATTTAACGTTCATTTGCACAAACGTTCCATTAAAGTGCCTGATCCTTCTTTGGACTTCTCATCAGCAGCTTCAACAAATTGTTTTGACCCCAATCCAACACCTTTGTTTACCTGCAGCTGCTTATAATTGAAATTTAACACGCAGCATATCCAGAAACTCTTCTGATTAACGATGAATATAGAAAGATTATTCTGGCGTCAAGGTACAAGAGGGACTAAGCACTGATATATTGAGCTGTGCCTGCTTTTTAAGTCTTACCCCACTGTAGTAAAATTGGAGCCATGACCTACATTTCAAACAATTTAGCTATGAGATTAAGTATTGGTGTACTTCAAAGGAAGTGAAGAAAGCGTGGCCTTGAGCAATGCACACTCGTCCACCTCAAAGTTGGTGGCTAACTGGCTCATGTGTTTCTATGGGAACAGAAAAGATGGCAGGCAGATGGGTTTATTTTACCCCAAAGAGGTCCCTCCTTTGCTGTGACTGCGATATCATTAGCCGATAGTTCTGGTTTACAGATTATGTGGTTTGTGTGATCATTGCTCACTGATCCTCATTTTCAATTTGTCCTTCCTTCAGACTTCTGCTCCCACGCTTTTACTCAGCCATACCTCATTTGCTTTCCCTCTATCTAATCGCAGTCACTTTCAGTTCAGCCCTTTGTTTTTCTTTTTCTCCTTCACTCTTCATCCACATCTTCCTGCCTCCTTCCATGTTGGACGACACAATCTGGATCTAAATTTGGTTTCTAATAGGGGCATTCATTTCATGTGAAAATAGACTGAATCAAGGCTGACGGTGAAGGAAGAGCAAAGGGAGAGGCGCTGGAAACGGGTAGGTGGTTCAACTGTGAGTTCTGGTGTGGTGTTTGCGTGTGTGTTTGTGCACACATACATGTGTGCGGGAAAATGAGTAAAAGCAACCAATAGAGATAGCAGTGTGTCATGAAGCTCCAGCATGGTGCACAGTCAGATCCAGGGATACTGTCACATCGTATCCTCCTCAACACTGGTCTCTGTGCTCTGTGGGCCAGCGAGGTCTATAAAACATCACAGAGATAAATACTACACCGTCCTAGCTACACCTTCTTCTAGTGTCCTGCAGCTGCAGCTTCAATCTACTCCATTGATCTTAATGGGTCATTAAAAGGGATCTGACTATTGTTTTAAATGAACAACATCAATAATCTTAAGGTTAAACTCATGGTTTAAGACTCACATGAATGGCATGTTGGAATATGCATGGTGACATACAAGACTGGACTTTAAAGCACCATAAAAACCATGAAAAAAATATACCCTACAAAAAATACACCAGTATTTGTTTTGGTTAATCAGGTGGATTATGGAGGATGCATTTACCCATTTCAATATAATCCATTTGTCATTTTAATGTCCAATTTCCTTTTTGGTTTCTTTTTTCTTTTCAACATTTAATTATGCCTTGATTAAAGAGTAAAATAGTGGATTATTAGCGATTTCCTCTTTTAAGGGATAAGGCTGATGTTTTTCTGTTTTCTTCAACAAATCACATTAAAAGACCAAAACTAACTATTTGTCAGCCTGTCTTTCTTTTTTTGTACCCTATCTGTGGCACTCAGGACTAGACAGTGTAACAGTGTGGTTCATTGATGTGCTTTGGTCACAAAGACAATATTTGTTAGTAGGGCTGTCAAATTTTAAATAAAAAGTGACAGCCCTACTTGTTGGTAGGTTCTATTCATGGTTGTTTTTTGTCTATTCATGGGTTTTCGACAATAATTAAAATGTAGAAAATCACCAGCTTTTAATTTTAAAGGGATCTTTCATGCAGGTCAGGGCTCATGGAGCAAGTAGGGAAGTCCAACAGGAGTCAAATCAGCAGCCCGCCAAAACATGATGAAAACAATGCCTGTTTGTCCATGTTATTACAGTTAGGTGACTGCATAGTGTGGGGAAATAAAAAATAAAAAAAATGTATGGGGTATGTGTTAAGTCTGTATAGCTCTATTCTAAACTTGAGAAAATCCTTTTAAGCGAGTCACTCCAGATCTGCTTCTTCAAGAAGACATGAGTTTGTTGAGACAGTATGCAGCTATTTGCAAATGACTGGATTGCTTTTGCTTACACTATGTTTATGTCATGGTTAGATTGATCTTGTCATATGTAAATAAGTGTCAGTAGAGTTTATAAGTACGATTTGGAAATTAGATTATTCTCATAACGGGATTAGAGAATCTGCAGTGTATCTGCAGTAAACGTTGTGGATCCGAGTTACAGTGTTCCTAAGACTGGACACGTGTTAATTAACCATTTTTAAAGGGACTTTGCACATTTATCATGTGTCATTCAAGTGTCAGAACACTGAAAATCTGAGACTCACAGGCTATAAACTGTACACATGCTGAATACAGCTGTCACTCACATCAACATGAAGCTGCCGGGCACTGAGACAAAAAAAACTGTAGATACATTCTGCTGTTATGCTGTTCTTCCATCACCCTCACTCTGAGACACACACATATGCATGTTTATTTCACTATCCCTGTGGGGGACAGTCATTGACATAATGCTTTCCCTAGCCCCTTACCCTAACCTTAACCATCACAACTAAATGCCTAACCTTAACCTAATTGTAACTTGTACACTAAAACCAAGTCTTAACCCTCACAAAGCAGTCTCTACCCATGGGGACCTCAATCTTTGTCCCCACAGTGACACAAGTCCCCATGGGCTAGTGTGCATTCAGGTTAAAGTCCCCACCAGGATATAAGAACATGAAACACACACACACACACACTGTACTGTACACAGTGAACTCCTGCTTATCTTTTCCTTGCACACATTTAGAAAAGCATACACTGCTGCCTCTCTCTGGACATCAATTTGAACTACACCTTGTTTAAAAGCAGGACAGTTTAATGATGGTCATTTTATAATCCACGGCTACTTACTTTCTTGTATGTCATGACCTTATTGCGTCCTTAGAGCATATGGTTTATTTTGTTCTCTGTGGAGTCACAATATTTCACAATCCATTCGACAAAATTTCAATTTTAAAAGTGAAATGGGAAATCTATTGTCATTTTGAGCCTCAAAGTGGTTTCATTTAATTTCATCACAGAGCTCAAGGGAAAGGATGAAACTCGCTGACTAAAAGTCGGATTGAAGCCTTTCATGTTGTTTTTATTGTTATTTAAGTGTTCCACATGTGCCTGGTGGATTGTCTTAAAGGAGTACAACACAGTATATTTTCAGCAAAAAAGCAACAGTGTTGGGCATACAGGTAAGACTATAATGACAGAAATCTATCCTTGTTAAAATTGCAACATTTTTTAGTTCTTGTTGTTGCTCCCTCTAGTGCAGTGATTCCCAAACATTTGGCTTGTGACTCCTCAAAATTGAGCAATGTCTGTAGTTGCAACCCCTTTGTCACAGATTGTGTATGTGCAGAGCTGTAACTACACAGAGGTCATGACCTCAGTATTTGTTTCCTGAACCTAAAGTGCAGTTTCCATTTTATAATTAAAAGTTATACATAACTGGTTTTTAAACGGCACATACCAACATCTTTTGAACTCAAGGAATGCATTTACCATTTTACTAATAGCAGAATGTCCCTAGAGTGTAGAGAACAATATTCAAAAACAGCTTTTATGCCATCATGTATCTGACATAAAATGGTTTTAAAAGGCAGAATAAAGTAGGATTTGTCGGTTGCTGTTTGTAAACACACGATTCAAAGATGGCCCCTCCTCCCCAGCTCAGAGCGAGAGAGAGAACTAGAGAATGAATGAAGAGAGGGAGCGGTGTTAGCGAGAACAAAGCAGTGAATCCGAGAAATAAGACGTTATTTTCTGATTGTTTCACGGCAGTTACAATCTAAAGCACAAATAAAATCGCCCACACCTCCGCTCAACCCTGTGGGAAGGAGCCAGCTTCATCCTGTCCGCTGATCTCTGCTCTGCGTGTGTGTGTGTGTGTGTGTGTGTGTGTGGCTCACACCCAAACCAATCGCCACACTTCATTTTAGGTTCTGTGCCAGCGCTGGAGATACAGCTATGGCACAGACAGAGAGTAGAGAGAGACGGAGACAGCGATGTAACCTGCGAGCTACGTTTTTATTGAATCCCGCCCTCACACCCTGTGTGCTGTTATTGGCTGGGGGCTACACACCACTGCCCAAAGGTTGACACCCAGAAACGTCCCGAACACAGCAAACTAATAAGACACTAGAAAATGCAGGCAGAGGGCAGTGTCTCTGCAGATACAAACAGCACCACACAATTCCAGTGGGTCATAAGTAATGATTGAGAGGGATTATTTTTGTCTGAGTCTATACATTGTTTTTTAGGAAAATCCTACTTATACTGCCTTTAAATTATAAAGAATTTTTAAAAATGAATTAAGCATGGAGAAAAAACTAATTATTATTATTATTATTAATTAATATAATTACATAATTTTAAGGTCTCTTCAAAATGATCTGGGGGTGAAGGGTTTGCTCGGATTTATGATCTCACTGTGAACAGTTTCACCAATAACTGATTTTTGCTTCTCAAACTGTTTCACTTGAATGATAATAATAAGGCTGAACAAGTACAACTATCTAAGATTACAGAAACATAAAGCAAAGATTACAGAAAAATCTTTAAAATAAATGTTGTACAGCAATAATATGTCTGTTTTTCATTTTTTCCTATCCTGTTAATCATCTCATGACCCCTCCGATTTATCTCATGACCGCTTGGGGTCCTGACCCCCAGGCTGGGAACAAGTGCTTCAGTGGTTCATAGAGTATCTGTTTTGGAATCTGAAACTGCACTCAGACTTTGAACAGGCTGCTGTCGGACCTTTGCAATTTTTCCTTGGCACTCCTGCCAACTGCTAAATCTGCACTAATAAAGAGTGTGAATTTGCAAATTATCTACTTAATGCCTTTGAACCGTCAAACACTTCTCTACATGAATTAGTTTTCTGTCTTGCCTTGTGTAACTGTAGAACTGATACTACTGTACACATAATTTCAATTGTTGTTGCAAGTAACTGAAATGTTATTGAAAATGATTACATATTTACACAGTAAAATAAAACCGCCATGCATGGGAGTTGAGGGACCTTCAGCAGACTAATGGGTCAGTCCTGTGCACCCTCAGTTTTTTCCATTTTAAGTAGTTTTTATATACTTTTTTATTAAAAAAAAAAGTTTAACAAAACAAAACCAACACAACAAGACCATCCAAAATGGCATGGTGAGTAAAGAGGAAATCTCAGCAACCTTTGAATTTATACTACAAAGTAAAATGAATGCTTTATCATTAGAAAATCTTAACAGCTGCATAATGTCTGGAAAATGTATCTCATGCAATCCACCTACTGTAGCCACTGAGTCTCAGCAAAAGCTCCTTTATCCGAGACATTTATTAGAGATCCTCAGATAAATGAACTCTCCCTGCTTCATTTGGAGCTCAGGCGCCTCAGCTCTATCCAGCCACTGACTATAGATGTGCTCAGTAATTGAAATTATAGCATCAGAAAAGAGCATGCAATACATCATTACTCATGTCATTTTGGTGTTAGGCAATGACCCTTGCAGGCATGCTAGCTAAATCATCTTATGACATTATGGATGGAGTTATTTGTAACTGTGTCATGCTATGATTACTACTTTGTTAAAATGGATCCTTCTGACCTCAATGTGATTCAGTGGGTGAAGAGTTTTGCTCATTATAATCATAAACCACAATGTATTCTCATAAGAGTTCCAGCCACCAAGGTGATGAGAGGTCAGGAGTTTTACCAAAAAGGTTTTTGTAAAAGTATTGAAGGCATATTTGACAATGTTCAGAGTTGGGTGTGAGTAGTTTTGTTCCTTAAACAAACACTGAAATAAACGTTGAATTTAACATTTAAAGCGTTAAAGCATTAAATGAGTGCTCCAATGTTACATATGTAGCTCAAAATACTCCGTTGTAACTTATAACAGTTGTATAATGTATTTTCTGGCTCTGAAGGTGCCTTGTCAAGTCTGAGAAAATAACCCTGATGATGTCATAGTGATGTAATTCGGGTTATCTTAGATTGGTCTTGAGACTTAAAGTTCTTAACAGAAAGTCTGTATTACTGTTGTTTTTATTAAACTGTCACTCTCAAGTCCTCCAACTTTATGGAACAGCAATACTTCACTCAGGTACTGCAGTATTCCTCAAAGCAACATATTTTTTATATTAACACTGAATCAAATTACTGTATAATGTAAAAGGGTGATTTGTGCTGCCAAGAATGAGATGAACACTGAACAACTCTTAAGTCAACATAGATTTTAGACTCTTTTAGCTATAATTTTGGTTCTGCAGCTGAACATAGACTATATACTTGGGTCTGACAGATCTTCTCAACTTCCCCATATAAGAGAACTATACTGGGATGATAATGATGTTCTGTGTCTGCTGGATGTGTACAGTCAGTAGGCATTTTGTCTAACACATCAGCCATAGCAGCTTTATAAGTCAATGGTTGTGAGGGTATGGGATTCTGTGAGTTTGTTTTGGATTTTTTCTGCCCCATTGTGTTCACCTGTATGTCACTTAATGTAGCTTTCAAGTTAAATTGGAAAGACAAAGCATGAGCAACACTTGATATTGTGGAATATAATAATTTTCAACATTACACCTCAGTTACACAAACTGCCCTTCCCAGTTAGACTTACACAAGAAAAAAGAAAGAAAAGATACACAAAATAGATGATCTACCAAACATACAGTAATAAACAAACGTTAGGAGTATGGGGTCATACAGCGGGAAAACTGCAGCTAGGGATTTGAAAATTAACATTCAGAGGAAATGCTGCACAAATGAAAGGCTTATCTTTGTTGTGGTGTTTGTAAATGTAATGAATATGTAAAAGTGTTTGTTATTAAGCCCTGTTCTGCACCTCTGAGTTAGAGGGTTCAGACATTTCATTACCAGCTAATACCACAAAACATGTATAAAATCTCATATTTATCCATATATCATTCACTCGTTCTACAAAGAGAATCGAAAAATAAAACATCCTAAGCATTTCAAGCTTGTTTTTTTCCCATACTATTTGTTTCCTATAGAACTGTGGCTATTAACAAAATAAAAAAACAGAAATCCCACTAAAAAAGGACATAAAATAGTTGCAGATTGTGTACGGATTGTTCCATGGACAGTATATGTTCTTTTTCTTAAAAAAGCATGTGACCTAGAAAATGGATGTGCAGTACCACATCTAACTCATTTTCATCCAGTTAATAATCAATAATGTGTTTTCAAATGACAAGTTAATTTTCTAAAAGTTATACACACCTACTCTGCAAATTATGTTTTATAATGCTTTTCATTTAATTTGCAAATGCTGTCATTGCTTAGCTGTTTATAGGATTTTAATACGTAAAATTAAATAACATATTTTTAGCTATTTTTCGTGTTAAAACATTCAACAGCTGTTGATATACAGACCCAGAATACAGCATCATGTAGCTATTTCTAATTTCTCAGTTTATTTTTCTAAGGCTTACTTTATGTATTTATGTTGTTTATGATGATGAGAAAATTCTAAAATCCAAACACCAAGGTCACTACTCTCCCTGACCTCTCAAAGATATTTAAAAAACATTACAGTATCCACCAGCATTAGAAGTGGGAAGGATGTACTGTAAATAAAGAAGGATGAATTTGGTGAACTAGCGGTGCTAGTTGGATGAAGTCTGGGGTTTCCTCTTTTCCAGTTTGATCCAGATGCCCTTCTCTGGTCGCAGGATGAGCTCTCCTACCGGCCGCAGCTCTTCACGTTTCTGACAAGCTTCAACGTTAAAGTTATGCAGAATGGACGCCAAGATCACCTTTTCTTCCATTAGTGCAAAACGCTGACCTGAGGAACACACACAGCAGTGATTCTGGATGTGCAGATTTAAGAGCCTCACAGAGGAAACTCAGGAAAGTATGCATGGAGACAGATCCTGTAAACGACATATGAAACCTGTCCTGTTCTTACCGATACAGTTGCGGAGTCCAGCGGAGAAGGGGATGTATGCGTATGGAGGCCTTCCTGCTGAATTCTCAGGCAGAAAGCGTTCAGGCCTAAACTCCTCGGGCTCAGGGAAGTATCGTGGGTCACGATGGAGAGCGTAGGTAATGATGATGGCATTGGCACCTTTGGGCACCTTGAAACCATCTATAGGTACAAAAGAAACTTAGTTACTGTTAGAAAAAATGGTCCTTACTAATCACTAAACATGTTTTGTTTCACATAAAATCATTACAAATTTCACTGCCTCAGCTTAAGCCAAAAGGGATCATGACAGACAGATGAGAGCTGTTCAAGTACAAAAGAAAGGAAGGCTGAATTAAAAGATAAATATGGTGGTCTTATTTTTGTAGCCTGGCCATTTCTAAGGATTCAGATAACATCACCAAACGATTTGCTGAGGTCTGAGAAAAAGGTGACATCTCTACAACAAAGGCCAGTGGGTAAGAAATCTGAGCCATGAGATCAAACAACCTGTCTGAGTGTCTGACCGCTAGTGCCCTGTTGAACTTAGTCATGTCACCATATTCCCAGAACTTAGCTGTTAACTTGGTGAGTACACTGTTATTATTAGTGAAAGGAATGATGAAACTATGGAAATAAGACCCCAGTTGTAATAAAACTGAATTATCCTTAAATATGATACATTTGATCACATAGCTTCTTGCAGCAGTTGCATGATGTGAGAAAGCAAAGTGAGACTCAAAAAATTAAGGCAAAAAGACTGACAAGTCCTCATTCATAGGTCCATTTGCTGAGTAAACAGATACATTTAGTCAATGGAAATTTAGTGCAGTTGTTTTTCACCAAAACTCCAAATCGCCACCATGAATTGCTGCTAGCTGAATAGTCTTACAAAAGCATGGTATTTACTATTAGCAATACTAGAAAACAATGATAATTGTGTGAAGTTGTTTTTCACCAGAACTCCAAATCGCTATGATCAATTGCTGCTGCTGGCTATATGGCCATACAAAAGCATGGTAGCTGCTATTAGGAAGACTTGAAAACTAGAAAACATGCTAACACTCATTTGAACAAAGTTGATTACCTGTGCTGATACATTACCAGACTCAACATGACTATCTAATGTAGAGCGCCATTCACTCTTTTACTACACAAACTGACTATTTACCACATGTTGCAATCCAGAGGGGCCCTGTTTAATTAATTTGAAGAACCTCTGTGAGAATTGAGGAAGAGATGGCTGCAACAACACCATACAATAAATGTTATGTGATAAAGAAAACTATTTTCAAATGAAAATAATAGAAGAAGCCTGGCTTCCTTCGGCTTCTTATAAAAATACCAGTGCCTTGGGGGATTTGCACTCAACAAGTGAATGTTTCATTCAAGTGTCATCGCTCATCTGTAACTCACTGATATGGCAGTCTTCACCGATGCTGCGGGCAAAGAAAGGCACAGAGGGAAATAGTCGCAGGGCTTCCTTGATTACACACTCCAGGTATTTGAGCTTCTTCAGGTCCTCTGTATTAACAGGCCGGTCAGATGTACCTTTGCACATTAAACGGTAAACACTGTTAACTCATTAGCGCAGAATACAGACCAGAGTGCAAACTAGTTCTTATGTCAGACAGTTGTTAATAAGTTTGTGCTCCAGTTTCCTGCTATTGCACTTTCTCCTACTTCTATATCCTTGATATATTCTCTGCTTTTCCCCACCTTCTACAGTTGATAAGAGACTATAATACTATATTTTTTAAGTGACACACCCCATGGATATGGTTGTGTTTATTCGATAAGACATAAGTTCGAGAGTCAGGAATCTTTACTGCAATCGTTTTTACAGCATAGGCAAACATAGAAAAAGAAATTCCTACCTATAGACAACAAATCAACAATTATTAACAGAACAAATTGATTATGCAGTAAGGTAATGTAAGTTATAATTTTACATTGAAAAAGAAAGGTTGAGTACATCACAAAATGAATGCTTCTATGCTTGAAGACAAGTTTAGATCCTCTAACTGGTGCAAACTTAGCATCTGTTATTACTATAAGGCCATCTAGCTGACGTCATGGAAAAAAATGCATGGAGGCTATGGTAAATCCACACAGCAGTGAACATAATGAAATTATTCTCTATGTATTTTGGCAAGGATTTTCACAGCTATTATCCCTGTATAAGCTCCTCTTGACTTGTACAGAACAAATGAGTCTGAGCAAAGATGAGTCAAAAGGCCTTTGGGCAGGAAAATAAATGATGTCATGAAAGTGAGAAGGTGTGCGGTGACGGGGGACAGGGCATGTTACTGTTACCGAGCACCTCCTGAAGCTCTTGTTGAACTTTGCTGTGCGCCTCAGGGTGGGAGCCCAGCAGATGCAGGGTCCAATTCAGAGAGGCTGCTGTAGTATCATGTCCCTGCATAACGAGGGTGGTTAAATACATAAAAGCAACACATTATTTATGAATTTAAAGCTGCATTAATTGATTTCTTCTTTTTTGGCCTCTTGACCAGAAAAAGCTGCAAACTCAACAATGAAATATTAAGTTCTTATGGTGAATGTTTTAGCAAATGGTTGCCTATTTACAGAACACATCCAGCAGACACAAAGGAACATTAGCATTGATTTGGTGCTGGGTGTCTAGTCTAGCAGCCTGCTGCCTGCAGAGTTGGGTGATCATTCTCTGTAGGTTTGTCACTATGAGCAACTCCTTTCTCATTACAAATTGTCATTTTCTCCATTGTTAATATAAAAAAATAAATAGTGCAGTTTTAAGTATGTGTTTTTTTATTTCTAACCACCAACCCTAAACATAAAGGTGTCCACTTCCTCCTGAATGTCCTGATGGCTCATCCTGTTGCCATCTTCATCTGTGGTCTTTAAGAGCATGTCCAGAAATGCTCGTCTTTTCTTTGTGTCGTGGTCAGAGTTGTAGTCTGATTCAGAATGGGAAATGTTCTCTGTTCTTTCCTGTATCACCTGAGACAAAATGAAGGTTAAAGGGACAGTTCACCCCACAATCAAAAATACATATTTTTCCTCTTGTCGGTAGTGCTATTTATCCGTCTAGATTGTTTTTGTGTGAGTTGCAGAGCTTTGGATATACTGGTCGTAGCAATGTCTGCCTTTTTTGAATATAATGGGACTATATGGCACTCAGCTTGTGGTGCTCAAAGCGCCAAAAATACATTTGAAAAACTCAACAGCAATGTCTCTTTCCAGAAATCATGACCCGGTTACCACTACAGACCTTGTTGTGAGCAGTTTCATGTAGGTAGAAAAAAAATAGTTCCTACATGAAACTGCTCACAACAAATAAGATTGAGGCTGAATGTTATCCTAAGTTGCCTCTCTGCATGAATTCTGCATCATTTTGATGTAATAAACGCTGAACATTCACAGATTTTTTTTTAGCCACTGGATCTATTACTCACATTATACGTAAATGAGTGTAGGATCTTGAGTGTCTTGTCATGCTCCAAGCCCTCCCCAAAGTAGTTGTACACAAAGTCAGGCCAAAACCAAGGTGTCCTCTGTCTGCGGCTGAGAATGTCACTCATTCTAAGGACAAAAAGTTAGGAGGAAGACAAAAGCATGAAATTATTGATCAGATAATTATTCCCTTATTATTATATTTTTGTGATTGAAAAGAAAAATAACTCACTTGTACACGCTCTTAACATAGTCTGAATCAGAATTACTCTGGGCATTCATTTTCTTTCCCATTGCAGTTTCTGAAAAGGCATTGTTTAAAATATAAATTTACATTCTAATAAAAGGCTCTGGGCATCTTTCTTATTGTACATGGACACATTTATTGTGTCATTTATTATGTGCAAAGAGAGGTAAAAGGTTCATCCATAAATGCACACATGCACATTCAATGTACATATGCTCACCACAGATAATGTCCAGGGCACACAGGGTAATGTGACTGAAGCAGTTGAACGGACCCTTCCCTGCCTGCTTCTCCAGCTTCTCCACCAGGATCTCTGCCTGCTCGTTCATCACTTCCAAGAAGTCCGTCAGGATGGAGAAGTGGAAGGTGGGAGTCAACATCTTTCTCCGCTGACGCCACTTAGGCCCAGTACTGATCAAAAGAAGAAGACAGCAAAGAGGGTTTAAGGCTGAGAGACAAGACCCATGTACAAATTCTTATATAAATTGTAATATCTTGGAATACGATGAAAACAAATGACAGAAGAAGCAGAGATTAACTTTTACTTTACTAAATTTAATCATCACCAATCTTAAATTTAGTAATCAGGTCAAGATTTTACCGTCTGTAACATTTTGGTCCATAATAAGGTATCTTGAAAGCATGTGCTGTGGACATTCATGATCACAAGAGAATAAATTAATAATGTTTTTCATGACCCCCTGATGTTTCCCCTAGCTCCACCATCAGGCCAGTATTTCCACTGGAATAATAAAATCTAACAAACAGATTGTCAGTAAATTTCCTAAACACATTGACATTCTTTGACATTCAGTAGTGCTTTCTCATTGTGCCACCTTCAGGTTAAATTAAGAACTGATTAAACAAGATTCCCTGTTGATGAACCATATTAACTGTGGTGACCCCTTGACCTTTTCCCACCCCCAGGCCAAAATGTAAAATATTTTCAAATCAGGTGACAGATTACATGAAATTCACCTTCTGCACTTACATACTCCCATAGTTTCTCAATCCATTTTGAACATTACATAAACTTTTCGTTAGCACCACCCTCTGCCTGCTAGTATATGCAGTACATCATTTTGGAATTTTTTCAGTGTGAACACTACATATTCAGAACCTGCTTAGATTTAGTCAACAGTATGCATCTGGGACATAGTTATGGTCTTATTATTTATATTCATTTATTTCATCATCATGTTTGTGTTGTTTTTTCAAACCCACAGTTGCCTGAGTTTGTATGCTTGGACCATGTTTTTTTATTTCTTTCTCTTTATTAATGCAAGATACTTGATTTTTGTTTCTTTTCTGATCATCACTGACAGGCTTTTCATATCGTGCAGAGGAGAGCCAAAGATACATACCTGGTAAGAAGGCCAGTTCCAAGCCAAGGGTGGAGGAAGTTGTATACATAGGCTTTGTCCATATGAACAGGGTTGGTCAGAACCGTCTACGAAAGAAAAAGAAATTAAGTAAGAAACTGAGTAATCAATCAAACAGTAAAGTTGTTATTCAATAGATAGCTGGAATGGCTTGCTGAATAGCATTAGCTTTAGTGCTGCAACCTCTGCTTCGTTAAATGTGTGAGTTGTTTTAAATGCATGAATGTGCTTCATTATTTGGGTGTTATTGTTATGTCTGTACAAACACTTTGATTTACATATCACTGAATATGAATAAAAATGAAACATTATTTACTCCTATTTAGTTACTGAGATGACTCGTTGCATCAAAGACATTTACAAGATAAGTCATGTGGACATTTATAGTACAAGTTACACGTACTGCATGTATACTTGGTGTTGTAAATGTGGAGTTGTCAGTCAGTCGACTCCACAGTCACTATACCTCAACAGTTTCAGCATGAAACAGAACCACAAATGGAACTGGTCCAACCCAGAGTTTAAGCAGTGGTGAATCACAGAACTCACGGGTATAATCCTCAATTTGACGAAAGAAATCTGAAACAAAGGGGAAAAAATCTATATATACAGTAATGGAGCATTAAGTAGGCAATTACATCATCGGTTATGTCAGCCAATTTAAAATGTTGTGCCGTATGAGTTCCACTGTGCCATGGTCTATGCCTTGGCAATCTGCACATAAAGCAGCCTATGCAGCCTCCTGGAGCAGCATATTGATCGCTTTCTTACCTCCTGCATTGGTTTTGAACTGCAGTGCATTTCCAATGAAGAGATACGTCCCTTCAATCTCTGGAATAGGCTTCATCTCAAACCATTTGTGCAGGTAATCGCTGAGCAGCTTGTAAGTGATGTAGGTCAGAGTAGCAATGAAGATGCTGACTCCAAGTAAAGGTATTGTGTAATTACCAAGTAAAACTGCCATCTTTTTTGCTGTGAGTATGTAGAGTTTATGTGTGTGTTAAAGTACCAGTACCAGGCTGTCCTCCTGTGCCTTTACATACAATGTGTGACGTGTCTTCTCTACTTTTGCTCCTCCTTTTCTCTACAGTCAATCCACTGGCAGCTTACTGGGTTAAGGTTGTCTGCTGTATTTAATGTCATTTATGGCTCTTGTGCATGTTAAATGTTTTACAAGAAAAAAGGATAATACATAGATAAACATAGATAGATAAACATGAGTACTAAAATATGCAAAAACAGACTGTAAATGTTGACGCAAATTATATAATAAAGATGTTAATTATTTACTTGACCTACTTTGTCCTATTTATTCTCTCTCTATTTGTCAACGTCCTTTCAAATCATGTCCAACCTGATTGGCTAATAAACAGCCTTTCTTAGTGCCAGATATCTTTTATGATTAAAACAGGTTTTCAATGTTGTAAAATAATATTATTATTATAATAAAGATTATTACTTACAGTTGACCCTAAATCTCTCTTTGCAGAGGCATTTTGGTAATAATTTGAATGAGATACTTTGTAATCACATTTACGCTATTATTTAACAGTTATGTTTTACTATTTAGAATTATTATTTTGTGTTTATGAATACTAAATTCTTGAGTAATTGTTTACTGTTTATAAATTATAAAATAAAAACCTGGATGACCTGCCATTTTCTGATGTTAAACTCTGACAAAACTGAAGTTACTTGGCCCCAAACACCTCCAAGACATGTTAACTAAAGATCCAGTACCTCCGTAAGGAACGTCAGAGTTATCTTTGATCAGGATTCGTCCTTTAACTCCCACATGAAACAAACTCACGGACTGCCTTTTTTTCACCTACATAACATTGCAAAAATCAGGCCCATCCTGTTGCAGAAAAACTAGTCCATGCATTTGTTACTTCTAGGCTGGATTATTGCAATTCCTTATTATCAGGCTGCCCGAATAAGTCCCTTAAGACTCTCCAGTTGATCCAGAATGCTGCGGCACGTGTATTGACAAGAAATAGGAAAAGAGATCATATTTCTCCAATACTAGCTTCTCTGCACTGGCTCCCTGTAAAATCCAGAATAGAATTTAAAATCCTTCTCCTCACCTACAAAGCTCTTAATGGTCAGGCACCATCGTATCTTAAAGAGCTCATAATAACTTATTGCCCGACTAGAACACTGCGCTCCCAGGATGCAGGGTTATTTGTGGTTCCTAGAGTCTCCAAAAGGGAATGGGAGAATGGGAGCCAGAGCCTTCAGTTATCAAGCTCCTCTCCTGTGGAATGAGGTCGCAGTTTGGGTTTTGGAGGCAGACACCATCTCCACATTTAAGAGTAGGCTTAAGACTTTCCTCTTTGATAACGCTTATAGTTATGGCTGGCTCAGGTGAGTCCTGAACCCTCTCTTAGTTATGCTGCTATCGGCCTATACTGCCGGGAGACTTCCCATACACCTCTCTCCTCCTCTCCCTCTCCATCTGTATGCATTCTTATCCCAATAATGCATGTTACGAACTTGACATCTCTCTCCGCTAGTTTTGTGCTTTCTCGTCTCTCTCTTCTCTCCTTCTGTAGCTTTCAGCAAGTATTTCTGCCTCCACAATACATTTTAATTTGACAACTGTTATGTCAACAAAATGATAAATAAACACATCAGCACCATAGTGCTAGTAACTGGCTCCCACCTTGATCTATCCTTCTTCAGTTTGGAGTTTTTATTATTATATTTAGAAACTTAGAAAAATACCAGTCTAGGAAATGTAACTGAAAACATGGTTTTAAACTCATAATATACAGTAAAGAGGAATAGACTGCTGCAATTACATCTTGCCCTGAAGCTTCTCATGAATATGGCCTCATTCCAACTTTCTAATTAGTAACTGGATGGTGTAAGCTTCCCATTTCTATTAAGAATATATATCTGACAATCATTACCAAATGAAATAGTAACGATATGCTACTTTCTAATGTGCACATGGTCATATAAGTAATGGAAGATTTGTTTAGTAATGGGGGAACAGAAAATGGTGTAGTTTCTTACAGTAACCACTAGATGTCATGATGACACAATATAAAATCAGACAGTGAAGAGGCGATTCATTTTCTGCTCTTACAGAAATTTAAGCTATTTTCTAAATTGATCACAGGAACACTAGGATTACTGAGTGAAAAGACTTTTTCGGCTAAATTATACATTTAAAGTTAAGTTTTTACATCACAAAACAAGAGTGAGTTACATAACTTCAAATAACTTCTTTGAGTTCATTTAGGGTTTATTACACTTTGATTATTTTTCGGTGAAAGGGCCAACCTTTTAGCAAACACTTTATTGAGAGATTAAATCATTAAAACTGCACTTGGACTTAAGAAGAATTAATTTGCAAAAGCAGATAAACTGCATTCTTAAAATGAATAAACCAAAACCAGTTTGACTGATATTACCTTGAGTGCACAATAAAAAAAACATGATTTATGAAAATAACTAAAAATAGATATTTGCTTTTGCAAATGAACCTGTTTTTTAAAAAAAAATCTAGATATTTTATACTGTACATTACATTTACAGCAAATGACTAAATAAGGCTTATGAAAATGACACTGTTAATCTGGAGTTTGTTCAAAATAAACACCTCAGATGTGTTACATTACTTGAACAGAAAAATAATTAATTAATTAAGACACACAAAAAAGCCATAGTTATTGTTAGTGTTGTGTGTGTAAATGTGCACATGAACACATGCACAAAACACCCCTTTTTTCTCATTACCATGCGAGTATCAGCGTGCATGCCTGTGTTTCTCTTTTGCTGAGTCAAAATAAACTGTTTAATATTCTAGTTGAAATACTTGTGTTTTATTGGAATTTTGGCTGATGTAAAGCTGCAATGCAATGTAAATACGACACATGATACAGAGTGCAGTACATATATAAGTACAATATTCACACAGAGGGTAAAACAATAAGCAATTGGCAGCAATTCGTAATAATTTAACTTACATAGGTAATTATTATTACAAAGGGAATTTTCCATTATTACCAGTGGAATACAGTCACTCCTGCAATCGATTAGTCATGCCAAGTGCTATGAGGAGCTTCTGGTGAAAGGCCGGCACCCTCTCCTTATGGACAGGCCAGTCCAGGATGCAGCATGAACGCAACATGCCCCTGCGGAGGAAGAGTGAGCGAGATAACTTGTAGTCGTGAACATCCTGCAGGAATACCAGAACCACAGCGTCCCTGCTGGCTTCAATGACCTGATGAAGTGCATGATGGGCTTTAAATCTGGATAAGGAAAGACACGGGGTAGGAGGGCAGAGAGACAACTTTGAGAACTCACTTTATCACAAATATATAACACAAATACCAATGTAACCCAGAGAAAGTGTACTGCACATCACAAAATTCTAATTCACATAGTTAGATTTTTACTTGGCTTTAACATGATGTATAATCTATAATAATGTATAAATCTACGCAGTGTATGTTTGATTTACCGTCTACACCAGGGATCGTTGAGAAGAATTTCAGTGACGACAAACAAGATTTTTCTGGACCTTCTCATATTATGCACAATGCTTTCAAGCTTTGACGTGCCAGGGACGAAATCTCGATCCTCCAAACAAAACTGGCACTTTCCCTTCTCTAAAGGGACCAACCTTCTCTCCACCCAGTTGCTGTCTTCCTCTGCATGTATGATGTAAGCATCATACTCAAATTCCCTGCCCTCTTCAACTTTGGCGTCACTAAATCCTAATGTCCGATTGATCAGTATGTTCCAATAGAACTGAATCCTCCAGCCATGGAACCGCACCAGAAGTGCAGTTACTGTCAGCATGATAACAGCTGTGCTGCTCAGTATGTAAAGAGCCTGAAATGGGGTCATATCTTTGCAAGAGAGGGTGTCAAAATCCATGACAGAGTGGTTAAAGTAAGCTAGTGGAGTGTTGCACATATACTGCTCCCTGAGACCTGGCACACTGCTCATATTTGTGCTATTCAACCATGTCACAAACCACAGGATGCTCTCACATGTGCAGTCAAATGGATTTTTGCCCATGACAAGCAGGCTGAGGTTGCTCATAGGAGTTTTGAACACTTCGGGCCTCACAGTTGTGATCAGATTCTTCTGTAAATATAAAGCCCGCAGTGAGTTCAGATCATCAAAAATTGAGTCCTTAAGACTATTAAGGAGATTGTTGGCCAGGCTTAGCTCACGAAGGTTACTCAACCCTCTCAGAGCCTCTGCTGGGATCTCATCCAGCCCGTTACTATCCAGCTGTAAGCTTATCAAGCTCTGTGCCCCTTTGAGAAACAACACCGGCCCACCTAGGTTGGCACTCTTCCAAAAACGGGCTAAGTTATTGTGTTGGAGCTTCAGCACCTTCAGGTTCACAAGCCCCTCCACCATATTCTCTTTGATGTTAGCAATGTTGTTGTTGCTGAGATCCAGGAAGGTGAGGTTGGTCAGGAGACTGAATGGAGAGGGATCCAGGTTCAAGGCTGTGGCTTTAAGACTTTTTCCCAAAGTCAGGATCCTAAGATTGGGCACATTAGCAAACGACATGGAGCTTAGATTGACAGTCTGGTGGTTATTGGACATGCGAATCTCTTGAACTTTATCCAGGCCTTCAAACTCTTTGCCAGTGAGAGTTTGTTTGATAAAGTTAAAATCTAGAAGAAGAGTGGTGAGGTTTTTCAAAACGGAGAAGCTTCCAGGATTAATCTGTGTTATATCTGTTCCTGTCAGATTTAGCTTTCTGAGAGGTGATCCCGCAAGTGAGACTAAGGTCTTGTTGGTGATGTTTCTGAGTGAGGTATAATGACTCCAGCTCATATCAAGTTCTTTAAGACTTGTCAAGCCTGTAAACGTGTGCTCCGTAATTTCCCGAATTGCAGTTCTCTGTAATATCAAACTCTCCAGGGTACTTAATGGTTGGAAGGAGAAATCATCAATAATTGGAGTGGCAGAGGTTTTACTTTTCACCAGAGCTTTTGTCAACTGGAGTTTTTTCAGACTTTTGAGTCCCTGAAATGTGTCCTTGGTCAGGTGCTTAATGTTGTTGTCTGCCAAAATTAGAGTCTGAAGTGTGGACAGCCACTGAAATGAGCCTTCTTCAATTTTACCCATGCCATTATGGGACAGATCCAGAAAGGTTAGATTTGTTTTCTGTAGCCCTTTGAAGGTTGGTTTTGTGAGTGTGACCAGCTTCATATTCCGAAGAGACAGGGCATCAATGGCTGTCCCTGACAGCTCTGAACAGAGTTTAGAAATAACCAGAGTGCCCATATTGCTCCCATCCATGATTAAAGTATGTAGGCTTGAAATGGGCTTAAAGCAACCAGCCTCCAACTGCAACAAAACATAACAAAGAGATCTTGCAGTGAGACAAAAAAGGGAAACGAAACAAAACAGACAACTGAAAGCCAGGTATCACAATAACTCGACTTTCTACGACTGGTTAAAATTTTGACAACACCATTTCATTTCCCCTTTCTAGGTAGGTTTCTTACTGTTTTTAGAGACACGGATGACAGGTTGAGGACATGTAGAAAGGATGAATGGTTAAGGAAGGAAAAGTCATCTTTCTTCAGGGTGGTGAACTCATTGAATGCCAGATTGAGGTTCACCAGGCTGGGCAGTTGAGGCTGAGAGCCGAGCTTGGCTGACTGCAGTTTGTTTATGGAAACATCAAGAAACTTCAGGCTCTGTGAATTATGAAAGGAGAATAAACACAAAATAAAGTGTTATTTAATGCAATGCATGTGAGGCATTATCAAACAATTTAACCCCCAAAAGTGACATTGTTCCTACTTTTGGTGTATAAACCTCTTGATGCCATGCTCCACAGCATACTTCAGACATGATCTCAATTAAAAAATGCAGCAGCTCTCTCCGGTCACAAGACTCCTCCCTCCATGTCCCTACAGCTTCCTCCACATCTGGTGAGATAGCACTCAACATTTATTTACCTATAGCATAAGCAGCATTCCTGTTGAGCCGCACCTACACAGATTGATTTAAAAGCACCTCTTTGTTTTAATTATAGTTTAGCTTTCTCATAAAGTAATTCATCTGTATCATAATCGATACTGTCCTTATGTATTGATTTTTTGCCTCTCTGCTGATTTTAGTACTCTCTTTTTCTTCTATTCTCTTCTTTTCTGTTGCTGCATGCTTTTTTGTTCTAATGTTTTATTAGCTTACGTGTTACATAAACCGTCACATGTTGCAGGAGCCAGCAGGCGGTTAGCTTATCGGGGGGAAAAAAAATAATCTAAAAATTACTATTCACTATGATTTCATTGTCTCATTTCTGTCATCATCACCATTATTGCACCCTAGCTCAGTCAGTTTCTCTCCAGCTATTACTGATCCAACTCATCAGTGTAACTGACATCTGTACCTGTAGTGCAGAGAAGGGCTCTCCTTGTAGCTTTAGCCTATTACTAGCCAGAATCAACCGTGTTAGATTGGTGCAATGGCTCACGTCCTCCTTCTTCAGCAAAAGCACTTGATTGTGTTCCATATTCAGTGTCTGCAGCAGAGACAGTGTCTGGCACAAACCCTTGTCCAGCTTGCTGATACTGTTGTAACTGACATCAAGGTGGAGGAGGCCTGGGTATGGGATTAGTGACACAGGAGGAATCCCCTTCAATCGGTTGTGAGACATATCCAGTGTGGTGATGTTCCTGGGAAGGTTTGGAGGGACTGCACTGAGGCTGAGGTGGCTGCAGTCAGCTCGGCCATCTTGCACATCGCAGGAGACCTTCTTCAGGGCGCCCACGCAATTGTACGGTCCCGTCATAAAATAACATACGATGATCACGGCCGGGAGGAGAAGGGAACGAGGAGCACACATAATTTCAAAGACCTTTAAAAAAAGAGAGACAGAATCAAATCTGCATACTCCTTAAAGCTAGGGTAGGTAATGCATTTCAGAAACATGTTTTGTTATATTTGTTGAATTTCTCTTTACATTCCGACAGCAATCAATAAATCAAATGCTCTGAAGTTATTGTTTTTTAAATCCAGTATCTGTTGCTGTCGCAGGCCTGTAATAAGACTCTCGGCCAACTCCTGAGAAAAATAACAGCTCTTTAGCTGCTAAATGCTTCACTATGTTCAACAGCTAGTAGCCAGCTTTGTCTGTCTGCTGTTTGGTGCAGGACAGAAAGCGAACAGTGAGTTTTATAGCTTTTTCAATAAAGACTTGTCTGCTACAGCAAAAAATTACACTGATTAGGGCAGTGAGACTCAAAAACAAAGCTGCAGGCTGTAAAAGCCAAAACAATGAACTTCATAGAGCTGAGTGGAAAAGGTTGGGTTGGGTTATAATTCTCTGTGGATTCACCACTATGAGCAACATCTTTCACTTTACACATCCATTGTTAATTAAAAAAAAATATTGATTAGTGCAGCTTTAATATAAAGAATTGTCCAGGTATCACATCAATGTGTTACTCAATAGTGAGGAAGAAGTTTTATTTCTGATATTACAATATATAAGGCATATACTACAACTATCACAGTATGCTAACATGAGTATTACTAGGATTGTGCGTTGGTATCTTGACATTGCACACACTCAGACTAATATTTTGGATATAATAACGCCAGAGTTCTTACCAGATTTTGCCTTTGCATATTATCTGTTGCATCTAGACTTCATAGACTTCAAAACACAAGGCATTCACACAGTCTTCTTCAGGAAGGCGGACAAGAGTCTCAGTGGGAGCTTAAGAAGCAGGCTCTGCATTAACGTGATAAACGAAAACACGGAAAGGAAACTGGCAGCTCCAGTTTTACTTCTACATCACTGTCTAGTGGAGGATTTAGCTGTTGCATGCAGGAGGAAACAGAAGTAACGTTATTGGGAAGTTTGAACTAAAGTGATACTCACATCCTACAAAGCAGACTGAAGCCAGTGTGACTGCGTACTTCAGATTATTAAACATTCCCAGTTGCAATATCACTGTGGCCGCAGACATCGATAAGGATCTGGTGAGGTGGTGTAAACAGGCGAAGTTGTGTCAGCCAGGCTCGGGTGTGTCCAGCCGCCTACGCCTTTCGTAAATATGTTTTAAACATCCTATGAGGTCATATTTGGGGAGATTGTCAGTAAAACAAACTGCTCGACGAATTTGTGTGTATATCCTGTGGGATAAATACCGTAAATGTACGAGCAGACGCGCAAGACATTTAATGTGGAGGAGCAAAACTAGTTGCAATTTTGCTGTAAATAGTGTCTTTTAATAGCGATAAAGCCACTGATAAGTTAAAAGAACAAATGAATGTTGCTATTTCCTGCATCCCCGTTAATATCGTGTATGTCTGGGCTGTCTTATAGGCTATGTACTGTATTTTTAAGTGATTTTTTTAGGCTTTTTTTTCAGGAGCTGTATCTTCCTTAAACAGATCATGATCTAACCTCTTTTATGTATCTGACTTCTGGCTGTCTGCTATAGTTGACAAGAATGAACTTGTCTTCAGTCCATGATGTGTCACCCTCTCTGGGAGACGGGTAGGTCCAGTCTTGCACTGAAATGACCTCAGGCAGGCAGGTACAATTATGGTATCACTTTATTTGTGTAGTCCAAAGTTCAACTATTAGGTGACACTGACATATAATGCACACACTTATTATAGTCACATAGGAAGCTGAGTATGAATTTTGAATCATCCAAATAAAATGAGACCAATAAATACATGTTGCTGCCCTTGACCTTCAATATAGCTTGACATTATTTTCTTAGCAGATGGAAGTGAGTGATTCACTCACCTGTGGCATCTACTTCCCTAAAACAGACTCTGCAACAGTCAAGATGCAGAAGTAGGAGAATCATAGAGAAGAAGGCTTTAGTGCTCAGGTCCATAGAATGCACACAATGCATTGAAGATCTGTTTACTTTAGTACACTATTACTAGTGCTTATTTTTTCCTGCTATGCATGCTATGTTTACAATCACAGATGAATTGTATTTCACCAATTGCCCTTTAAAATCCATAACATACTGTAAAGTAGAATCAATAGACCTGGGGTGCGGAAAATATGCTTAACAAAAGTATTTATAAACTACACCATGAGTAGGTTTGCTGAGCATGAATACTGTCTTTCATTAACACAGTCACGCACACACACAAATACAAAGTTGGGGGCTGTCCAACCAACACAGTCTTTTATTGGCCCCATGTGCCTTTGCTCAAGGACATTTTAAAAGTTCTGAGGCAGAGGTGGGTGTTATCTGTTCACTTACTCCTTTGGGCCTAAGTTGAGAAAACAGAAATATTTCTAGTCATATGATAATGTTTAATTCTTTATAGTTTTATTACATTACATAACTTGACATGTCCTCATTCAGAACACCAGAGAAATGACACTGGACTGAGCTAAACTGGAAAAAGCTGGGTTATCTTGAAATAACCACTAGAAGGCAGTAAAATACTGGTATTGAGCCACTCAACATTCCAGCAATAGTCCTTATAGGCCACAGTATAATTATTGGTACTTGTGTTACTTGTAGATACAGCATGTTTCATATATAACATGTTTTGTTATAAATAGATACAACAGATAATCTTTCTTTGATACTGTATACATACTGTAGCATATGATCTGATATGTTGTTGCTTACCTGCATCACGTTTCTCTGCCTTTGTTTCTCTTTTAAATATTCAGCATGAGATTTGGCATTATGTGACTGACTTTTTTGGGAATTGCACAACAGGAGCCGCAGCTTCACCCCAATCTAAGCCCTAAATAACACTACGGCCAGAGTCAACTGTGAGAAGCTAAATAGGTATTCAGTGTTTTGGGGTCTAATAAGACAAGAAAATAAAACATATTACTTTGGTTGGCAAATGGAGATATGGTCTAGTTGATAATATTAATTTGTAGTATATTAAGGTGGCATTTCTGCCATGTAGTCCTTTTGATATAAGATCCCACACTGCCAGAATTCAGATTGTCATTATAACAACAACAACAATATGGACATACATGTAACATGAATGTTACTTAATTCATGACACTGAGGTGTCTGGGTGGCCTAGGGGTTTGACCATGTAGTCTCAATGTCCCTGGTTTGGGTCAAGTCGAGGACCTTGGTGTCCAAACACCAATAAATCTGAAGATAACCACATGTCCAAAACCATTTTGAAAGGTCAGCAGTAACATAAAAGCAGAAATGTCCTGCTGCTGGTGCTAAATGAGTCATAAATTTGAAATCACAGTAGATCAGCAAACCATGCATTTCTGAAAGCAAAAGCAATCAATGATTATGGGCAAGCGATATGTTATTTCATCATTATTATCATGGATTGATGATTTAAAGTAAGTCTTTTCAGTTCAGATTTTCACTTAAAACGGAAATATAATTTTTTTTCATAATTACTTTATTTTCCTGTTGACAGTTCACTCATTGAGCATATCTCTCAGTGTCATTTTAAATCTTTGATCCTATCACACCAACAAACACTTTGAACCACAGTGTGTTAATTAGCTTGACATCAGCTGTCGTGCTACAGAGCACATGTACCATCACTCCCAAGTATGCCATTAATCCAAACCGACACTGGCACAGTTTAACGCTGCACTGTGTCAAAGTGCTGCTGAAATCACTGATTTCTCCAACTTAAATTCATGATGAATGATCAGTCCATCTGTGTTTCTAGCCTTTTTTAAATTCATTGTTCAGGCTGTATCAGATACTGTACACAGGCGATTCTATGCTAGCGACATGGCTCCAGGTCCACCACTTTGGTCCACACTGAAATACCTCAACATATATTAGATGGATTACCATGAATATTGTTACAGACATTCATGGTCCCCAGAGGATGAATCCTAACGACTTTGGTGATCCCTTAAGTTTTCCTCTAGTGCCACCACGAGTTTTGCATGAAATTTGCTACAGATATTCAAGGTCCCAAGAGGTGGTGCAGGCGTTGATCCCCTGACTTTCCCTCTGGTGCAGCCATGAGGTTGACATTTTTTGTTTTTATTTAAATATCTTGACAACTATTGGACATATTTCCGAGAAATGTGGCGCAAACATTCTTGGTCCCAAAAAGATGAATTTGAATCACTTTGATCCCCTGAACGTCCATCTAGCGCCATCATCAGGTCAAAATACTAATTTGTCCAATACTTTGGTTTTTGACCTGCAAAACTAATTTCCATCAACATTTCCATCATCCTCAACTGTACTTTGTGTTTAATGCTAATTAGCAAAATTTTGCTTGCCAGCAGTTTAAACTAAGAGGATGAACATGTAAACATTATACATGTGAAACATCAACATGCTAGCATTGTCATTGTATGTTAGCATGCTGATGTGAGCATTTAGCTCAAAGCACCACTGTGCCTATGTACAGCCCCACAGCGCCACTAGCATGGCTGCAGACTGTTTTATACATGACCACACTCATAGACACACATTAAATTGTGCTGTATACAAATATTTGTGATTGTTTTCTGGATTTAATTGTACTTTGGTGTCATAGAACTTTCCTGTACCAAATGGCAACAATCTGTGTTTCATGTCTTAAGTCCCCCATGTCAGCTCTTCCCCCTGTTTTCGAGCTCCCTTGCACACTTCCTTTGCTAATAGATTGATTATGTGGAGATTTATGGAGGGAGGACACGGACCCTGTGACCTTTAATGTTGGTGATTCTACAATATGCAAAGCAGGAAACATCACATTGCCGAGAGAGAGAGAGAGAAAAAAACTCCTCATCCTCCTTAGTCATGCAGACACAGACATACACCTTTCTATTCCCTCTCTTTTCCTCTTTATCCTTCCATCAGATTAATAAAGCAGGTCCTTCCTGGGATGGACCTCAGGCCACCTGATTGGTTTAGCCTGGTGCTAAGCCGAGGCAGCTTACAGGGCTTTGTGCCAATGGCTAGATTGCTGAAGACCTGTAAAAAGTGGAGAGAGCTAGCATGTTCAGCACTGTGGCGGTGGTCAAGTTAGTAATGTGAAAAATAGAAAAGAGAGATAAGATTCAGGGGTTTCCTGCAGGAAACACAGCTATAAAATACACAGATAGGAATGGGAACCAGAGCAAATCATGCAGCAGGGAATTGTTGCAGCTCCGTTCTGCTTTAATACCAGCTAAATCATGAAGTGCGCTTTCAACAACTCAGGAAGAGAAGGAGACAAACAGAGACCTGAAAGCTGACAGGAATTAGGTGCGCATCAGATTCTCTCAGGAGAAACAACTTGGCGCTGTAATGAGGGATTAAAAGTAAGGAGAAACACCCCTACTGTACTGAGTGACAGGCAGTGCTGTACATATTTCACTTAGCCAGAGAGTGGCTAGTGCGTGTCTTGCGTACATGTGATTGAATGCACTCATGCAAAAGGGATAAGGGGGGGGGGGCAGTGGCTCCATCAATGGGAGTGTGTCTGCCACATTCTTCATCTTACCAGCTCGGGTAAATCTCTTCTCCCTCATTTGCAGATTGAATCTCTGGAGTGTTGGAAAGCCTCAAAACAAAAGGTGAGTTTGCCCTCTTCACTGCTATATATGATGGATGTTAACCTATGTTATGTAATCCTGTACATGAACTTTACACACTAACTTCATTATCAATGTGTTCACATCCTCACTACACACTGATATCCACCATAAACATCATGAAATGGCTAATGGAGTTAGTTGTAGTCTCACAGCAGTGTGTTGTCATTGTCTGATGTAATGGGCATCTACTGTATATGTGCAGCTCAAATGTGAGAAACATAAACTAGAGCAAGTATTCCTAAAAAGACTTTGGACTGATATTTCAAGAAGAGGGGGGATAAATTCCATTTCATCTTCACATGAGGCTGCAGACGAAACAGGGAAAATAGAGTAAGTGAGATGAAGAGATTCTAGATGGAGAGATGTGGAAGAGGGTAATGTATATAGAGGAGTGGTGCAGGCTGTAGCAGCAATGTTGTAGCATGTTCTCTCTGCCCTCTGCAGAAAAAAAGACACCGCAGTATATCTCCCCCTCCCCAGTTTGCTGACCAATGATGTTTGGAGGTCAGACGCCCAGCTCTGCTACTGGTGTCAGCCACTGACACACAGCTTGTTCAAGAACACAGTGGTTATTACACCTTAGAGGAAGGGAGGGGCAAATGCTTCATAGCAGTGTATGTGCATTTTGATTTCAGTCACATGCTGGAGAGAATACAGAACAGAGCAGAACATGGATGTTTTAGGCTTAGTGTTGCTTATCAGGTTTTGTCCTTTATTAAGAACATGAATACACACATTACATGTATGACTCCACTATGTGCCACACTGCACAGAACACAGACACAGCACAGACAGTTGTGTTAGACACAGTAGAATAAGCAGTCAATGTCATTTTACTGTGGACAGATATAGCATCCTAAGGGATTGTGGAAGCCTTTATTCCTGATTGTGATTAATGAAACCCACATGCCAGGCAAGACAGACTTGCTACGTAACTGAAAATCATAGAAATTCTTTGCTTATCATGAATGAAAACATACACTTTCAGCTGCAACTGTCGACATAATTATCGACATATTCATTGTATTTTTTTTTTTTTTTTAGCATTAGCTGATGGTATGTGCTTCTCATCACTGGCTAGTGCTCAGTAAGTGCTGACTCAGGTCTCTTCTCACTATAAGTGGTCCCCAGGGGTGACAGGACATCAATACTGAACTGGAATCAGCAGCATGGATCTACTATTGTACTGTTAACTCTCTGCAGTGCAGCTGAGTAAAATGCAACGAGAGACAATTCAGTGTATGGGGAGTACGGCTGGAAATGTGGCAGATACAATGAAAACCTTATTAGGGCTTAGTTACTTTCTATTACTGAATATATTTTTTTTGCAATTATTCAATCAAACACATCAGTGTAGCCCAAAGAGAAGTCTGCAAATTCCCTTCTCTGTTTCAGCAATAGTTTAAAAAAGTAGGCATGGCTGTAATGATTATTTGCTTACATCTTGCTAATAAATATTAAAGGAACAATATAAAAGTTGCTTTGGTCTTTGGGTGTGTATGTATGTTGGTTTCAATCTGAATCATGAATAGACTGCAAATTTTCATTATCATGTTAACTACATTTTAGCTCTAGAGCTAGTGAAATGTGTGCCTGCAGTTTACAGACAGTGCCTAGAGCTTTGTCCCGTGGTTTAGCAGGGACGTTTTGTGTGAAGAGTTGACACTGCAAGGCTTTGACCATGTGTTAAAAGCTGTGAGACAAGTGGCCTTTTCAGAGGGAGATTACACCTTTCTAACACCAGACTGAGTGGATGGAAGGCAGGCAGAGCTTTGTGCCAGCACCTTAAGCTTTGGCTACAACAGTCTGGCAGTGCCAACAACCTAGCCTGTCAGTGATAGTAAGCAGATGGGACTTGATTTAAAAAGCCATATGGTTTGAGGGAATGTTTGAGGTATAATATTTCCTTCCAACATACAAATAGGATATCATAATTAGAAGAACTTTATATACCAGCAGAATTTCACAAAGTCAAGTACAGTACATTAGCTGTCTCTCATCTTCATCACTCTCATTCAGGAGTGTCATGATGTTGCAGCTAGCTCAGACATATTATTTTAATTGCAACTGGCTACAGACTTGTACCATTTTCTCACATGATTAGTATGTGCTGATAGAATAACACCAATGGCCAACGCAGGACAGTATTTTCAATCAAACAAACAAAGAAACCAAAAAGACAAGAAAAGTAGATGTGACCAAAGCAAATAAAGCAATAAGATCCACTATTGCGATAGGATTTAGAAGACTGTAGAGTATGAGTAGGTTTCAGCTGATAAATAAATAAATAAACACTCATGACATTATCCTTTCGTTCACTCCCATAATAAGTTCATCCCCCTTTGGCTAAATACACAAATATTTCTCTGGGTCATGTGGTCAAAACTGATTTAGCGATTTAGGTCTCTTTTGATGTAGTAGAGCAGCGCTGTTACCAAAGAAGGAAGAGGGAGATTCAGGGGTCACATTCCTCATCCTTAACAATTCTCTGCCTGGACAGATTGCTTTGCCGCAAAGACAGCAGAACAATTTGCTACTGTACATTACCATTATTTCCATTTCCTGTGAAACATTTATGCTAAAAATGTACTGGCTGTGACACAAGAAGAATTGGAAGGGAGCGAGAGCTTTGCGATTGTGATAGCCAAAATTCATTAGCAGTAACTTTTCTCTGCTGCTCATCCTGTAAAGAGGAAGAAAAAGGTAAATAGTACAGTGTTATTTTTTTCCACCTAAGCCAATTTCTTCCCTCAACTTTTAAATTATTCTGTATCCACATTATTTCTCTGAATACAAAAATCTTGGTATTTTTGTTACTGTTCAAATCCCCTTACAGAGACTCAGAGGGTTGAGACAGGTTGCTTGTTCATTTATTTAAATTTCTACACTGGTGCCATTATTTGCACCATTATGTGCACAGTTGTGTACCACTACTATTGTATGTTTGGTCTGTATTAATCTCCTCCTGTTGGCTCCTAATGAATGTCCCTACTCTCCCCTCTGGCAATGCAGGTTTGATAGGATTAATTGAGCCATTACTTAATTAGAAGCCTGAGAAGAAGCTGAAAATCTATGAAGAGGATTTACAGCTTTAACAATAAATCAAGAACAGAATTCTGAAAAGATCTTTTTTTCATAAATACTTTCCACTAACAGGCTCATTAGCAAGTAGATGATGGAAAGAGCTGGTAATGCGGTTGATTCTGCCAACTCTATAAGCAACCCCAGCTGGTTTCTCTGATATGGAACATTAGGATAATGTTAGATAATAGTGTGCAGAAATGGGCAAAAATACACCAAATATGTGCTGTTGTGAATTACAAACCTGACAAAATAAATATCAAATTATTGGTGTCAAGAAATGTGTTTAATCGTGATATTTGTAGTTATACCTATACTCAATGACAAATAAATTCTACTGTATAGCCTTTAGTTCCACCATGGTATGAGATTTGGCAAACATTAGAATAGGCCTTTTTCATGGTAGACATTTTAACGGAAAAGCACCGGGGTAAATCTTTAATGTTATTAGTAACACCTGCTGCTTTTCCTACTTTGGCTACTTTTTTATGCACAGTAGTGTAAATTATATGTGTTTGTGTGTTTAAAGCACACCCATATATATGCGGTATAAACGAAAGCAGAATACAATGATCACAATGTTATTCTTGCTTGTTTGCTTGTGTTTTGGTTTGTTTAGTGCTGTTACCAGTTGATTGTGCTGTGTATGGAAGCTGGCTACAGAGTGAAAGGAGGGTCTAAAGAAAATCCCCACCTTTAGGTAAAATCAGAATTTGGTAGTATTTCAGCTTTTTATTAGGGTATCTAAGATTTCATAATGTTCCAGTGTAATTTATGTGTTGTAACCTTTTTATAGGCTGAATTACATTTCATGCACAGCTCCTGCTTAATGGTGCCTTAAAACATTTATCGTTGGCTACAGACCATAAATTCAGGTGAATTTAGAGGGAGAGTTAATACTTTTTTCATACTCATGAATTCAACAGAAGGAAAAAGTCAGAATTATTTCAAAATGTTAACTGTATAAAGTTATACATGAGGCGGATACGATTAAAGAACACCAACACTTGCACCATTCATTGCAATCCGTTGCAATACTTCTGTAACAAAAAAATCGTTTGAGAAGCTTCAAAGTTTCGATTCAGATTTTTTCACAAAACTATGTCAGAGAGATGATTCAAATCCATAGCAGTTTTTAAGGATATAGTTGTACTGTAGTTAATTGCTTTATATGGTAGATGTGTCTCTTGATGTACCCATATCTACTTTTGTTGTCTTGGGATACAAACACATAAGGTGAACACAGTTTGCTTTTCTCTGAAAAAAAGGAAGGTATATGTTAAGTGTCGTTTAAAAGACAAACAATGAAATAAATAAAAGACAAAGAAATAAAAAAATATTTATTATAATAAGACAATGTGATAGCATCCCCATTCTTTGAATACACCGTCAAGACTCCAAACACTTCTCTCTTAAGCTGATAATGTGTGTATTTCCTCTCATAACACCTGAGAGTGTGAACCTGAAAGGTTCAAAGACCATGTGGCTACAGAGTCTGAGCCAGCTGGCATATCCACTGTAGTTGACAGGCATCACATTCTCTTGGAGATGCTCTCACTCTCAGTCTTGTCACTTTTAATTGTTCCCTGTATACTGTTCGTTTCTGTACATACTCTCATTTCACTGCCTCATAGTCCATTGTTTTCTTTTCAAAGTTTCTTCTCTCACCAGCTCTTACTCCTTGTCTTTTATGTTGATTTTGTCTTTTCAGTGTTGGTTAAGTCTCATCTTTCCCTCCTGCTCTGGCAGACACCGCATCAGCATCCAGCTATATTTAATCAGCCACAACACCACTTATCAATTCACTCAGCAGTCACACAGCAGAGACATGGCTTACCAACATCAGTGAAGGGTATTGAGGTGGATGAAGTGCAGAGTAATATTAGAAATGTGTTCCAGAGAGACTGTCTGTCAGTAATCAGTATGTTGCATAACCAGTGTAAGCTACCTGGCATTTGCTCCATGACCTGATAAGAAAAAGCAGATAGATGTAGGAGCTTGTGAGCTCCAAGAATCAGATTAGATGTTCTACGATCATGGTGGGGTAGTAACAGATCATAACATATAGGTATCACAATGATCCCAGTACTGAAATTATTAAAGAAATTAGACATGCATAGTATTACTCAAAGTATAGTGGAAACCAGACCAAGAGTCTACAGGCATGCTAGCAGCTCTGTGAGGCTGTACAAAGTATAATGTTTACCATGTCACAGTCATCTTAGTTTAGTGTGTTAGCATGCTAACATTTGCTAATTAGCACTAAACACAAAGTAGAGCTGAGGATGATTGGAATGTCAATAGTTTTGCAAGTATTTATTCATAAACTAATGTATTGGACAAATTGAAATTTTGGCCCATATGATTATTAGTTATTACAGTTAGTTCATGCTGAGGGGAACATGAATGTCTCAACCAAATTTCATGGCAATCCATCCAATAATTGTTGAGACTTTCCTACAAAACCTCATATTGGCACTAGAGGAAATGTCATGGGATCACCAAAGTCAGTAGACCTCATCCTCTGGGAACCATGAATGTCTCATCTGTACAAAATTTGGTGCCATCAAGTAGATACTTCACAAGATATGTGTTAACTTTGACCTGCTGGTGGCACTACAGGAAAAGTCAGTCAGGGGATCACTCATCACCAAAGTCATTAGAATTCATCCTCTGGATACCATGGATATCTGTACCAAATTTAATCTATATAATATTTGTTGAGATAGTCAATCTGGACCGAAGTGGTGGGCCCACTGACCGACAGACCAACACTGCCATCAATAGAGTCATGCTGCTAGCATGGCTAAAAAATGAGAAATTAACACAATTATCTCCATGATTTAAGTAATGGCTGATCATGATGACAATAATAATTTGGGTATTCATATTGTGTGAAAGTTGAACTTTGCATTCTTTAAATTTTTAATCCAAAATCACAGAAGATAATTGAGGCATGCTACTGTGTTTGAGTAATCCAATAATTGAAATTACTCATTACATCCAAACCAGTAATCAAGCTGTCAGTATAAAAAAAAAATTCAAAGTAACCTGACGACCCAACAGACAGGAAGGTTGAATGCTGAGAAAACTTGGTGGTGTGCATCCCTAATATCTTGGGGATATTTAAAAGCATGTGGAATGTTGGTAAAGATGATATCTGGCTGATAGTAAAATGTTTTGTTACATTTTTTGTAGTTGTTATTGCAACACAACCTTTTTTTTTGGGGGGGGGGGGTGTTGCCTTTATTTATAGTGCAGGTGAAAATAGACAGAAAAGGGGGAGAGAAAGAGGGGATGATGTGCAGCAAAGGACCGCGGGCTGGATTCAGCAGGCTGCTGCAGTAAGGACTCAGCCTTGGTACATGGGGTGTGCACTCTACCAGTTGAACTACCAAGGCGTCCCACACAGATTCCATTTTAAATGGAATTTCATTGGCATGTAATTTGCTGTTTGTGTTTTAGAAATTAAGTATTAGCCTGTCACCTGGTGTAACTTCACACTTCAGGACACTGCAAGAGGGAGAGATAAGCAGAGAAATTAGCACTGTGGTAGCCTTAAAGCATCCTCATATCCTGCTGTTGTAATTAGAGTGTTTGCCTCTGGGCGTTATACAACTACAGCCTCTGTTGGTGTGAGCTGCCTCTGAATGTTCGACAGCTGCTGACTCCTCATCTGAAGGGATAGAACAGCTAGGCCTGCCTTATATTGTGCCATGCAGATGTGCTGATGCTGAACATGAAATAGTGTCACTAATTTTAAAGTAAGTGACATTGTCAGCTTGACAACCTGAAAAGGACAGTCTACTCAGTTAGGATGCTGAAAACCTGATTCACATAGCAAACAAAGTCTGTGTTTTTTTGTACATGACTTGTGAAACAACAAGTGAAAACAACATGGTCTCCTGTTGTTTTCACTTGTTGTAGCTGCATTAATGATTTCTTGCTACTTGAGGACAGAAAAAATTGCACAACAACCTGAAAAACACCAGTATGACCTTCTGAAGTTGTAATGGACAACAAATAGTAGCCTTTCTACACACCAAGAAGTCACAGAGCAGCATTAGCATTCAAGTGGAGTAGTGTTTTTGTCCATATGATGAATGAAAGTCTAATTTCCATCTTGTTTTACCTGCTCCTTAGAGAAATATCTGTCTGTAGCTTGCTAGCTGTTTAACTTTCTTCACCAGCTAGGCGCTATTTGTCTGTCTGCAGTAAAACCAAAACAATGAGCTAAAAGAGGCTAAAAAGCTCTGTAGCACTGCAGAGGTTGGTTATAATTAACTGACTATGTCACTATGAGCGACCCTTTATACATTACACATCTGATCCATTGTTATTATATTGATTATATTGACTATATTGATTAGTGGAGCTTTAAAGACTATGTAAGCAGTTCAGGCAGACCACAAGTAGAGCCTGTCAGGAAACATAAACACCAACTTTGTAGACTATTAAACCAGCTAAGTCAGAAAATGCATTTGTAAGATCTGTTACAATATTGAAAAATATGTGTACGACAAATATTACAGAAGACTAATTTACTCCTGCCTCTCTTTTCTCTGCCTCCACTCTCACCCTTTCAAACATCCTCAGCACCAGTAATTGGATTACCAGTAATTGAAAAATATTAAAAAAACAAGTCTTCAGAGGTTACCTTCAACACGTATTCAGACTTGAAGTTGTTTCAAATCTTTATTTACATTTCAGTCCATTAAAGTGATAAGATATATATATATATATAAATAACCACAGCAGTAGGATTTATGCCCAGCATTTCATCTCTCTATTTTCATTTATATAGTGTTCCTATTATGCAGCTTGGGTCCAAGTTTATCTTCTGTCAGCTAGAGATGTTACAGACATCAACAGGAAATTAACTTAAACAGAATTATAATGTTAATGTTTGGAACTGTGAAACAGTCTATATCTTAATTTTTAAGGATTAATTAATTCAAGTCATAATATGCATTGTCATGCAGTTAAGTTTCCCATGAGGTAATCATGTCTAGACAGGTAGACAAATGATGATGTCAACATGTATGGGCTAAAATTTTGCCTATGACTCTTGTATTGCGTCTCTGTTCCTCTATGTCCTTCACTGTGTCATTTGTTATTCTGTTATCCTTCATCTTTTCTCTTCCACCATTTTTCTCTGTTCTGTTATGTCAGCTTCTCCCCAACATCTGTCATAACACTGCAGTGTCAGCTTTTATATACAAAATGAGGAGCCATGAGTGACACTGGCATTTTCACTGTTCAATGTTGTCTCTTTTGATTGATATAGCATAGTAGGAAGGCCGAGGCCAGGGTTTCTGTCTCGCCCCTCTTCAGAAGCCAAAGAAAGGTCATACCCCCCCATCCCAGCAAAAGTGGATTTAATTTTTATCAGTCATTAACAATATGGGGGATTGAAATAAACAAAAGATTCAGGTTAGCAAAATAGCCTTGCTAGAATCAGATCACTTTTGTTTGTTTATGTCACCACATCATATTCATGCAACTTCAGGTCCGCTCAACATGCATGCCCCCCCCGCAGTGGCTTTATGCCCCCCAGTTTGAGAACCACTGGGTTAGATGAAGTGTAATTTGTATTTTGGTGGTTGAATGACGGTTGGTTGACAGAATTCAGCAATTTGTTCTCTTCACTCTATCATTGTAAGGTGGGGATTGATCCTGTTAAAATTGCAGCAGCCAATGATGCTTAATTATGATCCGACTAACAGCAATTAATTAAGTGAAAAGGAATCTAATAAGAAAATGTAACAATATTGTTAACATGAAAATAAAAGCCTACAACAATAAACAGAGGGTAAAGGGTTGACTTTCTGACAGTGCTAAACAGAGAGATGATGCAGGACTCTACATCAGCAGCCTTGTTCTCTCACAGATTTGCTTGGGCATTTCACCTGGTCAGCTCTTAGACATCAAAGCAAGTCTGGATTGTAAGTGCAAGTGGCATGATGTCATTGCCAGACAATGTCCTCATGCACTCATATGCCATCCACTCATTCAGCACCACTGTGCTACTTTAACATTGGCCAGACGAGTGAACCTCAGTATCAGCTGTTCCAAATGTGGATCTCTTTGGAAAGCAACAGTGGAAAGATGTGGGACAGTGCCACTGCTCAGATAAAAGGGTTATTTTCTCACAAGATCCATGTGCCAGCCTGCTCTCCTTTATTGTGGGCTATTCTAAGAGAGGCCATGAGGGTGTGGTGGTAGTATATGTTAAGGCTTGGGCATTAGATAATTGCAGACATGATGTGGATGAGGATCGGTAGCTGCGACCATAAAAGCATGACACGTGGTTAATGATGTCACACTCTCTAAGATAAGGTTCATGCTGCCATCCTAAAAGGGAAATACTATTATGGGAAGCATTATTACACATTTGCATTTGGATGAAGGTCTGGCAGAGATCCAGATACTTTGTGTGGATTGTAATGTAGTGGTTTTTTGACCGGGGTCAGCTTCAGTATATCTTGTATCCAAGGCCAGTTTTTGGATTGCGCTCACGTCAACACTTGACTCCACTAGATGAATGTTGCATAGTGGTGGCACCTCTACTACCTATGCCTAAAGCCCATTCTTGGCTCTCAGAGGGGGTTGGTAAGGATTCCTGTGACTATATGTAGTGACACAGTCCAGGAGGCCTAGCTATCTTGGTTGTCTATTTAGCCACACCAGTGGCATAGCTCTATGGATGGCAATGTAGGTCTGTCAGTTGGTTCGTTGGTTTGTTCACCACTTGTATCCAGACTGAAATACCTAACTATTGGATGGTTTAACATTAAATTTTGTAAAAACATTCATGGCCCCGAGAGGATGAAGCATACTGATTTTGGTGATCCCCTGAGTTATACTCTAGCGCCAGGTGCAGACATTCATTTCCCCCATAAGGATAAACTTTAATAATTTTGGTGATCCCTTAACTTTTCATTTAGCGCCATCACCAGGTCAAATTTTTTATTTTATGCAATACTTTGGTTTATGACTAAATACCTGCAAAATGAATGCATTCATCAGCCTCAGCATGTTAGCATGCTGGCGTTAGCATTTAGTTCAAAGCACACTGTGCCCAAGTACAGTCTCACAAAGCCACTAGTGTGGCTGTATAGTCTTCTAAACAGTCCAATACACAATCACTGTAGTTGCATGCATAAAATGGAACAAAATAGACTTTGAGAGCAAAAATTATGCTTTGGGTCGTGGTTATGCGCATATAGTGGCAGTGAAATGTGGGATGTTACGTGGCTTATGTAGACAACTCTATTGATTGAAATAGAAGTGTATCTGTCAGATGTGCGAGACGGACGACAGAAAAACGCGGTTGAAACGTCTCCTGTGTAGACATGCCGTTAGTCTTGTTCTATAATGTGCTGTAATGCCCTAAACTCCACCCTCAGTATTTCTGCACCTTTATCACCAATGGACCACTGGATACCATACATAATGTATCTTCATCATCCTCGCTAGCCCTGTCAAAATGGATTGCTAAGAGTATGTCTGTGGATCACATACCACCTATAAAAAGGCACCTACTTGACAGCAGTAAGATTCAGTAAGGGCTGCCTATACTGCACATAAGAGCTGGTGATAAAAGACCAAACACATGCATACACACACACTCACAGATGTGGTCTGGTTGACACTTCAGAAAGGTCAGCTATCAATAACAGTCTAAATCTGTACACCTTTAATGTTGACAGAAGAACGGGCTCTTTATGCATGTATCAACAACAAAATAACACTGCAGCTTTAAAACTGCTGATTAGTTATTTGTTGTCAGTGTAACTTGAGGTATTATCTATATCTAAGATGACATGTTAATTAACCATAGTAAGAAGTTCCCTCATCTTGCAGCATTAAACAGGACAACATGGTTCGACGTCGTTTATCAATTTAATTACATGCAAGTGGTTTAATTATTGGGATTTACATAAAGCAGTGTAAGTTACAGTATGCTGCTGTTTAGTTGAGGGTATGAGCTAGCATTGCATCATCACAAAGCTATTAACAACACCATAGAGCTGAATAGGTGAACACAGAGTTCACCTATTAAGTAAGTTCACCTATTAAGTAAGCTCAAAAAAGGATTATTTGTAACATATTCACATAAGAATGGATGCATTCATTTTCATAAGGTGAGAGGGCCATATCTTTGCTTTGTGTCTGATTCTATATCAACTCACTAGAGCATTTCTAACAGCCCTCTAAAGGTTTTAAGAATTCATGAACAATAGGGCTTTTGCTTTTGCTTTCTCGCTCCAAGTCTGCAGATATGTCTCTGATGTTGCACTGAGACTTCACATTTGTAATTGAAAATGATATATGGACAGACAGATTTTGTTCTGAGCCTGTTGATTTATCTGCTTCTTCAAGTACACCAGAATAGACACAGAGGACAGACTACTCAGGCTATTTCCTTTGAAACAAAAGCAAAACAATGTGATAAATGTGTAAAGGCCATGCTTTCTGCCATGGTCACAGGATACCTAGCATTTACTACCATCCAGTCTGTAAATAATTCAACAGCTTGCTGTGTGAGAGAAAGAGCGAGACAGACAAACACAGTGGGGGAGAATTCTCCAGTTAAGCCATCAAAAATCAAGACACGGTTCGGTTGCTTTGCTTAATGAATACAGAGTTACAACAAATACAGTTTTGTTACAGGGCAACACTTAAAGAGACAAAACCATAATTCAATTTCTGGCATTTACCCAGCAAGGCAGAAGACCTCACAGCAAAAAACATCAGTTTTAATTTAAAATGTTGTGAGTTAAAACCAACACAATACCAGTGCTAATATAAATCCACACTTATCAGAGTTTAACACTTTCAGATCATTACCGGATTTTGCTGCCTCAAAATCATGTCATCTCTCTGTCAACAACTGAAAAATCAACACTTTCAGTGTTAACACTGAAACATTTACGGTGTAGATGCAGCACAATGATTAATGATTGGTAGAAGCTAACTACAGAAACTCATTTATCCAAAACAGCACACAACACTGTAGTTGCTGGCTAAAGGAATTTGGAATCCTATTCTCCAAAAATTTCCCACCAAGGAACAAATAAAAAATAATTCACATTATTTCAACATTTGGGCCCTGCAAAAACCTTCATGTAAGTAGATCAAGCTACTGTACATTAATTAACTTGAGTATAAATATCCTTGTTTAACCTACATCCTACATAGGCCAATCTCTATTGTGTTAGTTTACACTTATACAGTGTATTATGAAGATAATGAAAATGTATGTACATGCTTAGTTTGGCCTATAATGCAGGTTACTTGGGGTTTCTCCAATTATTTGCTAGAATTTGTAACCCTGTCCTCAAAACACAAGTTAGGCCTACCTCAAACCGTCCAGTAATTCTACAAGAAAAGCAAGCCAAAATGTACTCATTTATACAGTATATAGCTCAACATTTCCCTTTGAGTTTGATGACAACATGATATGCTGCTAGGGAAACCCATAGATACAAATTTTGACACAGCTCCAGCTTATTCCTAGCATGGGTCTGTGGATCACTCACAATACCTGACTGTATAATTATCTGTATAATTATCATGCCCTAACCATTAACACACAGCCTGTAGTCTCCATAGACTTTCAGCAGATCGTAGCTGAGGTCAGTCTTTTGTGAGTTTCTACTGCAGATAGGAAGGTAAAGTGGCACTTTCCTGTAAGCAGTGAGCTGTAGACAGGCCCAGTGTGTGTCTTCTGCAAGCACTGATTGAACCGCGGGCGTTGCCATGGCTACACAAAGACCCAATGAGAAGCTCGCGGTAGACTGTTGCTGAATGAAAATAACAGAGGCCATTTTGCGCACTAAGCCACGGCATCATTCAATAATAATTAAAACGGAAACGGGAGGCAGGTTCAGTCCATTTCTGGACCAACTCGGGTGTTTAAGAGCCGGTAGACTGGTGTAGGACCGCGGTGCGACTGGCTCTTGCAGTCAAAAAATATATAAATAAATAAAAGGCATGCGGTAACTGTGCGCCTCGTCGCCTCTTCCTTAGTATGTGTCGTGAGGAAAGGGGACAGGACAGCTTCATCGCATTGCTATCCGAGCCCCACTGAGTTGCCTTTAGTTAGCTGACCGACACCGGCAACATCCATGCGAGTCGAAAAACAGGTGTACGGTTTCATCACACGGACACCGCACTAGCTTCCAAGCCGCTGATAGCTCGCTGTGTGTGTGTGTAGCCTACTTCTGCGCTTGTTCGAGTGAAGACTTCAGTCATTTCACATGGAAGAGAGCTGATAACCTGACGATATGTTGCGGAATTAGTCGAGCGGTGCGGCAGTCGTTTTAAGGTAGGTGCACACAGTTATCAGCAATGTTGTTGTTATGGGGCTGATATCATTCCCTCCGCGCCCGCGTTTAGCAGCTGCAGCGGATTTGACTCAGAGCTGAATTTCGTGCTGTTAGAGGGGGTAAACAGGCTATTTTGAGTGTATTTAAGTGCGTTGCAAGTAACAATGACCCTATAGTTGTAATTGGCGCGACCAGGGCAAATGATTCAGCTCATCCGGGATGCGGTAAAGTCGCCACTACAAGTGCATTCCAGTGGATTGCTCTTGCCAGTGCATTAAAGGAAAATGCGGTCAGGGATGGGGGGGATGTTAAATACTCAAACCACAAGCTTTAAAGCTGTGGATAAAAGAAATATTGCTTAACATTAGTAGCAGCAGCAGCAGCAAGACCGTCAGCATGAGAGACGTACAGTAACAAACAGGCTGCTAGGTAGTAAGCATGAATTGAGGTATCCATTTTTAACCTACATCCCAAATGCTTAGGATAATCTCTATTGTTAGCTTGCACTTCTACAGTGCAGTACAATATTTTATGTGTAATTATGAAAAAAATATAAAATATACAGTATGCTTAGTTTGGTCTATTATGCAGGTGTATCTTCCCCAGTTGTGTAAAGTCAATATTGAGTTACAGTTTTACCTCATTCCTGCTACCAGGGTTTTTGTTGAATTCATCTGCCATTAAAGGTTTAAATCAGTCAGTCTCATTGAGAGGGCTTGGATGAAAACCAGAGGGGCTCTGACTCTTGAGTGCTACTGAAGTAGTGCGTTTTATGTCATATTATAAAGCTAATCTGTTGCCTATGTCATATTCTAGATCTGACAGAAAGCAGTAAGGAATAGTCAGCCCCTGTGTTTCTTTGGTGCTACCTGGTATAAAGGGATGATGTAATGAGGACAAAAAATAAGCAGTATGCATGGTATCTGTAAGACCCATTTGAATGCTCGGTGAACAGGGAGAGTGGGGAGGTGTCCAGGATGCACAAAGTGTAACACTATCCCTCCGGGAACCTCATACCACTCCCAGTGTGGCATACCTGGCCTGTGTGTGTGTGTTGGTGTGTGTGTTAGTGTGTAGGCTTTACTAGATGGTATCTTTGATGCAGTATTTTATGTATTTCTATGACTGCATACTTGTGTCTGGGGGAGAGGAAGCGACACAGCGGGATGCAATATGACGAGCAACAGTTGGCTGCTATCTGTCTCATGAGAGGCTGCTGCACCAATAAACAGCTTCTCACAGAGGCTTAAATATACACACTTAATGGGCGATCATAGCATTTTGTCTTGACTGATGGCCAATGAGCTAGAAAGTATGTCTCTGTTCACGTTAACTCAGTTGCACCTGCCAGTTTAGAGTTACTGAGAGTGACTCTGTGTGTGTGTGTGTGTGTGTGTGTGTGTGTGTGTGTGTGTGTGTGTGTACATGCATGTTTGAGGGAGGGAGGTAGAGGGAGAGAGCGTGAGAGGAGGAAAGGGGATCAAGGCAGGCCATCAGGGAATAGGAGAATGTGATACATTTTCTCCTGAAAGTACAGAATGTAACAGGGGTTTAACTCTCATCGTTCACTTTCCTTTTCTCTCTCTGTCATTCTCTCTCTCTCTCTCTCACTCACACTCACACACACACACACACACTCCTTTTAATTTCCCTTTGTCTATTTATTTCTTTGTTTTGGTACCCTCTATTTTCTCATTGTCTCTGGTGTGTTTTCCTCCTTCATCTTCCCCTCTCTCTGCCCTTCTTCAGAGGCTGATGTCATGGCTCAAGTGGTGTGTGAAAAGCTTGCCTAATTCTTAGTTTCACTGATAATAGAGGCCGCCTGCAGGGCATGCTTTCTGCCTGAGCTTTCTCAAGGACCGAGCTGTCTGATAATCACGTTTTACCTAAACTGCTGAGCCACTTTCTTTTTATAAAAATATTACTTTGTTGTCAGCAGTGGAGATTGATGGGGATGATCAGTGATTCTGGGTCAGTTTGAGCCAAGGATGTCACAATAATGTTGAATGTTGGCTATCTATTAATTAATAAGGTGATTATTAAGAAATCAGACAGTCCCACTATGAAAGTAGCTAATAACATAACATTGTGGGAAAACAAAGCTCAGGCCTATTTCCCATTTAAGTTCCAAATGTAAGCAGATGATAACATCTATAATCATATCTTGCTTTTTGCTACTGTTATAATTGCAATAACTAACAATGGACACAAGGGGAAGGACTTTGCATCACACACTGTGGATTGGACACAGTGGCATTCTGGTGCATACACATTTACAATGATCAGATGTGGAGAAATACATGTTGTAGTGGCAGAGACAGAAAATGAGGATACTAAAGAATGTCCATATTGCCAAAAACAAAGTGCACATTCTTTTTGTGCGCTTTCATTTAAAATGGGTTTTTAAATTTAAAAAAGAAATATCCTGAACTTTTAGACAACCAAGACCTCATGAGGTGGTTTAGTTTTAATTAAATGTTTGCTAAATATGCAGTGCAGTGCAACTCATAAATGTATAATTAATCAAATATGATAATATGAAAAATACATTAATTTACTGGTAGGCTACATTTTTACTTAGACCTGACCTTCCCAGCCAGGATCCTCTTTTTCCTGTTTTATTTATCCTGGCATGTAAATACTATTTTTCAGTCCAGTGAATTTTAATTTATCAATTTCAGTGGTCAGTTTATCACAGAAGTATAAAAAAGGCTGCATTTAAAAAAAGGCTCTAAGTAGTCAAGGATCAAGACATGCTTTAAACCCATTAGCAATACAACACCGAGGAAGTAAGTAGTCTGTCCTGCTAAGCTGCACAGGTAGGTCAGAATCACAAATGCAGTCTGCTGAGCTTGAGATGATGTTAGACATGTGTTTGCTGCCTGGTGCTTGCAGATCATGGTGAATGGAGAAACAGAATTTTAACAACATAGTTTTTATCATTTCTGTTTATTATAAACAGAAACACATGCAGCACCACAATTTTTGCTACTGTAGTATCTATCCTAACAGATCAAACTAGGCAATTCTGAAAGGTCTTAAGTAAAGCTATGCTTTGTTACATCCTGTAGGAGTTGACTACAACAATGAGGTAAAGTAAAAATGTGTCCATCTGTTGTGCTGTAAGAGAGAGTTTTTGTGGGAATTTTCTTAATCAATGGCTGTATGAATTGTTTATATACAGTACTCTGTCCTGTTTGACATCAGAGGCCTAAAACCTTTTGAGATTATGGTTAGCTGGTTTGAAATGTATTATGAATTACTTCTATATTCTTAATTCACATCTAAAACTTGTATTAGTATCTGTATCAACACAAAACACAGTGAATTCCTAGCTCATATTCCTCAGCATCATGTGTTGTTGCAATGCAAGAACATGTTGGCACCTTCTCTGTTGAACAAATATATTTGTAGATGTATTTTTCATTTTTGATCTGCTCCCACGTTTAAGTGTTTTCCAGTAAGTGACACTTACTAATGTGTACATGCACAGCTCTTCTGCTTTTTATAACCTGACACTTACTTAACTGGAAATGGCAGGGCCTTGCAGAAGCTGATAATGAATTAGGTGTTGAAACTATACGGGTGAGACCATGTCGACGCGGTCACTGTAGTCCGGAGTGGCTCATAGGTCAAAGTGTCTGTGTGTTTGAGTGTGAGTGTGTGTCAGTCGCTATAAAAATAGTTTGCTCTGGTACTTTAATGAGATCATTCCTAAGCTGCTGCTGTGCCATGTTGGTTTTAATTGTTTTTATAAATCATTCCTTCACATGCAAAACTTGATAGGAGATGCTTATCAAAGTCACATCAAATGTCAGAAACCTTTGATGATGTTTGTTCAGATGTTGATGGAAATGTAATCGGTTATCTATTTGTAAAGCGACATGTAGGTTAAAGCATAATGTCTGAAGTAAATAGATAACGATTAGAGAACAAAATTCAGGTGCTTTGGCCCTTCGGTCTCCTGATACTCCCCTGATTCTGGCCCCAAGGTTACATCATTAGCACCTGTCAGTTGTCAGCTTTTCACCATACCTCTGTGATCCTTGGCACATGACCAGAAATGTGGGGGCCAGCTGCTGTTTGATCATGTCTACTGACACACCAATCACTGTAGTGGGCTGTGGGAACCCCAAGGTCTGAAGCTCGGGTGTTTGGGGGGGACATAGTTACAGGAGTGCTACTTATCATTGGAGCCATCTGTGCCCATGTAAATGGGATTTTTACATTACCACTTCATCATTGGTACGATGACAGCGGACACAGATAGTGTTGATCCAGGACAACTCAACTAAGTCCATCCATGTTTGATTTAAAGGTTGGCAACATGTTGACACTTGACTGAGCTTGTTCAAGAGTTTGGTGTTTTACCATTGTGGGTTTATATGCTTAAAATACACCCAGTTAAACTTATTGTTTTTGCAATAATGGGTCCATTTAAGGTGTAGACACAAGGGACTGTTTTTAGTTATTAGCCTGCCATCTTAAGACAGGTTGTGGCCTAAGGTGATGTCACAGTTAGAATCACAGTTGTTTTGGCTATCTGTTTTTGTAGGGAAAAATAAGTCACCACTCAACAATCTTATCAGCATTCACTTGCCACTAATGGAGCCTCATTACCATAAGTTAACGGATTTCCTTTGTAGTGACTGTTGAACTCTTCCTGGACCATACTACACAGTAATTTGTTAGTTGCTGATTTTTGTGCCTGTTTTGTTTATTGTCGAGTATGCGTGTGAAGGGAGGTGGAAGTGGTTCAAAAAAGCATCTTGCACAGTAGCCGCTGGTTGGTTTTAGGTATCCAAGCTCTAAATATGAGATGCTAATAGCAGTAGTTACATCATCATTCTGGGAATAGCAGGGAGTCTGGGGTCTAGAGGTGCTTCTGGCTGACCTCTCTGCTGTGTATATTCAGCCTGTGTGTGTATGTGTGTGGTCATTTCCAAATATATATTCCCATATTGATTACACAGCAGTAACATCATTAATGACACAGGTGAGTGGACACATAATTAGTCTGTATATATTTACAATCTGATATGACACTGACTGCACATAGTTTATTTGTGACAAAAAGAGAAAGAGTTGGTGTGTGTGCTTCTCTCTCCATGTATACGCGTGTATATTTGCACATCTCTGAGTGACCCTTCTTCACAAGCAATCAAAGTGTCAGCAACAGAAAGTGAAAGAAAATCTCATGTGAGAAAAATTTGACACTCCTGTCAGTTTCTGTGTGGAGTAGTCCACTTTACATATACCCACACTGACGACATTGGCTGCTGTGTGACATTAAAGCCCGGGAGGAGAGATGGGTGTGTGGAGGCTCTCTAACACCCATCTCTGTCTGCTCACTCCCACTGCTATCCTAAGCCTAGTTCATTTAACCATGCATAACTTGTCAGAGGTGTACCTACAGTACCTGATGCATTTTGTACCCTACAATTACAATGTGTATGGGACTGTGTTATTGTTTGTACAGTATGTACAGATATGTGTGTCTATGTGGTCTGTCTTTGCATGCATATGTGTGTGCATACTGTGTGGTATGCATGCATGCAAACATGTGTGCGTGTGGTAAAATAGAGATAGTCAGCCCTGTCACTTAGCCCCCACCCATATACACTGGGGGGTAACTTTCCAGTCTCATAGACGAGCATGCCTGAGTCTGAAAATAGCCGTATCTGATCACTGCTTCACCCAAACAGGGAACTCTCTTTCTCTGTCACTCCCTCTCTTTGGCTCTCTAACTTTCTCCTCATTCTGTTGTCTCTGTGCTTCCCAGGCATTAAACGGGGTAAGATCTGGGAATAAAGCTTGACCTGGAGGAGAGACTTATCCTGAGCAGAAGGAAAAGGAGAAAAAACAAATCAGAATAGAAGAGGAAGGAAAAGGCACTTCGGCTCACAGCTCACCTATACCTGTCTCTTCTTAGCAAGTCTCCAGTCTTTTGGTTTTATGACGGTAAGAGTTCAAATTTCTCTGCTTGATGGACTGTTGCACCTGCACTCTGTTGGTTGAGAGGTCAGGCTTTTAGGGTTAAATGTCACAAAAGATACTCAGACTGCAGGGTTGCATTTCATTACTAAATAATGTGTTCATGTACATTTTCATGCCAAAACACAGGACCTTTATTTTTAGTTTTTAAAAGTGGATTGAAAATTGGGTATTATGGATTGGCAAATAGAAGTTTAATTTACCTTCCTAATTCATAGAAGAGAATTCATATAATATTTTTATATATATATATATATATATATATATATATATATATATATATATATATGTGTGTGTGTATGATTTACATACATCTGTGTTATAAAATTGCCGTTAATGTCACGTTTCAAAACACACACAAACAGATCATATATTACTCATGTGTCCATATATACTTGCTATGAACACATATGTTTTAAAGCGAATGCAAATTAAAAGAGATCTGAATAGATTTTACAGCCCAAACACCAAAAGTGAATTGTATTTATCTGTTCTGCCAAAACCCACAATTATAGACCGAGAGTAGAATTTTTGTCTTTTGTGACAGTGGACACGGGAAATTGTGTCAAATAAAACAGTGGCTGCTACCGCGGGCACCTCAGAAATAGCATCAGTAAATAACTTAGATTACAGTTTTGTGGACTGAAAAGTTTTACATCAACCTTAGAAGATTAATTAAGGCTTGAAGGGAAAAAAAAAATGTTTGTGACTTTTAAACTGAAAAGGGAAAGTTAAAATTAAATGAACATATGAAATTCATCTGCTGAACTTTATTTTATATTTCTGTATTTTGATTGACTAAATGTGGAGCAGAGTCCCCCAACAACTTCCCCTTCCTCTTTCCCTTTACCTCTTACCTTCCCATAATTTTGCCCCAGAATCTAATTTTCCTCCTTCTGTCCCTTTTACATGCTTCCATCTCTTCTTACACACTTTTTCATGGTCTCTTCTTTCCCACTCAACAAAAGCCATGCACCAATCCCTCCATTAGGCCAGTCTCAGAGGTGTTGCGGAATGTCACCTTGACCCCTTGGGTACACAGTAAGGGGTGGTTCCCAGCCTTGGTTCGTTGCACGAGTTCGCTTGGTTCCCTTTCTCCCGGACCTGACATACATTGAGGCACTTTGTCTGTTCCCAGTAAACGTCAAAGGGCACCACATGTTACACGGTACATGTGACATTATTAATACATATAAATGATTGATTCCAGTCCCACTAAAACTTTATTTGTTTGGAGAACTCTACAGTGCTCCTGTAAAGGTTTTTGGTTAGACATAAGCTACATTATTTGAGACAGAGATGGCTTGATTGCTTGGCTGGATCTGTATGATGTGAGTCTAGGAAGTACTTGAGAGACCAGAATAAGTCAGGTTTAAACACAGATTTATTTATTTATATGTCTAGAATAAAGCACCAAATGTTTTGAGGTATGTGTGTCCTGCAAATCAGGGAGCTTATCAGGGCTGTGTAGAAATGCTATTGTTTCACTTTCAGTGGCTTGAAACCTTTAATTCCCTTGTTACTGTTACTTTGTTTTACCTTCCTCTTCCTCATTCCTTCCTGATACTGGGTATCTGTTTAAAAGCTGATGTACAAAAGAACAAAGACATTCAAAAGTTGCCTTTACAGAATAACAGCAAACACAAGGCTCTTGAATTACAGCCTCGTCTGAATGTGTGATACTATCAGTAAACAGGCATCTTTCTTTCTCTGTCTGACATGCAAAATACATTTAAAGATGCCTTGGTATTTATACAAATATTTAAGAATATGTTGATTCATACTTATTGTCATTAGTTGCAGTATTGCTCGCTACCACTAACATCAACAAAGCTCTGTAAGAGGACGGAGGTTTTTGTAGCTAATTGCAGTGTTGTTCAGTGGCCATCGTAGAAATAGAAGCATTACTGAAACCAAAATCAAAAGGACTGTTCAGGATAGTCTGGAATAATTTGAGATGTACAATTGAGCCCACACATAAACAAAAAAGTCTCAAAGGTTTGAGTCTTATGCGTAGCGAGTAGCTACTGAGATAAACAGAAATTGTCACCTCTCTTGAGATACTTCCTGATATATTCAGTTGTGATAGTGAAGTTTAGAATATCTCTTTAACCACCTTGTTGGAATTAAAAATGTAAAATTATATTATTTCCTCATGCCTTACACCCAGAGTACATAAAGATTCCTCAGATGGATTTTCCTGATGCTGCGGACCACCTTAGAGGGTGAAGGGTCCTGTCTAATGGCAGTAAATATAGTAGCCCTGCTAATCAAGTTCCTCTTATCTTCATGCTCGACACTTAACACCGGTACCTGGGGAATCCAGACTATGTATGGGGAATGTAATCTTAGCCACAGCTGATAGCCATTCTGCTGTAGTGTACCCCTTGCATCAAATGATAGACTAGTTTCAAAATATTTTGTTTGTATGCTATTCTTTTATAACATTTTAAAAATCTAATGACGCAAGCAAAGTCTTTACTAAACAAACTGTGAATTGGGATGTAATTTGCAGCTAATTTTCTCTCTAAGGTATCAAATATTTCTACAAGATAGCTATATTGTTCTTCAGCTGCATTTTTTTTCCTGTTAAGGTGCAATGATCCACAAAGCTTCTTCACTGTTATACTGTATTTTGCACAGAACTAACTTCCCCACAAGAGTTATTAATAATAAACAGTGTTTACAAAGAATTTAGCTGGGAGTACAGCGAGAGACAGTTTTTCAGGATTCATTTATTCGCTACTGCTTCACCATCCCTCCCTCATACTCTAGATAGTGTTTACCATCCCAATGTTTGAATAAGCATTTCTGCATTCTCCTGAAATTCTCTTCTCCATTAGGCCTCTTAATTACCAGATAGTGTGCAGTTAAATCAGCATTTGTCAGCCATGGAAATTCTTTCTGAAAGGTATGAACATGATTTGGAAAACTCATATTTAAAAGCAGACATGTATTCGGGGTCATTTACAACCTTTTTGCTGTCTTTTATGACAATGGCCTGCCTGTGCTATGGTACTCATCTGAGATCCTCTCTACTTGCTTGCATTAGGTGGTAGTTGTGGCATTTACCTGCCATGGATATCTGCTCTTAAGAGGGGGAAGTGCTCATAAAGATAATCATCTGTGTAGCATTTTAAGAAAGGACTTAATTTGTTGCTTTGATAGAGCCTTTGCTTACTATTTTGTGAGCATAAGAAAGTGTAACTTGTAGTGATTTAGTTTTTCTTCAGCTGACAGCATTACAGTTTAAACATCACATTTTAATCTGAAAGTGTTACCTAGGTGACCAGCAGTTGTTCTCTCTTCACTCAACCATTTGAAAAAGCTGAAGCTATAATTGGGGCCCAGCTACAACACTAAGTCAAAATATCTAGTCAGGAAAAGCTCAAGCTTCATCTTTGAAATTGCTTTGCCGTTCAGTACCATGTAACATTGTGCATCCTATCATTTTATTGCAACTGTTTATATTAACTTGTTGTGTTTGTCTCTGTTTGTAGCTTCGGGTTCTATAGTCTTGTAATCACTAGCATTTTATTACAGAGCTTTACATGTAGTGTACGCATCTTGGAGAAGAGACGATGAAACAGTGGCAGTTACAGAGGTGCTTTTTACTGGTGATGCTGTGTCCCCAGACAGCTTTAGCCAGAGAGCTTACATAATACTACATGCTAATATCAGCTTCTTTCCATTTTAATTAGTATGTCATTTACTCTGTTTTTGCTCCTTCAAATTTACTCGTATTCCTTTTGATAATCTCTCATCCTCTCTGCAATCTATCTGTATTCATCTATGTTTTTTATTTGTCTTTTTCTTTAGTGCTTGTCCATGCTCTTTTATCGTATAATTTGTTTATCTGTCTCTTCCTCTCCATGTATCAGTGTATACAGTGAATGCATCTTTAGTTCTGTATAGTAATGGTACGATAACAATCCCACAAATTGTCACATCCAATTCATTCTTCTTCCCCATAGCCCCGACTCACAGTGCCAAGGCTTGTGTTGCATAATTGCATTAGTGCTCTCAGGCCAATGGCTCTGCTCGTTAGTGGGGTTATGATGCAATCTGCAGAACACACGGGCCTCTGTTGTTTGCAGTATGGGCAGTGAGTGGGCATGCAGGGTCAGTGTATTGACCTTCCCAATCCATTCATACAGCCAGAGGGGGGTCTGCTAATGAGTGGCAAGGTTGAACAAACAAGGCTGATAAGAGACTTTGTCGGAAGTGGTTGTTGTTCAGCTAGCGGCAGTAATGGTTTGATAGAACAGTTACATGGTGCTGATAAAATATTCCTTATAAAATGGCCTGCATCTAACAACAAGTAGCTTGGTATTTGTGTGAAAGAGAAGTTTAAATCAGTGGTCTTCATAAAGACTTATTTGATTGGTATTATTGGACTATTAGTTCTGCACTTAGCTGTCAAATAAGTTTTTTTTTTTATTAATGCATTAAAGACCCTATATGTATGGTATTTATTTTGATTTAAAGCATGGTTTGACTGAATATTCACTGTATTTCTGACTGGCTAGAGAGTATGGCCTAAACTGTTTACCACAACCTGTCCAAAACATCAATAAATTAGTGAATGATCTTGTTTAACATTTTTGGCAAGTGACCAGAATATAAGCAGGATAATCATTCTAATGTGTGCATTAAAGGATTTAAACACTGCAGCTAAGACGTACCCTCAGCAAGGATTTAAACGTCCTTAAGTCCTTAAACACACCTTGACGTGGATTAGAACTTAATATCACATTCATTCTCAAATTAATTTAGATTTCAGAGTTTTACTGATTAATGAGATCATCATGGTGAAAAGTTGTTATATATATATGACAAGTTGTCTTTGTAGCAGATGATGTTACTCTCTACTGCAAAGGGACTTGCAGGGTTTACAAAAATTATCAAGTTTCTTTAGCTTTGAGTGGCTTTAAGTAAAGCATTATTTGCATCAAGACTGTCCATGTTTGATGATTTTCTGTGATTCAAACTATACAGTGAAAATAGTGAATATAATTTTCCTTAAGTTTACTGTTGAAATTTGAACTGCTAAACCCAAGATATTACAGGTATCCTTCTCCTGTACTGTGTTGTTTTAAAGTACTCCATTATATAATGTTGAAATGTTTACTTGTTTGGCTGATGTCTAACATGAATACTTGAAATACTACAAATTCAAGCTGTAAAATACAGTGTCAACTTAAAGCACAATGGTTAATTCCTTATAGCTAGGCTCTTATTTTTATCCCAAGCCTTTCTTTTTTTTCTTGCCACAACCCTGAACTCCCCACATTTTTACCACAAAAATGCACCACTAAAATAACTTGGCTCCAATTCAGTAATTAAGGAATGAAGCAATTCGAAATTCTGCCTTTTTTGGAGGAGTGACTCTCGCTGTCAGTTGGGTTTCAGGCTAGCCATGTCTCGACTGAGATTTATGTTGGATCTCCAGGGAAATTCTTTTTTGCTGTGATGAAAAGGGATTTGTTCTCTCTGATTCCATTTCCTACAGTAAGATGTGTGCTTCAGTTTTATCCCCATCAAACTCCAGACTTATAATGAATGTTCCCTGCAGAGCATCACTACAGATAATACATAGTGTTTCTTATTAATTTATACAGAATATTCACCTAGTGTCCATTCATATTTCTGCCAGACTGTATTAAGCTTTCAACAGCTGACAAGCTTGTATATAGAACAGCTGAACAGAAAATGTCTATCTGATGACTTTTTGGTTAGGTCTTTAAATAGATTTGTTAAGGAGCTTAATCTGTTGACATCTTGTGAGTATGTCTCAGTCTGAGTGACTACTCCAGGGTCAAGACCCTTGAGGCCATAGTCGGCTTATCTCCAATGACTGTTCACTCTCTCCTGCTGTCTTCACACATACGCAGAAAAAAGGACCTTTAAAAGCTCTGTTAAAATGCCATTCTGAAATTAAATAGATTAAATTAAACATTTGCATTTTGAAATGCAATTAAATAAATATGAATAATGAATTCCAATAAGACATTTATACTGAAGGTTATAATTCTTCCTAATAAGTCATAGTTTTAATTAGTTTAATTATTTTACAATTTATTTGATTATTCATATAATCATTGATACATTTTGCTATATTCATTCATTCATAAGATGTTTTTTTCATTATGGTGGATTTATTTATTTAGTGTTTGCTATACTCAAAATGCTGACTCACCCTTTCAAGTACCTGGAATGGTAAATCCTTGAATCTCTCCCTTGTCTTATAAAGGGAATGAGCTATGAAATGGAGGAGGATATGCTAGTGAGCTAATTAAGAAGGAATTATTTCATGAATGAGAATTAGAAGACCTCGTTGTCTCCTCCAAAAAGCATTTTACTGTTGGCATCATCTTTAAGTATGGCAGACTGTAAGAAATTTCAGGGTCATGGGCTTGTGGACAGTGAAAGAAGGAGGCTTAAAAAAGTAGTTGGAAAGTATTTTCTCTTTAGCACCTTCTACAAAAATAGATAAACTACTGAGACCAGATTACTAGTTTTGTTTTTAATAGTACTCTGATGAAATATGTTGTCCCACTTGTGCTGAAATTAGAAACATGGACCTTACTGTATATAACTTTCAAAACAAGGGAAACACTTTAGTAAAAAAGGGAAACAATGCAAAGGATTGGGTAGTAAATATACTGTAGCATAAAGCATTTCCAGTGGTTACTACCATCCTCTGCTGAACGTTTCTACTCTGGTCTCTACCAGTGACATTCTGCTGATCTGCAGGGTAGGACCAGGTGGTTTAATGAGCCAGAAAACAACACAAGCTGTAATCCATAGCCATGTACAGGGAAAAGAAAAAAGTTTTAAAAATTCTTAGATATTGCTTTAGACAGTTAAATCATTGTTATTGCTTTTATGTTTTCAGTATCATTTTTCTCATGGAAGGATGGTGACAAATTTGTTTATAGACACTTGTTTTGTCTATGCCAAGGCAGACTGCCAGTGACTAATGACATCCCGGCCAGTGCTCTTTGAGGACATGTTTGTGTTTTCCTTTCCTTCCTTTTGTGTTTCCAGCTTACTGTCTGGGTTACATTTTTCTTCATATTATTGTTTTTCCAGGACATTTCTTTTAGTATAAGGACCTAGCTAAATGACCCATCTTTTGTTAATAAGGGCAAAAATGGTGGTTAAAATGACATTTTATGATAGGCTTAAATCTCATTCTGTAGTAGCATCTAGTAGCATCTGCTTTGTCATCTAAGTGCTGTCTACATACTAATTTAGACATATTACTCATGGAAATTCCCATATACTCACTGCGACTTATCTTTTGTCTTTAGAATAGAATTTTTGTCTACAAGAGTTTTGTCAAGGTCAACAATATTAAAACTCTTCCAGTGTGGAAAATTACCATGTCGTCAAGGGGAGGAAAATGGCCATGCCATGATAGAAACAGTTTCTGGGGATGAGAACAAATCAGTGGAAATGTTCTTCTGCTAAAGGAAGAGAGGAGAATGAGCCTCCATATACTACAGTGTCTTATGTTTCAAAAGCATTCAAAGCTCAAACCCGATTAGTCCACTGATATGAACTAAATGGGTCCCAGTGGGTCACTCAACAGACTAATGAGACTTGATGGGCTTGTGGTGTTGGACATCACGGCTTTCTGTGGCTTATAGCTCTGACTTGTGTATTTGCAGTCCCACAGCTATTACATTCAGTAATTATATACACACTAGTCTCCAGAGTGGCCCACCAATGCCTAAATTACAGTCAGTGGATAAACCACGGCAAAGAAACTTAACATACCAAATGCTTTGGCCAGCAAAAGTAGGAATGGAAACAACTCTTTGGAAATTAAGGTCTCTTGTTTATCATCCCTTTTTTAGCACATTTAGTCTTCATTCAATAAAGATATAGTAGAATTCAATGTAGAGAAAATTTCTGTGAATTGACATTTAACTTCATTATTAGAAATGATAGGATAACAAGTGTTTGATCTGTCAACATTTATTCCCACCGCTTCCCTTGTAAGTATTACATTAAGCATTACATTTTGGAGTAGCACTCACTGAATATTAATGGAAACATTTGGTGCCCCTCCAGTATATCCCGTGATATGCATGCTAAAATACACGAACTGCTAATGATTTTATCACCGGCTTTACAGAGTGCTGCACATTTTGTATTTAAAAGCTTAAAAAGGTTTATCTGGACAGATAGTCAGAGTTGTTCAGAGGTGTAGAGCCTGGGGGGTTTTCTTCCAGTGTCCAGCCATAACATTACACCATGGCCACAGCTGCTGTGTCGCCGCTGATCTGTCCCCAAGAAACATGATCCTGTTTATAATCTGACCATCATTTGGACGCTGACTGCCAGCGACGCCAGACCCATGATTTACCCCAGTGCGTGTGTGCATGTGTATGTGTGTTTCTCAGAGATAGATTTACGAGGGCGTGCTGTATGAGAGTGAGGATTAGGTCTTGAGGGACTGAAAGTATCCCACAATACATGGCTTGATGTAGTAGCACTTCCTCATCACCAGCATTAAATGTGTTTGGAAACCCTCACAAGGTGGCAACAAAGTAATTTTATATTTGGGTAAATGAGGGCATATTAATGCTTATTAATATAGGAGGGTGATATACAGAACTTACAAGTTACACTTGTTGCTGAAGAGCTCTTGTAAAGATTATATAAAGGCTGTGCAGGTTGAATTCAGTATTATGTGTTTTGCCTGAGAGAAATAGTTCCAAAGGCACCTGATATGTGTTTATGTGCTTTCTGTAACAAACTCAATAAGTAAGTTCATGTTGCTCATGTCACTGCTTAAGCAAAACAACCTACAACATAAGTAATAGCAAATAAAAGTCCAAGTACAATTCACACAACCTCTTTATGAAATAAGCTACTTTTATTGAGTGGCTGTCTTGGCACAGCTTTTGTTCTATCATCTGCCCCCATTTAAATTGACCTCAGTAGCATATTCAGTAACAATTGTTTTTGATTGGATGGATACAAATAAAACATACATTTGTATTCTGTGATGAAGTGCTATATGGAATAAATTAGGTGCCACAATATATGTTTTTTTCCATATAGCCATTGTTGGGTCTGGTTGTATTAATGGAAACTACATTTTTCAAACAATCATAGCATTCTAAAATTCTGCCCACGCATAACTAATGGAACCATATACACTACTAATTAGTTAGGTTAGGTTAGGCTTTACAGTTGAAAAATTAACTTGTCAGGTCTCTCTGGTGGACAAACTATGTAATGATTTCTAAATGACCTCAAAAATAGTTTGGCATTTCCGTACTGCAATTTCTTGTTACTTATCGGCTGAGATATACACTGATACCAATATATCTGTAATAAGCAAATATCAGCTGATTAGGTCTAGTTCTAATGCTAATTAGAAACCTTGTAGCTTTAAACTGTTGCTATACTGTGCAGTATGTACGTTGTGTGCACTGTAATGCCACAGTGAGAAAAATATATTTTTACAGTATCTCATTATAATGGAAACGTTTTCTTGTTACAGCTGAACAGTATTGTCATAAGGAGAATATTTTGTTATAAAGAGAATGTTTATTTTGAGTCTTAATCAGTTGTTATAATGGCAAAGGGATCATAGAAGTGACTGACAGTTCTGTCTGGATATTTACCATCTTCTCAGCTGAATCGAGCCTGTAAAATTATCAGCATGGTCAAATACATTTTAATGTTATGCCATCCATCTAGTGCCACTCATCACTAGAGCCAACTGCTAAGGCAGTTTACACATTCATGTCAGAATATGGTTGCATGCCTTTTCCAAAATAAGCTCCAGTAAATTATCAGGACGTTCCTTGTCAATGAAGCCCAGGGTTGTCATAGTGTTGAAGCAAATGTCTACCAATGCATTGTCATTTGCATTGTCAGTTTGTTCATACTCAGAGCTGTAACAAATGCTAAAAAGGATTTAACACGAGTTCAAGCACAAACTGCTAACCTGGGTATGTGTTTTCATCATTAGACTTTATGTCTAGTCTTTATGTCTAGGGGAGATCGATCCCTACTCACTCATATGTAAACACAATGTGTGGGGGTTTTTTTATATTACATCTCCGGTTATTAAGATACTGAAATCATCCCAGTCATAATGTCTCAGAGTAGATAAAGAGTTCTGGAGCCATCTCCACTAACATTTAAACAACAGCTACTGTTTCACATTCCCAAAACTTCACAACAGTATCTACGTGTGTGTAAGGCAGTAGTGGAAAGTAATTAAGTACATTTACTAGTACTGTACATAAGTACAATTTTGAGGTACTTGTACTTTACTTGAGTATTTTCATTTTCTGCTGCTTTATATTTTATACAACTCAGAGGCAAATGTTGTACTTTGTACTCCACTACATTTATTTGATAACTTTAGTCACTTTCCAGATTCATATTAATAATACAACATATAATTAACAAATTATGTCAATTATGTCATTATGTATTATTATATCAATAAGACTTTATTTATTTCCATGGGGAAATTCACAAGCTACCCAGCAATATATAAAGTAATATATATATATATAAAATATATATACATAAATTAAAATTAGCTCAGTATTGATACTTTTACTTAAGTAAAAGATTGGAGTACTTCCTCCACCTCTGGTGTAAGGCAAGGTTAGCCATGTGTGTGTCATAGGTATTTATATACCAGACATGTATGATCCCTACTGCAGCCACTGTATGCTGTAACTTGTAGTATCTGTCATGCACACTAAGTCCCGTGATGACATACATGTGCCTGCATTCACACAGCGATGCAACAGTCTGTGTTGTGCTTTTGGCTTTTGATGTGTGCCCTATTCATATCAATCATGCAACCTACTGCAACATTTCCAAGAAAAGGTCTCCACATAGCAAGAGACAGGCATTACATATGGGTACAGTTAAGTAAACATGGCATTCTGTATCACTTATCAGTGCTATTAAGTTATTTATGTTTCATCTATGTGCCATAAAGCATTTGCTAAGGTCATCAAGTCTCTCACTCAGCTGGAAGAAGTTATGTTCCCACATTTGGATTCCATGGGTTTAGGCTTTGACTTAAACATCTTTTTGAACATGACACGCAGTATTTGTTGATTTAATTTAATCTTTTACTTTTTTGTACAGTGCTGCGTAGTAACTCAAGTGAAAGAGAACTGAAAGTGTACAGTATAAGTGACAGAGCTCGGAGTCCTGGTATTTAGCATGTCCACAGCTCTTATGAGAAGATATTATGAACTCTTTTGCAGCTCATATCCTTTTTAGCTGCACCAAATCACAGACAGTTGAGGTACATTTCTGTTCAAATTGACTATTATTTAAAAAAACAAGACACACATTTTACATGTCAGATGTCCATCCGATATTCTTTGTCTCATTGTTAAAGCAGTTAATCAGAAATACTTTCTGAGGCATTCCTAATAATTTGTATCAGTATCTGTTGGTCATTCATATCCATGCCACGTTAGCCATGTATCCATATTCTAATCCTCCTAAATCATTCAGGGTTGCTGGGTGCCTATCCCAGCACATTTTGGGTAGGAGGCCAGGCACACCTTATGTTGCTAGTCAGTCACAGGTCTATGCCACCATAGCCTGATAATCAGACTGAATTGACATTTCAGTTCACTTCGTATGAATCAGTGAACAAAGAGATGTGGGTGGTGGTTCCAAGATCTGGAACCAGGCTAATGCCACCTTATTCTACCTGGAAAATCAGAAGTACCGTTAGTGATTCAGTTCACCCCTATGTTTTCATATTTCATGTCCAGGGGTTTTATATTTATAAGAGTTTAAAATTGAGCTGACTTGCAGTCAATTGCAGTATGTCAGCACACAGCACTCCTACTCCTAAACATCATTAATCTCCAGAATTTCTCTGCACAGAGATTTTGGCTCTTTAAGTATCGTTATTTGAATCGTTAAGTAAACCTAATGCAAAACAGTTTATCCAAATAAAATGAGGTTGCCTCTTATAATTGCAATAACTCAATTATTTATTGTAGCAGTCTCAATAAGATCATTTTGTAAATGTAAATCACTGGAAAAGACAGTAACTTTTGCTCAGTTTTAGAGGGTCAATCAGCTGTTCTAAAAGACATTTATTGTGGAATAATTTGATTTTTTTTTTTTGTCTGAAATACTTTTTTGTGTTTGTTTTTTTCCAGGAAAGTGTGTCCCCCTGCAGTAGATCAGTAAAAAGTGCTCTTCAGTATGAATACAGGTATACAAGTATACACGCACGCGCACACACACACACCATATACTGTATGAGATTGTTGGGGAATCATCATCCAGTCCATGACCATTATTTTTGTTTGGCAAAGTTGTATAATTATGTTTTCATTTTTGCAATTTATCTTGTATTTCTTAGTACAAATTAACTGAACATAAAACTATTGTTTACATTTCATATTTTACAACAAAAAAGTCAATATGTTTCCACATTTCAGACCACCTAGCTATTTTAAAAGCTGCTATGTGTGCCAGTTTTCCACTACCACAGGCATGAGTCTATAATTCTAACCCTGACCCTGTTTCACCACTTTGGTGTTGGTCCTTTTTGGGCCTGGGTTATTGTGACTGGCATTAAGGATAGTACGCTTGTTGCTTTTAATCCGTCTTTGAGCCTTCTCTACACACCACACACCACCACTCTGTGTGGCTGCCAGTGGTAGCCTGACTCATCTTGGTTGTTTGCTTGCATTTACAATATAGAAGACACAAAAATAGCTTTGTCATGTGTTGAAAGACAATAACACTACCAGAATAAGAAATACAAAATTAATTTGATGGAGAAACAAAACAAGTTTGACTAACAGATTTTAGACCACCTGTATTGTCCAAAAGAACTTTAACAGTTTATCGTTTTACTAAAGAGTAGTGAAGGTATTTCACTACAGTTCAGTGGGAGGTGTTTCAAAAGTGTATCAGCAGGCCAGTAAATGGAGATTTTATGATTTTTAGCCATATTAACACTTGATTTCTCCACTAATTTTTTAAACCTAATTCAGAAGCATCCAGGGTCATCCAATTTAAAAGGATCTAATTCCTTCGTCATAAGCATACTGTGTCTTTCAGAAATGGTTAGGCTAATGTAAGCTAATGCCATGCAACATCTTCAAGCTTCTACTTTACAATTACATTTTGTGCTGTACACCAGTTTCACCGCATATCCTAAACTCATGCAGTAAAAATCAGGCTCTTGAAATGCATGAGCTTTGCCTCCATTTGTTTGCGTTATGTTTCTGGCTGGACGCATGTGTGTGTGCGCGTGTGTGTGTGTGTGTGTGTGTATTCGTGTCTTTTTGTATATGCATGTGCATGTGTGCTGCTGCTTCTGCCTCTATGATCAGCTGCCTGGCTGTGATTTCTCAGATAGCGGAGGATTCGCTCGCAAAAGCGTGGCCTTGTCACTCATACTCTCTCCTATGAAGAGGGTCCAGAGCTCACCAAATCTAGGCACAGGTACTAACACTCACAAGCACACTACAAATTAATATTTAATAATAATTTCAATAAGAAGAGTTATATAAGTAGCTAAAATACAGGGCACTTCAGGTATTGACTGGACAAGACTGTCAAAGCATGAGGTAAGTCTTTAAAAAGTGGCTTGTTGTTTTTCAGAATCATGCTTTGTCTTCATCAGCCTGATATGGCATTAGCCACAGCCTATTTGAAATACTTTCAAATAGGCTGTGGCTGCCTCAGTATGCTTAAGCAATGTTTGGACTGTGGGATGCTATTTTTTTCCAATCAGTTCATTATATAATTCTTTTATTTCCTTTTGTTTAGTCTCTCCCATCATGATCTTGCTTTTGGTTCCTAAATCAGTCATAAGTCATACTGTACCTACCCTGTTGTTGATGTTAATCTTTCTTCCTTTTGACAGCGCTCATATGTCATGCTCTCACACTGCTCCATGCCATTTCCCCCTCTTTATGGGAAGTTTATGCTACTCTTCCTGTTGTCTTAAGTTTTATAGCTGCTCTTAACTGTTCCTGCAACTTTTTTTCCTATTTCTCTTTCTCCTCTGTCAGCATTGATTGGTTAGACATGGCACAGCTCCCTTGACCCTGAGCTCTTGGATAATGTGGAAGTGTTCCTGGATGGCCTTGTGTGTTGACTAAAATGGCACTATTCTGCTTAATTCTTCCTGATCAGTGTTTCAGTTTCATGCAAGCAAACTTACAGTAGATCTGCTGTATGTATAAGCACCTTCATCCTAAATTGCAGGTAAAGTTAAGATGAATAACTGAAGAGCTTTTTACATAGCAGGGGGGAGAGCTGAAGCTAAAGTATATTCTCAGCCTCCAGAGGCTGGTTGTCCCCAGCTGCCTTTCAGTGTTTTTACCTGAACCTTGTCAGCATCCAGGTTAACAGCTGCACCCGTGTAGGCATTTTAGTACTGTCAGCTTCCTTTCAACAATAGTAGGGGACTGTGTGAAAATTGATAAGCTGTTGTCAGATATAGAAGGTTTATGGGCATGGTAGGACTAATCAAACCACCCTTCAGAGGGCTTTAGGATCCTGTGGGTAGCCACTAGAGCATTATTGTGAAGGAGACATGCAGGCGTCAGCTGCTGAGGGACCATCAACCTTGGCAGGGGTGTACAGTACACTCACCATTACTGTTTAGCATACTGTTAAGAACTAGAGAATGGAGGTTAAGGAACCTGGTCAGAGAATTAGAGTGTTTTGTGTGCTGTATGGGTTGTGCTAACTTTGCACTTGCCACCTCCGGACTCGTGCAAAACAACATCAGGGCAAGCTGCACAAGCCTCCAACAGCTTTCTAAATAAGTATGGTTTTTACATTAATCATTTCAAATGCTTGTCTCTGAGTCAGACCGAAAATAAACACAGAAAGAAGTCGCCTGAAACTGCCATTATGGCCACACAGTATGTACTAATTTCTATAATAGAGCCAGAATCTGATAGTAATCTGTAGAGTTGTACTTACTGCACATAAAGAGCAACCTTCTGAAGTAAGCCCACTCTTATACATCTATTGCTATATTATTCATTTATACTGGTAGTGCTGTATGAGTTTTGGCTTTAGAAATCTGTAATGTCTGTGGCAACAACATCTTGAACCTTAAATCCTAACCAATTGTTAGTTTGCCCAGTTGATTCATGTAGTTTTCGCTTTTCCGTCTTCAAAAGTTGACAGGAAAACTACATTATCTGGAGAAAATGTGTGGGCTATCTATTAACTACAGGAGAAGAATCATTAGAAGCATTAGTAGTAGAAGCAGTGGCAGTTGTTCACGGTGAATGCTAGGTGATTACAAGATCAAGCGGTTGCTAATTCAGAGCACAGAGTTCAAAGTACTTGTGAATGCTAAAATGTTAGTACAGCCGGTGATATTGTGTATCACATCAGGATAAGTCATGCAATTCTTAAGAATTTTTATGTTCTGTGCTTATTCCTCTTCAGTGTGTGTCTTTTCAGACCTGTGTCTGCTCTCTTAACCACATCACCAAGTCTCTGTTTGTCACACTAATTATTCACACAAGCATTTTGTGAGATGATGACTACTATAGATGTAATCCTATGCAGTAGTATTGACATTTATTGCAGGGATAAATGTGATCACACATTCAGTCATGTCACTTATTATTGCTGTGTCTTCTCTCTTCCCCAGGGAGTGATTCTCACTCATCAGATTTGGGTAAGTCTCTGTTACTTTTGTTGAAATCAGGTGGAGAATCTTGACATTGCACATGACAAAAGACGCTTTGAAACACCCTGTAGAAGACCAGGAAACTTAATCAAAACCCACACCAGTGTGTGATGTTAATATTATGTTAACTATATCTTCAGATTCTTGGCGGTCACGCAGTGCAACTGATGGCCTTAAGAATGGAGACGCCAGCAGCTCATCTCTTGCTGCCAAAGGCTTCCGCAGTGTCAGACCCAACCTACAGGACAAAAAGTCACCAACACAGGTAAAATGCCTCACACACCACACTGACAGATGTTGAAATTGTGCATTTTTTCTTTTTTACTGCTATTTAGAGTTAAAATCATGTTTGGCTTTTAAAAGTCTGTGTGGAAAATTCTTAATGACACGACAAACCATCATAATAATGGATAATTTACACAGAACCATGCTGTATTTCTAAGTATGTCTGGGTGGAACAAGTATGTATGGAACAACTTGATGATGATTTGTATCAAGCGTTGCACTGATGATTTTTTGTTGTTGTTGCTTGAACTTTTCTTGGCTGTTGCATTCTAATTGGCCAATAAGGATATCAATCACGTTCCATTGCCACCCCCCAGGAGAGAAAGTTTCCACTTCTTGCCCACTGGCACTAATCCACCAGACTACAGCTCCCTCGTTGCCCTGGCTAATGATTTTAGCCCTGGAATGCTAACATTCACTCAGAATGAGAAAGCAGTTTTGAAAGAGTCCTACACTATTAGTAGCACATCTTCTTACTCCTACTCAGAGACCAGTGCAAACCCAGTCCAACAGGCACACCAGTCCACTGTCCCAAATGATATGAGCAACTGTAGTGCATCTGCCACCACTAATACACAGGCCCAGCAGCGTAAGGTGTCTTCCCTCAAACTAACCCCTGTCACCATCCCTGACCCCCCGGCTCATTGCAACTCTTACCTTGACCACCAAGCTAAGACCCAGACCACAGGTCCCCCTCCACCCTTTTCCCCACCTCCACAAAGGGGTCCCACCATGTCTCAGCCCCTGACACAGGCATCCTCTCTTTCCGTCCACTTGGACCCAGAGAATCTGAAACATCCAGAGCCTCTGCCTTCAAACAACACAGTGGAACTCAAGGTCCCACATCAAGCCCCAAATCAAAGTCCAACTCCATCCCAGGTGGAGATAACGAAGACTCCTCCTGCAGTTCCACCAAGACCTTCTCCTGCAGAACTGTTGGTACATAACTGACTACATACTGTAACAATAGACCAAAAAGCACAATGATTATGTCAATTTTAAGGTCACTATAATACAACATCCCTGAGTTTTTGTCTTGGTAACATCAAGAGTGATTAAAGGGTAACACACTGACTGCGTCACATCATTTGACGTCCATAGCACACACTGAACGCGCCATACAGACAGAAGAAGTAGTCAAGGTACCGTAGCCGGGTGATAAAATCACTGTTTTTCTGGTGTCTTGATGCACACAAACACTGGGAAGTCTGACAGTGGTGTTCCTTGAAGTCACTGGTGTTTGGCCTTACATAGAAAACAAGAGGTGCAGGTGTTATGCACGTCATATGTTGATTGTGTGTGTTGCCTTTTAGTTGGTTAGTCTTGGTGCTGCCATCCAACCAACCAAACTAATTGTGGTTCTATGTGTGATCTCATACTGTATGTGTGATAACCAACTGTTTCATTTATTTTATACCACTGTAACTGTCTGAGTACTTTATTTGCTGCCTTCCACAGAGTTTGAACTAACAGAGCCTCATCGCCTTCACCGTCTGTTAGGTTCGCGTGTTACTTCCACACATTTTTTGTGACAACGTGGCTAATGAGTGATATCACTAAGCACTCTCCTCCTTTCCTCCTTTTCCAATCGACTCCCTCTCCCTTCAACATCAGGGGCCTCCCTCCCCTGACCACACAGCACGGCACTCCCCCTATCGCTGCCACAGCTCAGAATCACTCGACTACCTGTCAGGCCTAATGCCCAAGGCTCTATCGCCCACCCCGTATGTTCCTAGTGGAGCTGGCAGCACAGCCGGTGCAGTCAGCGGGCCGAGCTTTACCACAGTCAGCAGTGCGAGCATCTTTGGCTGCATGTCACCCTCGGCTTCCCCTGTGACGGTGTCAGCTCTCAGCCACTACTCGTCGTCCACGGCTGGTCTGCTGGACGAGCTGCAGATCTGTAGCCTGGACTCACCTGGCGCCTCACCCACGCCGTCGCCCACCCTCAGCCATGTCTCTACCTACACATCCACTGCTGGCCCTGATGATGTGCTAACAACCTCTATGGCCTCCACTGCTGCAGCAGCCACTGTCACTAACGTAATTATCCCAACAAGTCACTGCTGTAACACACATCATTACCAAAAACAAATGGTTCCCTCGCTCCCCCCACTCATTTGGATGGCTGAAGCAAACCTTCACAAAATGTGTTATTACAACCGATTTATACTTTTCAATAACATCAACTACAACCTACCTGTTAGATACCAGAATTAAATTCAGCCCACTATGTTCCCTTATTATGTCAGTGTGTCTGTACTCATTAGAACACTATGTCTATGTGTGCTTGTCTTTGTTTCTCTTTGTTATGCCTTTTTTTGCAATCCAATGCAACTATACTGTCTCTTAAAGGCCAGTTCATATCAAAAATTCATGATGAGACAAAACCATTTTTCAGTGAAGTTGGAAGCTGTTGGCTGCAGGTCGCATGTACAGTATGGCACGAGTAAAATAGTCGTTGTTGACAGCTGGATTGTTTAAAATAGAAGCGTATCTGTTCCGTCAGTCATGTGTGAGAAGGACTATTGAAAAACACGGCAGAAACGCCTCCTGTGTAGACACGCTGTTAGATGCACTGGCAATAAGTGTTGTCAACACAGTGTGTGTGTTGCTTTAATGTGAAATAATGTGGCATTTTTTGCTAGGTACTGTAGTCATTGGTTTTAGAGATATCATGAGTCTTTGATCTGAACACACAGGCCTTTAAATTAAAATACTGTTTTTATCCTTTGTCAGATGAAATCATATGTTCCCATTCAATATGAATGAGAGAGCATTCTTCAGAAAAGCCTCCCATTGTAACTGTATCGTGTCCATCGTCTTGTTTATGTCACAACTAATTCATAATGAAATGTATGTGAATCTGAAAGAGTTGGATTTGTTTACCGTCACTGTTTTAATCTCTTCTGTCTGTTTTGAAGTGAAGTGATTCAATAAGTGTCCCTTCCCCTCACTAACTGTTCTTACGTTGTACAATCACTTCAGATTCAGCAAATCCTATGAATCACATTGGCCCCAATATCTGTCTACATGTACATTCATTGCCATACTAGGTTCCTCTACCCCTTTAAATGTTAAGTTTTATAGCAATATGATGACTAATAATGGATTTAAAAAACAAATCATTCTATCGTTTCGCTAATTGTTTTTTACATTTACACTCATTAGCTAGTGTTATAGGGCAGAAGAGCAACATTCTCCACTATAGTAAATGGAAATTTGTACATTTTGCTGCCATTTGTGATTGGTAGTGGCTGATTATCTCTGTTTCTGGCTTGTGGGTCACTCCTAGGGCCAGGTCCTCTCTCAAGCTATGAATGGAAGTACTAGCCATCCACAGAGGCCCCTCTCTCCCCCATCCTATCCTCCTCCCCCAGTCTCACTCCACACTGGGCTCCAGAGACAGAGCAGGAGTTCAGGTGAGAAGACCACATATTTTAATAACAATTCTTTGAAAATATCACTGCTCACTATAAGACGTTATAAGTACAAGTACTACTTCACTACATATTTAATTCAGAACTTAACTCTCCCTAAGAACCTACAAACATTAAACATTTATTGGTTGTATATTATATGAATAAAACCTGCTCTGAAATTGTTGAAGTTCTTAGAAATTCAAGAATGTGTAAATCTTTTAAGGGCTGATAAAGGGATCTTTGTGAATGAATCTCATCATCATTGCCCATATCAATTAAATAGTTAATGGGTCTTTAGGTAATTGTATTTGTTTACAATCCCAGGATATGATATGTGTATACCTATTAGTAGAAGACAGAACCATTTAGTTGTGGAGCACAGTAAGAAATTAATTAGTAAAAAATGGAGAAGAAGATAATGGTTGTTCTTGTTCTACTCAAATCTTGAAGCATACAAAAGAGCAGTTAATCTTAGGATGATTTTAGTGTTTGCTTGTTCAGCTGGTGTTGGTGCCTGAACTTTGCCTGATTTCTGTTTGATTATTAGTAGGTACAACTGACAGTGTGTCTCTGTCTTTTCTCTCCTCTTCCTCCTTGTATCTAGAGGGCAGCGAGTTAGTTACCAGGGAGTCTGTGATTTCAGGCCACACCAGCCTCAGCAGCACTGTGCCCATTGCCCGCTTCTCAGAAGAAGAGAAAAGGGTGTCCGTCATTAAAGCCCCTCATTATGAAGGCATCGGCCCCGTGGATGAGTCTGGCATCCCTATCGCCATCCGCACGGTGAGGTCAACCATACACAGAGCTAAACACATTGGTTTGCAGCAGACTGGCTCAGTTAGGTATACTGTAGTGTTGCACAGCAGTATCTTTTGGCCCATTTCTGTTGTCTTGATATGTGATCAGGCTCACGAGAGGGGATTACTTTCAGCTGTCTGCAGCTTTTTACCCTAAGCCCTTTCTGCTCTCTTGCTCTCACTATCTCTCAGTGACTCTTTTACTCTCCCTCTGTGTGCTAGTTATAAAGATGAGCTCAGACGGGGTCTTTGACAAGTAAGCAGCAAGGACCTCGCAGTTCTAAAGCCTGTGTCTGTGTGTTATCGCCGTTGAGGCTTTTCGTGTATTAACACTTCACTCAGTTATCCATTTCTTGAAGAGCGGCATTTAAAGGCGGACATGTTGAACTATAGAATAGAACTATAGAGTGAGCAAGAGAAAGTTACAGGAAAAATGAGACACAGGCAATAAAAGCAAAGACAAAAGGTGAAAAAAAAAAAGTAGGAAAGAAAAAAAAACAGATGCTCCTTGTTGTGAGCAGACAAACATTTTTGTGGGCACTTTATTTGGTAACCGTGGAGAGTGAAGTGGTAATTGGCCCATCTCTTGGCCATGCCAATGCTACATGCTCAGTCACACACACTACTTCACTGTGGAGCCAAACTGCCTCTTCTCTGACCAGAGTCCAGACACAGTGTTTAGCGCTACTGAATAAAGAGAGGATTAAGTCTGCCATTTGATAGCTCTTTTTTGAAGTGGCTGTTAGATCTATACTGTATACACAAAGACACACATACCAGTGTTTCTCCAGGCAGAGCACCAGGAGCTCCCATTTTGGTTTTGTAGCAACATGGCTTCTGTATCCTCTATGCTGCGAAACCAAACCTGCTGACATTGATTTCTGAAAGTAGGCACAATCACCTTAACGCACATACACACTCATACCAAAACTAACTGCCATAGTAGTTTATCAAGTAATAACACTGTTATGTCTTTTTCTTGCTATGTGGGTATGTTTGGATATTGTGGCAGTAATCAGTGAAAATGTCATAGACTAAAGAACACAAAAAATCATACTACTACTACTATTTTAGTATACTATACTATACTATATGCAACTACTATAATTGAATGCAACGTATGTTTTTCTCTTGAAGTCACAGTGAAACAGAATTTTTTAAGCAAAACAGGATATGTACACAAGGTATAATTACAAGAGGGATTTAAATCAAATCCTTCAGGTTTGATTGGATTGCTATAGGACTGTTGGCCTCCACCTACACCTCCCTCTCCCACATTGTTAGATCAGGAGGAGGCAGAGGGAGAAATGCATAAATTAGACCTCAGACACATTCTTTGGAAATGTACACAAAGTTTTTGCCAACTGATATCCAAACACATATCCTACTATGATATCGCTCTGCTAGCTACTACAACCCACAAGCTAATAGACAACTTTGGTTTAATATGATGGATGTGGTTAGCTCGTTGCCCCAAATCACATTTGATTGGATGCATTTATGTATACTTCCCTGTGTTCAAGATAAGTCATCAGAAACAAATCTTGACATGATTATGTATCGTTGATAAGAAAAAAGGAGATTTAGTCATCCTTAAGTTATCCTACATTTTTTCACTGAACAAACTTGATCAACATTTCCTAAAAGCATGGTATGGAGAGTGTCTCCAAATACAATGAATGAATCTTATAAATAATTTATTCATGTCTCAGCACAAGTTAAATTCTCTGTTAGTGAAATATGGATCTGTGAGGCTGAGAGTGTGTTTTTCTCTACTCAGTAATATCCTATAAAACAGTGGGAACCCTTTCTACTTTTTGATTTCAACTTTCCAGTTTATGTTGCATTTCACAGCACATAAATCTTTATGATTATTTCTCTCTCCACAGACGGTGGATAGGCCTAAGGATTGGTACAAAACTATGTTCAAACAGATCCACAAGGTTCATAAAGCAGGTAAGTCTGTACTGAATGTCCCATTATTTACAGACATTATGAGCAGATCATGGTCACGCATGCAAGCGTGTGTGCATGTGTGTATCTTTGTGTGTCTGTGCATGTTGATTCTTGTTAAACCAAAAGACCCAAAGAACCTCAGAGCCAGAACTCATTAGATGAGAGCAAGAGAGTCTGAGAGGAGGAGGAATTGAGAGAAACCTCTAATAGACACTGAGCTGTCCTGGGAAATCTGCTCTAATTTTGTGGGCTTGACAGAATCACACAGTCAGTACAAGGCTTGTTTGTTCGTAACTGCTCAAGCTTCTTCTACTGCAGCACACACACACACACACACACACACATTTAATGATTGTATGTGCCTAAAAACATCTTTATGATGCATCTTTGAGAGTTCCCATGACTCTCTGAATATTCACATATTCTCACTGAATTTATAAAGCAGTATTGCAGCCCCACCAAAGTCTATCTTTTGGGTAACTCCTTTGTAGAATTAAAATCCTCATTTGCAGAAAACAGCAGCTTTGAATTCAGCCAGAATCAAATACTCATAGTTATATCAAAATATGACTAATACACTGCTTCTGTGGGTTGCTATCACACTTCTTTAACTCAAAAAAAGACATATTGGAAAAACAATTGTTTGAAACACGCTGAGTTTGTGGATGAGGACAGAGGAGAAGTGGTTTATGCTGCCTGGGTGGTTTTGATACTTCTTTCTGCTGTGAAAAATGTTCACTATTGAAAATTACTTTGGAATTGACTGTATTCAAGCTGTTCTCCCCAAGGAGAAAACTACTAAAGTGTAACCTCTGTACCGTAAAGTATGTCTGTGCATGCATCCCAATCAGTCTTTGTTCCTTTCTTCTACAGATGATGACTATTCTGACACATACAATGCAACATATGCTGTCATAAACAATGGTGAGAGATGTTTTATGTATAGCAAAAGTTGTGCTTCATACAATAAGTAATTTCTTTCCAACCCATTTGTCCCCTCCTGTCTGGCTTGCTCTGCCTCAATGCTTTTCCCTCCGATGTCTCCTCTGTCCTGTCCTTAACAGATGACTACAGTTTGTCATCCAACCCCACCATGGCCCACCCTGCCCCCCAGACACATACGTACAGGCCACTCGCCAAAAGCCCAGCAGACAACGGAGGGCATCTGGGGCCTCGGGAGCCTTCGCCATCCCCTGTACCCCCACCACCTCCACCTATGCCATCTCTCCTCCAACTGAGGGCCAGAGACAGTGACCGCGAGAAAGACTCGCCTGACGCGTAAGAGATTTTGTCTTATCTCTTTCATTTATGACACCTTATTAGTTATGAAATACTGGCACTAATATTGTACAAGCAATCAAAACAAAATTGAAATCCCCCTGTCATGTACATGGACTAATATATGGGAGGGATTATGTATTTATTATTATAGTTTACATCCGTTTTTTGAATTAATGTTTTTTGCTCACATGAATTCTGAGCCGCCTTAAATTATATTAATTTCAATATGTACTAAGAAATATGTTTGAATAATTAACTAACTTCGTGTCAGGATATTTTCTAAGAAACTATGTTTATGTTTTTCTTGCACCAGGAATGAATGGGGTCCTCCCAACAGGAAAGTGGACACACGAAAGTACCGTGCAGAGCCCAAGAGTATTTTTGAGTATGAGCCTGGGAAGTCCTCTATTTTGGAGCATGAAAGACCAGTGAGTGTATTTTAAAATGTTGTTTCATTTGATTATAATGAATTCTGACATTTTCCTGTTAAAATCCACTGAAAAGTTGGTGGCCATCGTCACATTTCTGCCTTCCTTTATGCTTGATTAACCTGTGAGGCCTGTAGAAGCCAATCTGGAATCAGCTCAGGCTGTAAAATTAATTTTTTATAACATTTAGAAGTTGTGATGCTTGCTAACCTAGCTGGCTTCACACCGGCATCTTGGGAGAATATTTCTAATACTGTGACAGTGAAGTGATTTCTGTTACTATTGTTGTAGTTATGCTTGTTATTGTTCAGTAAAAGATTCATTCTGTTGCTGCTCTGCTTTACTTCGTAGCTAAATAAAAGGTACATTTCTGAAGAGGTAAACAAGGAAACATTAAGCTACATGAAGTAAAACAATACTGCAAAGATGGAGTACAAAACCAGTACAAAAAACAACTGGATGGTCAAATTGAGAGAGGAAACACTAGCACATTTATCTTTCTTACTTGCTAGTGTTTGTAGACTTTTTTTCATTTTATGGGCTTTTGCTTGGACTTCTTTCCATCAGACACAGTGTGGGCGTTAAAAAGCGAAGGTTTCCAGTGCTGCATCCTCTAGTGACTGTACTGGCTGTTCACTCTGTGTGGGGTGAATGACAAAGCAAACAGCAGAGATAATTACTGTGTAGAGGATGGGCAAAATATAATAGGCATAAAGTATCTGAGATGAGAACAAGATAATGGACAATTTGTTATAGATGAGGAGTCTGTTATATGGGAAAAGATTAGAAAGAAAAGGTTTTTCTGCGGGTTTTGCAGATGTTAAATGTGATGACTGCGGAGAGCTATCCCAGGGCAATAATGCATGAGTCAGTTCCTGATTAGGCAATAAGGAGATGTAGGAATGTAGAACTAAGGAGAGGGTAGAAGTGAAATCATGCTGGCTAATCTGCTGCCTGAGATTCCTTATATATGTTTGTTCAGAAGCATTTTTCACTGCTCTCCAAGGTAAGAAACAGCACCCAAAACATCCTGTTTGGTTTTGATGTGTCCATTTGTGCAATTATGAGCCATAGCAAACAAAAACGTTTTTCTGGCACTCTGTTTCTTTTGTTTGTGTGTGCACAGTACTTGTGTGATTGTCAGTCTCTGCTCTAGGCTTCACTTTTTTACAGGGTGACTCATTTGTCTCAAAGCTGAATTCTCTTTTTAGCAAGACACCACAACACCTACAAAACATCTCATGGCTGGGATTCATTTGGTGTGAAAACTCCATTTCCATGTGGGAGCAGACAGAGTAGTAAACCACTGCATCATCTCTACAGTTAAAATAACAGCAAAACTCTTTGAAAATGAATAAGCCTCTTGACTGTAGTGCACGCTGTGTGTAAATGGAAACAAATAGAGAAAGCTGTACTTGTTGGAGTTTAAACATACAGTACAACTGGAAAGAGTAGATGGTTAACTTGCTACACAGTGGTAACTATTGTTTTTGCTTACCTGTCTAATTTTGTTGCATGTAAATACTTACATCCCATCTGACAGTTTATTGCAGATTGATTTGATATGAAAATGTATATCTCTGTGATACAAAGGAAGAGCTGGGTGTTATAATCCGTCATGTGACATCAGCAGAGATAAACTTCTGCTTCCTTAAGGCAATTTGCCCATGATTTACATGGCATACATGCAAAAAAGTGGAGGATATACAGTTTTTTTTTTTTTCAGCTAATAACACTTAGCAAATAAGGCAACACTGGATGGCAGCTGACAAGCCCCGATATGAAAGATACATCTCGGTTTTGAACGCTGAAAATTTGTAAATCCACCTTTAAAAGCATCTCATTAACATATTAGGCATGATGGGTGCTGATGGGGATAACTTAGACTACAGGGGGAGAATGTTGCAGATTTGTGTGACGGCAAGACAATGCAAGTTTATTTGTATAGCACCTTTCAACAACAAGGCAATTCACAGTTCTTTGCATAAGACATAAAAAGGCATTAAGACAGGATATAAAAGAAACAAAAGGCAATATAAAAAGACACATAAATAGGATTAAATAGGAAAAATACGGTAATTTTCTTATATAGGAATATGAACTGCTAGGCCAGTTTAGCGGTGTGTGTGTATATTTGTGTATATATATATATATATGTATATATATATATAGCACTTGGGTCAGTTGGCTGACTGTGATACCATACTGCTCCCACCATGTAGAAGTGAAACTTACTATACACCCATGTGAATAACCCCTCATGTCTTTTCCAAACAGTTCTTAAATATGTGCCCCTTCCTCTTCTTCTTAAATGTAATGAGTTCTTCTGGTGAGAATTTTGCCTTTCTCTGCCACTCTGACATACTGTATTTAGTACTGTAGATAATGAGGTTGGGTGTTAAATATGTAATGCTCAAAGTAATATGCTGATTTTCATCATCTGTCACCTGTGCTATGGCTTAAGCCGGAGATATACTTGCTTTTAACTATGCGTTCGCGTACGCATTATGACTGCCTCATATATCCTGCATCTGGTTGTGCACGTCTTCAGAAATGAACGCAACATGTTCGCAAGATGCACATACGCACACACTCTAGTGTAATCCTCCTGTTACACACACAGTACATAAGCATGTATGTGAACAATTCCGTTCACGACGCAGCTGGTTGTCTGCACGAACGCATGGTTAAAAAGCAAGTGTATCTCTGGCTTTAGAGTAAGGCAGTGGTAATGTGATTCTGTCATGGGATTCACAGCCCTGTTCATTTTTATGCATATGAAATTTATGAATATCATTTCAAAAGGGCCAAGGTGGCGAAATTGTCTGCCTCTTTGGTTCCCAATGGTGACAAGAGTTGGATTGTGCATATTAGATTATTTAGTGTATACAAGTTTAATTACTGTCTGATAATATGGCACTACTGTATGTTGCCTAACAAATAATTTGGATTCCCTAAAGTTTTGGAATTACTATCAAACCAGTTAAAGTAGTGAAGCAAAAATGTCTTCTTCTTTTTTTTCCAATTTGTCAGTAGAAAATGTGTTTTGCATCACAGCTTTCGTCCCATGAGCCAGTCTAAATCTTCATCCTGGTTCATTCTGTGCCCATCTCCCTGTGTCACCTTTGCCCATTCCTAACCATGAGGTCCATGTCTCTCTTTGTGTGTGACTTCTTTCCACACTTCTTTCTTCTGTCTTTCTTCTACCTCCTCTCTCTGTCACTGTCATGCTTTCCCAGACCTATGATGACATAGATTTAGAGAACGAGCCTTGGTATAAGTTCTTTTCCGAGCTGGAGTTTGGGCGGCCGGTAAGTCAGGGCCATAGCTACTACCTCAACCACAACCCTGCCATAGGCATACATACACCCACTCTCTCCACCCCACCCATGATTTTTTAAATGTCTCCACCAGTAGACTGGGTGGGGCTAGTTGTTTGGGCATGTGGTACTTGTTGGGTGCTGTGACCCCCCCACCCTCCCCCCACCCTTGTGACAGGCTGTGTTATGTCTCTGCGTTGCTGGGTTTTTTGGTCTGGTGGCTAGCAGGCACTGAAATGTTCACACACAAACCTTTTCTATTGAAATTTTTATTTCAGTTGGTTCATTATTGCATCTTGCCACAGAATGAGATGGAAACGCAGTGTGCTTTAGATGATCTGACTTGTAGGCTGGTAGAACTGCACTTAAGTCAATCAATCAATCAATCAATCAATCAATCAATCAATCAATCAATCAATCATAACATTGATAAATATGTAATAGATGAGTTTCCTAGTGATAAATATTATCCTTTTGCTCTGCATAACAATTTGAGTGCAGTTTCTTCAACATCAATTGCACATGCTAATGTGCAGCAATTAATCAGCCTTTTATTTAGCCTGTTTATTAATTTGATCTTTTATTCATTTCTGCTAGTTGTTTTGTTTGTTTGTTTGTATCTTCACTTTTAGTAGAGGAACATTCTGCATATCTTCAAGCTAAATGCTTTAGTGCCCTCTGCTGGATGTAGGTGTTAATAACGTCCTAGTGGCTCAGAGCAGGGATTGCCTCTAGCCACAGATCTAGGATCAAATTACTCCAAGTGTCATGAGGACATGCTTCTGTCCATGCCAGCATGACATCAGGTGATGATTTGTTGGGCTTATTCGAAATGTTCAGGTGAAAATATCACATCTGGAGCTGGCATGACTTCCCAGAGTCATGTTGGGCTGTGTGTTGAGATGTCTACCTGTAATATTTTGAATGTTTCACATCACTGAATAAGCTCTTAGTGTGTAGATGGTTTCCCTACATGCACTGACTGGTCCAGCTGGGACAGAATCTCACAGTATGTTCAGTGTTTGAGTGTTTATTGAGGTGACAAGTCACAAGAAGTTTTGACCGACTGAGTGAACAATAGTTTATCTGTACTTGTAAACCAGCACTAAATCACAGCATTTGAGAGTACAATTCATTGCATTCTCAAATAAACACAACACTGCAGCTTGTGCTTCACTCAGCTTTCTGCTTTACAGCTTGCTCTCACACTATGCATGTGTGTGTTCTACATGGGCATATTTCTGTGTTTATGTGCGGGTGGTAGAAAGGTTGATATTGTAGGCCTAATTTATTTTAGCATTGACATACTGTAGATTAAATGTTGCTATTTTGAGATTAGCATAGGAATAAAGTATGAATAGATGACATAAGAATGTGCATATGAATGAACGTGTATTATGTGTAAGTGTGTCTGTGTGTTTGTCAGTAAAAGCGTGTTAGTATGTATTGAGTGTGTGCACATGTGTGTATTGTACATGCAAAGCACATGTGCAATGTTTGTGAACTAGACCATCTCTGGTTACTCAGATTCTCTAATGGGTGTCACTTTCTCCACATGTTTCTTGTGTTTTGGTTTCTCCCCATGATGTCACCACTGCTTCTCCTCCTTCACCTCATTTTCACCTTCTTCCTATTCCTCCTCTCCTCCTCCTGCACACTGCTGCTGCTTGGGGCTCAAGCCTCCTAAAAAACGGCTGGATTATAATCCAGACATCTCCACTCGCCAGCGCATTGAGGTAATCTCACATTCATGTTTTAGTAGTGTTGTTAATCTCACAATTTCTAACCAATCACAGGAATCAAAATCTGTATTGTTAAGAAAAATGTGATATAATTGCTTAAAATAAGTGTAATGTAGTGTAGCACCAATTCAGTGTGATCTCATGTCAACATGTCAGCCATCCATCGCAAGATGAGTATGATGTTGCTTTGTGAAAACATATAGCTTTGAAATTCTATTTCTATTTGCTTGGCATTGTATGAACATCTGCTGGTTGTAATATTTTTACTTGGAAAATCATTATGAACATCTAGATTTTGATTTCCAAAAAAAATAATTCCCTGGATATCTTTTTTAAGTTTCCTACATTATTGTCTGATTGCATTTGATGGTTAGCATTTCCTCAGAGACTTTTGCTGTTGAAGTGTATCCACCATTATTTACCACTAAGACCCATTCCAGCTGATCCATGCCAGATTTTGCAGGGCAACATTTGCCCCCTGAGCTCAGCTCATAACATCCTTTCTATATCACCTTTGCCATCATCGCCCAGACACCACGTCCCAGGAGAGAGCAGAAATTTTCTTCACCGTTTACACCGGTAGGCATCTTCTCAGGCAGGTGTGCCATGTGGAACCAGCATTCATCGCACCTTACGCTGGGGGAGCGTTTTGAGTGTGACACAGCAACAACTGCATGCAGGCTGCATTGTGAGCTGCTCTGCCTCTAGTCTTTGTTCTTGCGGAGCTCACTTTTCTCTTTTGTTGTCTGCCCTATTTCAGAGTTCCCTGCACATCGCTCCTGCTGACAAGGCTCCAGAGAGACCTGCAAGGTAACCTCTGTTTCTTTTATTTTCCTCTGCATCACCCCCTTCCCTCTCCCCCATCCTCTCAACAGCAGTGGTCCTTGTTGTGATTCAGCACAGAATCAAAACTGCTCTATCTTGCCTCGCCTCTGGTGCAAATAGCCTGTGTCTCCTATTAAGGATGATTTGCAAGGATAAGTGTTAGTCTTTATTTGCTTTTGTCACTGAAGGCAAGGCGCTTTGCCTGCCACTAACTGAGCCAGAATAAATTAATCCAGCAAACCTATTGATTCTGCCCTTCACCTCCTATCCCCCCCCCGGTCCTACTCCCTTTCACCAATGGCCTGCTTATTCAGTCGCATTTTCCTCGGTGAACAGAAAGGGCAGAAATGGGATGTGATGAATAGGCCATGTAATGCATGTAAGTGACATTGAGTCTGTTTGTTCTTAATAGAAAGCCCATTGGGTTTTTAGACATTTTGAATAAGAGAAGATACGGTAACTCTGTTGTCTCATCTTTTCGGACACAAGGATAATAGCCAAATTTTTTGTAGGATGCTTTGATATACTTACAAATGCATTAATAATGCCAAGGATTGTAACATTCTCTCAGTCCATAAATGACCGTGAAAACCTTCAATCTAAGTTAAACATGAAAATCCCCAAAATTGGGAAAAAAACGATTTTTGCCCAACAGTAGCAATAGTTAATTTGCCTCTAATTAACCTAAGAGGTTTAGAAAAGAGTAAAAATGTTTTATACTGTTTTCACATAGATCACAGAGGTGATTAGAGATGTGAAACTCATTATTATATTTTGGTCTATACTGGTTTTTTTACCGATGATACAGGAAATATAGTAAATTGAATGTACTCACAAGACATTTATAGTACCTTAAAATATACCTTCTGCAAACTGCTTCCATCATATAGTGTTCTGAAAGCAGTTGTCATTGATGTCTGACTGTGTTGCAGTGCTGCCAGTGACTACAGGAAGAGAAGGAAGTCTGAGCCGTCAAGTTCCCAAGTGAATGCTCAGTCTCAGAGTACAACTGCAACTTCCCCTAAACCGGTGGACGCCTACAGACCCAGCAGCAGCCTAAAGAAACCTGTGATTCGTTCCTCACCATCCTCACCCTCCAGAGCCAAAGGTACACACACATACATACAAACATCTCCTTTTCACTTGATATTTATTTCTCTCTGCCTAATGTGTGTACTGTATTTAACACATCGCCAAAAAAATCAAAGAAGATTTGTTGTCATTTGTTGTGTTTTTCACAATATAATGTCTGTCTGGTGTGGTCATAAGTTTCCTTGGTTGGTATTGGTGGAAGTCTGAAGAAAAAACATCAAATCAGCTTTTTTTCCCACCCTCTTTTCTCTCCTAATTCTTCACCCTCTCCCTTTCTCTTCCACCTTTTTGCTGGGTACTTACTTGTTACTGCTTAACATACTTTCCTCCTTCTTCTCTTTCACCACGCTGCTCTCTATTGGACATCTGAAAGGTGGGGACACATGCAACATGTATTCAAACAATTTGACCTCCCCAGGTCCTTGTCAGCGCCCCTATCTGCCCCCTGTCCCCCCTGACACTGTCCATTGCCATGAGGATGCCAGCCAGGAAGGCAGCTCCTCCTCCAAGCAGTCTGTCTGTTGTAAGAACAGTTGGCAGACCAAATCCCAGGATCCTGAGACATGGAGCAGTGTGGAAGAGGTACCGCCCTCTGCTGGCAAGCTCAAGTCACGCAGCTGTGATGACTTACTCAATGATGGGCATTCTGGCTCAGGCGGGTGCAACGCCACCCGCTCAGAAAGTGCTGGGTCACTGGTTTGTGATGGGAATCCCTCAGGTTCCACTGGATCCACCTCCACTCGCTCATTGCCTCGCCTCCACCGGCGACGGGCACACGATTCTCCAGGCTTTCTCCAGCTCTATCGCAAGATGCACCAGATTGACCGAGCTCAGCTCATCCCATCTGAAGTCATCCGCTCGGTCCGTGCTCGCATCCTGGAGCTAGAGCGCCAACCTCACCTGCATCGGCATCGCCTCTCTCCTTGGACACCGTCTTGGGGCATGGAGGTGCCACGCGATATGGTGCCAAATCGCATTTCTGAATATGAGCGCCTTATTAAGAAGTCCAAATCCATGCCCAACTTGGGTGACAGTGAGATGCCTTCAGGCACTACCACACCAGGTGGCTCGTCATCTCGAGCCAGCAGTGGTGGTGGTGGCACACCCAGTTTTCCAAAACGCCGTTTTTCCATTGAATCTTTACTAGAGGAAGATAACAATGGCAACAGTGGAACAGTACCTCACGCCATTGATCACTTGCGTCGACCTCGTAGCCCACCTGAGGGCCAGCCTCGGGTTGGGCCGGAACCCGGCCGTGGGCGTTCCTTTCCTGGTCCTCTTGTTCCCCAAGGCCCACAAGCCAACCCAGACTTCTCTGACAGTGAACAAGACGCTGTTGCGTCAGACCTCAGTGACTTCATCCAGGTGGAGGGCTCCTCATTTTGTAGCGAGAGTGACTTTGACCATTGCTCACTAACCTCCTCTGAGAGCTTGTACGGCTCTTCCACCCTCCACCACCACCACCTTCGTCATCACCACCACCATCACCACCACCCTGGTCATCAAAGTCTAGGCCAGAACCAGGGCTACCAACACCGCCACCTCATCAGCACCTGCAAAGGCCGCTGCCCGGCCTCTTATACTCGTTTTACAACCATGCTTCGCCATGAGAGAGAACGAGCGCGCCAGGAGCACCAGAGACCTTCACAGCAGAGCCGCAGCAGCCATTCCCAAATCCAGAGCTCACAATCCCAGCAAGCGATGTCCAAGCTGGCCTTTCTGGTCAGCCCAGTGCCTTTCCGCAGGAAAAAGGGCTCACCACCTACCTCTAGAAGAAGCAGTGGTGGCGGAGATCGAGGTAGCAGACCCAAGTCCAAACAGGCCATTTACGAAGCACTAGATGCAGCCTTGAGAGACATATATGAGCACATTCAAACAGAGAGAGGCCACAGAGGAACTAGGGCACCTGATGATAGCATCCTGAGGAGAATACTGGCTGAACTGCTTCCAAATGTGCCTGAACGAAGCTCCTCATTGCGGGGGAGGAGGGGGTGTTGGCTTGGTGGTCACTCCTCAACATCTTTGTACCCAGATGGGAGCCCCACTGGGTATGCCTCGTATAGAGGGGATCCCTCCACACCACGGTTACAGTCACCACGGCTACAGTCACCAATCAGTGCCTGTTACGGACGCCACTCAGACACCTCAAACAATAATGAATATGGAGAGGAGCAGGGCGATGGAAATGGTCTCTGTTATTCAGGTTGAGATATTACACATATCACACCTCAAATATGCACATGTGCACTTTGTCATGTAGCCAGTCATACCTACACATATTTTTTTTTCTACATAAACACACATGCATGCATACATACTCCAAATATGCATCCACATGCATTTACCTCAGTGTCTGTTCCAGTATTGCCTGGGCTCGTTTCCCTATTCCCCTCATTGATCAGCCAATACATCCATCACTGTGCTTTTTAATATATCTATGTAAATTCTCAAGTAAAACCTGTTATTAAAATAATTGCCATTCTTTCGTTCTGCGTTAAGCTAATAAGGATTATGCCCTTTGAGTTATCAAAGGCTTTTTATTTGAAACATTAATGCTGAACAAAACAATGGCAAAGTAGGGACAATTGGAGTTTAACAGTGAGGGGGAACAACATGTATTTTAGAAAGAAAATCAGAGCAACAGAATGGTAAGTAAGACATGACTTCGTTGTTGCACTGATGGAAATAGCAAATTAAACCAGGAGCAGTTCAGAAAACAGAGAAGCTTCTTACATTACTAAAATGTGATCACATATACTTATAAAACAAGAAATTGTCTCAAATGAAGGCCTGGATTTTTCTGTAGTTGAGGTTAAGAGATATTTGAGAATTTACTCTAAATTACTCTGGTTGGCGTAAATAAATGTGAATGTTTCTCTGTTTTTTTATTTGCTAATTTATTTTGGTTGTATTATTTGTCTCTTTTGCAGATTGATCTTATTATCCCACAATCATTCTTTCCTTCAAGCCATTTACTTGTATGTTCATGTTTTATCATATTTTTTGGGCTGTTTCATGTTTCAGCTATTTTGTAGGCTTGCATGTGTCATATTTTGGGAATCACAGTCACCTTGTTTTTCCTATGAAATGGAAATAAAACCACCTATTTTTGACTCCGAGCTTTGATTCCCTCATTTACCTATTGGAATGGCGTCATCATTGTACCATTCAGTACTTTCCCACTTTTTTGTAAGCATGCATGTGACATGATTGTGGTTACTATGGTAACTCCCCAGTGACCTTTTTTATATGTCTCTGCTAATCACAGACCAGGATGTCTCCAGGTGTTATTCTGCCATAGATGGACGCCACACACCCCAGAGTAGAAGGCCTACTCCTGACAGAGAGGTACAATAGTTCATCATTCTTTTCTTTAAATTAATTCAGAAATAACAACCTAACAAGTTTTTAGCTTACACGTAAAGTACACCTTAAAAACAACAGACAATTATTTTTGTCTTTAGCTTCACAATACCACCGCACAGTTAAATATTCTCACAAAATTAAAAATCAATATTTTATTTTTTGGCTGGTAATGCTTGCCGGCTTTTTTTCTGTCACTCTCATCTCCTAGGTCTCCCATAAACAGATGACACAACTTATTCTTTTCTCTCTCCTCCATCAGAAACAGCCTGCGAGAGCCATTTATGATTTTAAGGCACAAACAGCTAAGTGAGTACAGTAAATGCACAGTGCAAGCACAAGGAAGCCAAGCTTTAAAGCATGAATGTCTAACTGCATATCAACACATCTCGACTCATTGCATTTAACGATATGATTTAAGATTATTAAGCATTTCTTGCGTAAAGTTTCTATTGCTTTCTAAGATAACTTCTTTGTCACATCTCACCACCACACTTGGATGGCTTTAACTGATTTATTTTATGCAGTCTTTGAATATATGCATGAATAAAGCTGATTTCTGCTGTATTTGATCTTATTTCATCCCGCTTCAGTGGCTGATGTTCTGTAGCTGATGCTGTTTACATAAATGAGCTGTGCTGGTTGAAGTGGTCAGTTCATGTTCACACCTGTGTGCTGGCACTTTGATGACATAAATGTGTTGCAGGGAGCTGACATTTAAGAAGGGTGATGCAGTGAACATCATCCGGCAGATAGACAACAACTGGTATGAAGGAGAGCACCGCGGACAGGTTGGGATATTTCCCATGTCATATGTAGAAGTAAGTGTGCAACTGAAACTGTATGTGAGTACTGTAGATGTGCACCATTTTCTGTCTTTGATGTAATTTGTCTCTCTCATTTCTCTCTCTATTCACACACATTTACATAAATGCACAAACATAAACAGAAGGTGCCGTCCTCAGAGAAGCAGCAGCCGATTCGTCCTCCTCCGCCAGCACATGTCAGAGAGATCGGAGAGGCAGTAGCCCGCTACAACTTCAATGCTGATACTAATGTGGAGCTATCGCTCAGAAAGGTAGCCTATTTATTGTGTGTGTGTAAATGAATAGCTGCAACAGTGTAATATGTTTATAATGGTTTATTATTAATTATGGGGTGAAACATTTCTTGAGGAAGTATACTGTTTTGAGTTTGAGTTTGAATTTTTTCAAATTATAGACAAATAAGTAATCATCCAGATGTAGTTAAAATATGAAAATCATCAGTTTCTACAAACAAAACCATTCGCCAGTAGCCATTCAACTAATTTAATGATTTTGAAGATGCTATGTTCCCATAAAAAATTCTACACAGCTGCTCTTCTGTTCATTACAACAGTGCTGTATTGCAGTTAAAACTCGTGTATATTTTGGGTGTGTTGTGTGTGTGTGTGTAGGGTGAGAGAGTAATTGTGATAAGGCAGGTGGACCAGAACTGGTATGAGGGGAAGATCCCAGACACAACCAAACAGGGCATCTTTCCTGTGTCATACGTTGACATCATCAAGCGTTCCCCATCCAAGAGCACCACCCACCACATAGACCCACATGGTTACCCTGGTAACAGGACACCAAGCTCTACACCCATCAAGGTAGGGTATCAATACAACATTATGACAATAGAATACAATAAACCAATACAGTAGAGTTACAAATTTTCTAACTGGCAGTTTGTTTTAAATTTAAAACAATAAATAACTTTGAGCTGCTTTATAAATGAATTGATTGATTGATTTATGATTTTGGGGTATTTATGTTTGTGAACAAAAGTGTTGGTTATTAACCAAAAAAAATAAAAAAGAAAAAGTAAAAAAAATTCCAGGTTGTATTTGCATTGTACCTCCCTCGCCGTCCACCATTGAGTCTGGTTCTGTCCAAGGTTTCTTGCCACTGTCGCCAAATGCTTGCTCATGGTGGGATTTGTTGGGTCTCTGTAATTAATATTATAAAGAGTACGGTTTAGACCTGCTCTGTAGGAAAAGTGCAATGAGATAACTTCTGTTATGAATCGGCACTATATATATAAAATTGAATTGAATTGAACCAACATCACAAATGTCAACAAACATTTTACATCCTCAAAAAGTAACATATTGTAATTATGTGTGAATATATTTAAATAAATAAGTAAATACATCATCTGCGTAAGGGAGTAAACACAGCTTTTAAGCTCTGTTTAGCCCTCAAATGACATAAAACACACACACACACAAAACACACACTGTACTCTCTGTTCAAGTTTTATAAATTACACTGTTCTTTCTTTTTCACTTTACCTTCATGGAGCCTTTCTACCATCTACCTCCATCCTCCACTACTCATGACCTCCCCTTTCCTCACCTCTCATTGAGAATGCCTGACCTGCAAGTTATCACCAATGAGTGGCTGTCCCTCACATTGGACCCATCAGCGTCCACTCCTGCTCGCTCCCTCACGACCACCCCTGTACCGCCCACACCACCCCCTCTCCCCACTGACCTTGCACCTCTCCTAAAGGCTCAGGAGCCTAAGGTACACTCACCTGCGCTGTCACAAAGGGGCTTCGCTTTGCCGCCCCAGACATTTTCCAGAACTCCTCCTTTTAAAGATGGGAGACTCATTTTAGGTCACACCCCAGCTGCCATGCCTTTCTCCCAACCTCCTCCTCCCACTCCCCCTCCCCCTCCCTTCCTCATTCCTCGTTTACCTCTTCACTGCCTGACTCTTCACTGCGACACAACAGTGGCAAAGGAATAGCCCAAACTTTACACATTTCTAAGCCAGAGGTTTTGTCCTGCACAGTGCCAGAGCCAATAAAATCACCCACACAAGTTCCTCTGTGGCACAAGTCAAATATGCAAGTAAACAATAGCAGTAAAATCCCTGATGTCAAGCTGCAAGTTAAAGACCCGTATGATGAGCTGTTGTCCATGATTCTGGATGGTTGTACCAGTACAGACAGTGCTGACTTTTCAAGATTGTCTCCGGTAGATTCCCCACCAGCTACGCTAACCGATGAATCCCAGAGCAGGTTTCAGCTAAGAGCAGAAGAATCCCATCAGCCAGCAGTGAAACCCCCAGCAGTCACTCCAGCCAGCGACTCTGCAGACAGCGTTCAGTTAGAGGTGCAGTTTCACAAGCCGGTGACGATGGAGCCACTTTCCATCACTTGGAGAGAGCAGTCAAAAACTCTGAATGAGCAACCAGTAGAGTCTCAGAGACTACCATCGGTGAAAGGAAGGGGATGTACTGAGTTGTTCATTGAGGAAGAGGATGAAGCTAGAGAGGACAAAGAGGAGGACATTAAAGGTTTTAATGAGAGACTCAGTCCACAGGTAGAGCATGGTGTGAGCTGCATCTGTTGAGTTTGGAAACACTACAGGGCCCTGGAATGGAGATGGAGGGAATATATATATATATATATATATATATATATATATATACTATATATTTCTATTTCTGTCTTGGAAAAAATAGATCTACTTAATAACTGTTGAATTCCATTTAGTTGCTTCAGTTTCAGGGTCCTAGTATTTGCATTCTGGCTCGCTGTCACACTGGCTTATTGGGACACTTGAACACAATGGAGCCATCAATAATGTTATGTTATTAGAAATTGTTATTAATAACATCTCTGCTTTTCCTACTGTGACAAGTCAAAATGTCTGCTGTGAAAAAGGCCTATTGTTGGAATTTTTGAGGGTGCTATATAGTGGGAAAATTTAGTGCACTACATAGTAAATAGGGAGTGATCTCGAATACAGCCAGTGTGAGGATAAAGTATTGTACATGTGAGGAGGAGAATTTTTTGACATATCATTTGTGCATTAACAATCAAAGATGAATTATGCGTGGACGCTCAAGTATTAAAATATTACTATTGTACAGCATGCTGCTTTTGGCAGCCTTTAGTTCTTTTCTTACACAGTTGTCTGATCAGTTAACTTTTGTTGTGATCACTTTTTTTGATTGTTTTTGAAGGATTTATGCTGGAAAGTCATTGTTTTCTTAGAATAAGACTCAAAAGTACGTCTTTTTTTATAATCATCCATGTAGAATATTTTCCTCCATGTCCCTTCCAAGGCTTCGTAAAATAGACATGTTTTGCCAAAAAAATTGGATTAAAAGATTTCTTAAGTTCCTCAGCATTTAGCTTTTGTGATTCAGCTTCATAACTGATTTGTGTGTCATTACCTCCATAGGCTGATGTCTCTCCTTCCACTCTGACACAGCTTCCTGACCCCGGCCTCCCCTCACACTCCATACCACCACCTCTGACCTCCTTATATCCCTCTTCTTCTTCTTCTACTTCTTCTTTCACTCCGTCTTCACCTTCTTTCTCCCGGTCACAACAGCAGGATCGTAACACCATCCCTCCCCCCCTCTCCCCTCGGCCCCCATCCCTTCCTCACCTCATGACATCACCACCTCCAGTCTCTCCCTCGCCGCCTGTCTCACCACCTCCCCTCCACTCCTCTCACCCCTCTCCAAACATTACCTCACAGCGCTCTGTCTCTCACCCCTCAAGCTCTCCCTGTCTTTCTCATCCGGTCACATCCTGCCCCGACTCAGAATCGTCTATTCCCCTTCCCGCCCTGTCTCCCCCGAAACCCGCCTCTCCTCCCCTCGCCACTCCACGCTCTTCCCCCACTGTTCCCCATGCAGGATGTAGGTCTCCCAAGGTGAAGGTAAAGCTGGAATGTGGAGACGATGTCGTTAATTTAGATCATGTTTGTAATGCCAAGGATTCATGTGATAATACCCTCCTCTAATTTTTGTGTCATTGACATTAGTGGAGCTGAGACTATGGTTGACGTCAACTAATCAATTGACAGAAAATTAAAGGACATTTTAATTAATCATTTATGCTATTTATGCAGGAAAAATGCCATGACAATTTGATTTTTTTTTTCCTCTGTTTTACATCATTGTAAATTGGACTGTTAGTTGGACAAAAATACAATTTGAAGATGTCACCTTGGGCTCTGGTATATTGTGATGGGCATTTTTCGCTATTTTCTTACTTTTTATAGACTAAACGATTAATCAACAGATTAACAGATATGTAAAATAATCGTTTGTTGCAGCTGTAGCTGAGACTACTTCGTCATTTGTACGCTAACATACGTACATTGTACACTATCATGTAAGTGCTATAGTGATGATTTATGGACAGCAGAGAACATTCTTGAATTAGTGTGTTGCTCGTGTTGGGTTGTACTGTGGTGTGTTTAGGATTCAAATTGGCATCCGCATGTTGATGGATGATTTTTTACAGCATGTTTGTAGGCTTTGTGCTTGTGTGTTCAGCTCATAGTGAAGGCTGCTGACTCAGTTACTGTACTAAGATTATCAGTGTGTTGCTTCTGGTCTTTCTGCCTATTAAGCAGGATCCAGTTGTTGGTGGTAAACCTCCTCGTAGCCCCATCTTGTCCCGGAGGTCCTATCTGTCCATTAGAGGTCGAAGGGTAGGGGGGCATGTCTTCATTCACCCATGCTCTGACTGTACTCTTGTCTCTGTGCAGGAAGGAAATCTTTAGAAATAACCATATCATTCATGACTGATCACAAGTTCTATAGCATGCATACTTGTAATTTCCCCTTTAGCAAAGGAGAAATTGTAGTATTTCTGCTGATTTTAGGAGTGTTTGGGTGGTTTGTCTATTCATTTTTTTTTTTTCATCGTTTTCAAAGGAATTGGTCACAGCTCTGGGTATTATTTTCGTCTTAAGCGACTTTATACAAGTCTTTCTTTCAACATCCTCAAACCCTAAACAAAAGCCTCATGAATACTACGTTTTGATTTCCTGTCTGTCTGTCTGTTTCTGTCTTTCTCACAGCGTTTAGTACAGGATACACTCCATGGTGGAGGAGACCCGTAAGTGATGTTTGTTATTATTCCACTGATTTGCTGTTAGAAAGAAAAGAAGATCTCTTTGTGCTAAATCGTGAGCTTAGCAAGGTATACAATATGTGTGCAGTAATTAATATTACCAAGTCTAACTTCAAATGTTATATTCGCTTTATTGCAATAACATTTAAACACAAACAGATAAGGAAAATACTGGATAAAGGAGAAAAAAAGCAATGGTGATCATATCATACACATAACAGAAAAAGTAACGTAACTGTTCAGTATTGTTACTGCAGCATGGGTGTCAGTTCACCATCAGTTTTTCTAACACAGGTACCAGGCTGTGTACAACTACGTGCCTCGCAACGAGGACGAGCTGGAGCTGAAGGAGGGCGACATTGTAGATGTGATGGAGAAATGTGATGATGGCTGGTTTGTTGGTAAGAAGAGGGAATACAGGGTTGTTCTTGTCGATTAGAAACATATTTTAGTTGATGTATCTCTTAAAAACATTATCTACATTGTGTTACTGTTCAGCAGTACAACAGAGAGCAGGCAAATGAATAATTCAGGTTCAGTGTCTCCTCTATAGACACTGGCACACCTCCTAAAAATTGAGTCAATAAAAGAATAAACAAATATGTATGAGAGTGAGTTACATTTTACTGTACATCCATGAGGTATAATTAGATCAGAAAGAATCAGAATCGCTCTTATTGGTCAAGGATGTTGCCACATACAAATAGTTTGTAGCTCTCAATATGCTTACACACTGTGCTGAAAACAAATGTTCAGGACATACAGGTTCCCCAGAACCTGTCTATACAATTGACATGCAGCTAAACAAAGATAAGGAAACATAAATATATAGCCAGTGGGAAAATGTACTTAAACTCTGCATAAATGTATAAGGTACTTTACTTAAGTATTGTCATTTTGTGCTTCATTTACGCACTCCCAGTTTATTAGGTACACCTAGCTAAAACTAATGCAGTCAAATACAACAGTCATTCAATAATTGTTGAACTGTATTGCATTATACAGAGAGGTGTTTACCCTCATTGATATAAATGGAGTAGACAAAGTCATAGAAACACCTCTCTGTATAATGCAATACAATTCAGGATCTGAATACTTCTTCCACCATTGTATATACCTGTTACACAGGCAAGTAGGTATGATACTAGATACATATATCTTAGATGATTACATAGATGCTCGAACTATTTATACAGGGTTTGTGGTCTGGTTGGCACTGTGGTGTAGAGGTACTCTGCAAATATCAACAAACTGAGACCACTAGATGGCACTGTGAGCCCACCACATATTTATAACATGACTATTGAAGAAGTCCGCATTATCCTGCACAGCTGAGCACAGTTTAAGTCTGATAGCCCTGAGAATCTGTTTGCCATGTTAATCTTTGCATTCTTTTGCAAAAAACGTTGCCCTCTAAAGATGTTTTCGTGTGTTTCAGATTGAGTTTGATCTCCAGGTTTGGCTGATTTCCGGGCTGCAGTGAGCTGGAACAATATTAGTGACAGCTACTGCCAAGTTTCAAGCACTGACAATCTCATTTTATTGCTCTTTGTTTTTGAAGGGACCTCTCGGAGGAGCAAGTTGTTTGGAACCTTCCCAGGAAACTACGTGAAGCAGCTATAATGATGATTCCAGGCTCCCCCTGGCCCCGCCCCTTTCTCTGACACGTTCTTTGCCCTCAGCACAGCACCCGCAGGACACCACCACTGGTCCCCCAAGACCTGTTGCACATTTATGTGTTTGCGTGTATGTGTGGCTTGTCAGCTTCACACACACAGAACATTTAGCTCTAACTAGCCATCTTTAATGGAAGACTTCTAGAAAATAATGTTTTTTTAATTTTTTTATCCTTATTTTTCTATCATGGAGAACCCAAACTTTGTGCTCCAGTCCAGTGACCTTTAACTTTTGACAGTGACGGAAGGATATTGAAGGAACTTTGCAAACACTCAATGAAAGAAAACCGCAGGGCACCGCAGTGACGCTTTTCTTTCTGTCAAAGGGCAGTAAGATCACCACAATCACCTTTTTTATTTTTCTGCAGTATCTCACATTTTAAAACACTTGTTACATTTCATTTCAGTGTTCAATTACAAATATCCCCAAAGACATTCAGTGCAGAAAGTGTTGTAAAACAGTATTCTGTCAGCAGGTCTGTTGTATACGAACTGTGTTGAAGGGTTTGCGGCCATGCAGCTGATATTTCAGGTAAAAGGATGTTACTTCCCACTGTTACATGTGATAAAGATGTGCACGTATTAATGTTATGTGTTACCTAAGGTATTGATTGGTTGATAAGAATTTGGGGATATCTTTGTCCTGAAACACTATCATTAATTATTATTAAGCAATTGTTTCAAAAAGAGGAAGTGGGAGGAATATAATTGACACTATTAGACTTGCTGTCTAAACCTAATACATATACAATAGTTTTAAAGTATAAGATTAGAAAACACAAAAATAATTTCAACTTGTTGGTTCTTCACCTTCACAATAGGATTGATGCACTTTAACGAAACTTTAACACAATTTTCGTGTTTTTTGTTTTATCTCAAATTTCAATTTCAGATTTTACACACTACAGGTTAATCCTACTGTGGGACTTTGGGGTGTGTCGGTCATGTTTGAAAAGTGTATGCAAGAAGGTTACCAACCTTTTAGGTATTATATTTATTAGAGGCCAAGTGCTGGTCAAACTGTTGTAAAATGATTTCAGAAAGGATGGAACAACAAGTTGCTTTATTAACATCTTTCAACAGCAGAAAACCAACATTTGAAGGATTGTTATTTAATTGTCAAATAAAGTATCGTTGTCCAGATAGGTGCTGAGTGACAAATAACACAGTAGTTCATTGGCTATAATTATGCAAGGTGTCATGATGTTTTATGTTGAATTATTTAAGTCAGATGCTGGAAGAAGCATTTTATCGAAAACTTAAGTCGTAACTGTAGTTTTTCCACTAGACTTTGGTGGCATCTTTTAACCCTGTTGTCAGTGAGTGGGTCACTGTTTCATGTAGTTATATACTATTAGGAATTATTGGCAATTTCCAATTTACCTTGTCATGCTCAGTGAATATAATTTATGTTTTGTTTTTCTCATTTTACGTGTTTCACAGTTGATGGACACTGACGACAAAACAATTGTTAAAGCACCTTAAGATATATTTTGTTTTATCATTCACACATCATACGTCACCCCCTGTCGTCCACTATTTCAGCTGGTGTGAGAACACTTTTGTGTGTGTGTCTGTGGTGTTTTTGTAAGCCTTTTGTATGAGAGCTGTAAAATGTCCAACATCCACTTGCTTTATAAAGTCAGCTTTTTCTCACCCACCATCACATTTGGTTTCCTCTCCTTCTTTCCTCACATTCTTCATCAGTGGTGCTAATTTCCACTTTTTCAGTTATTATTGTAGCCAGGCATGTAGGCCTTTTGTTATTTGTTGTTTTAAGAGCCAGTGATTTCAACGGAAGTTACTGTAGGTAGAGTGAGTAGAGTTGGTGATTGCTGCCTTACATCCAACTCACTAATTTAATAGCCATGTATATGTAAACCTCTTCTGTGATGCAAAAAATTCATTTATGCATATATATAGTCTAGAATACGTCAGGAAAGTATATGGAAGTGTGCACAGAACATGATCACAAACTCTAAAGTGTTGAAACGTACAGTAAACCTCTAGTCTGCCTTTGTTACAACATTAGGAACAGATTAGGATTGAAGATATGAGTTTGACTCCTGATATGTTTATACATGTAATAAAAATGTAAATCTTATATGTTAGTCATGTTAATATCAAATTCAGTGCACACTCTTGGACCTAAGTATTTCTACAATATCTTAGCATTTGTTGGATGATTTTATGGGGCTGTATTGCTAATAAAATCCATCTGGTAGATGAAATATTTCCAATTATTTTGTCCTTTCAGCTTAACATAAAAGACTTTGTTGATGACTAAGGTGACAGGATACACATTCATGTGCTCTCTATTTCACACAATTCCACATATCGACAGTTGGTGGCGGTAATTTGCAGTAAAAGGCAAGAATGTGCTAATTCAAGAGAAGATGTTTCAAAACATTAAGAGAAAGGCTTTGCAAATGTTTTATGACATAGTAAATGCACAATGCTTTTCGTGAGAAATGTTGAATAGAACAGTTGGATTACAATGAAAACTCCACAGAGACACATTGTATCTTTATAAAAAAAAAAGTCTAATTTATGAAGTTTGACAAATGGTAAAACTTAAATAGCAACCTGACAACAGCTGAAAATCTTGGTATTGCTGACCTCCAGTGGGCTGAAGGAGAAGGCTGGTGATATGTATATTTCTTATGTCCACAAATCTCATGAAAAGACCAAAACCAACTGTTCATTAGTCCATCTCTCAGTACTTCATGATTCCCTCTCTGTTGTACTCCACACCAAACCCATTTCATCCTATTGAAACAGGTCACAGATATATAGTTTCTTTTTTAGTAATTTTCTAAACAGCTGGGCACTGTAGTTTTAAACAATGTTACTCAAACAAGAGTAAATAGTGTATTTGTTAGGGACTATTTTTTAGTCAAATAAACTACAGTGCCCATGTTCATGGTAATGAAGGAACATATCATAAAAGTTACATAGGTCACTTTTAATGTAATGTTTTACAGGTTTAGCAAGGAAAGCATATATAGGGGGGCAGTACATATCATGTACTGGCTTAGATACTGGATATGTATACTATATATGCTCAATGAGTGTAAGAATAGGGAAACCTAATGCAGGCAGGCTCTTACATGTCTGTCCAGAGAGAGAGAAATTTTGTAGTATGAATGCTCCATCATCAACTTCCCTTATTTGTCAGGGAGTTACATTGTCATGGCAACTGCAGAAACAAACTATGAATCTGGTCCACTTTGAAATACTTGCATGGAATAAGATTTTCAGCGCTCTACGCAGATGATGGATTTTGTGGTGCGATTCTTAATTGGCTCAAATGTTTTAACTGGCGCTTTATTTATTTATTTACATGAGGGAAACATGCCCTACTCGGAGCAAAAGCCTATCAGTGCTGACATAGATTAACAAGCCTTACTCATGGTTTGTTGACAAAGTACTCTAGTAGCCGCAGAAAGTCTTTTTATAATTCTGGATATAATGCAGACATTAAGGACATGTGGAAACAAGAGAAAAGTGTCCTCAGCTGGCTGGAATAAAATGCTGTGATCATAAACAAAGAGCACAGAAAAGAAGTTTTTTGTAGCTAGAGAAAATCTTTTGAGAGATGAAAACAGACCCAGTTTCTGGTATAACCACAGAAAAAGAGATGATGTGTTGAACTGGATTGTTAACAAGCTCAGGGGTGAGAGCCTTGGGTCCCATCCAGATCAATAGTGGCTGGAATGTGCTTGTGGGACCTCCAGGGCCTCAGAGTGGAGCTGCGTCTCCAGACCAAATAAGGACAGGAGCAGCAAGACCCGTCAACCAGAGCGAGAGAAGGCTAGCCAGACTGTGAGCGGCCCAAGGATGAGAAGCAATGAGGGGGTGGGGGCTGGTTTACATCCTCACTCTGTCTACAAGTGTCCATATAGGTACAGACTGTGAGCCTAAACTGGATTTGAGTAGGACAACTGAAGTTTTGGTAGCACCTGATTTAAGAGGCAAAACATTGGCTTCTATTAGAAGAGAGAAGTAGTAAGAGAGAAAAGAAGAAATAAGAAAAAGTGCTCAACAGAAACCTGGCGAGCAAGTGCTGGTATAACAGTCTGGGAGCCAGTTCCCAAAATCGGACCAATTACTTCACTCCAGGGGTGGTGTCTGTCCATTCTCCTCCCCCTGCCCCCGCCCACATGGTTCAAAATCTCCATCACTTTGATATTCTTTTGCTCTTTAACTGTGTTCCCCACAGTGTGCAGTTTACTGTCTGCGCTGTTGTTATCTAACAGTGGGGAGACATTAAAGGGTCATGCCACTAAATGTCGTATTGGCCGGTCCGGCCCCCTGGGGGTTTCGCCTGGCAGGAGGAAAGGACTTCAGCCAGCCCCTGACCATCTCCAGGGTGAGTGAGTGAGCAATAGGATGTCTCTATTATATAAAAAGAAGAAAAGTGGTAGAGGATTCAGTTTTTAAAAAAAATATTTTCCTCTTAATAACTTGATCAAAACAAAACCTTTCCACAGCTTTTACCTTCTTTACTGTTGGTTGCGTCTAATTTGATGATCAAGGATTTGACAATGTTTTTACTGTTGTAACATCGGCCAAATGTCTAAAGTGCAAATGTGAATGGGCTTTAATCCTTTGGTGGTCCAGTCCAGAGGAGTCAGTGTTTGCGTTAGCGTCAACATTGTGTTTCCAGGAGGGTTCATTCTAGAAAGAGTCTGTCTGGACTCAGTGTGGTATGGGGTTTGCACCTGTGCCACAGCAAATGCAAGAGGCTTAGATACAAATAGCAGCTTACATTGTACTCTGACGTGCACACACTCACACACACACACATACACACACATACACATACAAATGTCTCACTGAGTGGATTTCAGAATGAAGAATTTAGGAGCACAGAGAGGTTCCAATATTATTCCTAAACAGTGCTGCAGAGTGTGTTAATCAATTCTGACTAAAACTGGCTGAAAAATATGGAAGAAAAGTAGAATCCACTTTATATGTTTGGACAAACTTGATTAAATCCTCCACACATTCAGGACATTCATGCTGATAGCCAAGTCAACACATAGATGACTGAATTTGTCAGTGATTGGAGAAGATGAGCACAGTGTTACTGTATATGCATCTATCATAACGGTGCAGCTGTTCAAAAGCTAGTAAACGTCAGCTTGAGGTCAACACGCAGCATGCAGCTTGTCAACACTGTAGACTGACATCACAGGCAGAGCTGGCAGATGACAGATTACATGTGTAAAACTAAACGTAACAGTAATAAAGGAAACTCACAGTTACCAAATTAAAGATACTTTGGAAGAACAAACGATTTATTAGACAGATACTTGGTTAAAAAGAAAAGGGCAAACAGTTTAGAAGGTCTTGGCTGCTGATTCACATTAGTGAATTAGAATTTATCTTTATCTGTTGATGAAAATGACAATTTCCTGGAACTAATATGGTATTTCCTGTTTATACAAAGTGCAGCCAAACAACTGAATGAACTGTTCAACATTTTGGGAAAGACATTTATTCACTTTTACTTGGCAAGAGTTAGATGAGAAGATCATTACCACTCCCATTTTTGTACAGTAAATATGTAGCTGGGGCTAGTGGCCGATTAGCCTAGCTTAGCACAACGACTGGAGTCAGTGAGCTTTAAAGGTGCTGGTAGGCGGATTTCGTTACTTTTGGACAGAGTCAGGCTGGGTGTTTCCACCTGTGTCAAGTCTTTATGCTAATCTAAGCTAAGAAAAAACAGCAAAGATGGAAGGAAAGAAAAGGGGAATAGATAAATAATTAGGGAAAAACAAAAAGTTGGTATATACAAAGAAATATATGACATACAGAAACATAAATACCATCATAAAACTATGACTTCAAAAGCAGTTCTTCAAACATTAAAAGAAAGGGTTTCCATTATAGTATAAAAGGGCTATATTTTCCTTTTTCATGCATTTTCTTCCTTTTCTCTCTCTCTGTGGAAATACCTTGTCATAATAATAAAGTCACTCTTCAGTTTCCCAGTTTGCAAATTTTTTTTTTCACCACTATGTAACACAAAAGTAAACATTTTGAATATGAACACTGGTGCCTTCATCAGCATTCAGACTTTATGCGCTATATCCCCGGTGTCACACAGGATCAGATCCAGTAATCCTGCTCTGTTGGGGTTATGTGTGTCTATATTTAGGGAAAGACCTCAGGAACTACTGACTAAAAGCATAGTTAAGTCTCCAAAACACTGGCTCTGTCCAATAACCTCACACCTGTTGTGTTAGTGAGCACTCAGTGGAACATATGAGAATGGTGATGAGAGAAGATTGGGAAGGATGAGGAAGGGGAGGAATGGAAGAGAGGGAGAGAGAGAGGAATCAGGGAGGATAAACGATATGTGAGGAGTAATACAAGAAGCAATGTGTTAAAATGTAAGAGAGAGGTGCATTAAAGAAAAGAATGCGACAAAGCTCTGACATACCTGACAAATTATCTCACCAACACATTCGCTCTCTATGAGACAAATTAAAGGAATTGTTGCTGCAGTGAACCTTAGGCTTTATTTAAGCACAAGTGAATCCAGTGTCTCCCTTCACTGCCATTTTTGGTCAGGAACGTCTTCCTCTTTATGACCCGCTGGTTGAGGAAAGTAAACACAAGTGATTATCATCTTTTTCTTCAGCAGACAGCATCCTTAAAGGGGCACTCTCACATCATGGGGCAAATTCACACATCAAGATCAGTTTACTTGATCATCCTGTCATGGGGAGTACTACTGAGACTGTGAAAACAGTTGTATAGGCTACTGTTTTCTGTGCCTCTGGGGAAGCGTTGTCAAATCTGAGAAAATAACCCTGGTGATGTCATCAGGGTTATCTAAGCTTGAGCGTGGAGACTACAAATATATAACAATAAGCATGCGTTAAAAACTTGGGGTGTTGATAGACAGGCATTTACCGGGCAGGGAGGGTCTAATGAAAGACATGATTGAGTTGCATTATGGGAAGCATGGGATCCAGCATTGTTGGAGCTTGACCCATACATGGGACCAAGTCTAACGTCAAGATATCTTAGCCTCTGCTGCATCAATTTGTTGGCAAGTTTCCCAATTTTAAACATGCATTATTTTTTGGGCACTTAGGGGCAGTGGACCAAGCTGTAAACACTATATTGACATTTTATGACATTTATAAAGTTGCAATGGCTAAGGGGTTAGCTAATTGTTGCCTATAGTCTCCACTTACTCCCGAGGGAAATATCTGGCTCTTTAGCAGCTAAATGCTCCACTATGTTCACAAGCTAGTCACTAACTTTGTCATGCTGCTGTTTGGTACTAGACACTTAGCATACTTTAGGTTTATCCCAGCTGAAAACGGTTGCCTGCTATGAGATGAGAGTGGTGAGAGTGAACCAAATACCTACCTAATTGCAGTAAAGTAAGTAAAGTTGCTGGCTGTGAAACCAAAACAATGAAAGATGCTAAAATGCTCTTCTAGAGCTGAGGGGAACAGCAAAGTCAGGTGATAATTCTCTGTGGGTTTGTCACTAAGAGCAACTGTCTTTGAACACATTCGAATTTGTTAATTTAAAAATATTGTTGAGTGCAGCATTAAAGGTTCTGTATACGAGATTTTGAACATTAATATAGCAGCAAACAACTATTTGCTATATTGCTTTTCTGTTCTTTGTTTTGGTAGCCTTTGTTTTGACCGTGTGTGCATGTTAGTGCATGTGAGTCCTTCGCTGTGAAACTGTTGGCTTTGAGGAGATATAACAACTGTCTTTTCTCATCTCACGCGATGAATGAAGGGTTTATTTCGACCAAACCAGAGCTGGTGATTGTTGGAACAGTGGAAAGACTAGCAAAGATGGTTTTGGTGAGTTCTGTTATATTTCTGGCCAGTTTGAATGAAGTGTGTTTTACGATGATCTGCGAGGTAAAATTATTTTCATTGTTTTTCTCAATGGAATGTGGTGGGCTGTAGCGGCTATTTGTTTTGGTCTGAGATCCTGGTGCTCTAGTGCAGCTTTAGTGAATATCACATACAGCTCCTTTAAGCAGATAAATATTAGATGGCTACAATACTCCTTTAAGTGACAAGGATTTCAAGTCACATCAGCAAACATTTTGGACCAGCCAGATTTGTTTCCCCAGTGCAGAGGCCTACTTTATGGATAGCTTATTACTGTAACTAGATTCTTTTTTTCCTTTTTTAATTCCTCACTTTCTTTACCTAATTTTTAAACTGTATTTATTTGCTTACAAAAAAGTACATAAACACGTATTAGTAAATTGTACTAAAGTATCTAAAGTAACAGTGTTTACAGGGAAGAATAGGAGAAATTTGTTTTGCTCTTGAGTAAAAAAACGTTTTCCTTCTTCAGTTTTGGGGATTTTCATGCTTGCAGATCAGTCAAAGAACGAAAAGGAGGAAGGAAAGACGGAAGACACAAGGATGTCAGGAAAAAGGAAAAGATGGTTGTAATTTAAACAAAAGCAAATGTTTGACATGACAACTGAGGTGTGTGGAAACAAAAGAATCCAATAAAAAGCATAGTTGTGCACAGATTCAGGTAACAGACATCAGAGCTGTAAAACATAGTCAGACAGCAGCACTCCAACAAATGCTCCACTGTAAATTACTGCTCCCTCTTTGGCAGCATGAGACATCCCCTCAGCACTTTCATCCACAGTTATTTATAGGCAGATGACCGAATTCAAGTTTCAATGTAACATCCCAGTGAAGCAAAGTTTCCTATGTCGCGTAATGCAATATGGCTGAGCATAGGTCATGGCCTGTGTAGTGTAAGTGGGAATGTTCAGTTGGGCTTGAAGCTGCCTCCTGAGGTATTCTCTGTGACCCTGATGACTTTCTGGGAATTCTTTTTAATCCTGATCACTTACTGGCCAGAAGAATACAGGTTCCATCCGGATGCTGTCATTTAGTGGGAAGCAGCGCATGTTTACTGTATCTCCATGACAAGGGACAGACAGTTTACACACATGCATACCAACCAGGGCAGTGGCGTTCCTTAACACAACCTTCCTGCTGCATCTCAGAGAGCAGTTAGTGTGCATGTGGTGAAAATTGTAGATTCAGATTACGAATGGCCTGAATCTTTTCTGTTATGAGTTTGACTGAATAGTCGGGCTGCTTAGTGGTCTTCTTAGTCTGTGTTTTGTCTTTTGCATGAGTATTTAGGCCGGGTGAGACTCAGAGAAAGAAAAATAATCTTGTGAAGCTGTGATCCCAGCAGGGGCACATGAACGGAGGGGCCTTGCAGTTGAGTTCTGTATTAAGAGATGAAGTGCCAGTGATGGAGAACAGACCAAGAAGGACAGAGGTTTTTTTTTCTGGCTGACCAAATTAGAAGACATTGCAATGGGATTCATTCTGATGTGGAATAACGAACTAACAAACTAAAAGAACAATTTTCTGGCAACCAGTAAATAACATTTTAAAGAGGTTTTTGAAACCAAGATTGAATGCTGCAAAGTTACAGCAATGTTTGGATTAACCTGAAACATATTTGACTCAATCAAACCATGAGTATTAGCACCTTTTCTACCCTTATTGCTTATTGCTTTTACTATTTAAATGGGAAGCTATGAACCTTTTTAAAATGCTCAGACTTATTAAGTTGTAAGCAAACATTATAATTTTTGTTTGTTTATTGTACTGCAAACTATAACCAAAATGTAACTACTATGAAATAACTTTAATAGGAAAAACAAAACAAATATAGGCAATAGCGTATTTCCCTTCACCTCTCCTAATGTGCTAAACCTTTTCTGCCCCATGAGCCTGTTTTTAGGTCCCAAACTTCTCATGACCCCCAGCAATCAGAGATGTCAGTTGAAGTTGAGCAAAGCATATTTTTGTTTGTGGTTGGAACTCAAAAGTAATCATATAGAAAATATTTATTAATGGATTTATTTTTCAAGGGATTAAACTGATATTAATATTCAGTAATGTAGGGGGAAGGGGGGTTGGAACTGGCTTCTCTGCTCTCTTTCTGTTCCTTCTTTTGTTGAAATCATCAGTCCCTCTGCTTTCTCATTAAACAAGTGGGTGATAAATTAGCAAAGGAATCGAAATGAAGTGTCTTCGTTGAACCACCATGAGCTTCCAAAATAGCTTTAGTCTGTGAAACTCTACTGGAGGGAATACATGTCATTCTTCCAAAATAGATTCCCTCAGTTGGTGTTTTGATAATGATGGTGGACAGCACTCACACACAAATCTCCCATGGGAGGTTGAGATCTGATGCGCATAATACTCATCGACCAGTGACCATTCGTGCCCTTGTGGAAGCATTTGCATTTGTTATGTTTCTCCACTTGTGTTTTTACATTCCTCTCCCCATTATTTATTCCTTCTTCTGCTCCCTTCTAGATCACTCCTGGCAGTAAGGCCTCCATAGCCAACTTATGTCCTGGTGATGTCATCCTGGCCATCGAGGGAGTCCCAGCCACAGACATGCTGCACTGTGAAGCCCAGAACAAGATAAAAGAGTCTACCAATCAGCTCCGGCTTACTGTTGAAAGGTAATGTGCAGAAAGAAAAAGCATGTGCACACACAGGTAGTGGACCCAGTAAAGGCAACGCCTGCACAGAATACTTAAATTGAATACATTAGCCTTGCAATAATTACTGCGTTTGTGAAGATTATATTGTTCCATGTTTGTGTTAGACAGCTGTTTTAAATTTAGTTTAAAGGCCATTGTTGTGGTATTATTGGATTACGTATTGTACTGTTGTTGCTTTTACTGTGTCCAGTAGGTCCATATTCAAGTGTCAATAAATGTGTCCCAATTCCATGATACATTGTGGTACTGTACAGCAGTGGTTCTCAACCTTTTTGGTCTGTTACCCTTTAAAACAAGGCCTTGTCTACTTGTGACCCCTAGTCACCAGTTGAATGTCAGTTGTCACCAAAGAGTGTTTTATGTATATACTTTTTGGAGGCTTGAAGAGGCAAAATTGTCCAGTAATTCACAAGAAATAAAAGGAAAAATTAACAGAATTCAGTGTGTCTGTTAATCATCTCACGACCCCTGAGATTTATCTTATGATCTCTTTAAGTGGGTGCCGACCTCCAGGTTCTGAACCATTGACATACAGTTTGAATGATGAATTTTCATACTGCTGTGTTGTACAGTTAGTATACAATAAATTGGTATACTTCACTGTTTTGTACTAACAGGATATAATACAAGATGTGTGCTGTCAGTCAAACTGCTGTTATAGAAAACTTTCTGAAGCTTTCCTACCACCATCTGAATTTAGTTTTAACCTTTTTCAGCTGTGAGCATGCTCTTACCTTTCTTTTGTGGATTGCATTATGGGACAATAGTATCCAACATCACATTCAAAAAGCAAGTGTATTTGCTATGGCTTATGACTTTGGTTTAATTTTGTCACTTTTTCAGTTTGGATACACTCGAAACCCACTTCAAAAAGTTAAAAAAGTAACCTATGGTATGACAGGAAAAGGCCAACATCATGTAAGCACCAGTTTAAACCCCAGTTTTGATGTTTTATAGGTTGGGATTAAAGACAACTCACACACACTCACAGACTCAAAAAAGAGTGATTCAACAGTCAGTTCATCAGTCATGTTGAGGTGACTTGACCAGGATCTGTTTTTAATTTCCAGGAATGAATCAAGACTCTGGTCACCACGTGTTGTGGACGAAGGAAGAGCTCACCCATACAAAGTCAACCTGGAAGCAGAACAGCAGGTTTGTAAGCGTGCGTGAGAAATGGATTCACGTTTATTAAAGCTTATGGCAGCCAACTGTCTCAATAACGACCTTGTTTCCCTTTCCTCCAAACAGGAATATAAACCTATTGGCACTGCTCACAACCGGAGAGCTCAGCCGTTTGTTGCGGCAGCGAATATTGATGACAAGCGTCAGGTGGTCAGTACAGCCTACAACACTCCTATAGGCCTCTACTCCTCAGGCAACATCAAGGACGCCATGGAGGGCCAGATCCGAGGCCTGGTTCATCAAAAACCTGAGAGGTGATGGTTCTCACTCTATCCACAGCTTAAACATGGCAGTCAGGTTCTTTTAAAGCCCTGCGCCATACAGCTGCTAACAGCATGTGAGTCATATGTACACTGATTATGCTATGCTATAATTATTTAAAAACTCACAATGTCCCAAAGCCAGACTTTCACATTGCTTGTTTTGTCTGACCGAAAAGTTCAAAACCCAATATATATTGAGTATATTACATTACATTGAGTCATATAAAACAGAGACAAGCAGTGAATCCTCACATTTTAGAAGCCATAAACAACACGTTGTTGGCATTTTTGCTTGACAAAAATAAAAATAATTTAATAATTAGAAAAATTGTTAGAATTAATTGACAAATAGCCTTTCCTCTGGCACCACCCTTAGGGCAAATGTTTTCCCCCACTAGCGGTAAGGATCTAAGAATAGCAAAGTGTCATTTTCATCCATCCCAGTTGTGTTTTCCGGTGTGTAATTATCATTACAGCCTCACAGGGTTTGTTCCCTTCATGATTTCTTTCTGCTTTGCTGTTGTTACATTTACTGTAGTCCACCTGCTCTTTACATGACATCACCTCCTGAATCACCAAGTAACTGACTTTGGTTTGTTTGAAGGTGTCGGCTGAGTATCTTAATTCGGCCACAGATGTGCTACAGTATGTTAGCCTTCGGCCTTCCCCTCTATTCATGTGGACTTCATTAGGCTGATATACCTGATATATGATGTGTCACACTAAGAATATATTACCACAGCCCACACGAATTCATCTTTCATAGTTTAACAACAACTTCTGAATAAGACATATATCACATTAAACCTAAGTCATGTTACCTGATACAATTTAGACTCACTCTGCATCACGTCTAGACTTTACATGGAAAAGTAGAGATGTAGATATCATTGTAATGTATTCATAACCACTATAACCAGCAGACTACATAAAATGATTATATAATAGACCATGATTATGAAAAAATCTCACAATATGCATGAAAAAGGGCATGCTGTAAAACTCAAAAGTAAGATTTTCATTAACCTCTTTCCTTTCGTGTTTTCCTCTATGTGGTCCAGCTCATGAATCTTCTTACTCATCCCACATTTAGCATCTAACCCTTTTTCTCCTTTTAAGGCTGACTCACCATGCTGTTCTTCAGTAATCTCCAGCTGGTTGTTCTCACCTGATCTGCTTCACTCAGTAACCACAAGTAAAAAAAAAAAAACTTTAAAAAAAACACTCAGGGCAACGCAGTTAAGATTGCAATGAATCGTTTCTGCCACTAGCTTGAAGGAATCCCTCTTAACAAACTGACTTTTGGTCTGGGAAAAAGAAGTTTAATTTGTCACAGTAATGTCGCGGACCAAAGCAGTGCTATGTCATAGATAGTGGAGTGTGCATTTGTGTTTGTATTCTGACCAGGTATTGCTCGTTATGCATGTGTGTGTCTGAATGTGCTGCTCAGCCCCAGGACTTTGACCAGCATTGAGGATTCTGACGTGTACCAGATGTTACAGAAAGACCAGGAGGAGCCCCAGGAGCCTCGGCAGTCTGGCTCATTCAAAGCCCTGCAGGAGTTTATTGACAGTGATGGTGAGCTCTTCTTCTTTCCTAGACAATTTCCTCCACAACACAAAAACATCTTACAGATTGAAATGATTACTGGTACTGAAAAATATTTGTACTTTTACTGACAGCCAAAAAAATGCACTGCCTCACAGCAGAAACACGTACAGATGTTTTAAAGGCCCTGAAAACATATTTTCTTGATCAGCTTTTTACTGAGTTATGGGGTTCTGCATGAACACACTATTTTCTGCCAAAGTTAGAATTTTCGTTATTCATTATATCACAAGAAAGATTTTGGTACTTTTTTTTTCCTCTTTGAGCTTCTCTCACTGGTTTGAAGTGGGCGGGGCTCCGTTGGAAAAAAGGTGATGTCACATAGACTTCTGTGCACCAATCAAGATTTAGCAACATTTGAATCAATCAGAATCTGATGACAGTTGCTGGGCTGTCAAAATTTGATCAAAGCACTCCAACACAGTCCTGATGAATGAAATTATCTGAACTTTTGAGAGTTAATTATAATAAATAATACCAAAAGATGTTTGTTTTTTTTACTTTGCTGCTTGTGTACTTATGACTAATGTTACAGAGAAATGCTTACGTTAAAGGGATAGTTCGGGTATTTTGAAGTGAGGTTGTATGAGGTACTATCATAGACAGTGTATTACCGACAGTAGACGGTAGTCAGCACGCCCCCAGTTTGGAGAAGGAGTCCGGGCAGGGAAGCAGAAAGGCACTGCTGTGGACAGGGTCAGCAGAAAAACGTGTTTTAGCCACATGATAAAGGCCCACCTCAAAAACATCTACATCAGTTTAAGTGTACGCTACATTAAGAATATTTTCACCGCTTTACCTTGCTGTCAGACAGCCTTTTTCTTTGGCACTAACCGTAAAACTTCCGTATTGCTACGCATAAGCCCAACTGCGCCATGCACTGTATTACACTGCAGATCAGCTGTTTGGATGAGAGTTACAGCAGCATAGCCCGGAACACAAACACAAACACGCACCATGTTTGAAATGTTTAGAAACGTGAAGTTTGATTTCAGTCTGATGTCGCAACTTTCTGACCCAAACAGCTGATCTGCGGCGTAATACACTGCGCGGTGCAGTTGGGTTGATGCGTATGAATATGTGTATTACGGTTAATGCCAAAGAAAAAGGCTGTCACAGCTAGGTAAAGCGGTGAAAATATTCTTAATGTAGGTACACGTTAACTGATAGGCCTACAAATTTTTTTGAGGTGGGTCTTTATGCAATACTACTGCAATTTTCTCTTCGTGAGATGCTTGTTTTTTGTTCAGGAATAGCCTATCATTGTTGCAGTTATGAAGGATTCAGTCCAGTTACATTACATTCTGGAGTGATTGGGGCTTGAGCACACGGTTGTAGTTAGAGCTATTTAATGAGTCTGTTGAAGACACTTTTCTCCAAAGCTACTTATATTTTTACCTCCCGTACACACATTGGGAACAATTTTGGGGTTCAGTGTCTTGCCCAAAGACACTTCGACATGACTTTTGGAGGATCCAGGGATTGAACCAACAACCCTAAGACCAACCTGCTGTAACTGCTATGTTCCAACTGTATTTACAGAACCACATTGCTCATTTGATGACCTAATAACCGTGACATTAACACTTATTCCAGTAAAATATATTTATTATGCTACAGGGAACAAAGATAGACTATACCAAGTGCATAACATTGGTATTTAAATAATTTATGCAATATTTTGACAATGTACTGTATGAGTAACCGGTCTCACAACATACACTGTTAAAGCTACACAATATGTCATTAAGCCACACACACGTGTTTCCCACACACAGTGCGTCATTACAAAAGTACTCCTCCATGTGTTTCCTGTATTCACTGAGTTGTAAAAATGTGTCCTGATTGATTTTAAGTCACTAAGTGTCATTCAGGATTCAAGCGGTTATAAGTACCCCTGCCTCATATCTCTTGAGCGTTTTTTTATGTGCTCCAATCATGTATAGGTACAGAGTTGTTTTGTTGAGTGGTTTTCTCTCCCATATGGGCAGGCACTCGTCCCATTGTGACCAGGACAGTAAAGGCCCCCACAACCAAACCAACTCCACCCACAGGAAACCTGCAGAAACTGCCCGTCTGCGACAAGTGTGGGAATGGGATTGTGTGAGTAAAAATCAAAACAAAAATCATCTGTGATTCACATTCAGAGCCTCTATGAATGAATACAAACAAAGGGTGGAGAACATTACAGGAACAATATAGCCCACTAAAGCAACACAACAAACTATAGCTTGTATAGAAATGAATTAACACCCCTTTAAATCCAGGTGTTTTTCAAGTAGCTAACTAATGTAAACGTTAATGTAACATAACATAAAAGTATTGTAACATAATTTTAATCACATATAATTATATGTGTTCACGATCATCTATACTCAGCCTGTCAACTATTAGTACATGTGTAGATAATAAATGGTTTATAACACACTGAAAACATTGTTCATGCGTGTAATCATGCTATTACATATCATGTGTCATTATATACATATATACATCTGTAGTTACAGATACTTCATAGGAGGAGTTATCATGGTTGACTAATGCAGTAATAATCACTTCAGAAGTGTCCTTATATTTGCTTACAACTAAATTAGAGTGTATTATAATGTGTAATAAACCATTTATTAGATGTTTATACACTGCTTATGAATGCTAGATAGGGGTATTAAAATGAAGAGTTAAAAGTCTTCTATGTAAGTAGCCAATTCAGTCTCTGTGCCTCATCATGTTTAATAAATCTGATAATTTTTTATCTCCCTATTTTTTATTTCCCTTATATTTGTATACTTAGAGTATATGGTCATGCACGTACTGTTCTACAAATGTGTAAACCTCACAACATTCGACTTAGCAAAAATAATTTCCTTTACTGTATAAAGATGCTGTAACTTTACTATTTAATAATTTTGATGGTTTACTTGACTTTCCACACATACACTATTCTTTGCTTTTCACATCTTCCTTTGTTGTCTTCTATGCTACAGCGGGACAGTGGTGAAAGCTCGAGACAAATATCGTCACCCTGGTTGCTTCGTGTGCTCCGACTGTGACGTCAATCTCAAACAGAAGGGCTATTTCTTTGTGGAGGGGCAGCTGTACTGTGAGACTCACGCTCGTGCTAGAATGAGACCACCGGAGGGACACGACCTCATCACAACTTTTCCTTCTGCATAGATTCCCCTCTTATGAGCACAGACACAAACACTCAGACACACATACAGATGCACATTGGCCAACACTCCTATGTCCTACATCTGATTCATGTGTTTATCTGCACTTTGATGTTGTCTGTGTGCAATAATATTTTAATAAGAATACGCTTTTCTCTCTGAACGTAACAGTTTGATGCAGCAGCAGTGACTACAAAGAAAACAGAGTGAGACTTGTCATTTTCATCAAGCCAGTTTGCTGCCATTTTCTCACAATTTGATGTCTTTCCAATAAAGACCTCTGTTCATACTGTAAGATGGCATCTTTATGTGAAGTCTTGACATGAAAAGTAACACCTGTTGGTATTAACAGAAATCAGCCTCCATATGGCAATGTGATGAGGAGAAAGCCAATGCCAAAAAAGCAGAATAACCCAGTGTAAGTATAGTATTAGCATGCAAATAGCCATAAAGGAAAAGGGAGAGGGATCAAATGTTTACAAGTGGATGTTCTATTTTTGGTTTTTGTCTCAACAACTGTTGGATGGATTACCATGAAATCTGGTACAGACATTCATACCCCCCTCCGGATGAATTGTAATAACTTTGGTGATCCCCTGACTTTTCATCTAGCGCCATCATGAGGTCAACATTTCAATTTGTCCATTACTTTGGTTTATGAAAAACTAATGACATTCACATCAGTCTCAACTGTAGTTTGTGCTTAGTGCTAATTAGAAAATGTTAGCATGTTAACACGCTAAACTCAGATGTTGAAAATGGTATATATTATAAACATCAGCATGATAGTGTTGTCATTGTGAGGAAGATAGCATGCTGATGCTAGCATTTAGCTCAAAGCACCGCTGTGCCTAATTACAACCTCACAGAGCAGCTAGCATCGTAGTCGTGACTATGTTTGCTCAACTGGAAGCAGCTAACTGTACAAGCTACAAAAAGAAGCTGTTTATTTAGCCATATTGTATATTAGTGTATATTATGCTGCAGGAGTGGTTTGAGAAGTTTCAAAGGACTATTATTTACCATGAAACCATACGCCTTTTCACAAAAGACATTTTGACATGTCAAAGTAAAAAATGCACAGGTGTAAATAATGAAATTAAGGATGGCTGAATTCTATAATTCTATTTGCCGCTTCAGTTTACCAGAGTCCTGGTATTGTGCATGCTGGCTTACAGTCGCATCTTATTGGGACACTTGAATAGAACAGAGTCATTGTTTAATGTTATTAGTAACACCTGTGCTCAAAATGTCAGCAGTGAAAAAGGCTTATTGGAATCAATTGCAGCTGAATTGAATTTAAGCTGACCACAGCTGCTGTTCTCTATGGAACTACCATCTTTTAACAAGCACCTTTCAAGCCTATAGGGGAAGAGTATTAGCGTAGATTTTGGATGGAAGATTATTTTTTTCTATAAAATGCTTCCAAGAAAAAATCGTGTCTGTTATATTCAGATTTTTTTTCTTTAAGAATTTAAAGCCTGGCACAAATCCATGGTAAAACCACACAGGTGACTTCACTTATTTTGTATGATTAGACCGCTTTTCAGGACTGTGTGGGAGTGCACAGAGTCAGTCATATTGGTACAGAGTGTCCTGGTGACCTCATGTATTTCCTTAACCTGAGCTGAGATGTAATCAGTCATAATAACTGAAAACACCTGTGTGGGTGTGCAGGACCTTAAATGCTTCATCTTCAACTGAGGAGAAATTTGACTTGCAGTCCGGTAAAACAGAACACAGACAAATGTACATAAAACATGTATAAATCCAGAGACGATATAAATCTAGAGTATGTTTAGCCATCACCATTCAATCCAACCACCAATGGTTAAAAAACATCATCACCCTCTAATAGTAATGTGGGAAACTTATTACTGAGTCATCGTGAGTGTTTAACAGTTTGTGGCCTGAGAGATAAAAGAATTATTCACCCTGTTAGACCTTTAGTAGTCTAACAGTATCTCTGCCTGGAGGGGAGAAGCTCCAACTCTCCATACAGATGATGAAGAAAAGATTCTAAAATGACTCGAGTCTTTGAAATTGCTCTCTTACAGATATTGTGAGACAGTTAACACTAATGATCTTTCTGGCCACTTTGACTATATGTTACAATTTATTCTCTTTTTTTTTTTTTTTACCAAACCAAGTAATAATATAGAAGGTGTTGACTGACTCTACCATGGAGCTCTAGAAGAGCGTCATGAGTTTGCTACACACCCAAAACCAGTTGAGCTTCCCAGATGAAGTGCAGTCGTTGCTGGGCTTTTTTACAAATTGCCACTGTGTTGTCGTTGAATGTCAGCTTATTATCAATTATAGTACCCAGATATATTTTTAACACTGAAGCTGATCATTGATCTGACCCTTAATGAGTAAATGTCTGAATGAGTGTGTTAGACTTCCTTCTAAAAATTTAAACACATATCTTTAGTTTTGGTTGCATTCAGTTTTAAAAACCACCACTGAACAAAATCATCAACCACTGGGCCATGAGCAGAATCGCTCCCCTCTTAAAAATTCACTATGACAGAGTCATCTGCGACCTTATATAATGTGTCTATAAGGATGGGAACTCCTGCAGATGTTGTTCAGTGTACACACAGGGATCTGTCCACCAGAAAATCTAATCTCTGTTAAAAGCAGAAGAGAAATCTAAAAACGATTAATTTCGCTTCTGCTTATAACACAATCCAGTCCCACATTTGAGCCAATAAACTGTCTAATTATAACTTAACTTCATCTGAAATTCAACATGCATGCAATGAGAGGTAGCTGGTTCATCTGGTGTTTGTGGTTAATCTGTGTAGCCTGGTCTTCATCATCTGTTCTTTTTGAGGAAAAAGACATCAGCACTGGCCAGTAGCCACCTTGTGAGACCGCCTACAGTGATGTATTCGACCACCGCTGCTTAGCAGACTGGTAGACCGGAGCCCCAGGACACAAGTGTCTGAAAATGGGAACAAAAAGACAAAAGAGAATACAAGGTGATGTAATACACCTCCTTGTAACACCAGTATTGATTCTGTAGCTAGCAAAAGGCAGCTTCTTTACAGCAGCCCATTTAGTATAGACCAAGGGTTCTGTACATTAAGATATGATTTTATTCCCCCTGTTCTTCCTAATTTGGGTTCCTTTAAAAGAAGATTGATCATCATCCATTAAATAATTCAAACAAGAATGTATGTTTCAATGGTGTAACATACTGTATTGTTCATTTTTTAAAGGAGTTGTTGGCTTGATTGTGAGATGAAAATATTTCCACTTGTGTCTCTGCTACAGACAGTTAACACAACTGAGTGCTGAGAATAAAGCACGCCAAGCCAGTAGGTCCGTCCTTATTCATGTTGTGTTTTTCAAAACTACAGAACTTTATTTAAAATTGCAGTCAACATCCAGTTCCAGGCTGAATATATATATATATATATATAGCTTTCTACTAGTTAATAAACCCCTAAAACTTTCCACTGACCGTACTGCAGGATACAGACAAGTACACTGTTTAAGAATAGTAAGGCTCACCAGTAGCATCAATACGCTTACATCTATGATTCAGTCCACTGCACACACTGACTCTTGCTGCTGTAGTAAGACCCTGTTGAGACACAGGGGGGAGCTAAAGTATAATTTTTTTATGTCTTTGACCGTCACACATGACAACAGAAAACATTGCAGTCAAACTAATGCATTGAGTTGTATGTTTTGAGATTAAGAAAAGCCTACAGTCTGTACCAGGCATACTGTACATGTAGTATGTTTACCTGTAATGTGCTGATTTCATTCTGCAAATAATTATTGATTGAGTATATAATTTTGTGCAGTGCGAGGACCCAAATGCAGAAGACCAGGAAGCGGTATGAAGATGAAGTAGTCAGATGACTACAGTATGTATTGGGTGAAGTAGCTTACAGGCAGGTAAGCAGATACAGGTCCAGGTAATGGGAAATGGGTTACCGGCTGGTAGTGGTTGAAACCAAGAAATGAGTCCAACAAGGCTAAGCAAATCTGACAGATAGCATGTAAAGTGTAAAGTCCAAAATCCAGACACGGTCCAAGGGAGACAAAAAAATTCATAAGAAATTCATAAGAAATGCCAAGAACTGGGCACAGGAACACGGTACAATGAAAACAAAGGAAAAGACCTGGACTAAATACCCTAAGGGAGGTGAGACAACAAGACACAGGTGCAAACAATCAAGGAGGGGCCAATAATCAAAACTGGAGGGAAAGCAAACAATGACAGGAAGTAAAACCACATAACACACAAGGAGAGGAACACACTACAAAATAACAGGAAGTGACAAAACCACAAACTATAACAATAAAATATCATCACCCACCCCCCCACGTTGAAGACCAAAAACAACTGGAGGCCTGGTGGAAGGCTGGTGACACAGGCAGGAGGTCAATGGAGGCCGGTGGCGAAGACAAAACCCTTCCGGTGGCCGGAGAACCAGCTCAGGGCCTGGCGATGGGACAGCAGGACAGGGAGCCACCAACGGTGAGACTGGTAGAGGAGCTGGCAGAACCAGTGATGCCCAGGAACCCGGAGCCTGCCACTCCGGTAGAGAAGGAGGGTGCTGCTGCGACCCAGCAGAGAGTTCAGCAGCGACTAGAGATGGCTGCCGCTGCGATCCAGCACAGTGTCCTGGGACAGGGGGCCACCGCGATCCAGCAGAGTGTCCTGGGAGTCCCAGAAGGCGCCAAGACAGCAACAGACTGAGGTACCACCTGGTTTGCAGGCTGAGATGCTGACTGGAGACTAGCACGCAGGAGGTAAGCATGCAGGAATATGAGCTGTGGACCAGCAGGCTGGGGTGCAGGCTGATGACTGGCAGGCCGGGAGTCTGGCTGGTTGCTAGCGGGCCGGGAGTCTAAGTAGGGCTGCAAACCTTGTCTCATGCTGGAGGTTGCCGCAAGGTTCTCTACCATAATGGGAAGAGTCGCAAGCCAGGGTCTGGATAATATTGTCCTCTCCATTAAGGAGTATATAAAATGTCTGCGCTTGATTTCAACTGAATCTAAAATGGAAAGGTGGACCCAAATGCAGAAGACCAGGAAGCGGTATGAGGATGAGTTAGCCAGATGACTACAGTATTTATTGGGTGAAGTAGCTTACAGGCAGATAAACCAGTAGGCAGACAGGCAACAAACAGGTAACAGGCAGGTAGGCAGATACAGGTCCAGGTAATGGGAAATGGGTTACCGGCTGGCAATGGTTGAAACCAAGAAATTAGTCCAACAAGTCCAAAATCCCGACACATTCCAAGGGAGACAAAGAATCCATACAAAAAAACTCACGGTAAGAAATGCCAGGAACTGGGCACAGGTACACGGTACAATGAAAAATGCACATAATGGCAACACAATAAACAAAGGAAAAGACCTGGACTACATACCCTAAGGGAGGTGAGACAACGAGACACAGGTGCAAACAATCAAGGAGGGGCCAACAATTAAAACAGGAGGGAAAGCAAACAAAGACAGGAAATAAAACCACAAGACACACAAGGAGAGGAGCACACTACAAAATAAAACAGAAAATGACAAAACCGCAAACTATAACAATAAAATATCAAACAAACAAGCAGAAATGCCCATCACAAGTTACCAGAGCCTGCAAACAGATGTCTTAAAGCTGCTTTAATCACATTTTTTACATTAACATTAAATCAAGTGAAAGGTGTGGCTTGTAGTGACAAACACACAGAATTATTACCCAACTCCACAGTTCCACCGAGCTGGTTTCATGGTTCATACATTTTACGGATGACTCTCAGCAGCTTGAATTACTACCACAGGTGGTTGTTTCCATTAAGAAATCTCTGATAAATCACCAAACAGAAAACAGACAAATTTAGCGACAAAGTTAAGGAAGAAAGTCAAACATCTAGCAAGCTTGCAAGGCTGTAGATCAAACCACAGCTACAACGCAGATGAATGTTTGACCAAACATTCTTCAGGTGGCAAAACAAATTACTCAAAATGAATGCATTGCTCCATGGCTGCTGGATGTGTAACACTGTAGCTCACGTTAGCTACAGTATAACAATTTCATAAGGCAATATAATGTCAGGACTGTTATTTCCAAAAATGTATGCAGCTTTAAAATTTCTCTTTCCTATTTCATCTGTCCATTGGTCCAAACACTCTAAATTACAATAATATGACGAGCTCACAAATTTGAAAAGTTGAAGCCCACAAATGTTGGGCAGTTTTACTTCATACATGGTGAATTTTCTGCTTAAGTGAATAATTGATTACTACAACTAATCGTGCCCTTAATAAATATTATGTATCGTACCGAAATCCCACTTAAATGGACTCAAGTGGTTAAAGAATGCGATGAGCCTCCATTAACCAAAACGGACTCTATGTACTGCATGCGGGAGCCATCTCAGATTAATATGCTGTCACACCGTGTTTCACTACCAACCCCACTTAATTATTTCACAATAGAAATACAATTATTTGACCAAATCGATACTCAGTCTACTGACAAAAGGCCATTAATCAAATATGAATAAATATGGATGGAAAACCATGGAGACAGACATGGGGAGTGATGTAAGTGCTTTTTCTTATGAAAGCCAAAAGACAAGACCATCAGCAAAAAAAGGATGAATTTAATTAGTTTCAAAGCTGCTGTTCATTTTACTTGATTAGCAAGTGTCCTCCTCCTGAGGGTACACTTTGTGGCAGCAGCTGCTGCTCAATAACATGAGACAATTAAAGAAACAATTATTGATTTAGTGCTGAATACACCATGAATAGCTTACTAAAAATGGAGATGTAGAGCTAATGTCCCAGTCCCTCGGCTACTCACGCACACACAAGTAAATCTTTAAGGATCTGGTCAACAGGAAGGGCTCTTCAAAACCAGTGCACCGCTGTAATCACTGTACAAGCAAATAGTGGTAATTAGGATGTTCGCTGAAAACAAAGACAAGTCGGGGAGGGGGAGGAACTCCTCTCGTCTGTCTAATAAGAAATCCTATTTCAGTTTCCTACTTAATACATCATGCAAACACACATAAACATCTGCATCCCTCTGAGAGTGTGGCTCAGACCACACAACAAAGACCCCATTAAACATCAAGGCTGATTAATTAGTGGTATGTATTTCACGTCAGTTTCTCCATTTCACATGTGCCATGAATTCACATGTATTTGATATTTATTTGTCCATTTTTTTGTATAATTGTATATTATATAGCACGCAGTAAAATTCACCACCACCACTTTTTAACTTGGCTTGATTGCTCACAATTGACAAGATATTACTATTAATATGTCCCGCCAGGCTAATAATATGTGGGACATTATGGCATGTCCATTGAATGTCCATTTAGCAACATCTGAACACAATGAATCAAATGACTATTCCACTGAAAATCAACACAAAACTCTGCAGCGTTGCTGGTTTCCCAGTCCATTTATCCCTGAATCCTGACAGTTATCATTGACCACTCATTTAAACCCATAGATAGTCTTTCAACTCAAAATAAACAAGAAGGTAATCTAACATCTAGTATGTCAAAGAGATCCACATATATATTATAGGACTAACATTCAACAGGTGGCATCAAAGATTAATCCAGAGGCTTCTTCAACTAATCTGGTTTTCTCAGTTATCTGAATATCTTTGCTGAGCAAAACCCAGAGCAGATCTTTTTATACGGTCCATGTGTCATTTTGACGGGCATTCCAGTTTTTACATAGCAAAGTTCCAGGTAAGTCAGTAAAACTACTTCTTGAAAAGGGACCTGAGTAGGCAACTAGTGATTAATCTGTAGATTATATTTTCAATTAATCCATTAATTATATAGTCAGGAACCAATCAATGTTTGACATTTTTAAATATTTTAGCCATAAGCACTTAATAACCCAGTAATATAATTGATAACTGATTCCAGCAGCATATTTTACTTATATAACATTTCATTAAGCAATGAAGTTTTTTCAACGTTGATTAAACATTAATATTTCCAAATATCTACAAAAGTTTTTAATTTTCCAGTTATGAGATGCCGATTGTAAAACTACAAAAGTAACAAAACAATAAAAGTATGAAAAACATAATACCGCCTTTTTAGAGTTACGTATACATTCCAACACTGATATACAGTGGTGTGAAAAAGTGTTTTCTCCCTTCCTGATTTCTTTTTTTTTTTGCATGTTTGTCACACTTAAATGTTTCAGATCATCAAACAAATTTAATAATTAGTCAAAGATAAAACAAGTAAACATAAATTGCAGCTTTTAAATGAAGGTTGTTATTATTAAGGGAAAACAAAATCCAAACCTACATGGCCCTGTGTAAAAAAGTGATTGCCCCACCTGTTAAAACATAACTTAACTGTGGTTTATCACACCTGAGTTCAATTTCTCTAGCCACACCCAGGCTTGATTACTGCCACACTTGTTCTCAATCAAGAAATCACTTAAATAGGACCTGCCTGACAAAGTGAAGTAGAACAAAAAAGATCTTCAAAAGCTAGACATCATCCCGAGATCCAAAGAAATTCAGGAACAAATGAGAAAGAAAGTAATTGAGGTCTGGAAAAGGTTATAAAGCCATTTCTAAAGCTTTGGGACTCCAGCGAACCAACCATTATCCACAAATGGCGAAAACATGGAACAGTGGTGAACCTTGCCAGGAGTGGCCGGCCGACCAAAATTACCCCAAGAGTGCAGCAACGACTCATCCAAGAGGTCACAAAAGACCCCACAACAACATCCAAAGAACTGCAGGCCTCACTTGCCTTAGTTAAGGTCAGTGTTCATGACTCCACCATAAGAAAGAGACTGGGCAAAAATGGCCTGCATGGCAGAGTTCCAAGACCAAAACCTCTACTGAGCAAAAAGAACATTAAAGTTCATCTCATTTTTGGCAGAAAACATCTTGATGATCCCCAAGACTTTTGGGAAAATACTCTGTAGACTGACGAGACAAAAGTTGAACTTTTTGGAAGGTGTGTGTCCCATTACATCTGGCGTAAAAGTAACACCGCATTTCAGAAAAGGAACATCATACCAACTGTAAAATATGGTGGCGGTAGTGTGATGGTCTGGGGCTGTTTTGCTGCTTCAGGACCTGGATGTTGACCTCGGTGTGATAAATGGAACCATGAATTCTGCTGTCTACCAAAAACTCCTGAAGGAGAATGTCCGGCCATCTGTTTGTGACCTCAAGCTGACGCGAACTTGGGTTCTACAGCAGGACAATGATCCACAACACACCAGCAAGTCCACCTCTGAATGGCTGAAGAAGAACAAAATGAAGACTTTGGAGTGGCCTAGTCAAAGTCCTAACCTGAATCCTATTGAGATGCTGTGGCATGACCTTAAAAAGGCAGTTCATGCTCGAAAACCCTCCAATGTGGCTGAATTACAACAATTCTGCAAAGATGAGTGGGCCAAAATTCCTCCACAGCGCTGTAAAAGACTCATTGCAAGTTATTGCAAATGCCTGATTGCAGTTGCTGCTGCTAAGGGTGGCCCAACCAGTTATTAGGTTTAGGGGGCAATCACTTTTTCACACAGGGCCATGTAGGTTTGGATTTTGTTTTCCCTTAATAATAACAACCTTCATTTAAAAACTGCATTTTGTGTTTACTTGTGTTATTTTTGACTAATATTTAAATTTGTTTGATGATCTGAAACATTTAAGTATGACAAACATGCAAAAAAAATAAGAAATCAGGAAGGGGGCAAACACTTTTTCACACCACTGTATCTCATCTAATGAAAACTTATACTACGTGTTATTATGACTTCATATGATACCAGTGGTGGTAACAATATCATAATTATATAATCAAGTATGCCAGGTAAACTGAGCTACTTTTGAATAGCATACAAGAACCTAGAGATGATACCTCATGAACACTGCAAAAATGTACAATATATAAGGGAAACACATTGAGGTTTTGACATAGTTGTGAAACTTGAGCATTTAATGTTATTTTTGTTCAAACAACTGGCTGGACTGAAAATATGGCTGAAATCCATGCTGCTGTGAGAGGCTTTTATGGTACAGAAAAGTTAGGCATTGGCCCTTGTTCAAGCTTCAAAAGTGCACCAATGATTTAAATGGGCTCTCTGCTTCATTTAACCAAATTAAAGTACTATGAAGGCTGATTCACTTACCAGAATGTTGCAAAGTAATTATAATGAATTTTGGAAAGGGGTTTATTAGATATGATCTTCCTGTTTTTGGTGTTTCAATTATCCTATACTGTTATGGTACAGACCTGATAGCTTGACACAGTCGTTAAGAGAAAAATATTGTATAAAATAATGTAAACACCCCAACACCTCACCCTTTAATCCTTAAGTGACACAATCACACTTACAAACACTGCAACAATAGTGGGTCATATTATGTTGAATGTCAGTTATTAACATTTGTCAGCAATAATAAATCAGTTTGACTTTATAGTATGGCACAGATATGAGCTTTTTTCCTTTTCTACTAAGGGTCAGAAAAGGAAGATGGTTATATTATGGTTATATATTTTTAATTTTTGTTCAAGCGAGGGTAGTCTCAAGGGGGGAGCCACAATGAAGTGAAAAAAACTATAGATATATATTTATACAAAACATAGAAATGCTATGAAACCTCTGTATTGTAACCTTATTTAAAATCATGTTTACTTTCCTTTATAGATACCTGATAACGTTGTATTTGCATCTTTACTACAAAGAGCCCTGTGGTACTATCTTATTTTTGACCAATGTTCAATTCTAGCAACTTTTTAGTCTTTTTAATATAGAGTAAATAATTTTTTATACCCGAAAAACGTAGTTGGCAATACATTTTTAATCTCTGCATAGTTTCTGCAGGTATTCCTTTGCATACAGCCACAACAACGTTCACCAATAAGGTACAGCAGGTTGTATGTAGAGGCAAAACCCAGGGCAGAAAAAGTCTGCAAAGCAACTTGCTGCTGCTCCATAAGCTCATTGCTCTGAGCTCAAGGTAATAAGTGAAGGTGACTCAGATGAGTGTATCAACATTTTTATCAGCTCAGATCTCTCATCTGGACTATGGTGGCAGGATAATAAGAGAACAATGTTCAGAGAGACTTTAGTAAGAAAATCAGCCTTCAACAATAAAAGTGAGAGGGACAAAAATAGGATTTTGAAAAGTGAGAGGGACATGCGATTCACAGAGCTCCAAAGGTTGCGTCATCTGTGCCCAAATGTAAGATTCAAATCATTTAATACATCAAGAAAAACAGTCTGAAAAATCATACATGTATAGGCACAAGACAAACTGCATCAACAAAGAGGAATATCCATCATAGCTTGACTCATCAATACTTCTGAGTTGACAAGTACTGATTGGAATGTGCGCTAGTTTGAACCACCTTTGTGATGGTAATTTAGTTAGTTTAAAGTTGAAGCCCTTTTTTTAAACATTTAAAGTAATTTCTTCCAACCCATATATCATTTTCATCATCCCTCATTTTGAGAGGCCTAAATGCCCACATAAATCCAAATACAAACTTACAACTTACTTACTTTCTTAATACATATGATTATCAATGACCCTTTCTGACTGTGCAAGTTAGACATTTGTTGATTTGCAATTTGTACAAACCCTGTCTTCATCTTTTTGTGTCTCTCTGCCTTTGGAGCACAAACTGAAGGGCTGGTAACACTTACACACAGACAAAAAGGCTGTCCTGTAGTTGTTGTTCATCCACCCATACAGGATGGGATTGACAAATGTCGAGCACATAGCCACAATATGGAACACAGTGAAAAGCAGCTTAAAGTCCTTCATATCCAACACAGTGCTGTCGATGTCAACAGCCAACTGGAATGCATGCAAAGGCAACCAGCTGACAGCGAAGACCACCACCATGGTCAGCAGCATCTTAGTGGTCTTCTTCCTGTGCTGATGGCGGTCATTTCGACCTCCGTAAGTCATGTGATTCTTCAGCTTATTCCAGATGCGGATGTAGGCAACAGAGTTGATGGTTAAAGGTAAACCGTATTGAACCAGAAGCGCTGATATACTGTAGATGCTTCCGTTCATGCTGCTTTCCGGCCACTTCTCCGTACACACCTGAATAGACTTGTCCGGTGAAAGATCAAACGTCCCGTACTCCCTGAAGATGGCGAGCGGGCTGGCCAACAGGGCGCTAACGGCCCACGTGATGACAATGACCACAGCGCACATGTCTTTGGACATCTTGGTCTCCATGTGGTAGACGATGCACCTGTGGCGGTCCAGGGCGATGACGTTCAAGGTGATGGTGGACACGTGCACTGCCAGGCCTTGAGCACATGGCAGCATGAAGCACAACACCTGACCAAACTTCCACTCGCCATACAGAGTGTAGACAAGGGTGAAAGGCAAACACAGCGTGTTCACCAGCAGGTCTGCCACAGCTAAGTTTACAATAAAGAAATTGGTAACAGTTCGTAGATTTTTAAACTTGTAGACAGCATATATCACTAAGGAGTTTCCAATTACTCCAAACAGTATGATTGTGCTGTAAGCAAGGATGAGAATAACTTGAACTCCAACCAACTTTGTGCTGTCGTCCAGCTTCAAAAAGTTCTCATCATTTATCGTGTCTGTCGTTGAGTTTAGTTTATGTTCAGCTTGTGAATCTTCCACTTGAGTCGTGTTTAGTTGCTCTGCTGTATCCATGGCTAACACTTCCCATAAGTCACTCTGTGAAAAGAAGGACATCCATTACAGCAGTGAACATACATGTTGTGACCCAGACAAAGTCAATTATTTTGTATTTTTGTATAGTTCATGGGCAACAATCTGGAAAAATGTTTTCAGTATTTCTCCAGAAATAACAGGGTGGAATCTAGAAAATATAAAACAATGTTTATTTTCTTTTGGAGCATATAAAAAGCATTGCATTTAATGAAAATACATTGCGCTGTCAGACAACAGTGATAGTGTGAAAGTATTATTTTCAATATATGTGTAGATTTCAAGGGATTCTAAAAACATTTGTTTCAATTAAAATTGCTTTGATGCCTACTTAATATCTAACTTGCATTATAGAGGAAGATCAACTATGAGTTATGATGTGCATGTTAAAAGCATGTGTACAAGCCTTGTAAGATGAGATGGGTTTATTTTACTAAGTACTTTTAACACTGAAAGGTTGACCATAAACCAGAATTAAAACATCTCTAATGTTATACAACACATTTTTTATTTGTAGATTTGACAAGTCTTGTTAAAATGAGCTAAACATCACAGAAACACACTGCAGATGATGCCTTCAGGATACTGCCATGGTGCCATGGTACAGCCATGGTGATTTTGCTGTAATATGGGCACATTTTCTGATCACAGCTGTCTTCAAATAAAACTCAAATAAAACATAATGTCAGTCACTCCACAGTGTCATCTGATGACTTCATCAATTCAAGTCTTGACGTTCTGTTTTCCAGCTTAGATGATAACTTCTAACTTCTACAATCAAAAAGCACAATACACATTCCTTTTAGGGTGGATTTTCCCTTACAAAGATCTTAGACTATCGCACTGAACGAATGAACCACATCCACATACAGTAGTCCTCTTGACTGATGAGTCATTGATCTTTGTTTGAAAATATCGTTATTTCATTTCTTCACGAGACAAACCGGACTAAGAGTGAAGGTGAGTAAGAACAAAAAAAGTGGCTTTAGAAGTTAAAATGCAGTTGTCCCGTGGCAGTTTGTGATACTTATTTATAAAGAGACATAAGTTAGAAACGTGACATGAGTCAATAGTAGCTATAATATGCAAGCATACAGTGAAACAACAGGCTACAGCTGATTCTTCCACACTGGAATAGTCCGGATCAAATGCAAGATCAACAAGCTGTTTACTGAGATAAAGATCAACTCACCTCAATCTGCAGAGTGAGATTTTCAGATTCCTCTCATTGTTTCTGCCTCCAGTAAAGTTTAATGACACCTTTTGACATGCTTCTTCTCCTTCCTGTGATATCCACAAAACCAAAATAACATTAACCACTCAAATACCGACGGAATAATCTTCTTCAAGGAGGAACAATGTGCGCTCAACAGCTAACATTTGCCAGTGCGCACTGCAGCCAGTTTGGCATTGAGGGCGCTTTACCTGCCCTGTGAGACTCTGAGAGACCGACAGATGAGGCGGGCTGAGGAACAGGGAGGAGACACGTCCTTTCCTGACCAACATCCCCAAACCGAGAGATGATGTCTCTTTGTCTTACAATAGGTCGTTTCTCATGCATTTCATTCTGAGCGAGTAATAATAATAATAATGATAATAACAAATCAAAGTACAATGTGTTTCAGCGAGAGAGAAATAAAATACGTGTACGTGTTTGCTCCTGCTGGAATGGCAAATGGCATTTTTCCGCCTATCAGTGCCAAATGCAGAAGGATGTAATGCATATAAATGCAGAAATGCATCTTTGATGTCAAACTGAGAAATGTTTCAAACACTAAGAATCAAATAATCTATTTAAGCTTATCTGTTTTACATTAATGTCAGTCGCTCTGTGCAGTATGAGCCTCTGCGGACCAATCCTTCAGTGAAGAGCACACAAAGCTCGACTATTCACACACCGTGTGTTACACACGGTGTGAATCTGCATGACCCTGTACAGTGTGAAGGACCATGCTTTGGATCATAATTTCCTGCTGATTAAAATAAATATCAATGGTAAAAAACACAAAATGCTTTAAGTCAGGCTCAAGTTAGAATTAAAAACATGGTTCCAGTTTTTCTAAATTTAGAATTTGAATACATCTTTCATCAAGCAGATAATCCAAACATAATGTGACCTAATTTGACTGCAGAAGAGAGGCGGCGGAATACATGAGTGCACACATGGTTGTGTTTGCTTCTTTCCAACTTTCTGAGCACTAAGTCAGAAGTAATACCCTGGAACAAACATCACCCATCCATTAATTATACCTGTGTGTCCTGTGCAGGGTCACAGAGGATGCCCATAAATTGGGCAAGAGGCAGGGTACACCGCAGTCCACCACAAGGCCAACACATAGACACACACCGTCATGAAATTTAGAGTGCCCACTTCACCTAAACAGAGTGTGCCCTTTAATGAGAGATAAAATGACTATGAGGCAATTATAAACAACAGAAACAATTTATAGTATTGACAATTTGTCATGGTTTTGGGTCTTGGGTATTGTTATTTCCTGTTTTATTTTGTAGTGTGCTGCCTCATGTGTCTTGTGTAGTTTTACTCCCTGTCTTTGTTTGCTTTTCCCTCCAGTTTTGATTGTTTGCTCCACCCTAATTAATGTCACCTGTGTCTAGTTATCCTGCCCTCACCTGTGTATATAGTCTGTGTGCGTCCCTTGTTCTGTGTCAGGTTGTCTTAGTTCATGTGCCTTGTGGTCCAGCCATTTCCCTGGTATTTGTATCCCGGTTTTTGGATCTTCTGCCTGTTGTGGACTGCTTTCTGTTTTTTGACCTGTTGCCTGCCTCACCATTCTGTAAGCCTTTGTTTATTGACTTTTCTCATTAAATCACTGAACTGCACCTGTTCTGCCTCCAGTGTCTGCATCTGGGTCCAATCCCTTGTTTTCCTCGTTGCCCTGTTTTGGCACTGAATGTTACAATTATGAGTAAAATTCAACTCTGAGCCTGATAATTATTTCTACAGAAATGTTTCAGTGATGACAAGAACATCATTTTGGCTCAGATGATACTGAGTAATCAAAGCAAGCAAACTGCCACTTCATTGAGATGGCAAAATCCTGACGCTTTGTTGATTTTTACTCCAGAACTCACAAACTGCATCATCATTAGAGACCCTCGCTTGAAGTAACCCAAACATTTTATATTATGGTCACTGACAATGAATGTTTACCATTTTAAAGTGTAGTACAATGCAGCTGTCCCATTTCAAACTGTTTAAGCCTCTGGCTTGTAATTGGGTTCATAATTTGATAACCACTGTTATAAACCAAGACACCATGTGGCCATTGGAAATTGAGTTACTGTCAAGCAGCATCCTTGGTAAAAGCCCACTTCGTCCATAGTGCAACTATACACAGATGGTGAAGTAATGAGAAACCAGGAGACCCTGAATAGATGGCCATGTTAGCGTTTCCTCTGATTTTTAGGAGGTGGATCAGTAACTGATGATCTTGTTTTAATATGAATGTCAGCACAAGAAATTATTCTTCTGTTGTCATTAAAGAACCATAACAGTGTGTTTAAGGTTTCAGCTCTAATGCATACTTGACATTTTTGCTGACAATTGTTACACTTTTTGATGTGTTTTTCTTTAATTCCAGGCAGCTATTGTGTTTAATTCATGACCTCACTGCAATAATGTAACTTAATGTAGACTTGCTGTTCACTGTGATTGGTTACACAACTCAAAGTATTGAGTCTAATGGATTTTCATATCATGAAGAAAATAATGGAAACTAATGGATGCCTGGAATGGTAGAAAAAGTACATTTAAAACTTCTAAAGCACAGAAGCGTGGCTTGCAATAGCTGTGAGGTAAAATATATGTAATTTATAGTAAATGGGATAAAACATGCAAATTCACTGGCAGCCTAACAGGACAGAAGTCCTTCAACTGGCTTTAACAGTTGTTTGTTGTTGTTTTTTTTTTGTTGATTGCCTATTCTCTCATCCAGCAGAGTCAAAAGTAGCATTAATTTGGAATCGTGTTTCTGGCCATCTGATTAATGTAAATCCAATTTTCACTTCTTAGCTGTTTGAGAAATACCTGGCTCTTAAGCTACTAAATACTCCATTATGTTCACCAGTTAGTTGTTAACTTTATCTGTCTGCCATTTGCTGCTGGACAGGTAGTGTAACAGGGGGTCTTAGGGGGGGGTCTTTTTTTGTTTTTTTGCTGAAAACAACTGCAGCTGGAAATGAGGTGGTTGAGAGCGAATCAAGTAAACAGTTGTGGGCCATAAAACCAAAGCAGTGAGCTGATTAATCTATTGGTTCATCACTACAAGCGATACTTTGCATATTACAGTCATTTGAACCATTGTTTTGTTTTAAATATTGATTAGAGCAGCTTTAATGTGTTTCCCTTGTGTTAATATTGTAAAGGGATTAGAGTTATAAATGAAATTACAAGAGCTTTCAGCATAAGAAAAAGTAATTTTATCAAAATCAAACCATATAGGTTACCCTAATATCTCTCACTATCTCATTCTGCATTTTTAACTCAATCATTTGACGCAATCATGTGGGAACTTTACTTTGCTCAAGTTGAGAATTTCACCACCATAATAAAGTGGCTAATATTATTAATCTATCTGTAATGAGAATTAAAATATATTCTTTAATTTTATGCTTGTACAATGTGTGTCCTTTGCAATGAAAAGGCAGTGCAAGAATATAAATGTATTTCCTGATTGTTTTTATTGATCCTATTTTAGAGTAGCATTTATAGTATCATTCTTACTCGCATCCTATAAATTAGAACTACTCATCCACTGCACTAAACAACATGCAGTGAGCCAGCAAACGAGCACAACAGCAGAGAGTAATGACTGATAATTGCTTTCCTCGATCTGAGTAAAATAATGCTCCAGAGATATTTGAAGTGACTGAAGCATACCTAAATACCTGCAGGAGTTTTCATGGTTTATACACTGTCTGAGGACAAATGCACATTTATTGTTCTGAACAGCAGAGACATTAATATGCCAATCTACATATGGCCCTCATAAGAGGGTTCAGCATATTAAATATAATTATTGACCAAATGTCACCTGTTCTTTACGAAGCTGCACACCCCTGCATGATATCACGGTCCAAAGACCAAACGTCCATTTGATGGTGAAGTGGTTAAACAAGGGACATTTTTTGTAATGCTGTTATACTTATTATCCTGAGTTATTAATGAATTACATTTTCATTGAAAAATATGCACAACATTTATTCTGATAATGTTAGGTTGTTTTGTCTATTTTAGCAAAGTTGAGTCTTCATTTAGGTGTTGCTACAAATGCTACAAATGACATGATGATTTTCTCTACACAAACAGTCTTTTTACAGATTGTTGACTTTTTTATTTCGATAGTGACAAGAAATGAGGGGAAAGAGAGTCGAACCGGGGAAGTTTTTAATTCACTTTTTGTTTCAGATGCAGTGAAAAATGAAAGGTATTATCTTTTCATATGCCTGTGCAGGTTTCACTTAAAGGATGCCTCTCTAGGTGTGTTTACTTCAATCTTTGTCTGTATCTCCAGAGACACCAGTCTTATTAATCTAAATGAGATGATCATAATACAATTTCAGTCATGGCTGCTGCAAATTTGCATTTAAATCACTAATTTACTGTCCTTTCTTTTCACACACGGCTTCTATATAGTCAATTATATATTAGTATTACCACACTGCTTTTTCACAGCCAGTGCTAAGTCTTTCTGTCTGCTGGGTGGCTACTTCTCTGCTTCAGTATTCGTCATAACTACATTTGTTGTTCCATATTTACCCTTAACGTTTAGTAAAGCTGTGGAAAACAACTGTACTGTCTCTGTTCTATATTACTTAGTTAGGCATCAGACCAATTCATCTACCTGTAACAAGAGGCAGTGTTTCAGATACTTTTGCATTTTTTGTAAATGTAGTCATTTTCAAAATACAAAACAACTAAATTATTTATATTTTTTGTCTCTGGTACAAGGATATACTGTGAGCAATAATTAACTAGTTATGCTTTGGTTGTAAAGACTTGAACAAACTTAGTTTTCCCACATAGTCTCATTTGCTGTCTATGGAGTGAATTCATGTAATGTAAAAGGTATATTTTGGCATAATTTCAGAAATAGTTTTGTTTGTTCTTGGTTTTAAATAGAGAGAGAGAGAGAGAGAGAGAGAGAGAGAGAGAGAGAGAGAGAGAGAGAGAGAGAGAGAGAGAGAGAGAGAGAAGGCTTAGAAAAACAATGCAAGAACCTTTGGCACTAATCAGGTTGTTGCCAAAATGTAAAGTTACATCCATGACCCAAGACTATTACATTTTTACCAACACCTTTACATCTAAGGTTTAGTAGTATTTAATTGGCAGGCAGTTACATAGATAGCTTTTGTGTACAAGTAGGCAAGCTTCTAAATTAGAATTGTGAGCTGTCATTGGGTTCAATTTGCATGTAGATTTTGGTGTCGTCTGCATATGTGAAAATATAATATGGAAGACTTTGCCTAAACACTGGAGGGGAAACAGAAAATTGCAAGGACCTATACTGAACCTTGTGGTGTGCCAGAGTTAAACACACAGAAAGGACTTATATTCTTGATTGGTGGACAGCTCCAACTGTCCCAATTTGGTGTCCACACGGTCCAGGTTCCAATTATGCATCATTGCAAATTGATGCATGTCAATGCATCAAGATACGCCATTGTCCTGTTTCCCTGCTTCAATGCACAGCCACTCTCCAGAAAAGCAGCATTTTTATTGTTCACTCCCCAGATTGGCAGCTATTTGCTTTAGATGAGTATTATGTGATCAACTGTATTCAATACTGCACTGAAATCAGATTAACAACAGAAAAATCGAAGGCAAAGATTTGTGCTGTAACTGCATCTGAACCTATATTTAAATTTTTCAGAAAGACCACTGCTGGAGAGTTAATCATTTAACTGAGTAACTACTAGTCTGTCAATGGTGTGGGAACCATTTCAGTTGGAATGTTTGGACTGTAATATCCCTCAAGGTTGTGGTGTGGGTGAACAAACTGTTAAAAAGCGAAATAGAAACTTAGTGCTAAAATAGCAAGCACAGAGTCCCAACTCTAAAAGGATAAAATTATCCAACAATATCAAAAGCATGCATTTTAAATAAATGTGTCACAACTAAGTACAGTAAAAGCTTCTTTCCCTTATGAATGTTGACCATAGTACCCATGTTTATGCTGGAGTAAGTCCTAATTCATCCCATAGACTGCTTGCTTGTGCTCTCAGTATAGATTCATTCTACTCTATTCTTACAGAGAACTTGATTTGTAAAGCAGCCATGTGATCCAAACATGTGTTTATTGATAGCTAAATAAAGGAGACCCTTGACACCATGTGGGAATATAGATATGAAAATCAGATTTCCCTCAGCTCAAAGCTGAAAGGCTGCAATTTTACAAGTGACAAAACTCAGTTACTCTTCAATCTCAGCAGGAACTGTGCACCTGCACTCCGCTTAATAGAAGTTGGGGGCTTCAGCCTATTACATCAGCCTCTCTTAAATCAATACATAGGCACTAATCCTGCACAGAAGCACTATGTGTAATGTCAAGGCAATTATCTTTAACACTGGTCTTTACTTGTGTTACTCAGGTTCAAGGCAGTCAAATTTATAGATTTTATTTTATTTATTTAAATTTTTTTACTGTTTGACCCTAGTGACTTTTTATATCTAACTATCCTGGACATCAGCATGTATACGTATTTTACAGTATGATGGTAAACATCCTGACATCAGTTAAATTATCTGAGCAAGGAGCTTCTGATAGTTCAGTAAAAAATGTATGTGTAGAGCAAGAGGTTCATACATGACCTTGGAAATAGTATTAGACAAAATAATCTTACCTCGAGGTCTACTTACTACAGTAGGTTATCATGGATGTGATTATCATTAATTATTACATGTATAATTTCTACCTAAATGCAAATTGAAATGTTAAAGTTGGAATGATTATATTACTCCACAAGGTTTTACATTTGCTGTGCATTGTTTGACATACTCACTGAAACCAAGAGGCAGAAGAAGATTTATGTAGTAGATTTTTAAAGGTACCCTGTCCAGTAGTTGTCACCAGAGTGTTCCTTAATTTCCACATCAATTAACCACCCACCTACACACATGCTCCCAATTCCCTCATCAGCTCCCCAGTATATAAATACAGTATAACTGCACGTTAGCTGTTGATCCAGTCTTGTGGTGTCCAAGCTGTATTCTAGTCTCCTTGTTCCTCCCTGCTCTGTTATGAGCCAGTGCCTGCCTATTTGTACTTGTTACTTTCCTGCTTTCCCCTTTGGACTTGGTTAACCACAGAGATTCTCAGATTATCCAAATAATTAAAAGATTCAAGTCATGTCAGTTTTAATTATATAGCTTAATATTACAAATCACACACTTGCCTCAAGGGGCTTTACAATCTGTACAGCATACAACAGCCTCTATCCTTAGACCCTCGCATTGGATGAGGAAAAACTCCCCAAAAAAACCTGGGTAAAACAATGGAAGAAACCTCAGGAAGAGCAACAGTGGAAGGATCCCTCTCCCAACACGGACAGACAGGCAAGAGATGTTGTGTGTACAGAATAGACCAACATAGTAAAATTACAGTATGGTCAATCAGGATGACAAAATTATAAATAGATTGTAACATATATGAAGAATGGATCCAGGAGGACTTCAAGCAACTTCAAGTGTCAAGATTATCAAGAAACAGATATTAAAGGTTAATTTTCAACTGTTTAGTTAAGTTTGAAGTCCATTTCATCCCATTTAAGGATTTACATAAACTTAATAGCTTTGTAGGCACAGACAGATCCATCACCATCAAACTATATTAAAGATTTATTGATTTGTTATATAAATAATGTTCCTTGCTCACCATTAAGTGTCTCCTCTGGGTCATGAAACCATTTTTAATGTTTTCCCTCACAGGAGCAGGATTAATATATATTTACAATATATCTTGAAATAATTAATCACCCAGAAATTCATGGTTGTTTTTAATATTTCTCCACATTAAGTATCTCCTGTATTCGGTAGGTCCATTAGCAAGACGAGCGTAAAAGTTACATATTACACCTTTTAACAAGAAACTTAATGCACTTTGTCCAAGCCAACCTTTTGGCTAGTGCTTGATATAAGTATAGTATCACACTGATGACAAAAGCATTCCGTACAATATTACTACAACATCCACTTGCATACTACACTATGTATCCATAGGTCAGTCTCATCTTTCAAAATATCTCCGTTGAGCTTTATCTCAAGAGTGTGCTGCTGTGTTGACTCAAGGTCCAGTTCTAATCTATGAGCTGCTACTGTTAAATTAGATTGATGTTGAATATCAGAGCCTGGTGAACACAAAATTAGGCATCTTACAAAGTGACGAAGGCAAAGAGAAATAAAACATCAGTTGATATATAAAAAAATCAACTATTGTCCAAAAGAAAAAAGTAAAATACTGGCATTTTTATTATCATGAACACATTTGTTTCCCGATGCCTTTAGTCACACAGCTAAACCACAGGAATTATTATAATATAATATAATATAATTATAGTCTTTTCTCATGAGCCGTCTCTGCAGAGGTCGCTAGGCTGCCATCCAGATGGTGAATGAGATGAGAAGGGTCGATGAAACTGTCAGTGGTGTCGCACAGCCCAGATACAGCATGGCTCCTACACCACACAATGCAGTCAAACAGGAACTCATCCTGCTGCAAACAATCTTCCGTACTGTTGTGCAGAACTATAAGACAGAGTGTGAGAATTAGACAGTGATTTGAGGCTAACTAAATCACATTAGCTGTGCAGTAGAGGTCTGTTATCATCTGCTTCATTACCTCCAGAATGGTAGTAATTTGGTTTTAAAGTAACACTAGATGGAGCTACTCGCCTCATGAATAAATGAAGTTAATTTTCACTCCAGCAGACTGAAGCAAACAACTCTCTGCTGTGACAATATCCTCACATGACCAAATGTCACTAAGTCTGACTTTCAGCATTAAGGTCAGGCCAGTCACTGTTTTCTTCAGTCAAACACGTATTATGTACATGTCGCACGTACATTTACAATAGACTACCATCTCTCACCACGTGTGAGGTGGTGTTATGCGCATTATTGTTCAATAATCTGTTTTTCACTAAATCCCTGGAAATAACTGATGGCATTGCAAATGCTACATGTGCTATGAACCTTAAACCTTTGGCATTTGCGTGTGACCTTTCTCATGCAATAGTCTCGGAAATGCAAAGACTGAAAGATTTGTGAATAAATGAATTAAAGAATTAAAGATTACTGTCGAAAAACAAATCAACGCTTCTGCATAAATCTCTAAATCATTGCTCAAAATAATAATCATGGAAAGAAATGTTTTTGACTGGCTGTTCAACAATGACATAAATAATAGTTTAAGTAAGTGATGGGGGACGAAATGTACAGTCCTCATTCCATGCAAAAATCTATTTTAGTGTTCCTCTGGAGCTAATATGAGGCTTCAGCAGTCTGATAGCCAGCTTCCAAAGTTACTGTATTCTTAGTACAATATTCCCTCTTTACTATCCCTCCACCATAGCTCAGCAAGAAAAGTTTTTTGGGGGAAACAAAAAAAGGGAATTTTGCAATAAAGACTAACTTTGGAAGATACCTACTTAGTATGACTAACCCAGACTGTTGAAGCCTCATTAGCTTTGGTTGAACTTTGGAATGCATTTTTGCTCAGGACTAGGACTGTGGATTTTGTCCCCCATCACGTTGGTTAGAAAAGGATCTTTTCGCAGCTAGTATGGACAAAAAAAAAAAGTTATCTTATCCGTTAATCTTTCAACTGACAGGAGGCCAGAGACTCTACCTGGTATGTCTGGTAGCTGATGGCCATGCCATATCTGCAGTACATGACGTAGTGTTCACAGTTGTACCACAGTAAGCTGTAGGTGACAGAGCCCTGGAGTTTCTCAGCCCTTCTGGCCACCTCGTACCCGTCCAGAGGAGGCTGGCTGCACACCTTGTCCATGTGGTTGACCAGAATCTCTGAGCCATACGCAAAATCTGCCACAGAGTCCACTCTGACGCTGGCAACCTTAGTGATAACCCCCAGCAGTAGGCGGTTATTTGTTACCATCTTGGCAATTGCAGATTTATTCTTGGAAATCATAGGCAGGATATCCGGAATGAGATGAGCCACACGATTGTCACCCAGGTAGATACCGAAATGTGTGAATAATGTCCTCGGGACTTCTAATAAATCTCCATGCTTGTAAAGGGACAGGTCATATTTAGAGTCCTCCTCCTTTTTGGAAGCTACAAAGAAAAAGTTGAATAGTTGGTAAAGAAACATGATGGCAGCGTGCAGCAAAGTGCTTGACACCCATTTTATTTATGTCAGAATTGGGTGGGGCCAGAGTGGTTAGTAGGATTAAATATTGGTCAACGTTTCAGTGTCATTTTGACAGAAATAAAGGTGCTTTCTCTAATCACTCGCTATGTGGTTGGATTTTGAAACTCAGGCCTTGTTATTGGTGTATTAAGGTCAGTGGTCCTCATTAAAAAGGCTGACTTGGCAACATCTTAAATCCTCTTTTAAAAGGTCACTGATATTGAGCCATCATACCCAAATAAAGAGCCTTTTGTTTTTCGTAGACTAGATTGGTCTGCGAACCATTGCGATTGGTCGTCTTTTCTATATTCAGCACTTAATTGGATGTTTAGCAACATACTTATCACATAGTTATAGAAATGTAATGACATGTGAAATGAAATATCAAATTAGCTAAATCCACCACAATATATAGTAAAATTCTAAGGTCATATGTGCAGTATTACAGCCAAGACTTTGCAGTTTGATGTGATTGATTCTGATCAATTTCATTGACTTTTTCCATTACTCAACATTGTTTTCAGCATATCTATACTGTACATTTACACACATACTTTTTTACCAACCTGAGTCCCTCAGTAATAAAATATATTATGAAATATAATGTCACACATATTAAGGCTAATTTAGGGCTTTGCTTTCACTGGCATGTGGTTGAAGATGTATGGAGAGTCACTCACACAAGGCACACAAATAAAAATAAAATGTTTATTAAACCTTTGTCATATTCACAACATTATATTAAATACCCTACTATAAAGTACTCACTATATATACATTAAGAGACTGTATATTCACTTTTGTGGTGACTTTTTGTTAGCAAAAATGAATCACTAACTGTATTCCTATATCAAAGAATTTATGTATTTCCCCACACTTTTATGAGAGGACAAATTTAAGCCATATAGGAAACTATTTATGCATCTATTATTATTATATAAATCATAAAACATTGTCTACACAATACAATGAAAGTATAGTTGTAAAGCAGACTCATAAGGCATCACATGACAAGAGTGCACTGTCCTGAGGAGGTGTGTAGGTCAGTCCTTGCCAAGTAAAAGTTCAGTTCAGTTTGTTTGCTGGTTTCTTGTGCTGGACTCCTTTAACCAGCCATCCACAGAGTAAAGGGAATAAGGATTGTGGGTAATGTAGTTGACAGTGCCATGCCGAAACTAACGATGGAGATGATTCCAAGAAGGACTGTGACAATCACGCTGCGCTGGTCTCTGATGATTGATTTCACACACTCACAGAACTACAAAGGAAAGAAATACAGTGAATTATTTCACATGTTGTGCTTAATAGACTAATATTATTTAGAATTTTATATGCCAAGGCTACAGAACATTTCTGATGAACTGTCACCTGGAAAATACCTATTAAAGTCATATCTTTCATACCACAAACCGTTTCTGTAAACAGTTTAACCTCCATTCTAAATCAGTGTGCAAGGTTAACCTGGAGGTAACCATAGCAACAGTACTCCTCAGGTTGGTATTTTGTTTAGACTGTCACCTACGTAACACCTAAGAAAAACTGATCACAAGAGGAGATGTGTCAGGATCTGGGTGGTTTATCACCTCGGCTAAACATATAGTTTTAAGACCTTATATTCATGCATATTCCTAATTAAGTTGTGTTTAATCAAAATGCCTAAAACTAATTGACACACAAAAATCTCGAGTACTCAACATAGGAGTACTGGTTTTGGGTTCTTGTGAGCACGGTATCTAATGGGAACTCGAGGTGACAGGGTACATACACAGTACCAAAGCTGGGAGGGGGGCCAATAGGGGGTCAATGGGGGCCCAACAACATACAAACTCGAGCCTCCGAACACATTAATCCTACCATGATTATACTGAGGACAAAATCTTTAAAAAGTGAATGAGGATTTGAGCACAGCATTCAATTCTGCACTCATAAGGACTATACCTTCTCTGTTTGCCGGCTCGCTGCAGATCCGTATCTGCAATATGTCACAAAGTGTTCACAGTTATTCCACAGCAGACTATACGGAATTGCTCCGATGAGTTTTTCAGCTCTCTTAGCTACAGCTTCATTTGGAAATGCTTGATTCTTCATCATCGTATCCATTTGGTTAACCAGTATGTTGGAGCCATATGCAAAGTCCTCTAATGTGTCCACGCGCACCGTGGCACACCTGTAGATGCAGCCGAGGATGAGTCTCTTGTTTGTAATGACAGAACTGATGAGCTTCTTGTCATTTGTAAGCACAGGGAGGATGTCAGGGATCAGGTGAGCGACTTTATTGTCACCTAAATAAATGCCGTAGTGGGTGAAAAGGGTTCTGGGGACCTCCAGCAGGTCTCCCCTTCGGAAGGGTGGTACGGGACCACGCTGCGCTGGCCGCTCCCGGTCCTGGTCGTCGCTGTCCGGCCAGCTGGACTCAAAAACTTTGAATTTGGAGAGAAGAGAGAGCTTCTCCACCAGGAATGTCAACAGCTGCAGCATCGTTACAGTTTTGGGGGGAAAATATCCGAACGTGCATGAGTGAAATGAGCTTGTTATCCTCACTGGCACGAGGAGGAGCGACAGCTCCGAGGAAATCCCGAAGACATGATTGGCCACGAGAGACCTTGCGCACGTGCGCAATCTCCTTCATTGACCTCCTCGGCATCTTGCTTTTTTTCTGCTGCATTTTTCTCTAGCCTGAGGTACATTGCTCTCCACTAAACACTTTCATTTGGTTCCCACGAACTGCAACAAAGAAGAGAATTAGCTGTAGGCCTAAAGGAGGCAATTTATTCTAAAAGAAACATGTCTAAAGAATTCAGCACACAAGTTGCATTGAATTGTGCAAATCGAAGTGTTACATACGTACATGAAGTAGTTGTATGAGTTTGAACAGAGATACACCATGGAATTCAAAACATAAAGATTCTTTTCAAAATATTTTCTTTTAAAATAAAAGATAATAAAGTAAAATAAAACTGATCATTAATGGCACAGGTGTGAAAATGAATAAAGTAAGCATAATATAAGATTGTCCAAAAGTTGGTTCCAGCTGTGTGCAGCAGTTGCTAAATGCTGTTTCACTCTGTGTTGTTCTGATTCTAGCAACAGTTCCTGAAGATGTAAGGGCCCTACTCGTATACCATATTTTGGTATACCAGTAGATTTAACAGGTAATGTGCTCAGTTGTGTTAATCTACTTTTAAAAATAGGAACAGAGACATCAAGAGGCTGTCACTTAACTAAACCCCACTACAAAATCATTGTTAATCTACTTTAAAGCTGCACTAATCAATATTTTATATATAAATGGACTGCTTCTAATGTGAAAGGTTGCCAAATTAATGGTTGTGTTTTACAGTGTCTGCTGGATGTGTGCTGTAAATAACTGTATGCTAACATGTTCGCATAACAAATTTATACAGTGACAATATGTAAGTATTGTGATTACAGGTTGTTCCGCTCCTTCCAGTGGTCCAAAATAAGTACTGCTTTAATATCATATCACCGAAATCTATAACGCATTTCAAGAGACAAGTGGATGACTGATAACATGTAATTTAATTGTTTTGATGAATAAATAAATGTATGTCTAAACTTCCATCAGCTTTAAGGGAACACCTTTTCTCATTTGTGTTTTTTATGAATTGATAGCAGTTTGATTTCTGGAGAGATTTTTGCGTGATCTTTAACATTAGTACAGCAATTTGTACATCCCTTCATCAAACCAGGTTCAGTATTGGGAAAAAGGCGGGTGTACTGGAAGGTATGCACCTTCTCAGAGTAACCATATGATGAGATAAAACATTCCTTTGACCAGATTACTGTAATCCTGTAGGCTTCAATTACACGCTCATCTTTTAACCCAGAAAATACCTTGAGAAACACTTGAGCCTTTTTGATCATTGAATTATATGTTACATTACATTTGCTGACCTAGAGACTGTACAATTCTTGCCAATAGGATGAATGATTGCCGGTATTTAACTTAGGCCAGCTGCTTTTTCGGACTATGAGAAAACCAGTTTGACCCACATAGCATATACAGCACTATACAGCTCAAATCTTGACCTTCTAACCTGCAGAAATTGCAAATATTATTATATTCATAAATTAGAAGCAAAAAACAAACAAATTCATCAAACTCTCTTATCTCACTCAAATCTTGAGTAAATAAATTAGCTCAATAATAAAATAATACCAACTTTGATTGAGTTCCTACACATCTAATGCAGTTTATGCTGTTTTTTCTTTCTTTTTTTTGGACCAGTCAACGTGATGGTAAACTGAAACTAAACACAAATGTATTATCAGTCAGAGTTTAACTTAAAAACAGTTTTGGGGTCGAAGCAGAACTTTTTTAGTCACAATGAAAGACTGTTTACAAACACACTGGATTTACGTATATTGCAGTGCTTTGCGCCATAATCCATGGTGGAAGAAGTATTTGGATTTTTTACTTGGTTAAAGTTAGCAAAACTGCAATGTAAAAATACTCCACTACAAATAAAAGTCCTGCATTCACAATGTTACTTAAGTAAATGTACTGCCAGCAAATTGTAAAGCAAATTGATACTAAAGTATTAAAATTGCAAGTACACATTAAATAGAATAGCCCCTTTTAGGTTGTTGTATTATGTTACTTATATGAAATATTATCAGATTATTATTACTGATGCACTGATGTGTGACAAGCTACAGCATGCTGCTTGCATGGAATTGAACTACTTATATTGGTTTGGATGAAAACTTTAATCTGCAAAGTGACTAACTGTAGTAACTACAGCTGTCATAAATGTAGTAGAGTAAAAATGCATGTTGTTGAGTAGAAGAATAAAGTAACACAAAATGGAAATATTAAAGTAAAGTACCTTAAAATTGTACTTGAGTACAGTACTTGTGTGAATGTAGTCAGTTGTTGTCCACCACTTGCTTGAATTCAAAGTGAGCATTCATACAGTGGCCAAAACAAGATGGTAAAAAATGTACTTTGACGTTACTCGTACACATGTTGTAGATGTAGAAAACCCTGAAAAATAATTTTAAAAAGGATGGATATTCCTGACACTAATCAATGAGTTGTCAGTAATCACCAGAAACAGCTATCAAACATCTATGTGAATAATTCACAGGGTAACAATGATATTAGTCATGAAAATTAAACTTGCAGTTTTACCTGATATCTTTCTTTTTATTTTATCATAATTTAACTTGACAGGTTGATTAGACTTGTTATTTCTCAGAGACACAAAACAAGCACATACTATATAAATCAATCCGGGTAATAAATGGCCCAATGAGCAAAGAGCCAACAGATGCATGAAATTGTATAGTATTAATATACTGATAGTAACATGAAAGATGTGTCCTACATTTTTTTTATTAGCACAGCTGCAGGGCCAAATGAACCCACTCCAAACTTGGTGTAAGCAAATTGAACATGGAAGCAGAGTGCAATACATCTGGCAATGCTAATATTAACATAGCCAGGTCAGTTGCTTATAACACAATCTTTGAAAACTAGAGACCACAGCGTCATATGAAATATTGTTATTCATGGTGTGTGGACAACAAAGTGTCAAACTCACTGCATGTTTTTCCTCAGACCCACGTTCAGCTAAGTCGACTTACCGTCTGTGACCACAGGTTGAACCCTGAGGTAGCATTATAACAAACCTTTGCCCTCTATCCTGGAGAGATTTACACCATGGTCAAACAGCTCCAGACTTATAGTTGTGGCCAATGGGGAACCCTAACAAGGCTCTTTAAATTTAATTCCTGGTCAGACCACTTGTGAACTATGCTGACCCTGTTTTTCAGCCATTTGGGATTTGCATCCTGATAAAATACAAACAATGTAAGAATGTCAGCCTGGCATCAGTGTCTGAATACATTATGAACAACAACAGCCCAAGGCGCCTCTAAACATCCTGGACAAAGTGTGTCTCTCAGAGAGAGTGCCCATGTCTTCATGGCACTTAGAAAAAGTAAGAGACACTTTCCATCTGCTGTTTCTTCACAAAGAAGCCAGTTCAGCAAAAGTTCAGCACTGTTTAGGTTCATGGGCCTGGCAGTTCATTCTCAGGTCAGCAATGCTTTATATCCGTCCTGGGCCTGTTCTTTTCAACATAATAAAACCAGGTCACACAGAGGTAGTTAAGGTAAGATTTATCATCTAATGTCAACATTGGGTCCACAGATGAAGCCTTATTCAGCTTTATTTTGTCACATGTATATGCACTGTTTGTTTTGATGTAATAAAAAAAGGTGTGTTTGCCTGGAGCACCCTGAAAAATATCCACTGGCTAATCTTATCAACAACTGCACAGCATACAAAATATTGGAGTGATAAGACCAGTGTAAACTGGCCTTGAACAGCATGAAATTGACTGCAAACATTCCTCAGTCAAAAAGAACATTGCACTTTACTTGTTGATATCCTTAGTTCACTTTCACCCAGCAGTGATAAAGAATGCATACAATCTATAATGTTGAAGTGATAAATCCATTAACCCACTGACATTATGACCATTAACTGTGACTCAAACAAGCACAGCAGCATGAAACCAGAGCCCTGTGGGGAAGTTAAATGTAACTGAGACAAGAGGTGGTTGGGGATTTTTACTGTCCTGGAGACATGTGAGGATCATGATACAACAGGTGTAGCAGCTTCTCACAAAATTAAAATTAACTTATTCATCAATTTATGCCTGAATTCCTTCCAGCAATGATGTTGAAATAAAATGTAAAATGCTTGCCTAGGAAAATGAGATGCCCGTCCAATAAGTTTCCTCTGGTGAAGGGACTGGAGACCAAATTCCCCCCGATAGACCCCCACCCCTCAAGCAATTTGGACCAGACACCGAATATTAAGTCAATTATTTAGATATTCTGTATTTTATTTACTCAGTTAGCTTTTCAGTTGTATTTTTTTGTAAAATAAATAAATAAATAAAAATTTATTCCCAACATCGAAGTCTAAATTGTGTTTCAAAGCTGTCTCCACACTACCAGAAATGAAATCATGGTGGGGAAATACTGAATCCTTTATTTATTCATTTTATTGATCTAAAACTAGTCTAAAACTACCCATCATAAGTTTTATTTTACATTGTAGAATGTAAACTCCTCTGAGGTGGCTAAAAACCCTCAAATTCCCTAAAAAATGATCATGACCTCAGTATCCTAAATAAGGGCATTGCTGTGTTTAGTTTGTCATTGTTGAAGCATTTTTAATTTTGACAAGTATTGTAGAATCTTCAAGAAAGTTTTTATTTAAAAGTGCTCTTCTTACAGATTAACATAACATTTCTAATGAGATTATTCCAGATGGATTGAGTGGGACTAAATGTTCATTTACACAAAAGGACCTATGAAAAAATGTTATAATATCACTTGAAATATATATCACCACCAATAACAAACAAACCTGCTTATTTGTTGGTAATTGCTTGGGAATTGCACCCCTTACTTTTATTTTCCCCCCATCATCTGACAGGTTTAGGGTTTGACAAAGAAGATCATAATTACTAATTTACAGCATCATTGTCTGATATGATTTGTTGATGCCAAAAATGTGCTGAGTCTTAAGTGGTTACACTGAGAGGAGATTTCTGTTTCTCTGCTCTCGTTTATTGATCTGGCTTGTGTCAGAGTGTTCCAGCTCAGCCAGTTCAGTCAACAATAGCTCAGCTGCACATGTGCTTCTTACAGAGTAAGCCTGTGAAAAATGTGCTTTGTTTTCTCAGGAAAAACACACTGAAGCTGATTTTCCTCATTTGTGCCACAAAGGAACAGAGACATATCTACACAGAGCTTTTCAGTGGCGTTAAACTGATTTTATCATAAATACAGTGTACCAATTACGTTTCAGTGTAGGTATAAGTGAGACTTAGCTTAATTTGTTAAAATATTTCTTGTTACACAGATCTCACAGAAAAAGTCATTGCAAACAGTCAAATTTATGTTAATTTCTTTTCTACTTAATTTTGCATGTATGTCTTCTCTTAACCCAAACAATATTACTGTGTTCTGCATGCTAATAAAGTCTTCAATTTGAAGGTGTGCTCACTGATTGTAAAGTATGTATGTTTGGTTTATTGTGGTTCCACTCCCACTAGTGGTTTTATCTGCCAGTGCAGCCAAGTTTCAAATAAGAGGTTAACACCATCCACCAAACAATATTTTTTATAGCTAAACTATCACAAAGTGTTCTGATAAAGCCTTGTTCCAGAGCTCATAATCATATTTTTTATTTAATATATAAATTTGAGTGATATTATGATGCTTAAACAATACCACTTACCACAGGCAAAAAGAGAATCAGTGTTGTTGTCAGTTTATCCCATGGCTGGGTCCGTCTCACTAGTGACACCTTTACTGTTAGCAAATATACAACTATAGCGAGTACTGTTCCTGTGAAAATCTACAATTTGATACACAATAACTTGCACTCTGATTTAGAATCATATATTTGTATGAGAGCCCACTTCGGCCAGGAAAAGGGGAAAAAAACGGATGACTTTTTTAGGAATGATAAAAATAAAAAATACTTAAAATAATGAGATGATAAATCAGAATAATGATATAATAAATCTACGTACAAATTTTGTATGTCAAAATTGTGACTCACCTTGAATATTTTTAATTCTATCATTCCTAATTAGTCATCCTTTTTTCTTTTCCTAGCAAAAATGGGCCTCCATACAAACATACTAGCATAGTCAGCTGTAACTGCCCAAAATGACACATATAAGCATTTTCTACATCTGACGCCCCTATCAAAAGGTCAACTTAGAATCTCATCATATTGACTTACAAATGTAACATGTACAAATGTAAATTTTGATTTACCGTGAGAATTTGTTGGCATGTCTTTATTGACAACACAGTGATGTTAATGTTTTACAGGGACATGTTATAATGACATTGTGTCTGTAAGGAATGACTCATTTGTCTTTGATTTGTATCATATAAATAAACTGTGTTCCAATCCCAGTTTTTAACTGGAATAAGCTGTTTGACTGTCAGTCCAAGTCCAACAGGGGAAAAAATGCCATCACATACTTGATAGAAAAGGAAATGATTTACAAAGCTGAGTCATCATTCTTTTTGATTTGTTTTGTCATCATTACCGGCACTGTGTTCTACACAAATATACAGTTTGTGATATGGCTGTGTTGTGATATCTTAAATACAGCTGTCAATTACAAACCACTGTCAAATCTGAGAAATGACTGCTGTTGGATGTCTGAGTCACAGTTTTTTCCAAACACAGTGAGTGGGATGTTTGCATATGAACCCTTTATCAAACACTGAACTGAGGACCTTGTTCAGATAAATATCCCACAGAGTCGATCATCTCTTCATTCTCCAAGAAGACAAGACCGCACTGGTGGCCAAAGCAACATGGCTCCTTCACTTCTTGCAACAGCAGGAGGACTTCTGTTACTTTTCTCCTTCTCATCAGCAGTAAGTCACTGAATTGAAATTTTTCACTCACGCTTTGAGCACAAAAATCTAAATCGTTTTTGTCTTTTTTGTGTAGCAAATCAGAGGAGACAACCTTGCAACATGCACCCAAAATGACGGCTTCGTAAGTATGCAGTTACAAATAATGAGCTTATATGTTTTTGCAGTGTGGATTGTATATGTATATATCTATGAGTACACTATGATCAGTGTTTTTCACTTGTTCTATCTGTATTCAGGGAAAGTACTGTCCTACTACATGTGGAGTGACTGATTACCTGCTGAGGTATATGCCAGGGGTGAACAAGGATTTGGACAATTTGCAACGGGAACTTGAAACAATTGCCAATTTGACTCAGGGGGCCGAACTAACTGTTGTCTACATGAAAGATTCTGCTACTTCAGCTCAAAAGAGTTCCCCATCAGGTAACTCAATTTGGTGCCATTAAATCTTGTCGTAAGGCCCATCTTTATACAACTGTGTTTGAGTCCCCCTATTAATATGACTAAATCATTTTGTCTGTTACAGTTAAATACGTATTTATCTACTTTAAATTCTACTACTTTAAAGCACTTTTATCAACACTTTTTTAAATGTGTTCTTTGAATTAATTAATTTGACTTGGCTTGACTCAAGCACAAACTGCTGTTAATATATTTACAGTATTATTAAACTGTGGTGAATGTTTTGAAACTGTGTTGATAACATTACTGCCTTTTTATTTCAGACACTTACTTCAAAAAGTCATCTAGTATTCTAGATGATGTTGTCCGATTTGAAAAGACCATCATCACACAGGAACAGCAAATATTGTAAGTTACCATTAGCACTGAAATTATACCATTTGACATGAAACCTTCATACCAAGTGGTGGAAAGTAATTAAGCACATTTACTCAAATGCTGTACTTAAGTACAATTTTAAGCTACTTAAGTATTTGTTACATTATACTTCTACTCCATTTCAGAGGGAAATGTTGTACGTTTAACAATCCAACACATTTATTCAAGAGCTGTAGTTACTAGTTAAATTTTTATCCACAACATATGAACAGCTTATAAATCATGATGTATTGTTACAGATTAAACACAGTATGTGAATTATATAAACTTTGCTCTTTTCTCTGTGAAAGCATCAGTAATAGTAATATAATATTATAATGTTTAATATAGTATATAAAATAACACTCCAAAAAAAGCCACTGCCTACTTTTACCTTTGATAGTTTTGATGTTGGCTTTTACCAGTATTGCTACTTTTGCTTCTCACAGCTGCCCACGCCTTCAGGTCAATGCGCACCATTCCTCCTAGCCCACACAGATAGGACTAGGACTGAACACAGATGAGAAATAGGAACTCAGACTCACTCCTGACATTTAAAAAAGCACTCAAATTTATATTTCACGCATTTTTCCACTTCCATTTGTTTCTTTAAGTTCTATTTAATTTTCTTCTTATTCTTGTCTTATCTGTTTTGTAAAATATCTTTCAGCTTCACTGTTTTCTACTTCTCACTGTGTAAAAAAACTGAGGCATGAATTACTTGGGGTACAACTCATGTCTGTTTCTGTCTTTCCAGTGAACTTCAGAATTTAATTTCGGCCAACGAGAGGAGAATGGCAGACCTGAAACAACTCTCCATTCAGCTGCAACAGAAATGCAGTGAGCCCTGCAAAGACACGGTTGAGATCCAGCCTACCACAGGGACAGGTAAAAAAAAAAACTCAATTCATTGACCCATGGGCCCATTTCACAAGAAGTTTCTCAATCCTGCCTCATCTGAACATTTGCCCTTGTTCGGTGTTTAGTTAGACACTAAAATCAATATGTTGCATCAATGCAAAGTAAACAGATTAAAACTAGATGTCATTTGTTGTGATCTAATTTCAAATAAGTTATCTATAAACTTGATATGATTAAACGAAAGAAATTTGGACACAATTAAGATGAAGTTAAGATTTAAGTATCATTGTGTCATATTTATGTTGAATTTTCCTTTTTCTTCTTCTTCCCTTTTTTCATCAGACTGCCAGGATATTGCAAACAAAGGTGCCACCACCAGTGGCCTTTATTTTGTGAAGCCAGTGAAAGCCACTGAGCAGTTCCTGGTCTATTGTGAGATTGATGGCTTTGGACGCGGCTTCACAGTATTACAGAGGGTATGCTTCACTTTAACCATTAAGGAAAATGGCTCTTCACTGTCTTCATCTTGCACTGGATGAATGGAAGTAGAAATTAATACTCAGAAAAACAGTTTATAATTTGCCAATCCTGAAAGCAAACAACTGATAATACTGATTAGGGACTGTACGAGAATTATTAGGGTGGGATGGGCGGCTGAACCTTATGTTTCAATCTTCAAAAACGGCCTTCCCCAGTGTCTAACATTTTTTAGACCCTCCCTTTGACAGTTAATTTCACCATTTATGTCTGAAAGAGGCAAAGCATAAAAATTGAAGGTAGTGTAGCTACTTTTAAATGTTAATATTTTCATATATGTATATACTGCTGAGGTCTTTTATGTATGAAATCAGAAATCTGACCAATTAATAAATTTGACATGGGACAGTTCACATAAAATATAATGATAGAAATTTAACCTCCCTCCCTCCACTTATAATTTTCATACAATCCCTTAGTGAAGAACTTTTTAAAAGTGGCATTCAAATCTATTGGCATTTGAGAAATGTTTTGTTGACTAACTGCAGAAACAGGAGTCAAAATCTGCCATAAAACATTTTGACACCGATCACTTTTTCGTGTCCACAGAGACGCGATGGAAGCGTGGACTTCAACAAGGACTGGATCCAGTATAAGGAGGGCTTTGGTTATCTCTCACCAGATGACACCACAGAGTTCTGGCTCGGCTTAGAGAAGATGCATCTGCTGACTGCCACTTCGACCATCCCAACAGTGCTGAGGATAGAGCTTGTTGACTGGGAGGGAAACAAAAGGTATGTACACACATACACGATAACAGATTATGAAAGAGGAGAGCAAAGGGACTCACTGATAAGGCAAACGTGACCCTGATGATGAGGTTTCCTTTGAAGAAGAAACAAGACTATGTTGAAACCTGGTGTATGGCAGTGTCCCTGGCACGAGGGTGATGATTATTTTACTAGTAATATGTCTCAAGTATTTTAAAAAGCTGGCCAATTTGTTTTTAAATGTTTCAAAAACAGGAGCTCTTAAAAGTCTACATTTTAGTAAATATTTACTAATATTTACTGCCAGCAGAATCAAATTGTTAAGCAGTTATTCAACCTTCGTTTCATTAATTAATACATTAGTTGTTCCAAATTCTTGACTTCTTTCTTTACAGGGATTGTATAACAGTGATAAAGTATGTCCATGAATACATGTGAGTTTACAATTAATTACAATTCTTCCTCTGGATTGAGGAGCTGTATAGCAGAGTGTGCAGCCATGTTTGGTTCTTGGCGTTCTTCTGGGTAGAACTCGTTGACTACTGGCTTCTTTGCAGAATGTTTTGTTTATACGCCCCCTGGCATTCGGAGAATACTACAACAGATAGCACGTTGAGCATAAACGCCTCTATACGCACTAGGAATTCACACGCCATCTGCGGAGGCCCATGCCACAGTGTCTCGCACAAGCATAACTGAGGACTGTCCGCGCCTATTCATCTCGAAAGAGCAACTGGCAATGGGGAAACTCCAACACTCGACTGATCAATGGTGTAACTTTGTCTCGCAGTCAAAGACAGACTTTCGCGTTTATAGCCCCACTTTGCTGCAGCCTAGGCAAAAAATGACTCATCAGAGGTTACCAAAAACTAACATTAATCAACTATTACTTTCTGTGGCCTCCTTTCTCCAGGTATGCCGACTACACTATGTTCAGAGTTGGACCAGAGATTGACATGTACCGTCTAGCATATGGCTTCTACTTCGGCGGTGATGCTGGAGATGCTTTCGATGGCTTTTCCTTTAGTGATGAGCCAAGTGACAAGTTCTTTACGTCTCACAATGGCATGCAGTTCAGTACCTTCGACAAGGACAATGACAAGTATGAAGGCAACTGTGCTCAGCAGGACGGCTCTGGCTGGTGGATGAACAGATGTCATGCTGCACATTTGAATGGCAAATACTACCAGGGTAAGACCACATGGCTAAAACCAGTGCCCAACCCTTTAATTGGTGTTCATTTGCATGATCGGCGCTGTTTAAGGCCCTATGATGTTGCTTTCATTAACAAATCAGCAACTAGCCCCCATCAGCACAAAGACAAAACTGTTCCAATCATCCAATCATACAGGCTGTATTGGTAAAAAATCATTTGAGGTCCTCTCTAAACTGTTTGTGTTCTCTTCATCTAGGTGGCAGGTACACAGAGAAGGATGCAGGTGAATTTGGATTTGACAACGGCATTATTTGGGTCACATGGCACAACCGCTGGTACTCGCTGAAAGAGACCACCATGAAGATCATTCCCCTCAGTCGCATCACAGCAGGCGGTGGACAGCAGGCTGGGGCGAAACAGTTTGGCGGACTTGGAGATATATAAAAAGTAGACTAATATGCTTGTGGTCTGATTAGGCTGCAGTTAAGGTGTTCAGCACAACAGCACTGAAACCGCCTTAAATGAAATATCATGCCTCCATGGAAAATGTATTGTCGTTCATGTTTTGCTGATCTAACCCAGCAGGATACTGATGTTCACACTTTTCCTTTTCTTCTTCAGCATTGCTTTGAGCACTAAATAAATGTGTTTTCAGAATCAGAATAGAATCAGAAATACTTTATTGATCCCCGAGGGGAAACTCATTCGTTACAGCTGCTCACAATTCCATTTCACTATTTCTTAACCAAATATGGTTTTTCATTACTTCATGATTGGACAGTCTTAGTTTGGACAGAATGGCTGCCAGCCTGGAGACACAATCTACTTAAGTCTATATGGCAAGTAGCTGTTTTGTAAAACAATGTGGAGATGAAAAATAAAATAATCAAAAACACAAAAAAAAATGATTTGTGTCTGAAATGACTGCAAAAAATGTAAATGTTTTGTCATAGAACACCGAGTGACCAGACATATACACTTGTGTGTAATGCAATGCAATAAATACAAAATTTGAAATAAATACCATCTTAAGTGTAAATATTTTGTCCGCTTCATTTGCTTATGCTGTCTAATATAATCAACACCACTGTAACACAGTGTCGATAATCATTAAAATGATTAAAGTTTGTTGCATTTATAACAGAACCTATGATTTGGATTACATTACGATCTACAGGGGTTTCTAGCTTTCTGATCACACAATTAAATTTTCAGGACACTAGGTCATATTCTAGGTAATACATACGCACACAAGCATTGGGAAATAGCAGTGTATTTGCTTTATATTAAAATGAACTGCTTTTTGATTAATGAGTGATCTGGCTAAACAGAGGACCTTTTAAACAAATTAAATGCCAGGTTTAAAAGAAGACTGGCTAAAATCAATTTGCTTTATAAGCAACAAAACACAATCCATCTCAAGCCTATTCTCTCCATAAAATTAATAATTGAAAAATATTGACCAGGGCAGTGATCCTCAAAGCACTTCTAACAGGCACTTTAAAACATTCCAGTATGAATTTAAGAAGCATGTAATTAAGTTATTTAAACTAAAGTACTGTCCATAGAGTCTCTTCATTACCTGTAGTTGGTTTGAAAAAAAGAAAGAAACAAAGTTTCAACTTAATGTATTGTTCTGCATGCCTTAATCTTCAGACAAACATTTTTTAAGCATTGACTTTAATTTATTTGTACAACAAATGACCAATATAATGAGGATTGTTTTTTTTTATTTTCCTCACTAAAACCTCAAGGTTAAACTTTATAACTCAGTTTAGGCAGGTTATGTACATTAAATAAACTCGCCCCATGCTTACTTTTCCTGAACCCAGAATAACTAATTCAGTTGGAATAATACCTTCAAAGACTAACTGCAGGGATTATATGGTTAAATTTTTAGTATCACACAGTACGCCTAAACCCCTTTGTGACCGTACTATTGTGGCCGAGTTCTTATCAGAGTGTCACAGTTGCCATGTTTATTTTGATCCACATTTGGACAGTTTATCTACTTTGCAATGTGTACTGGTAGTACTTGTCCTCATGCCTCATCACACTCACCTCGATAACCACACAGAGTCCAGATTCCATCTGGTTCGTGGTAGATGGTTGTACCAAATGGCAAATGCCTTTGTATGGCCTAATAGGGGTTAGCTGTTCAAAAGGCCGATAAACAGCCCCCCTCACTCCCTAAAGTCAGTAGGTGTTTTGGAGGTTGGTCTCACAATGATTACAGTAAAACTTGCAAGGAGAATTTTGGTCCTAAACAGGACAGCTATAGTCCTACTATGTCACAACATACGCTTTGCACCAACTAGGTAAAATTCTTTGCCATTGAAGGATTGGATAACCATTAATGAATGTATTCTGTTAGGCAAACATGGCCTGGTACAAGAGGCAGGAAAACCAAACTTTGGCCTGTGCTCACTGCAAGTTACATTAATTCAAATTACATTCACTGTATCAATACTGACAATAATTATAAGTGAAAATTCAAAATGTTGATATTTCTGAAATACATTATCTTGTGCAAAAGTAGAAAAGAAAGTTTGTGGAAGGGATCGTTTGTTTTGTTTTGTTTTTTTGTTGTTGTTTTTTATTTTTGTTTTTTTTTTGATTTTGGTTTTTGCAGAATTGCATTGGCTTACGCTTCCCGACCGGTAGGTGGCGCTGACAAACTACTAGCTAACTGCTGTTGGTATTGTTTACTTCCGGGTCGTATGGTTGTCGGTTTGTGGCGATGGTCATATCTTCAGGATTGTGATATATTTTTGAGTGCGACCAAGCTATAATAGTTGAAAAAGTATTTTCTTCAACGGTGGTGTTTTATCCGTGTTTATATCACCAGGATGACTGAGGTAAGCCGAGGTTTGATGTATTTTCGTGGCTTTTTCTTTGCTCCCGCTCCGGCGCTAGCTACCGGCTAACTGCTGGACCGCGTTACGTTTAAGAAACGATTTCTTGTTTGTATAACTTATATGCAAGGGTAGAGTACTTGCCGTCTTTGTATTGGTTAAATATAAACATTTTAAGATAACTATTTTCTTCTACAGGATGTCCAGAAGCACTCAGTCCACACTCTGGTCTTCAGATCTCTCAAAAGGACGCATGATATGTTTGTGTCCGACCATGCGAAGTCCATAGCACTGGATGACGAAAGGTAATTCTGGCAACTTACATTAATATCCTGTTACAGAACTGTTTGAAGTGTATTTCCTTTGTTTTTACATGTACAGTAAATGATTCAGAAATCTTAATCTGGGTTTAAAACTATCCTTGGTCTCCAATGTTAGTCTGGTCCAGCTTTGACTAGTTTAAGTGCTGTAGATTAGACTGTGTGGTCAGTACAGAGAAAAAGAACTGTGAAATTGCCCTTATTTTTGTTGTCATGATTATGATAAATGTCTCACAAATCTTTAGGCTAAACAAAATTATGTGTAGTAGCTGAAAATTCTAAGTTGTGTAACGTTAACAAGAGAGAATGGGCAGAGAATAGGTAGGCAGCTCTTTATTTATCCCCCAGGGGAAATTTCAGTTAAAGAAATGTTTTCCTTAACTTTTCCCTAAACTTCAGAAGCCCTCTTCAGTCTTCTATGGACCTTAATGTTTGTTTATGTTTGTTTGTTTATGACATTTAAGACCAAATAATGTGACTTTGTAACTGCTTGCAAGGCAACTAGCTGAAAAGAGTCACTTAAACTTAAAACTGAGCAATATCCTTAAAATGCATTGTTATTGTATTAACAGGAATATTTTTACAATATTAATATGTCTATCATTATATGACAAATATTTTACATGTAAAATTTAGGGGCCAATATAATGAAATATATCATGAGACTGCTGTATGATGAATGATGATGATGAAGAAGTACAGTGATTTGGCAGGTATTTCATTCACTGGACTAACCAAAAACAAATCAGTTGATTTTTTTTTATATATATATCAGTATTGTGATATAAAGTTACATGTACCATGAGAGAAGATTTTATCCATATTGCCCACCTAACTGATGTTCAAAGCAATGAACCGTGTATTGTATTCATTATATCAGACAAAACTAATTTTTTGGCTAGTAAATTGATAACACGACAGAATCATATCATCACTATATGAGTAGAGTGAGCACATAAGTGATTTTGAAGGAGAAGATGATGCATCATTGTCTCCTGTATTTGCAGCTTCAAGTTAAAAATGAGTGTGAAAGTTAAAGCGGAGTATGGTGCAGTTTTACACATGCCTGTCCTGAAGGAAGGGAAAGACAGAGTCTCACTCCTTCCTGGCAGCATGCAAGGCCACCAGAGCTACCCACAGCCAGGTGAGGATGAAACAAACACTGCATGTTACCCTCAGTATGATAATAGTCGATTAATAGAAAATCTGGAGAAAAAAATCCATCGAGAAATGTTTGTATTTAAAAATGTTTTGTCATTTATTTCGACTAATTTAAAGATAATTTCCTTGTTGTTTTCCTGAACATTGATGCTCTAAAACTTGCTCATTTATTTCCCCAATGTCTTTCAGGGGATGACCCAGAATACCTGATCACCGGGACACATGCTTATCCCTCTGGACCTGGTAACTACTATGCTATTAATTTAACCAAGCGGCATGCTTGTAATTGTTCTGAGCCCATTCATAGACCTGCATCAGCATTATTCTAGTGTTTATACCAGTATTTTTCATTCAAAAGGCGTAGTCTTGACTGCTGACACAAAGATGCACAGGAATCCAAGTGAGGGAGGAGTCCACTCCATGGCGCTGGCTTTGCCCCCCTCCCAAGCCAGGTAAACCTTTTTTTCACCCTCCACAGTGTGTAAGTTTAGTAAGTTATTGGATTTTGATAGAATAGAATATATAAACAATATTCACGTTGATGTTGAATTTCAGGCAGGACGCGAGCCGCACCGCAGCCAGTGTTGGTGACATCCATCGACACGCAGGAGGAGCAGAGAGATCTCACCCTCAGTCGACTGCTGTGGTAGGTCACAGTGTAGTTACACATTCACTTGATGTGATATCTTGTATATCCTTGTTGTAAAATCCCTGAAAACAGTTCAGAGCTGATAATGAATGCATTTATTTTAGTCGCTCATGGAGGGAGGCGGCACCAGGACTTCTTCACTCATGAGGAAAGCACCAACCATGCCTAAACCCCAGTGGCATCCACCATGGAAGCTGTTTCGGGTAACTACAAATCATTTTAACTTTTCCAATTTATGCTGTATTTTCCTTTATTTGTAGATATACTTGACACACTGATGCCAAAGTGAGGCCTGCATTTGAGATGTGTCCTTATTTTTAACAGTAGTATGTTTTATCTGATAGGTCATCAGTGGTCACCTTGGCTGGGTGAGGTCCATCGCTGTGGAGCCTGGGAATCAGTGGTTTGTCACAGGATCTGCTGATAGAACTATTAAGGTGAGTGAAGCTGAAAATAACAATAATTTCCCCTGTTGGTTATTTCTGGAAAGACAAAAAAAAATTTCTGACACAGAAATCGAGGTGCTTGTGAGGTGGGGGTTAGAAAGCACATATTGTTTGATGGCCACAGCAGTGGGGTCACAAACAAAAGGAAATGCAGCACGTTTCAGAATTCTATTCTTTCCAAAAAAGGGCTTCAGGCAGAAAGGTAAACAATATATACTGTATTATCAAAATTTCTGATGATGAAGTGCAAGGTGTTTGGTTTCAATGTTTATGATAACATGGATCTATAATTAACATTTGATATTAAGTGAAATTAAATGTGTGAGAGGCATCATTATACAATCTGGCTTCAATTCACCACCTCGCCATCTGCGTCGGCAATTTCCCCTCTCTCCAAAATGTGCGCACGCATGGGTCAGTGTTTGCTTACAGGTGCGCAAGTTCTGGATGAAGTTTGTTTTTATAGATCACAACTTTGCGTGGGAAGTGGCGTACGCCTCTTTCAGGCCCAATTTTGTGCATATGCAACGGTTATAAATGAGACCCCAGAGCTTTCAACTGCATTCTATGGTCTTCATCAGCAAATTGAAGTTGTTTCAGTTGTCATGCAGTCGTCTCAGTTTTGTCACATGATGACAACTGAGATGACTTTAACTAGATGATTAAGACTGTGATGCGGTTGAAAGAGAAAATTACGTATCAAGTCTGAGCAGCTTTAAAATGTCCCCTCATCTACCCTGGTAAATTATTTCTAATCTCTATAATCACCTGTCATATTGATCTCTTTCTGCTTTCATTTAATCCATTGTATTTTAAGTAGATTCATGAATGCCAGAATGGTTGATAGCAGCATTAATACACTCTGCTGTTAACAGCCACATATACATTTTCTTTTTGACCCACAAGCAATATAAATATAGCACTTTTTTCATATCTACAGCTGCAGCTTTTATGATAACGTCCCTCCTGCCACCTCAAGATGGCACTGTTTCTGGAAATGTTCTGTAATGCTCATAATATGACTTGAAGGCTGTTTGTCGTGACAGATCTGGGACCTGGCCAGTGGGAAACTGAAACTCTCCTTGACTGGACACATCAGTACAGTGCGTGGTGTGGCGGTCAGCACTCGCAGCCCCTACCTGTTCTCCTGTGGCGAAGACAAGCAAGTCAAGTGTTGGGATCTGGAGTACAACAAGGTATGACATTGTAATGAGAGGGATGTTAATGATGGAGTTACCTTATGTAACTTAAAAGACAATGAAAAGACATTTCAGTTGATTTATGGTATTTCTATATTCTCTTGACAATGTCAATCCGTGTATTAGGTCATCAGGCACTACCACGGACACCTTAGTGCTGTGTATGATTTAGACCTACATCCAACTATTGACGTGCTGGTGACGTGCAGCAGAGATGCCACAGCAAGGGTAAGCTCATACTTTGCATGTTCGCTATTGAATGTATGAATTTTAACGTTCAAATGACATGATTTAACTTTACAGGTTCAGTTTATGTTTTAAGAAAGGCTTCTCAACTTCACTTCTTTCACGTCACTGTTGCATTTTTATAGCTTTATTCATTTACATCCCCTGCACTATCACAAGTGAACCAAAGCATGTAAACAAAAGTCACATGGGTTTGAAAATGACCTGCTGCTAGACGGAGTTTTAAAAACTTAAATAATTTGAGATTCAGGCACCCGGGCTCCAATTTCTGAATTTTTTGCTAAGCATCATTTCTGGTCTGCGCCTGGCCAGGATTTATCATTCTATTGTTTGCGTTCATTGTTTCCCAAGCATGAATAAATTCTGGCTGTCAAATGTCTGCATCTCTCACCTTATACCTATACAGCCCTTATTGAACAATAGTTAAATAATGAACAACATATTCATTCTGCCCTGAATTAAAGAGAACGCTTCATTTTCTCTTTGTCTTGGTGTAGTTTTCTGTGGTGTGCGCCCAAGTTCAAATAGCATTCATCTCTTCCACTTAAAGAAGGCTGAAGGAGGAAAAGTGTCAGAATGGAAAAGTGTCGCCTTTCATCAGGCGACTGTAGTTGAATATGATTTGAAAATGATGTGTGAGTAATAAAGGCTTCTGCAGGATTCATTAATTATAGTAATTGGATTTCTTCTCTGCCCATGCAGGTGTGGGACATCAGGACAAAAGCTAACGTGCACACGCTAACCGGCCACACCAACACTGTTGCCACAGTGAGATGTCAGGCTGCAGAACCACAAATCATCACTGGTAAATACCACTATCTAAGAATACCAAACAAATTATTCTGTATCATCATTTAGTGTTAAAGTTGTAGCTGTTTGGTTTGCCTTTAACTATTAATGTCAGCTGACAACTGATTAACTTCTTGCAGGCAGCCACGATTCAACCATCAGGCTGTGGGATTTGATTGCTGGAAAAACCAGAGCAACTCTGACAAACCACAAGAAATCTGTCCGAAGTGTTGTGCTGCACCCCAGACAGTGAGTTACCTAAGTTAGCAAACCCCAACATATATTGCCTGATTAGTTAGTGTAGTGCTGAAACATGTTGTCATGTTGTCATCTTGTTTCCTGTGTTTTACAGATACACGTTTGCCTCTGGTTCTGCTGATAACATCAAGCAGTGGATGTTCCCAGATGGCAACTTCATCCAGAACTTGTCAGGCCACAACGCCATTATCAACACTCTTGCTGTTAACTCTGATGGCGTGTTGGTGTCTGGAGGTATTCATAACTAGCTACACTGTCACTTTCTTCCTAAACTGCTTGTTTTGTCCACAGAAAATGTTTAACTTTTAATTCTTAATAACAGGGTAGCATTTTTGTTCTCTCTGTAGCCGACAATGGAACCATCCACATGTGGGACTGGAGGACAGGCTACAACTTCCAGCGGATTCATGCAGCTGTGCAGCCTGGATCTCTGGACAGCGAGTCGGGCATCTTTGCTTGCATGTTCGACCACTCGGAAAGCAGACTGATCACCGCAGAGGCCGACAAGACCATTAAAGTATACAGAGAGGACGACACTGCCGTAAGTTATACTGTTATATTTAAAGTCAGTTTAGATTTTAGCGTTAGTTCCCAGGCAGCGGATAGATCATGTGACAGCTGTTTTCTTTCTTGCAGACGGAAGAAAGCCATCCAATCAACTGGAAACCAGAAATCCTCAAGAGAAAAAGATTCTAATTATTTTTTATTTGTTCCTCTTGTCACAGAAACAATGTTTAATTTTGTATTTCTACCAAACCTCCTGTTGTAGATACACCCATCAAGTTTTTCTTGATACTACTTTTTCATTAGGCAACCTTCTTCATGGCTAATGTATCTTTGACAGAAGCGACCACATCCTGAAATGAAGTTAAATCGTCCCGTTTTATTCTAAAAACCATTTGCAGTCTTCATTGTATGATGTTAGTCCAATTAAGTGGCCATTTTGGACTGCCAGGAACTTCCCCGAGTGTTTGTTCTTGATGATGATGGCTCTCTGATAGCTCTGGTCTGTCTGATCCACCAACATCAGCCACTCTCCAGACACCGACGGACTGGCCTCAGAGTGGACCTGGTTCCTGTTGGGGTCAAACCCTGCAGAGGGATAGACTGTGTGTTGAAAACTTGTTCGGGAGGGGGGATTGTAGTGACTCATCATAATTGCCAGTTGTACAGACACGCAAACAAACATTGCCCTTTTTTCTGGCTTAAAATGTGAGGTTTATTTTGCTCCATTTAATAAAGACCACATTTTTCACATGCTTGCTGTTTCTTTTCTTCAGTAAAGGTCAGTTTCTGTACTTACCGAGGTATCTGTTGGAGACAACGTTCCTGTAGTATTTACAGCCGTTACCCTTAATCTCCTCCCAGTAACAATTATCTCCAGGTGTCTCATCGAGCTCCACTGTGCTTGTGGTGTCACCAGTTGGGTGGGTTAGCTGCTCACCTGTCAAATCACGTCACGACACAAGAGGATGCATCACATACACAAATTTTAATAGAAGTCTGCATTGTTAACCATGCAGTTAAGTCTCAGATTGCTATTCAGATTAAAGGATTCACCCCAGTTACAAAAAGTACATTTTATGGCCTACCTCAAGTGGTATCTAGCCATGCGTTTAGAAAAAGACAGCAACATTTTCACAATTGGATTATTCAACATCAGTGTGAACAGTTGTTATAGGAACTACTTTTGAATAGTCCACATGAAAACTGTTAAATACACATCCTAGGGATGGCAGTGTTGGTTGGTTGGTCCACCACTTCAGTCCAGACTGAAATATCTCAACAACCACTGGATTTCCATGACTTTGTACAGACATTCATGGTCCCCAGAGGAACAGTTTTTTGTTTAGTGTTTTACATCCATGTCTACCTGACTCAAGGATGTAGAGTTTTGAGAGAGCATGGCGAAACCCTCGGCCTGGTTTCTTCTTCATGCGGGGATTTGATGGTTCTGGGTGATCCACCACCTCACTAGGAGGTTCTTCAACTGCCAGGAGGTGACCGGCATTAAACATGATCTCCTCCTTCAGAGACCTGAGACACATCTCAAAGTACTCGTCATCCTTTTCTGCATTTCTGAAAGACACCATTGGCAGTAGACGTAAAATATCTGAGAGATGTTTAATCAGTGTTACGTGCATCACTATAATCCAGTCTCTAAAATACACTTCATTTGGCCAAGACATTCTCTTTCTCAGTGAAAATGAAATACTGAGATTGTTACATGAAATTTAAGCACAAATGTCTGACTGATGGGATACACTCATTGCACCAAAATATATTTTCATCCATGTAACCTTTTGAGAGGATGAATTGGTTTAAAAATGTGTCACCTTCCTCTTTGAAAGGCCTCCTCACCTGAAGTCCACCCACAGCAGGCCCGCAGTGATCAGTCCCAGCCACTCACTGGCCTCCCAGTTGTTGGCCAGCATGACCGGAACGATGATGACCTCCCTGGTGTCTGCATAGTTGAGCTCTTTCTTACAGCTGCGGGACGCCTGGTAAGCTGGAGTCATGAATGGACAAATCACCACAGCCTCCTCCACACCTGCAGCCATCCTGAAAACACACAAACACACACAGCTTTTGCTTAAAGAGACCAAATGAATTCTAATTTATCAAACTCCAACTTGTAGAAGCATATGTCATACATTAATTTGTTTATAATTTATTGATTTATATTCTTTGATTATGATATAGGTTTCCTCTGTACTCACGCATCGTTTATGTTCCCCTTCACCCTTCCTTCGATATCCATCCACACTGGCAGACCATCATCTTTGAGGTGGTTGTATATCTTTTTCACAAGAGCCTGGTCATCCCACTGGTAGGAGAGCATAATATGAGCTGGCATTTTCCTTCTTTTTCACTAAAATCTGTGAGAAAAAAGCTTCTGTGGTGGAGTTAACAGTTGCTGAAGAAAGTGACCGCTACAAAGGGAGACTCAGTAGCTATGCAGCTTGTTTACTCAGGTATACAGCTCAGGTTACATCTGTTGCTTGGTTACAGTGCTTGCAAGCACTGATGGGAGGATGTATGATGGCTACTGGGCCCTGCGGGACCAAAGAAGGTTGCACTGGGATACTCAAGGTGCTAAAGAGCTATGTGACCAAAGAATGAATGTAAAATGGAAGGCCTGGAAATGTACTGGAAAGGTTATTAATTGATATGGATTACAGGTGTAATTTTTGTGGTCAGTTCAGTCAATTATTTTACTTGGAAATTAAATGAACAAAGAAAAAAGGTCACATTTCAAGCCATTTCTTTGTCAGTTTTGTATCATTCAGTTGAATAAATTTGGGATTTGATGGGGTGATGGACACCTAGCGTTTTTTAAAATGTTATAGACTAAAAGCTTAATTGAAAAATCAATCAATAATAAAAATTAATCAGTCAAAGCCCTTGTTGAGTTATTAAGAACAGTAAGACATTTAATCCTAAGGATTAAAATATGCGAATTATACCATTATGAAAACTAATTAAGAGTATGTAATGTGCTAAACATCAGAACTTATGACATTTCAGTTCAGTTCTCTCAAGTTCTTTTGACTGCTGAAGGATTGAGGTTACACTTTGTAAATTCCTTGTGTACAGTATATTTCTATTTTTAAATTATATTTGTATGCTGTTATGCCTTCCATGTCATCATTTGTAAACCTGAAAAAAAGTTTGTAATGCATAGAGATTTGTAGTAGAGTCTAAATAACATGTGTGTACTAATTATAGCAACAGAATATGAGATAAAAGGAGTGCTTTTAACAGCTGAAAGCAGGGACAGAAATCATAACTTAAAAGTGTGTGTGCATGTAAAACTTCAGTGTCACACACTGAAGGTTTTGTCTAACATGCACACATTTTATTTAGACAACCTAATTTTTAAGAATACAAATCTCATCTATACATTCACAAAGTTTTTTCACAGGTTTACAAAGGGTGATAGACAACTTACTTGTCAAATTACTTCTTTTCAGACGCTTAAAACGCTTATTTGAGACAACAAGTGGCCAGATAAACTTGATTGAACTCAAATTTGGCTTGTTTGACTGTTGGGGGAAGTGTTACAGTAAAAAGTTCCACTGTGCAGTGCCTGCAGTTCTTATTTTTACCAGTAGAGGGACCCCAATGTCCCTCTTTTTCCTTCTATATGTGCTTTTGCCAAACTGAACCTCATTAAATCGCTTATAACTGATTTATTCTAACCATTTCACCAAAATCAGGCGTGCAAAATAGCAGATTGTTTTAGCTAAACGTTCTCACTACAGTTCAGTCCACACGAGGTTTATCTTTATTTCCTCTACTTTCCTGTACACTTTCTGATCTTCAACAGGTCAAACACACTGCCACCTGTCAGCACGCGTCACTGTAGGCGGCCTAATCTCTCGGCCTAATTAAATCTGAAGCAATCAGGGCCACAGATGGAGCCGATCAGCGTGGGCCGCCTGCCAGGAGGTGTGTTCAATGCGCACAGTTGGTGCTCTGTGGCCACTCAGTGCCGTAATGTGTGAAGAAGCCCAGGGGATTTGTGTTACTAGATGTGTGGATTTCTACGCTCCAAAATCACGCAACAAGCTGATATATATAATATTGTGATGGAGAATGACTGCTGGCTGTTTTCCTGCGCGCAAAAATGCACTGTGCGTTTACCTGTTTTGGTTTGGAGAAGCGATCTAAAATATGATTTAAGAGTTTGACTTTGACACGGAAATATGTAGCCTAACTTCGACTCACAAACCAAGAGCTCAAAGCCATATGTAAGGGAGGAATGGGTAGCAAAAATGCCGCAACTTCGCTCCTTTGGACGCTCGTCCTGTCGCTGCTTTGCGCACAGTCGCTGGGGCAGGTGTTCAACCTGACGCTGTCTGTTAAAGAGGGTTTGCCTGCCAAAACCATCGTTGGAGATCTGGGAGCGGGGTTAAGCAGGCCGAGCACTGGATTCTTCATCTCAGAGAGTACAGACTCATATGTGTTTAGAGACTTGGAAATAGACGCAGACACGGGGATCATCTCCACTGCCGTGATCTTGGACAGAGAAAGCAGAGATAAGTATGAATTTGTGGCAGCCACTCTTACAGGTGAGATGATAAAAGTGAAACTAGAGGTGAAAGATGTGAACGACCACTCACCTGGGTTTCCCTCAGAGGTGGCTGACTTGGAAATATCAGAATTGAGCCCCCCAGGGAGTCAATTTCAGCTTGAAGGTGCTAAAGATGAGGATGAGGGTGAGTTTGGTACCCAGGGATACAGGATCGCAGAGAGAGAGATGGGTGAGTTATTCCACCTAGAGTATCGCAGTGGATCTGAGCACCACCCGAGCCTGGATCTTATCCTTACAAGCAAACTAGACCGAGAAACACAGGACTTCTACTCCTTCACTATTGAGGCCTTCGATGGTGGCATCCCAGCCAGGACGGGGACTCTGCAGGTGAACATCCACGTCCTGGATGAGAACGACAACCCTCCTGTGCTCAACCAGACTGAATATCACGCCTCGCTGCCTGAGAATGCTCCGGTGATGACTGCTGTGTGTCAGGTGCACGCCACCGACCTCGACCTGGGCGACAATGGCAGAATCACTTATGAGATCAACAGGCGGCAGAGTGACCCAAATGAGATTTTCTCCATCAACGAAACCAGTGGGGTGGTGTATCTCAACAAGCCACTTGATTATGAGACTCAGGCTTTTCATGAGTTGATCATCAGCGCGAGAGATAACGGGGCTCAGCCTGAGTACAGCAGCACTTTTGTGGGCGTGAAGGTGCTTAATATCAACGATAATAGTCCCACCATCAGTGTGCTGTTTCTCAGTGAGATGGGAGATGCAGTGGTGTCAGAGGCAGCAGCGATTGGGGACTACATTGCCCGGATTTCAGTGTCGGACCCCGACTTTGAGGAGGAGAGGGTCACTGTCACGCTTGAGGGGGGTGATGGGAAGTTCACCCTGAAGCAGACAGATGATTTTCTGTATGCTTTGTGTGTCAATGCAGAGCTAGACAGGGAAGAAAAGGATCTGTACGAGTTGAAGGTGCAAGCATCAGATTTTGGGAGCCCACCCCTGAGCGATGAGATGGTCTTCCTCCTGAGGGTGGCTGACACCAATGATTGCCACCCAGTTTTTGAGAAGGATGTATACATCGTGAGCATTGCCGAGGACGCTCCTCTGGGGAGTTCCCTCATCCAGATGCAGGCCCGAGACGCAGATGATGGAGTCAACTCGGATGTCAGATACTCCATCCTCAAGTCCAACCAGGACAGCCTGATTAGCATCGACCCAGAGTCAGGCCTGGTCACAACAGCTGCAGTTCTGGACAGAGAGACACAGATGGAGGTTTGGTTCCTGGTGGTGGCAGTTGATGGAGGGGAACCAGCTCTGTCATCCACAGCTACAGTCACTGTGCTGGTGGAGGATGTCAATGACAACGAGCCTGTGTTCCAGCAGCAGCTGTACAACGCGTCCATACCAGAGCACAGTGACGTTGGGAGCTGCTTTTTACAAGTATGTTGGAGAATATTTAGCTTAAAGGGTCTGTTTACTCAAATTACAAAAAAATCAAATTTCCCACCCTTAGGTGTATCTTGCCATGCAAATAATTTTGTTTAATTGTCCAGCTTTTGAGATATCCATCCCTGAAATCTTTGCCTTTACCCCAGTACACTTTTCAAGTTTTTAGGGGGCATTGTTATGCCTTCATTAGAAAGTACTGTATGTAGAGCTGACAGGAAATGCAACCAAGGTAACCAGCCAGATTTCGAACTGGGGACACTGGAATTACATGGTCAGCTTCTTAAACTCTCCGTCCCTGATGCCCCACACCCAATAAAATTTAAGTGATCAGAATTTGTCTTTCCAGAAACACTGTCCTGCACACTGTAAGCAGTTTTAAATGTTTTTAAATGTAATTTTTCTTATTTTTTATTTTTCATTTTTTAGTCGATTAATCGATTAGTCGATTGACAGAAAATTCATCTGCAACAATTTTGATAATTAATGATTAATGATAATTACTTCAGTCATTTTTCAAACAAAAATGCCAAATATTCACCAGCTCCCACTCTTCCATTATGATCGGTTTTACGTCATTGTAAAGTGAATATCTTTGTGTTTTGGATTGTTGGTCCAACGAGACAAAACACACAATTTGAAGATGTCATCTTGAGCTCTGAGAAATTGAAATGTCAATTTTGTTTTACATTTTGTACACTAATCAATTATTCAAGGATATAATCAGCAGATTAATCAGTAATGAAAATAATCATTAGTTGCAACCCTAACTGAAACCACAGCTATCTGCATGGAAGGACACCACAGTTAAGTATGTTATAATGTTAATGTGTTTCTTGTAATTTGGTGAATGGACCATTTAAATTATTTTAGTTTATCTGTGTAGATTTGTCTTATTGTTCCTGACAAGTGCAATGTTAAGTTGAACTTAAGGCACCCTCTACAACAGTGGTTCACAACCTGGGGGTCGTGACCCCTCCAGGGGTCATGAGACAATTAACAAAATAGGAAACAAGAAAAACCTAGTTCTGCTTCACAAAATCACATTTCTTGTTTTTGTACATGCAGAAGAATAAATCTTCATTAAAATGGAGTTGCCTCACTTGTCAAGACTGGATGACCAGTCTTCATCCCATCCTGTTCAGGCCTATAAACCACATGAAATGAAGGACTTAACTCAGAAGAGACAAGGGTTGTTTAGACAAACAAGAGGTGTTATGCTAGTTTACGTCAGCACAGATACTAGAAATAGAAGTCTGTAAGCTTTTTTCTTGTGGAATGCTTCTAAAAAATATTAAAATTAAACAATCTGAGAAGTGAAAATCGCTCATGCATATTATGCAGTTTTTTGACAAGGGCACAAGCAGACTGATTTATTTTAAGGGGCCTAATGGCAAAAATCTTAAACTTGACAACTGTCTGTTATATATCAGCTAGTTTGGTTGCAGTGATTTGGGTGCAAACCAGACCAGTTCAAGTCTCCAGTGTGAACATTCAACATTGTGTGCTCTCTCTTGCTGTCTCTTTCTTACGTCGCATAAGACAAAAGTAGCCTTCAGTCTACATGCACAAAGACATCAGTGTTCCTCCTAAACACACACAACAGTACACCCTTTCCAGTTGAGCACTGTGGCTTTGATATGACAGATGTGATGCCTGGTACCACACTCCTGCAGCCTGGCACAAAGTGAAGCCCATTACAAAAGAAGCCTTAATTACCAATGCATTTTCTGTAAACATAAGGGATATCTTAACTATATTATAGTGTATTATGTTTTGATTTGCTTAGTACTTCTATTCCTTCTATTCTCAGTTAAATTAAATTTTATTTATATAGCGCCAATTCATAACAGAAGTTATCTCATTGCACTTTTCCTATAGAGCAGGTCTAGACCATACTCTTTATAATAGTCAAGTGTGCATTGACGTGATAGTGAGCAGCTGTAACGAGAGAGTTTTTTTGAGAGGTGAAAAGTAAAAGCAACTAGGGCTGCTTTCATAATCGATTCATTTGTTGATTTATTTTCAGATTAAGCATTTAGTCTATGAAATGTCAAACAATTGTGACAAATCCCCATCACAATTTCCCAGAGCTCAAGGTGATGTTGTCAACTTGCTTTTGACAATTTACCAACAGTCCAAAACACAAAGATAATAAATTTACAATCATATAAAAAAACAGGAAAAACAGTATATTTTCACATTTGATGAGCTGGATCTAGCGAATGTTTATTTCCGCATGAGAAATGACTTAAAACAATTAGCAAAGAAACATTTTCTGTCAATCGATTAATCATTTCAGCACTAAATGTAATAACTGTATATGTGGGATTTTCTAATGTATTTCAACATTACAAAAGTTGTTTGTGGTTCAGTAGCCATTCACACTCAGTAAATACTCACTGCTTGTACTTTAACTGTGTAGCCAACAGATGACAAACCATCTTTCAGTGCATATTATTTTTACAAACTTTTTTGTGATCAAAATTCATTTTAATTACCAAAATGAAAGAGATAACTTACAGAAGGGCAACAGACAAACACAAAGAGCTCAGTAAAAAGCAGGTGACTTCCATGAAGAGTACAGTCAAACAAAAATTATGCAGATGACGAAGTACGTTGCTGTCCTTGACAACAGTCTCTGTGAAGGTAGGCTAAATAACAGAATCACCTCTCTATATAATGCAATGCAGTTCAACAGCATCACAAACTACATCCTCCATAATGACCATGAAGTTAAATCGACACCTCTCAAACAGTTTCAACAAGACCTAAATATTATAACCTTAATGAAGGTAGGAATTATTGCAGGACTGTTGTATTAGACTGCATTAGTTTTAGCTAGGTGTACCTAGTAAAGTGGCAACTGAGTGTAGAACTTATGATGTCCCTCGATATAGAATCCCAGGCCTCAGCTACAGAGGACTGAGTATTATTTAAGTCTGTGGTACATTATAGATTTACTCTGTTGTGTAAATTGTTTTATCCATAATGATCGATAGATATCAGGAAAAATCCAGGATTTTAAAAGTTTTCTTGTCAGCTATAAAAGCAGAAAATAACCTTCTCCACTGTATCAACTTCAGACTAATATGAAAATCATCACTAAGAAGACGCAGACAAAGATTATTATTATAGACAAGTTTCATAAGGTCAGCTAACACTCTGCTAACATGAATGCTAATGACGCATGGACACTCACAAATATGTACTTGTTGTAAATGTAGAAGTGTGGTAACCACATATGGACGTTCCAGGATGTAAAGTTACTTCAAAAGCTTGTAGGGTGTGTTACACTATTCAGACCTTGAGCCATGTCTCTAAAAGTTCATAAAGTCTAGATATCATCTTTATGGCTGGAAAGTGAGCGCTCTATCTGTAAAATGCGTCTCGTCGTCAGACATGAAAGGAGCTCTGTCAGATCTGAGGCGTGTCTTTACTCGGCAGTTTGGCTGTCTTGTTTGCCCCTGCAGTGATACTCTTCACCCTTTGATTGTGGGTATTTTTTATGCTTTTATTGTGTTGACCTTCTCTGGCAGAACAAGACAAGTATTATGATTCACGGTCACTACAGAGACTAAACCATTGATTTTTGCAAGATGGCGCCGACAGTGTAGCACTACTGTTAACAACAGGTACCGTATGTAGCCACAAGGGCTGAACAACACATTTTTCATTAACATTGTACATGGAAAAACTGCAAACTGTATATTAGAAAAACCAAAATATCAAGTACATAAGTACAAATTTCTATTAATACAAGACTTATATAAGTCCATTCGCCGAAAAAGGCTGTAAGTGGACCTTGAGTTAAGACTGTTATCACAGAAGACTTACATCGACTTGGACATCCCAGCTGGATGAAGTCAATAGAGCATTATACTATAAGTCACTGCAGTGCTGTTAACAGTTTTTGAGGCTTTAAGGCATTTTTACAATAACAAACAAAGTAACACATTGGTCAAGTGTGTTAAGTGTTTTAGTCTTAGTCAAAGACAGTTAGACAGACATTATTAATCTATCTGCTATTTAAATAGAAACCCTAACAAAATCAAATAAAAAAAATTATATATATATATATATAATCTGTTTCCTTGCTTTAATTTTACTTCACTTACTTGTGCTCCCTGTAAGGAATAGTGCAAAAGCACAAAAATGTGGTGGTCTCTTTATTCATTAGTGAAACATAACAGGTGAACGAGTGGGTGATAAGACAAGGTTGATACGACAGAACGTACATACAAAGACTACAGAAAACAATGTTAGGTCTAAGTATTCTGTAGGTTAAAACTGAGTGGCAAGAGATGTATTGATGTGAGTTGGAGAAGTAGGACGGCAGAATATACTCTGTCGTAAGTATATAGGTGGGTGTGAGTGTGTATGTCTATGTAGGCGATGTAGATGTGGTAGCAGAACGAAATATAGAAATAAATGAGAAAAGACAGGAAAAAAAGAGACAAAGGAAGAAAAAAAAGGAAAACATTGTAATGATAAAAAAGAATTTGATCAAAGTGGTTGAGTGTATTACGTTATCAGCAGGGAAAAGAAATGCAAGTGTATTTGAGTGTACACATAAATAATAATGGGGTGGACTCCTGTGGCTTTGTCAGAAATAAACACTAAAAAAAGTATTATTTGAAGACAAAACTCTATATGAAATAATATCCATGTTGAACCGGCAAAGACCGCCACTTAATGGGGGTTTACAGGTTTATATACCGAGGTGATGCTTACAGTAAATAACAGCCTGCTGGTCAAAGCGAGTGCACATGCAAACAAAGGATTACTGCCAAATAAGGCTTTACAAGTTTAAGACAAGTAACAGCCACCTTCAACAAGAACAAATCATACTGCGCACATTTTTTAAATTTAAGATTTGAATGTTTTTAAAGATCCCTCCTTATCATTCATGACACCAGCATAATTTTGTTGACTGGTTAATCAGCCTGCTCAACAACTACATGTAAAATCAAAATGAGTAATTCTCTGCAGGTTTTTCATTTGGGTTTATTCATTTCTTTTTCTGGCAGCAGCAGGGGTGTCTGAAGGTGGACTTTTTCTGCAGCCGTTTTTATTAAGTCAGTACATACAGTAAGAGGATTGAGTTTGAGTGTCTCTGAATTCTATGAGATGAACTACCAAATTCCAGATTCCCTCTTCTTGATACTTTATTACACTGAACACACCTTATGTATTATGTCATTATTGTGCCTCAGGTGTTAATGACAGTGTTTTAGTTGCTTGCATGAAACTGTATTTTCCTTCTTTTTAGGTTGTTGCCACAGATGCAGACAGCCCTGAGTTTGGCACACTGCTCTACTCTCTGTCTGACGGCTTTGAAAAGCAGGACAAACACCCACTCTTCAAAATCCACCCCCAGACTGGAGAGCTGTGCGTCTCTCAGGACATCGATCGAGACTCGGGACAGACGGTCCATGACATTCTGATCAAAGCTGAAGATCCAGTGAGTGGACTTCATTAGTTTTGACATTCTGTGTACCTGTCTGACCTTCATTTTTGAACCATCATAATTACTCCCTGCACTGTGATCACAACAAGATTTCAAGGTTGTATTTGACTCACAGACTGCAGCTGTTATGTTTTTTCTGTTCATTCCATCCTTCATACAAAATTCTCTTCTTTTCTCACTTTTCAAATGTTAGGGAGGCCTGAGTGCTCAAACCTACGTGCACATTGATGTAGAAGACCTGAATGATAACGCTCCAGTGTTTAACCCTGACGAGTACACCATGAGCATCAGCAGCCACGCACAGCCCGGCACAGAAATCCTCAATGTTATTGCTACTGACCGAGATTCTGGCAGGTTTGGACAGGTCACCTATGAGGTCCTTCCTGGTGACATGTCCAGTTTGTTTGCACTGGATAAACAAACAGGTAGGCAGACTTAAGAAAACACAGAATTTTTAGTGCCTTTATTGTTTTGTTTCCAAGTGAGTAAAAAGAAAATGTGCTAAACAAAAGAGCATACGCCACACAGCACTTCAAGATTATCAAGATATAATAAAGAAATGTATGCACTGCAAGCAATTCATAAATCTGTAGTGCATTCAAATTAGTGTAATGGATGGTAAAGTAATTTGTAGGCCAAGAGCTCTTGAGCTTAATTTATTTATCTGTCTTAAGTACAGTGGCCCTTAGGGGCAAAACACAACAATATTGGACGAAACACTAACAAAACTGAAGGGAAAAGAAATCACAAAACGCTAAAAGGTAGGGACAAAAATTCTTGTTTGAGATTGACTGACTGGCACCGACTGGGCCAATTATTTTGTTTGTTTTTACTGATTTGTTAATATGTTTTCTAAAACATCATTGTGTTTTGTGAAATGTCATTGTCTTTTGCCCCTCAGGGCTACTGTTTGTACTTCAGTTTTTCATAATCAAAATACTGCACACCATATTAACAGAAAGTAACACAACAATTACACAACATTGTGGTGGTTAGGTGGATAGTTAACAGTTCAATTGAGTTTTTAAACTGGATTTGCATGACTTCTCAAGCTTCAGTGACTTGTCACACTCACTAGTCTTTAAGTAACTTGTGTGACCGGCAGGCCTAGTATTCAGGGATAAGCAACTACTTACTTTGTGTAAGTCCCCATGATATGATTGCCAGTGGCACTGCTCAGCAGGGGTGGTGCAGAAAGCCCAAAGCTTTATATCCCCATGTGGCTGAGTGTAACATAAGATTTGCACTCTGCCACAATGTAATACTTTATGAAATTTTAAATAAGTAGAATAATTTCTTCTCCCATTTTTAAATGGGAGTATTTGAAGTAGTTTGTTCGTATGAGCAGTAGTGTTGATTCTCTGAGATCATAGGTGGGGCTTCCAGAATAATAGTTGCTGCTATGGATGGGATTGCAAGGTAAATTTAGGTGACAAAAATTAGTAATGTTCATGACCCATCTGTCATCAGTAGTTGTCTGTCTATTAATGCAGTAAACAAAATGCAGATTAATGTAGACATGGTTATTACCAATGCAGCATGTTTGCAAATGTGTCTGTAAACAAAGTCCATTTTAAAGAATTTAGAAAATAGCATCATTGGTCATAGTTTTAAATTTACTTCAATGTTGTTTTGAAAATTCAAATACCTGTATGTGCATCTTAATGCTCTTTTTGTGCAGTGCTTCTTTGCCATACAAAAGTGAAAAAATGTTCTGCATAATTTTCTAGAGCCCAGAGGTGACGCATTCAAATTGCTTGGTTTGTCTGGCCAACAGTCGAAAACCAAATAAATAATAGTTTTACATTGATATGAAACAGAGAAAATCGGCAAATTCTCACTTTTGAGAAACTGGAAGCAGAGAGAAAAAAAAGTCATTTTTGCTTGAAAAATGATTGACGCTATCAATCGATCAAAATAGTTGCTTATTAATTTTATTTGGCGATCAACTAGTCTTGGCTCTAATCTCAATGAGATTTTTACCTGGTTAAATAAAGGAAAAGAAAAAAAATATGACAGACCTTCAATAAGTAGGCGTTATTGAAATGAAGCCAAAGAAGCAAACTTTGGAATGATGGTACGACGTGACTGTTTAAGCTTACTGAATAAACTTAAACTTTAACTTATTTCTGTCCCTGTAGGAATGCTCTTCCTGACCTCCACTCTGACCCACCTCGGTGCAGCCAGTGTGAAGCTCTCAATAACAGCACAGGATGGGGAAGGCTTGACCTCAGTCAGGCCTGCAGAGGTCACCATCAATGTTTTACAGAGCGGCCAGGCTCCACCTGTGTTCCAGAGGTCACACTACACCTTTACAGTGCCTGAGGACGCACCGCCAGGGACTTCTGTGGGGACAGTAGAGGCCATAAACCCAGCAGGTGAGTGTATATCTGGCCACATCCTTGTTAGTGAGTCTGAGAGCCGCTGGATGAGAGGTGGGGGTTGACGAGAAGGTTCATATTACCCCAGATGGGTGTAAGAGTCATCAGATTACTTAACGGTTTTTAAAATCAGTGAAAAGGATAAACTCTCTCTGCATCTTCTACAGGTAGTGACAACCAATATTTACTTTATTAAACCTTTGGGGGATGTAAATAGGAAGTATAATGTTGCCATGGAGTCAGCAAGTTAACTGCATGCTACAACTTTTTTTAGCCTAAATTTGATTACATTTTGGCAAATTGGCCATTAAAAGTATGCCAAATTAGTCATTAACCTTTCCTGTTTGCAATGTACCCATGGGCGTACAGACGACTATCACTGGATTACTTTGATACTGAAGAAAACTTAAAAATGTGACGATTACCAGGCAAGTTCTGGAGTTATCAGTAGTGTCTTTTTTCTATGATTTCTAAGTGGATTCATGCATATACGTGGTGGAATTTAAAAATATATGCATATCACATCTGTATGTTCAGATTTGAGTGAGTTATGACTCAAGAGAAGGAGTATGAATTTTGATGCAAATTACAGCAATAAGGCACTAAAGGTTTTAAAGTACCTTAATTGCCTCCATGAGCTTCCCATTGTTTTTAGAACACCAGCATGCACCCGTCCCTTTCACCTCAGTATCTTTGCCTCACAATTTCTATTCACCCTTTAGAACAATATAATTCCATTTTGCACAAGCTTAAAAAGAATATTGGTGCATGAATATCTCTACTTATAGTTAAGAAGTGAAGGTAATCACCGCCTCAGTTCCACAACGTGAGCTGTACATTTTTTAAACTGAAAAAGAGCACCTTTATTGGATCTATACTCTATCAGCTCATATCCAGCTGAGTTTTGGCACCACAATTGTGAGAGAAAGATTCTTCTCGTATTCTTGATTAAAATGAAATTGGCTTGTTGTTTTATAAGGGGGGAAAACAGCAAACCAGTTCCACATGTGGTAAATGTCCTCAAACGGCATGGTGACCCAGTTGTAATTACTGTCACCTCTCCCTATGTCTGTGTACGCCGGTTTCCTCTCACAGTCCAAAGAAATGCAGGTCAGGTGATTTGGAAACTTTAAATGTTGTGCTGGAATTGGCTGCAGATAAGCAGGTGTAGAAAATGAACACTCTTGAATTACATGTTAAAAAACATGATTAACACATTCAGTGCAAGTCAAAAATATCAAAATAAAGTTAACTAATTGATTTAAAAGGCAATTTTCCCCAACACTGAACACTGCAGAAATGCAGTATTTAAGCAGGATTTGTCCTGACAGATGATTGTGACAAAGATAATTGAGCGATCATTGTTATTGTTCAAATCTCCTTCCAGACATGAGGCAGTAAAGCAGCAGTAAAGAGTAAGGCTGTAGTTTAATCTTTAATCCTCCTTAGTGTTACAACCCCCAGAAAGGCTCTTTACAAAAGAGGTCCAACATAACCAAAAGAGTCAAGTAGCTGCAGAAAAAACATTACATTTATTAATAGACAATGACCATAAATCAAGTCCAACAACCAATAATAGAAGACTGATGGGCCAGCCAAAATAAACAAAAAAGAAGGGAAGCCACCCAGATCAACCCACGATGTGCTGCAGGATCTGGGTTCTTCCCTCTAATAACCAGCAGGGGGTGAGTGTGTAACACTTGTACCGATGACAGATAATAAAGGGTCAAAGACAATTGTACACTATATTGTAGCATTACTCTGAGAGGTCAAAGATAGTCCTGTCATAAATATACACCTGGACTTGTGTAGGATTTCTTGTTATTATAAATATGTATGTTATAATAGTATTTGTTTTGTGAGAGTTTATTCAATGTAGTTGCAGGTAAAAGTGAGTGATGTTTTTCATATTGTAAATATAAATAGGATTCTGAGTGACGGAGATACAGCAGCTTGTATTCTCTCCCACTCCCCAGTTTTCCAGGATTATCCCTTCATAGTCTACTAGTTACGTTGCCACTAAGTCCCTTCAACAGCTAAACCATTCTACTAAACTAGACAGTCATTTAAGGTTGTCTAATCAATTAACAGATTAACGCTTCAATTTGAAGCAGAAACAACAGAACTGGGTCTGTTTGACAGGGGTCAGGCACCGTTAAGGTCTCTGCTTGTTTCAGGGGTTTGTAATTACTGTTGAAGTGTAACAAACACTTGGAGGGGATTACTGAGATCTTCTGACCTGCGCTGTAATTACCTAATGTTGCTTATTCTGTGTGTGTACTCATGTGGCAAGTAAAATAGTATATTTGTATTACATATAGTATGTGTCTCCACCATGTGCATAAAAAATATATATCGAGTATTGGGTCTGACATCACTTACCTAGAAAGCCAAAACATTTGTGCTTGTTACTCTTTTGCATTACAAATGATTAATATACAGCACGTATAAAGTGTAACTCTACTTTATTTAGCCTTAATACTGCACACTAATTCTAAGCAGGTTCTCTTATAATGTATTTTCCTGTTAGCATAAAACAGTGATATGTTTATTTTTTGTATACTGACTGCAGAAACAGCGTACTATAAAGATTCATATGTAGTAGATACTGTATAACTTATGTTGTATGAAACTGAGACACAGAAACTGTCTCTGGAATGACATGTTGATGTTGAATTGTAATTTCCTTTTATTGCTGTGAGCACCACAAACAAAAATTCCATTCACCTCCATTATTTTGGGGAGGAGGCAGAAATCTCAGAGACAAATATTTCAAAGCCTGGACAAATCAAACTAAAACTATCCACATGGCTAAATGCAACCACTAAAGGTAAGTAAGGGAAAAAAACTTTGTTTTGTTTTGTAGGAGATCCAACCATTTAATGTTTTGTTGTTCCTCTATCAATAAAAACTCTTTGTCTTCACAGACCCTGTGGAATCAGTATCCTACCGAATCTCCTCTGGAGACCCTCAGGGTTTGTTCTCCATTCATCCAAAGTCCGGCCTGATCAGCAACATCAAACCTCTGGACCACGAGTCGCAGCCTTATGCCCTGCTGGTTCTTCAGTCCTACACTGACACCTCTCCAGTTTACAGCACCACCCAGGTCAACATCACTATTGCTGACATTAATGACAACACTCCTGTTTTCCCCAAACTCAGTGACACCATCACAGTGTCTCAAAACACAGTACCAGGGACAGTGTTGTTCATCGCTCATGCACACGACTATGACAGTGGTGCCAATGGGAGGGTGCAGTATTACCTGAAAAGTACTAGAAATGGTACGTTTGTTGTTGACCACAACCGTGGGACAGTTACATTAAATCAGAGATTACAGGCGGATCATCAGCAGAGGTACAGCCTGGAAATCGTGGCTAAAGATGAAGGCGAACCTTCACTGAGCTCTACACTGACCCTCACAGTCAATGTGGACCGCACCGCTGCTGAAGACAGCCTGGCCTTCGAGACATTAGTCTACCAGGTGGAGATAGGTGAGGGCTACAGGAAAGATTCAAGGGTCATCCAGGTGAGGGCACACCGGAGCCGGGGAGCTCACCTGACGAACTCAGGCCTCACCTACTCCTTGGAGGCAGAAGCCGGATATCCTCCTGCTCCGTTTAGGATTCACCCAAAGACCGGATGGTTGTATCTCACCCACAGTCTCGACTATGAGGCAGAATCCATGTTTCGTTTTCGAGTGTTGGCCACAGCCAGAGAGGCCTCGCTGGCAAACATCACAGCTAAAGCCACGGTGACAGTGCTGGTGCTGGACATCAATGACAATGCCCCGGTGTTCAGCAGTGAGGTCTACTACTTCACTGTGTCAGAGGGGTCGTCGCCTCAAGGCCTGGTGGGAACAGTCAAGGCCATGGATAAGGATTCTGGGAAAAATGCCCAGCTGTCCTACATCCTGCTCTCAGATGGGAAGTTCTTTCGCATCAACGCTAAAACAGGTAAAAAGAAAAATCACCATCTTGAGGTCATATTTCGCTTCACTGTGCAGCCGTGCGTCCTCAACTGTCTCTTCTCTGTACCCTTCCAGGTGAAATTATCAACTGGGTGGCGCTGGACCGGGAGCAGCACAGCCAACACAGTCTGAAGGTGATGGTGACAGACCAGGGCCACCCTCGTCTCAATGCCACCGCCACCGTTCACATCCTGGTCACTGACATCAATGACAACACTCCACAGTTTACACACCTGCCTGCCAGCAAGGAGCTTAGCGTTCAGGTAAACGTGTTGGGATTTTATCTGTGTATTGTACTACAAGAGTATGTGTGATCCTGGAATCCTTCAGAGGCAGTTTTTTATGGACGTAAGAAAGATTTTCTTATAGATTACAGCACTATAAAAAGAAGGGAGAAAAAAACACTAATACAACAAAAAGGATACCATTACTCTTTTTCTAATATTTGATTGTTTATTTTCTTTTTCTCACACAAACTCAGTTCGACTATCATGTGGAAAGTGTAGTAAAACAGTTTCACCACGAGGGTCCACTCAGTGGCGGTTCTGAAAGCTGTGACAGATATGGTGTGACTGTTGCGTCATCTGCTGTTTCCAAGCTGCTTCCCGGAACAGCACATTTCGGTCACCACATATTCTGTCAAATAGGAATGTGTTGAATGACTCGATTCTACATTACGCAGATGGTTTGTGCTGCACCTTAATGACTCATCTGGTGCATTAACAGTAATATTTTCATCAGATGAGATTGTTTCTGTGGGTGTCTGACTTTCTACTCCATGGATCTGTAGCAATAGTGATATAAAAGAACTAAAAAATACATCAGCATTGGTTCACATAAAGGAAAAGACTAATCACAGATATACAGTATATCTTTAAAGTGTGCAGTGTGGTTGATATGTTGCTCTATCCAATGTAATTCACACTGTACATGTTCCTCTCTATACTGCAGATATGGGCTGGTCTACCAGCAGGATCCTTTGTGACAAACATGTTTGCCAAAGATTTAGATGCAGGAGAAAATGGAACAGTCACCTTCTCATTGGTCACAGGTGAGTTATGAACATTATGTTTTTTGGATTTGTGGAGCTATACAGTATGCACTTTAGATGTTACCATATGTGGCACTTATTGATGAGCTCCTGAGTATCACCATCTTGTATTTCTCTCAGTTGATTTAGAGGACGAGAGTCTTGGACACTTTGAGATTGACAGTAAAAGTGGAGACGTCCGAACAACGGAGCTTTTCACTCAGAACGCTGAACTGTACTACACTCTGAAAATAAGTGCCAAGGACAGCGGCGCCACGCCTCTGGAGGAGACTGCAGTCATTCATGTTCAGGTACAGTCATTCTTCCACTTGATACTATGACTAATAAATTATTTTTTACTGTATTGATTTTGACTCAGTTTCAGAGATGAGTCATGAACTGGTGAATGAATGATATTTTAATTATGATATTTACCTTTTTCATAAGTTACTGAAGTAACTTGGGGACCACACAGATGCCTTTTTTACAAAGTCTGCCATTCTCTGTGTTTTCCAGATCAACAAACAATGGTTTGTTCAATTTATACAATTTTATTTCAAAACACTCTGCCTTCTGTCTGTAATGATTATTACAGCATAATCAGCACAGTTCACAAATACCACAAAAGAAACAGCCATCAGCTTCTGCCTGCATTTTCAAGAGTTTAGACCCAGTTTAGAATTTCTAAGAACTAGAACTAGATCTGGAATTCAGTCCCACTATTTTCAGGCTTCTCTCTTTAAAAACATGTTAAGAAATTCTTCATTGCTCACTGCTTGTATCCTTTCATTGTGACTTTAAATCGATAACAGTACTATAGTTGTGGATTTGCAGAGAATTTTTGCACAGGTACTTTTCCCCTGAGATTTAGTTGACTCTTTAAGGGAAAGAAGAAAGGTGGTCCACTAACACACTAAATGTTGCAGGCTCTTAAGTTTATGTGTACAAACTGTACAAAAATGACAACTCCACCTATAATTAGGAGATAACATTAAACAAAAAAAACTCCCATTGTCTCAATATGATCCACTATATGAATAAAAACAAAAAAGTAATTGTCTGCTCTAGCCTATGCATGATTTAATTATATATATATATATATATATATATATATATATATATATATAATTATTACAAAAGACAAATAAACAAGCACAATGTTGTGATTTTGCATAAGAAATAAACACATTTGTAAGTAGCCTAAGTTTGGCACCAGGGGGAGACATTTATAATTTTTTTAACAAAGGGTTTTATATCAAAGTCTTCATTTAGACCACGTGGTGACACAGTATTCGGTGTGTATATCCAGAAAGTTTCACATTGGAGAAGTTTCTCTAAATCACCACCCCCTGTTATAATTTTGCTATGACTGTTAAAATTTGGATATTGTTCAAATAAACCAACAAACAATATCACACTGTATGTATTTCACCTGCAGGTTTATGGGTTAGAGGCTAGGTATGGCCGATCTGACCACCAAATTGTGAGGCGTTTTACAGTGAAAGAGGACACGGAGCCGGCGACTGTTATCGGCTCTGCCAGAGTTTCAGATAAAGGGAGATTCCACTATTCCATCTCTGAGGGCGACGGGAGCATTCACTTCAGCATCGACAGCTCCTCTGGTGACATATACATCAACCAGCAGCTGGACTACGAGTCTGCTATGCAGTACTTCCTCATGGTTCAAGCTGAAGATGTAGGACCTGCTCCTGGAGTGAACGTGTCTGTGCTGGTCAGTGTGATAGTGGAGGATGTAAACGACCACACACCCTGGTTTCCTGATAAACTGGTAACATTCGGTCTGTGGGAGGATGCTGCAGTCGGATCACTGGCGTTTGCTTTTCATGCCCGGGATGCTGATGGGACCTTTCCGAACAGTGCCCTCCGCTACTCCCTGACCTTTGACCCTGAACTCAGCAGGTCTTCATCACGCTTCCCCTTTCAGATCAACGCTCACACAGGGATTCTGACGGTAGCAGGACCTTTAGACCGGGAGACCACCCACAGCTTTGCCTTCACTGTAACAGCCACCGACCAGGCAAAGAGGAAGGACGAGCGTAAACAGACGTCAGTGACGGCTCAGGTCTTCCTGCTGGATGTGAACGATAACCGGCCGGTGTTTATATCAGCGGACACAGCTCAGGTGATGGAGGATGCAGAAGTGGGGAGTCTGCTGCATCATTTTGTGGCCATAGATGGAGATCGAGGGGAAAATGGGGTTGTCTCCTACGTCATCATGGCTGGAAACAGGAAAGAATTCTTCACCCTTGAGGAGAAAACAGGTAGGATTTTTACAGGACGTGAATGAATCAATGACTATTTTTAGTAAAGTTAGATTGATACATAGGCCGGGCTGATATATCAGCAGATGTTAGCTTACTGCTGTTCTGTATCTGTCTTGGTGTAAATGTCGGCCGATAAGAAAGAAGAAATTGCAGTACAGAAAATTTAGAAGCAGTGTTTCCATTACATAGTTTGCCCACCAGAGCACTGACAACTCCATTTTTTAATTGTAAAATGTCCCAGTCAGTACTTATTGTGGATACAATTCTTTAAAAAAAAAAAAAAAGGATCCTTATGAATAATGTTTGTCTATGTAAAAAATAATATTGGCTGATATATCGTCATTGGAAGTTTTAAAAATTGTTAGATAATTTTCCTGCTATACAAAAATGTCAGATTGGTCAAAGGATTTAAGCATCTGAAAACTTGATTTCAAATCATACCTTTTTCTCTTTTATCATTAGGAAGTTATTATTTGTGGCTAAATAAGCAACAATCAAGGTTAAAAGTTACTTAAAAAAACATCCTGACAAAATGGCATGATGTTTTGTTTTATTGCATATGACTTCAGAAAGTTTCATGCCACTTCTCCTCGCAAGATTAAAAAGCCATTCCCTCTCTCGTCCATCATATTCAAAGTCCATCTTCTTCCATCTTCTATAGGCCTCTTGTTTCTCTCGGCCCCTCTGGACTATGAGACACAACGTTTCCACCGTCTGACCGTCCGTGCAGTGGACCATGGCCTGCCCTCGCTCTCCTCCACCCAGACTCTGACAGTGGAGGTGGGGGATGTGAACGACCAGCCACCTATCTTCAGTCAGAGCATCTACAACGCCAGTGTGGCAGAGAACAGAGACCCTGGAGAACCAGTGATCAGGGTCTCTGCCACTGATGAGGATTCAGGTAATAATTATCAGTTTTTTATATCATGTCTTTGGTTTGATTATGTGTTAGTAAGTTGGTGTTACCATATTAACGTTAAAATGGAGAAAAGGCATTCAGTTAATCACACATTTAATCTAGGGCTGCGACTAGCGATTGTTTGTGTTATCGATTAATCTGCAGATTATTTTCTCCATTAAGTGAATAATAGTTTGGTCCATAAAATGTTTAAAAAAAAATAAAAAATTTAAATGCCTATCACAATTTTAAAAGACCCAAGATGATGGTCCAGATGTGTTTTGTCCAAAAAAAATCTTGACTCAAGGTTCACTTGCTAGCTTTTTGCAGAGCTTTCAATCGCATGTCATGGTCAGCATCAGCGTCATGAAGTTGGCTCAGTTGTAATTACACGACCTAAGTATGGTTGAGGCTATAGCCAATGAAGTCGTCAGCACTTGCAAATAAGTATGTAACAGGCTTTCCTCAGCCTTTCAAACACTGAGGAAAGCCTAGGGCTGAAATGTGTCTGTTTCCTTCTGCTGCTGAGCAACATTAAAGAGTGCTGACAACTTCATTGGCTATTTTGTGATATTTTTTTGGTCTGCACCCATCAGACTCTAAAGACATTGGAGTTGAGCAAGCTGGTTCTTTTGTTTTGGTTGAGTATATAACTGGACAGAAGTTTCATATTTAGGTTAGGCAATGACGACTGAACCAACTCCATGACAACTGTGCAAACTACATTTGCTGATGAAGACCATGAGATACGATTAAAAGCTGCGGGGGGGAAAAGTAGTAATTGGACCTTGAGTTAAGCTTATTTTCTTAAAACACAAGTTACAGATTGTTTTCTCCTTGTTTTTTTTCTGCATTGCTGTGCAAGCAGTCTAAGAAAAGTAAGGTTGTTTTTTTTTATCCACATCTCCAGTTTTTCTAATATAATGATTTTCCAAATATATATTTACTATATATGTTTGGCTAGACACAAATTCTGATTGAGCATGCTTGTTTTTTAAAGTTGGGGAAAATAAAGAATGAAGTGAATGAACTGGGAACCAGGATGACCCAGCAACACCTCAGCTCCTATTGATGGCAGTTGAATTATCAATTATCAATTCCTGGATTTTAATGCTATGATCCAAAGCATCTGCTCTGTACTTACTTTACTTACTTTGCAGATATGGCACCTATTGCAGATAAGGCACCTCTGTCCATCCTGGAAGACAAATCTCTCTGCTGATTTCTCCCGTTTGGTGGAGTTTTTCCTTATTTTCCTTTATCTGAACTGAGGGTCTAAGGACAGAGGATGTTGCATGTTGTACAGGTTGTATAGCCCTCTAAAATAAATGTGTGGTTTTGGGCTATAGCTATAGTTCAAATTTACTTGAGACTGGAAAAAATCACTGAAAAATTATGAGAAAATTAACTGAGGAGTCTGTTCTTTTCTAAAATCCCAGTTGTTCTGTTTGGAAACCGTTAGATGAGCCACAGTTTTCATCTAGTAGCATTCAAATTTAGCCTGAAATAGTCCCTCTGTGGAAGTGGAGATAGCAGTATGCCTCCAAAGTGCCTAGATGGCAGCACTAGCATGTGTCCCTGAGGCTTAACTACCTCAACAAAATGCATAAAACCAGTATTAAATGGCAAAAAGAAGAAATTCCCCTACAACATTTTTCTGTTTAAGCAGTAGTATAAGACTTGCTTTTTATTATTTTTAAAGCATAGTACCACATGACAAAATACATTTGAGCAGCAGCTCACCCTGCCATGTTTTGGTTAAACTTCAGCACTGCAGTAAATCAAGGTCATCGTCTGTTTTGTTTCACTCCATTTGCAGTTTAATTGAAACCAACCCCTGCCGCTTTTCCTCACGTGTTGTTCCATTTGGGTCTTTTTCATGTGTTATGTTCACTGTACATCCCAGCAAATCTCATTCATCTGACCCCTAATCATATTCACAAATCTACACATCAGTCCTGTTTATTTTAACTTGTTGCGCATGGGGCCTCCTAAATCCCATTTCGTCTCGTCATGTTGACAGTACGAGTCCTTTTAAATACTGGAGGTGGAGGGCATGAGGCAGGCGGATCTGTACAGGAGGGGTTTAGATGTGAACTAACATTCTTGGGGGTGAGAATTGTCCAAGAACAGCAAGCACACAGCTCCTCTGGGAGATCTGAAAGGTCCTCTCTCATGATGATTTCCATAATCCAAGCCATCTGTGCCAATAGGCACTGTGTTTTCATCTGTCTCCTCAAATCGCTTCGTCTGGCAGCTCAGCCAGCTCTCCCACCAATCTTATTTGATTATTATTTGTGCTGCTTTTCCCCCCAACACTCACCAAAGATGACCATTGTTTTGTGCCTATGTTGGTCTCTGTATCCAGTTTCCATGTGTTGGAGTCAGTCAGAGGAGATGTGCAATATCAATGAGTGTGACAGCTAACCTTTGTGTTACTCTGCATGTCCTCGATTTCACTTTGTTGAGCAAATGTTCATGTGTTTGGAGGGATTTTTAAAAAAAGAATAACTGCTCTGTCTTTCGGGTCACAAGAAAACAGACACAGAGAACGTTTGTGGTAAGATTCCATCACCACATCAGACTTACCAAGTACACATTTGCATTAAGACATGCTAATGCTTGCCTTTTGTTATTTTTCCACTCTTTTTTTTTTCTGAAAATCTCTTAAATCTCACAAAGGTTTTCTAAATGTTATCATCAAAAGTCTAAAGAATTTACTGTTTATGCTATGAAATCAGTTTATTTGATGAATATCCAGCATGATCTTATGTGCTGAGTAAAAGTCACACTGTAAACTAGTTTAGTCGCCCATGCACAGTGACAAATAACAAATAGGACAGACATCAGACAGGTCAAAGCACATAACATATGAAAGACACGCTGCCACATCAAAAGTAACACTAACACACAACACATTTGTGAAGCTCGCATGCCGCTTAGCTCTAAATTAAAAACTCACTAGCTCACTAAATTAAAAAAACAATGGAAATACAATCAATCAATTAATAAATAATAAATAAAAGGCTGCTTAAGGCAACATATATGTATTTAAACCTTAAAATGATGTCAAAAATATGACCAATATTTCAGGAAACAAGCAAATATCACGTCATTCCAAAGTTTCACAGTTGTGGGCACAAAAGACCTTCTAAATCACTCTGTGGAGCATGTTGGCATTCATAAACAGTCTTTCAACACAGTTTTTAGACTGCTAAAAACACCAAACAGGTGAGACCTTAAGTTTTGACCCCTTAATAATATGTTCCTTCTCCATGCATCTTGGAAGTAGGTAAGCTGTGACAGAAATCCCTACTCTGCTTCAGCAGGTTTCATATGGACTATTTCTTCGGTAGGAAGTAGTGCCACTAAAAACTGATCACAGGGATTCTTCAAGTGAACCCTAATTACCGCATGATGCTGACATTTCAATTCTTTTACATTTTTAAACACCATGTAATTGACACCAATGCCATGACCACCATGACAATTTCTGCAGCGATCCTCTGAAACTCAGACGATGTAAAACTTGTGCTTTATTCTTTTGCAGCTTCACCACCACAGTTTGTGTGTAATTTCAAAGCTAGCTTTTTTCTGTTGGTTAATGTGTGGCTGCCGATAGAAGAACCACAAGACCTGTAAGCAGCAGGGCCAGACTAGCGCAACAAAGGGCTCAGATAAAGGTTTTGCTCCCCTGTCAGTTTTTAAAGGTGACACATTACAACACAGGTTCTGTTTCCAATTTGGCATCAGATAAGGCCTGTCTGGAATGGAGGCAGAATCACATGAACTTACCTGATGAGGTGCAAAACTCAACCACTGACTGACATAAATGCTTAGATTAAAAGAAAAAAAAAACAATTGTATCAGTTTTGATGGAGAACATGAACAATATCGGAAAGTATTATCTTGTTTTAGACATGAAAAAGCTGATGGAAATATTTTTTTTCATGTGTATGCATTTAGTCTAAGTAGTAAGTATTATTCTTAATGAATAATACTTGTATTAATTTTCAATTACAATAAAATTAAGGAAGATTTTACTACAGAGAACATAAATTAAACACAATTAAATATAATTTACAGAAAAGGTAGAGTTACCTTACTCCTGGCAATTAAAGTAGACAGAAGAAGTTCAGTTAAGGTCTGTTTGTAGGTGATACGTTGAGTTGGCTTTTTAATGAGTAGGTTTTTGTTTTGGCTGTGAAGACAGAATACCCTGAATCCTTTGAAATAGGAAATGTCTGTTATGTAAATCTATTGAATTGTTTCCTCTTTGAATTTGTGGTTCTGTACATTATGAACTGCCATGTGATCATGTGAAGCTGGACTCCAGGTGGTGCAGGACACTGAAATAAATCACTCAGTAAACAAAATAATAATACTGGGACATTAATTTGTCTTTTTTCTGCTTAGTTTCAGTAGTTTTCCTCACATTCTATGAAATGGGGATTTGTTTTGAGGTATGTAACAGTGTTAACAGCTTGTAAAACATACATTAACCTCCTGTGTCCCTCCCCCAGAGGAGAATGCCGTAGTGTGGTACAGTGTGTTGCCCGGCCCTGGCTACGAGCTCTTCAGCATCAACCCTTACACTGGTCTGATCACCACCACCTCCTACATGGACAGAGAGCAGCAGCAACATTTCACTCTCAGAGGTAGGACACATGAACAAACACATGCTGTTGTTCACACATAAACACACTCACTTCAAACCTGTTACACCTGAGAGACACAGAAGTGTGAACAGAAATAGTTCTCTGAAACACACTCTTGTTGTTGTCAAGCGATAACTGCAATTTATGTTTGTCACTTCATTTCAAGGGTTGCGTGTTACTTTAAGAAAATCCTACCCATTCAAAAACATATGGACATTGAGATAACAGGGTTTCCCACAGCGCATTTTGCTGAGATAAAGTGCATCTCTGCTAACATCAGAGGAAATAATTAAACTTTTTATGAATATAATTTTAGCCTTATTAAGCTTCAAAGAAGAAAAGAACAGTAATGATAAACAACACCATCAGGTGCTTATGAGTGAGAAAAAACTCCCCACTGCACTGCAGGTCAGACACCTGGCGAATGTTAGTTTCATAATCACCAGATGGACACAGAGTCTGCATTGAGTTGAAGTTTAAAGTTTGTATTGACCAGCTAGACCTGTATCATCAATGGCTGTGATCAGGATTTCCTGAATGAAAAATGTCTTTTAATGAAATAATTTCCAGTGTGAAACTATAAGCACAACCACAACCAACTTACTTGAAGGCCTGTGATTCTGTTCTTTGTACAATGTTCCTGCTTGGCTACACATTTAAGTCAATACTTGGCTCAGATCTTCCTACTAAAGGGTCATAAAAATATCTAATATATTAAAAAAATCTAAACCCGCTAAAACAAAACATATAAAGTAGTCTTCTACAGTCTATCAAACACAGCCATTTCTCTGTCTCTACTCTCTGTTTCTCATTCTCTACCTTCAGAGTCATAAAGAATTCAAGGTCTGCCTTTTGTATGAAGGTATCGTTATTCAGCAGATTGATTTATGTTAAGGAAACAGTAGAATTTTAAAGGGCTGAGGTACAGTATATCTAACCTTCATTGACTGCACTGCTGCACCCTCGGCCTTTTGAAGTGTTTGCTTTCACTCTCTCATGGGCATACAGTCAGTAATTACATTCAAACTATTCAGCAGTGTTTAGTGATAAACTGCTTTCAGATGTTTTATCATAATATTTGTACAGTCGGCAGCATGATGAACAATTAAATATAATAACAAAATATAATAACAGGAAAGCCTGAATGTCTTGATGTTGTGCCAGAATCACACTGGGCTTGCTGGGAAATACCGAAATATGTGGGGACAATTTTCTCTGGCTACAGATGAATTTGGAAAGAAATAAAATATTAAGTACTTTTCAGCATGTATTAAAAGCTGTCGCAGTATACTTTTATGTTGACATAATTATTATTTTTTCATTCTTAGGTTCTGTACTGCCATTAAAAGTCTAATCTGGCTTCAAGTCTTTGGTCAGCAGAGATAAAACCAATAAGATCGGCTCATTGTGCCCTGACTTTTCCTTTAGCGCCATTATCAGCTCGAAATGTTTACTTGTTGATAACTTTGATTTGGTATGACCAAATACCCACAAAACTAATGACATGTTGCACCACCATGTTTATACATTAGCCCAGAACAGACAAACCAAACACTGGCTCTAAATAGGGCCGTTTGTGTTTTTCGCGGGTTTCGCAGCCAGTGTAGTTTCTCCTACATGGTTGGAAGGGGAGGGTGAGGCAAGCGGTATTCAAATGATTGCCCCCCCCCCAACAACAAATTAATAGAAACTAATGTTTATAATGAGAATCCTTGTGTTTTTTTAGAGCAGGAAAAAGCTCTGGATAACTGATTTCACATGATGATCAAAATTGAATAAGCATTATACCAAGACTGGTAAGTGAGCGTAAGTGTGAATTCCCTTCGATTCCTGTCTGCAGTCCAGGCTCGTGACAGCAGCACACGGCCTCTGTCGGGTACAGCCACAGTGCTGTGCTCTGTGCTGGATGACAATGACAACCCTCCAGAGTTCATGCAGTCATCCTTCCAGATCAGCCTGCCAGAAAACCTGCCTCCTGGGGTTGTCCACACTGTTCAGGCCTCTGATCCAGACCAAGGGGAAAATGGAACTATACACTACTCCATATTAGGTAAGGAGCCCAGATAGTGATCTTTATATCAGGCTATTTGGATTTAAATTTTGTGGTTTTGGCCCTCATTTATATCAGTAATAACATTATATTCACCAAGTTAATTGCTTAGATCTGGGAACTCATTGATATTGTGAAAAAGAAGACCAAAGGGGAAAGAAACTAAAAGATCATACAGGTTTTAAGCAAACCCTGAGGTTAAGCCAGAGAAGAGAAAATGTAGGCAAATTATAAAATTATTACCCAAACTGTCCAATGGATACCTTCTATCCCAGTTAACAGACCAATTTACTGGTTCAACGTTGAGCTATCATACTTGCCATAGTTTCATGCACAGTTTTTCTGTGCAATTAGGGATTATAAGCAACATTTCAGGTGCTCCCACTTTTGGTTACCTACACGTGGTTTAGATAATATGGATAAACTGTTGACCTGTTTACAACCTGTGTGAATGTGTGACCGCTCATGTCGAACTTAGTCATAGTAATGTTGTCAAGTTCTCAGCAATTACTTTGATGAGTTACCATAATGGATAGAAATGATGGGCAAATCTATAAATATAAGACCCAAGTTGTGATAAACCGGAATTATCCTTTAATTTCTATCCACTGTCTTTAGGTGAGGACTACAGAGGTTGCTTCACCATCAACAGCCACACAGGTGTTGTCAGCACCACACAGGTCCTTGACCGTGAGGAAAGACAGAATTACACACTCACCATACAGGCCCGTGACTATGGCCCCACCCCGCTCAGCTCCTCCACCCAACTCCAGCTGGTGCTGCTGGACCAGAATGATAACATCCCTTCCTTCACCCGTAAGAGCTACCACGCCTCCATCAGCGAGGGCGTACCTGCAGGAGCTGAGGTCCTCCGTGTTATTGCCTTTGATCCTGACGAGGGGTCCAACGGGGATGTGACCTACTCTCTGACAGAGGACAGCAGCCAGGGGGCCTTCTCAGTAGATGCTCTCACAGGAGTGATCCGCACCACCAGGTCTCTGGACAGAGAGAGCAGGGCTCAATACACGCTCAAAGCTGTGGCTACTGACGGCTGTACTCAAGGACCACTGAGCTCTGTGGCATCGGTGACCATACAGGTGGAGGATGTGAATGACAATGTGCCAGTCTGTGACGAGAATCCCATCAATGCATGGGTTTCTATGAGGACTCTACCAAACCAGATAGTTACCACGGTGACAGCAACAGACGGTGACCAGGGAGAGAATGGGACTATACACTTTATGTTGTCGGATGAGGAAAATCTGTTTGACATCAACAGCGAGTCTGGAGAGATCTCGCTGAGAAGACGAGTGAGAGCAGGTTTCTCCGGGAGGAAGCTGCAGGTTGTGGTTTCAGACCGAGGACGACCTGCTTTAACCTCCACCTGCCTGTTTTTTATCCATCTGAAGGGAGAACACGAAGGACTACAGTTCACAAACAAAGTGTACAACGCTACTGTCAAGGAGAACAGTAGAGCTGGTACGTTTTACCACCAGTATTCCTTCTGTTTTCACTGATACCATTAAAAACCTCATCAACCTTTTCACTTTCTCTTTGTCAAGGCACTTGGATTGCAAAAGTGGAGGCCAGTGACCAAACCAACAGCAGACAGAGGATCACATACACCATATTTAGTGGCAACGAGAATCGCATTTTCTCCATCAATCGTCACACAGGTAAGAAACTTGAAATTTTGCAAACAAAAACATTGCTTTTGTTCCTTTTTCTTGCCATTTCTTGCTGTCCATCCAAAGCTGTTCACTGGTTATGATAAGCAGATGGCATTCTTGTTATGTATTTGCAGGAACGTCATGCATGCTTTCATCATTTAAGTTATGCTAATAGCACAAATTCTCATTCACTCATCCATTATATTTTCCACAAAAGTATCCAGAAAATAACTTTTGATTTCCAGTCCTCACCATTGTTTATGTCTAACCAATCAGAGCTTCTAATCCAACCATTTTGGGCTCGCTTCAAAATTGACTTTCAACTTATCTTGTTCATCTAGTTGTTTATATACAAGTATTTCCTAAAGAATTATGATTGTTGCCTGCCTGATTTTATCACATCCTACTCCAAACTCTTTTTTTGGATTCATGTCTACATAAAGTAATGAAGTAGACACAGTTAGACTCAAATACACAATATTAAACTGACAGAGGTCTGAATACCTTTTCAGGGTTACCTCAAAAACTTGAATCTAAAAGTACTTCTGTCAGCACCTATTTTTAAAGTTTAAACGTTTAGAAGTTGTTTTCCTTTCCATTTCTTTCCCTTAATTTTACCCTGATCTTAAAAAAAGATACATTACAAGGCCAAAGTGAAAAAGGCTGATGCCAAAGTAGAAAATGTATTCAAATATTAAAATTATAATTTGGAATATGTTATTGAATATACTCCATTTTAGAATAAACTTTACACTTTGTCCTTGAAAACAAATGGGTTATACCAGTCTTTGGGGTGCACAGTACCTTAGCTTTTCCCTCTCATCCAGGTGAGATCCGTGTGCAGAAAGATAACTCTCTGGACTTTGAGGTGAGCCCTCAGATCCAACTGGTAGTGCTGGCTGACAACGGGCTGCAGACAGCTCACTGCAGGGTCTCCATCAGCCTGCTGGATGTGAATGACAATGCACCAGTGTTTGAACACAGCAACTACAAAACAGCTGTCTGGGAGGGGCAAGTGCACAACACCTACATTATGCAGGTAGATACTATGAATATTTAAGCTCTCTTTGACATTAGAAATACCATGCAGTTATATCATATATTTTGTTGGTTATTGGCAATAAGATCTAATTAATAATGATCACTGCTCAAAATTTCTGCAGGTGTTTGCGTCCGATGCTGACAGCGGGATGAACGGGCAGGTTGAGTACTCCATCGTGTCTGGTAACCCTAACGAAGCATTCATTTTAGACTCTGTTCGTGGGATTCTTGCTACCAATGTCTTACTGGACCGAGAGATCACCCCGTCATACAAGTACGCCGACCTAACATATTAAAAAGTATTATGTAACCATTTCTAGCATGTATGATAGTGAAGGCAAAACTAGATAAGTAAGTTTCTACTTATGAAATAGAGAGTACCATTCCCTGTCATAGCTAGCCTCTGTATCACCAGCATCTGTAGGTTTTCCATTATTTCTTTATCATCAGTTGTCTAAAAAGCTGAACCATGATACAGGGGTTTTCTTTATCACCAAACTATTTGACAAGGTAAAATAATTATTTTGTTAGTATTTGCCATTAGCACACTGTCAAACTCTTGTGCAAGCTGTAGTTGTTAAATGCTAAAAAAAATAATCATTGTTTTATCTTTGTTAGGAGAGGAGGGCAACAGTTCTTTATTAGTTTAAATCAGTTTAAATGAGAAATCAGCTCCTACTACTGTGTGTTTCACTGTGTGGCCAGTTTCACAAAGAGATACTACAGAGAGACTACTTACAGTACATGCAGATCGCAAATGGTGGTAGCATTATTCACAAATTTCACAAATCATTGTCACTCGCAAAATTTCAGAAAAATGTGTCCTACAGGGCTCTTGCAAGCTCATGCATGAGTTACTAGTTTAATTAGTGAAATGTGTCTACTGTAACTGAGTGAGGGGAAATTCTCATGTAGCAAATTGCATCTTGCAAATGTGATTAAATGGGCCCCTGATCCTGATCCAGCAACTTCATTATGACTGTGCATTGCCTATCTTTTCTTTTGTCTGACAGATCAAACTAAAATGGAATATGTGATTCAAATAGGTGATTCGTCAACAGCTTAACTGTGGACTACTTTGTAATTCTTGCTTTTCAAAATGTAGTTCAGTACAGTCAAAAATCTGCTTGAGTGAAAGTAGAACTACTGATTTTTAGAATGTCCTCAAAAAGTACAAATACTGAAAATATCTGCTGAATTTCATTATTGAGAGTACTATAATTAGTACATTTCCAACCATAATTACACTATCCATAATATGCATTTGGATGAAGTGCCATCATTTGTTTATTGCCTTTATATTACAGGCTGGTTCTGCAGGCAGCAGACAGGGGGAACCCTCCGCTCACCAGCACCACCATCATCAGGGTCCAAGTGGTGGACATCAATGACAACAGCCCTGCCATCCCCCCCATGGAGCCTGTGGTTATAGCAGAGAGTAAGACCAACCCCCACTGCTTTCAATGACAAACACTCATTAGGATATAAACACCGTCTATGTTCTTTGTCTATTTGTGGACTTATTCTGACGTCTTTTACTCTAGATCTGCCAGCAGGTTACATGGTCACCCAGGTGACTGCAAATGACGTGGACCTGAGCTCAACCATCACCTACAGCTTTTCAGACAACAGTAGCACCAATGTTCCCTTTGCTATTGACCGATATACTGGTGTGGTCACCCTGACTCGAGCCCTGGACTATGAGGAGCAGACAGAGTACACGCTGACAGTCTGGGCTTCTGACTACCTCCACCAGACCACTGGAGAGGTCAAAGTTCAAGTGCTTGACATCAATGACAATGCTCCAGTCTTCACCAAGGTCTCCTACCAGGTACATGTGATATATTTATCACAAAAAAAAAAAGGTAGATGGCCTATAATACAAACTGGTTGTATGGGACAGGAGTATTTTTGTGGGAGTGGGATGGGACAGGAGTGAAAATCCACTGCTGTGTCACCCTCTAGTTGGGGTCACCAAGCCATGAATAAAATGGTATATGAATGTTCTTACCACTTACAAGAAACAACCTTCTAACAAGGCATGCCTTATTCATGATTTATAAGTTGTAATTAATGTTGAATAAATTGTTTATTACTGCTTTACCAAAGAGATAAATATGGACAACTATGGTGGCCAGGTTGTAAAAAGTCTGATGTACATTATCCTTCAGCATAACATTGTCTTTTTAGCTAGCTGTTTCATGAATCTTGATGGCTTATTAGATGGTGAAAATCGGGACACTTTATTGATGACTTACTGACATTAACTGCAGACTTGATGGCTTAATATAAAGTGACTAAGTCATTAAAGAGGTACTCCAGTGATTTGGTCTGTCACTTCCATAAAGTTGAGGAACTCACGTAAAACAGATTAAAAAAAAGAATGGTTAAAAAAAAAAGCTGATATCCTGCCTTTCAGTCCCTATTATGGTTCAATCTCCAAAAATACTGGATCCTCCATTTCCCATAATGAATATAGATAACATCTTTCATTGGGCCTCTCTTGCCGCCTAAATACTCACATTTTTCAAACCCCTCAACTCCAGGTTTTAATGCAGTTCTTCTGTTAAAAAAATGTAAGTCTCAAACCCAATCCAAGATAATCCTGATGACATCATCTGGGTTATTTTTTCTGACTAGTAAACTGAATTTAATATGTAAAAATCACTGGAGTGCCCCTTAAATAAATGGTCAAAAGGTTGTCACTTTATAAAGAGCCATCAGGTGTGTAGTTGTAAATATTAGTAAACATTAAACTGGGTTCTTCCACTTCAATAATCTAGCAAGTCAAAAGTTTTTAATTTTAATTTATGGATTTTGTTCGAGATACTCTGCTGCTCTTTTCCTCTGTTTAAGAGTGGGATTGTCCATTCTGCAGACAAATTCTGCTGAAGGTTATATACCAGCCAAAGAGATTTTTCAAACCTGGCAACCCAAGAGTTGTTCTTACAAATGCTGAGTTATAAAGCATTAATAAATGTTACGATTATAAACCCTTTATAAAGTATGCCTCATTATAAAGTGGTATCTGACTGGATATAGAGTATACATCATGATCTTGCTGCAGATGTGAGTCATTATTTGTTCTCTCTTCAAGGTGGAGTTGTCAGAGTTGGTTTCAGCAGACACATTAGTTTTGTCCATGTCCGCTACTGACAGAGACTCTGGACTCAATGGCAAGATCACCTACAGACTGCTTTCATCTCCTTTACAAGGCTTTTACATCGAGCCAGAAAATGGTAAGAACAGCTTAACTGATGGAAAAGACATCCTGCAATAGCTCTGATATAAATGTCTCATTGACAGAAAACCGTCATTGTGTGTGTGTCTACCGTGTGTGTGTGTGTGTGTGTGTGTGTGTATATATATATAAAGCGTGTGTATATATATATATATATATATATATATATATATATATATATATATATATATATATATATATATATATATAAAAGCGAAAGGTTAAGAAGTCACCAGAAAGATAAAACAATGATCCGTAATGTAGTTCTTCTGTAAAAGACATTACCTCAAGCTTTACAAGTTTCATGACTTATGACTGTCTGGTGGTCTGATTTTCATATTCATCCCCCTTATTCCCTCCATTAAAAAAAAATTCTGGCACACTTAAAGGGGCACACGCCAAAGAAAAGGGCCCAGAGAAAGTCTTTGCCTGGTTATGAGCAGCTCAGCATACAGTATCAGAGGTTACTAAGAGTTGTCATTCTGCCAGCAGCAGTATATTTCTCCGGTGTTTATATTTTTGTAGTCTTGGATGTGCAAGTGGGTTCCTTGGACCGGGTGGAAGAGAAGCAGCAGAGAAGGCAATTAGAAGTCATTGAGATAAAGTGCTTCAGAGGAGCCGTGCCTATCCTATTATCTCCCTTTTTAAAATCCCTAAACCCTAGAAATGAGATAAATCCTACAGAGCTGAAAGCAAACCACCACTCCTCAATTTTGGCCAGACTTTTCCACTCAAGTGTGATTTATGGGCTTCTATCATGTTTGAACTCCAAAGTTTAATATCAAAGAAATGTATTTGCCCTGTTTTGCGGTGAGGAGCACTAATGGAAAGTGAAATTTGCATCAATGTTGACTAAAGCTCTCTTAAAAGAATGCTTTTTGTGGTGCGGTGCTTCTCAGTTTTTCCATGCCTATTTGTTTCACAAACAATGAATGGTGCTGCTTTAGAGTAGAGCTTCAGAATTCATGTAGAAATGTTTAAGTGGCAATGAAGTGGAATAATAAATTGGATGGACAAACACTTTATAGTCATCCAAGAAGAAAATTTGCCCTTACAGTCTGCATATGGAATTCATTAAGAAAAGTAACACAGGAAATTATGTTGCATTGCGGTGTCTAATGACAAGGACAATTTTGATTTTACTCTCAGTATATTGTCATATAATCAGACATGTTTTATAGTTCTTATTCTGAAGAAAAACAAATCCAGAAACAATCTGCGTATTTGTTAACCATTTGTTAAATCAATTGAAAAGAGTTTTATAGTTTTACACTGGTGAGACCAGATGTCAGGTCTTTACTAATGTTTCTCTACCTTGTAAGCAGTTCCGATTGTAAGATAAAATCAACATGTCTGACTGATTGACTGCAATATAATGTTTTGAAGTGAAACAGATTTTAGTAATAGATTTTTTTGGCCACTGAAATCTGATTATATTATCTCCTTATAAAGTTGTTATGGCAAATGTGTTAGTAAACAGTTTCCTATTTACACATCCAGCACACACAGAGCAACATCCACATTCATTTAGTGTCATGCTTCTGACCATCTGACAAACCTAAAGCTTTGTTTTACTTTCTACTAACTCCTGAGAAAAATATGGGCAGGTAGTGTACAATGGGTTGGAAAACAAAAACAATTAGCTAAAAGCAGCTAAAAAAACTCCATAGAACTGAGGGGAGTTTGGTGGTAATTGTCTGTGGGTTTGTCACTATGAGCAACTCCTTTCACATTGCACATTGTATCCATTGTTAATATAAAAAATGTTGATTGTGTTGTAGGGTCCGTTTTCACCAATAAGCCCTTGAAGACCATCACAAACAGCAACCTGATCCATCTATTGGTTGAGGCCAGAGACGAAGGCGATCCTGTGCAGTCTACTGTCACCTCCATAGATGTGCTGATTCTGGACACCAACGACCATGCACCTTTGTTCCACCAGGACATCTACACGCTCACCGTCCCAGAGGACACACCCACAGACACCACCCTACTGATGCTGTCTGCAGAGGACCAAGACTGGAGCCCCGAAAATACCCATTTGGACTATGTCATCCTCAGGGGAAATGAGGAGAAGCGATTCTGTCTGGAAGTAAAAATGGTTCAGGTTGATAATCAGATGAGAAATGTAGGAAAACTTGTTCTGTGTAACCCTTTAGACCGTGAGACCACGGAGAGCTATGCACTAACAGTGAGTGTGTCTGATCGAGGAATGCCTCCACTGAACAGCTCTGCTGTCATTATGGTGACTGTGACAGACTGCAATGACAATACCCCTGTCTTTTCCAGCACAGAATACCATGCGCAGGTGAGTGAAAACAGCCAAGTAGGTAGCAGGCTGGTCCAGGTCAGTGCTCAAGATCCTGACCTGGGAACCAATGGCCTGTTGCAGTATGACATTATCTCCGGGAACAGTAAGGGTCACCTCAAGCTCGACCCTCAGTCTGGCCTTCTGGTGGTCAACCACTCGCTTGACTATGAGGATGACTCAAAATACACCCTCACCATCCGAGCATCTGATGGCGGTGAATCATATGAAGAACGTAAAGTGGCTTTTACAGTGGTCTTCATCACAGTGTTGGATGAAAATGACAACACTCCATACTTCATGTTCCCTAGTGTTAACTGTTCTGTGCTGGAGAACCTGCCTGCGTTTACCCACACATGTTCTGTCCATGCTGTTGACAATGACTTAGGCCCCTACGGCCAGCTAACCTACTCTATTTTGTCCTCATGCTTCATGGACTATGGCAGTGGCAGCCCTGAGAAGAAGGAGGCCTTTGCCATCGACCACCTAACAGGCGACATTCACACCAGACAGACCTTTGATTATGAACGCGAGAGTGAGTACTGCTTTGTAGTAGAGGCCAGGGACAGAGGCGACAAAGCAGCTACAGTGAGAGTGCAGGTGTCCATCAAGGGAGTGGATGAGTTCAGTCCTGTCTTCACCCAAAAGCAGTATCATTTCCTCCTGCCAGAAAATGCCAAGCCTGGAGAGATAGTCGGTTATGTGATGGCGATGGACCATGATGGAGGGGTGGACGGGCTGGTGGAGTACTCCCTTATGAAGTCATCGCCATTTTTCTCAATAAACAAAACAATTGGTGCCATTTTTGTGTCAGGTCCTGTATATCGCAGAAGAGGCAGCCATGCTACTGAGGACATGGTGAAGCTGATAGTGTCTGCAGGTAGTCCCAGATTGGCCTCCAGGACCACTAACTGCCTAGTTTTCGTCAATATCTCCAGCTCAGCAGAGGCACTCACCGGGGTGCCTCTTGATGCGCACATGCTCAGTTTGATTGTCTCACTAATCATGTTCCTCCTTGTCCTCCTCATTTTTGTGGGCTTGGTTCTCAGGTACAAAATCAAGGAAGCGGCAATCAAGAAGGCTGCTGCCATTGCCGCTAACTTGAACCACGGCACAGGCTCGTTCGGTAGATCCATTAGCCAAGCACAAAATGCTATCTCTCTGCAGGAGATAGAACGGCCCAGCATCTTGATGACCAGAAGGGACATATCGAACCCATACAATCAGTCAGATTCGAGCGGCCGTGGATCAGCAGAGGGTGAGACCGCTGAAGACCAGGAGATCAAGTGGATTAATGAGTACCCCTGCCGTAAAAGAGACAAATCTGTGAAAGGCAACCAGACCATGGAAATCCCAGATTCTGCTTTACCTGGGGACAACATCTCCTGCCACTCTATCGATGTAGGGCCGGAGCACATTTCATCTGTCAATAAATGTTTAGTCTCAGGGATGGCCAGCACAGAAAGCCTCCACCACTTCAAAGAGGAGGGAGGAGGTGAGGGACTACTTCCTGCAATACTTAGGGTGAGGGATTTGGAGGAGAGCATGAGGATGAATGGGTATGCTCCCCTCTCGGAAGCCCACGTCTCCGCAGATTCTCTCTCTTCACTGGTGTGTCTAGAGGAGCAGCTGCAGGGCAGCTACAACTGGGACTACATTTTGGACTGGGAGCCACAATTCCAAACTCTTGCCTCCGTCTTCACCGATATCGGGATGCTCCCTGACGAGGAGCTTCAAGGCGGCCATGAGGACTTAGCAGCAGAGGCAAGCTGTCTCATGTACCCACCGCCTCTTATAACGGGAGTGGCTCAGCCTGGCATTAGAACTGTACCTCCACGAAAGCCGGGGCGTATGCCAAGCCTGTGCAGGAAGCCTTCTTACCCCAAATATGCATATTCCCCCTTAGCAAGGAACACAGGACTTACCCCTTCAGCCATGACACCCACTTTCTCCCCATCGCTGTCTTCTCTCACCATTAGGACCCCCAGTGCCTCACCAGTTGTCTCTGAGACCGGGGTGGGGGGTATCAGACTTGACTCAGGGCCCCTCACTGCAAGTCTACTGGAGGCAGAAATCCAGGTGTAGACATGAACTTTGACCAAGTTTATCTGTGACATTCAGTTCCATCTTCCATTCACCATATGAAGGTATTTCCCTTATTATTTCTAAGGGACTTTAAGTCAGTTTAGTTTTGATTTTGGTTTATTGACAACATTCTAATATATTCATTAAATACAACATATCAAACTTTTTCACAGAGAGTACAAAAAAGTCCTGGACTTATTTCCATTGTTGTCCCCATTTTAATGGCTTCAGACTCATGGGTGTCATGAGTTTAGTCTCAAAGGGGGGATACCAGGCAAATTTGTCATTTGAACATAATATAGTCATTTAATTACTTAGATTGAGGTTGATTTCATAACTCGCTTCTGTAATAAAGCTAATATCGGGAAAAGCCTGAACTCAGTCTTGCATTACATTCTTATAATGCAGCACTTTGAATAAGAGCAGATGTTCGAGTCAGCAATTAATTATTGAATCTTTTATTGTAAACATGTTTATATGTGCAGAAAATGAAACACGTTCTTATTGAAGTTGGTTACAGCTTCTAAATGGAAACTTTTTAAGGTTGGTTTAACTTTAATAACCGAAGAAAGGCAACATTGTTCTGTGGTTAAGTCTGTCTTCCTGGAATCATAAAAAAACGTGTTTTGAATACAGACCCATTTTTGCCTCCCTCTTCTTTAATATACCAATACCTGCCAATAAAATGCCAATAAAATCCCATGACGAAAAGAACTTATTTTATTCCTTCAATCCAGGACAGTTCTTAATTTCAATATTATATTGTTCAGTCTTTAAAAGCTAGATAAGCGTCAAGGCTTAAGCAGACATCATCCAAAAGTAAAAAAAAAATGAGGGATTCTTCACTGACACTCATTTTGTATGGATTCAAGAAATGGGATTATATTGTCCTGCTGTCACTGGTCAGCATGACTGCAGATTTTCACAAACCAGTTCCAGGTCCTGGCTGTTTTACTTTTTCTCATGAACAGAAATGGGCTGTTCCCTTCATGATTGTTTTTGTGTGTGCTGACTGTAGACTATGGAAACCCTAGTAATAAACAGCACTTTATGTACAATTTCCAGAGAATTGTATGAGTTTAAATATTTATAAATTTGCAAACACATTTGCAATAAAAAAAACTTTCTTCTGTATTTTCTTGGGTTCAGCATGTAAAAGTGTGATGTTATGGTACTGATTGTCTTTCAGGATGATTTTTTTAGCTTCTGCATGTACAGTATGTGTATAATGTTATATTCAAAGACAGGATTTCATCCTGAATTGCAGTGCCTCTCTTTAAAACATATGGTAGAATCTTATTTTGGTTTCAATGGGCATTTTTTTTCCTGAATCAATTTTTGACATGACCACCCCCAGTATTTTTCCGTGTTTTTTCTCAAGAAGTATCCAAAGTGAAACGGTCAAAGGGTTTCAGTCAACTCCACCCCACATAAACAAAAAGATGGGAATGCCATTAAAAGCATGATCTTAACTTCTCAAACTTTTATGTTTTCCTTAAAAATCTTCCTTCAGCTTCAAAGTTAAGAAAACAATTTTATGTGGTAGAGAACAACACTATCAAATATAAACTTTTATCTGCTTGTCTCAAGGCTTCATTGAGACTACATCGTGCTTGAGTGAAATATAAATTTGTAGTTATATTAATTTTTTTATTAATTTGACACTATTATATATCCCCCTGTATCCATGTCATTGCAGTTCATTTTAATATAAACTCCTAGATGCAGTATTTGTTCTCTCCATCACTTTCATCCAGTATCAGTGAAATTTTAAAGGATATATTGATAAAAATGTTATGTAGACAAATATTTAAAAAATAATAATACATAACAGTAAAAGTACCACTTTTCCCCCCAAAAAATATTATGATTGTGAATTAATCATTTTAAGAATTTTAACGGGTCCAAAATGAATGTTTTGTTTATCTCTGTGTGAGATGTCTGACATTTGGGTCATTAACATTGGTATCACGTGGTATAGTTGCCAGTTAGTGTGGAAAAAACAGACACTGACATTAACACATATTAGCTAATTTAGTTTAATCGTCCAAACAACAATAACCCATAAAATTACAGTTCTGCATATTTAAACAAAATAAGCAACAACTACTGACAGTTATAGTCCTTTAAACCATAATTAATAAGTTGTCATCCTTACTATGTACTGTACTCTTTGATTGGATTAAAATGTGTAAGGATGATTGATATGTCATTTTACGGTAAGTGTTGCAATATAGGGCCTTTATAATTATTAAATGATGGGGGGGTTACCTAAAGCTAGCTAGCCATATCCTAAGATTACCATAGATGACATTACATGAAACACCACCGCACAAAGTAACCTAAATCTACAGCTAATGTATAGCTATATGTTGCTAAATGATTTCAGACTGAATCTCACTCAATTCGACCATGAAATATGCAGGTTGTGCAACAAACTGGCAACCACTGGAATGGAATGGAAGGGGGGAGGGGGAGTGCGTCATCTAGTGGCTGGATGTTATCAATGTTATCAATAGCACCTTTAATTTATTATTAAAAAAGCTGAAGAGAGTCTCCACAGCTTTGGAGACATTTTATTTTTGCTGCTTGTAACAGTGGCCTGAACATCTAAGAATTTAGCTTCTCTAAGAAAAGTAAAGAAATACAAAGTGATTCAACATGGCTCCACTTGGTCTGCTGTTAATCCAAATGTGCTTCCCTCAGGGAACATATGAGCTGAGGAAGCTGAGGAGCTAAAGTCTTTATCAGATAGTTTCATGAAAGAAAATAAACAGTCAGGCCCTGAACCATACCAGCCAAGTGTGTCCTGCATTTAGTCGCTTATAGGTGCGTAATTATTTATTGACTCAGTTCAGGCTCTCTTCTGCACCTCAGTGGGTTTTGACAAGATCTGCACTCCTCTGTATTTGTGATTTCAGCAGGGCCTCAGGATCACGGTGATGGAAGAGATCTCTCGCCATATCAGGTGATCTGGCCAAACAAGCTTCAGTGTCTCACAGCTCAACAGTCCCCACAGCTGGGGTAAAGAGCAGCTCAGTGGATCTTTATCAAATAGAGCATGTCAGTCAGGCAACTACATTTGCTGAAAGAGATCAGGATGTCTCAAGTACAATAAGATTCCTTGGCAGTTCTATAAAGACATACGTTTTTGGATTGGCAGAAACACTTTTTTATGTACAATATATACTTGAGATTATTCACAGTTTACAAAGCAGACATGTGGAAACTGACTGTAATCCCCAGCATGGTCAAATTAAGCTGCTAGGGAGCCCTTGGGCAAAAATGAGCTGCTGGGTCCCCATTAACCTCTTAATCCTCCCACACTATGTACACTGTGTATGATATGCTGGAATACTACCAATACTATGTTTGGTGCTTGGCAACTTCTTTTAAACACTAATTAATTAATGAAACAAATTAATTTAGGAATATGCAACATGTAAGCACAATAATAAAAAAAATGTAAGGTCATAACACTAGATTTCGACACAGGCATTGTCTGATAATCAGAGTGAATTGCCATTTCGTTTTCACTTCATTATTCAGTGTGACAGTCAGTGCGTTTACATGCACTTAACTAACCATGTTACTCAGAGAAACCAGGCCATGCAGGTAATAGGTGTTTACATGCACAGTAGTAACCTGGTGACTATAAGTCCATGTATACATGCAGCAGGTCAGTAATCAGATTTCTCCCTTAACCCTGACCTTATTTTGGAAACATGGCTTTTTCTCATAAAAACTGTATGTGATAGAAGCTGCTGGGTCAGTAGACAGAGTGGAGCTTTATCTCATGGCTAATGTGTCTCAATTTTACAAACGTTCACATTCAGCGGTGGAAACCGACTTATTTAAACTTACTGCAGCAGTCTGATCCTGGTTTGGTTTGGTACAGTGGATTGTACTGTTACCTAACAGTAAAAAAAAAAAACTGAATGTAATGCAGATTTGTAGCATGAGATTTTCATTACAAATTCCACCTGTTGTAAGTAAAGCTATAAAAACAGCATCTAGGAACTCTTCTGAAGGTCTGAAAGATTGTACAGATTATAGACTGAACTAAGACTGGAAAATAAAAACAGCATAATATACTTTTTCAAGTTTTAAAAAAATGCATGTATATTCTGTTCAACGGCACAAGTTCCTCAGTATGATCACTTTGGTACCAACCAAATCCGTAGCACCCATGTACAGTATGTATAAAGAGCACCAAATAACAAAAACTATACCAACAGCTAGCATCAAATATCTGGGCAGATTCATAATCTTGTTCACTTTTTCTTTGATCAGATAGTTCAGATAGACTATATTTTATTATACAAAGCCCTTCGATGACATTGTGCTTAGACAACATTTAATATTTGAAAACATTTGCTTCTTTTGTTAAATGAAAACCAGCTTTTGTAGAAGACCAGAGTCTAAAGCCACACTAGCAGTTCTGAGGCTGTACTTTAAGCTAAATACTAACGTCAGTAAGCTAATATCCTCACAATGACAATGCTAACATGCTTACATTTGGCAGGTATAATGTTTACCATGTTCATCATCTAAATTTAGCATGTTAGCATGCTACCATTTGCCAATTAGCACTAGACACTAGTACAGTTGAGGCAGATGGAAATACCATTTACTTAGTTGGTCATATACTAAAATATTTGACAAATTAAATTAATGCTGCTAGATGAAAAGTTAAAAAGAGTCCGCCACTGATTTAGCATTGCACTTCCATAACACTGTCAGACTCTGGATGGACAGTTAAAAAACAAAAGGATCGAAATCAATGCAGCAGAACCTGGCACCTACATTACCCACAATGCAACTCAACCATCAACAGTTTGGTTGGATATTTGGGTGTACTAGCAGCTAATGTAGCCTGGAGCTGCTAGCCTCAAGCAGAGGTGAGGAGCGAGATTAAATCCAATGCAAATTTTAATGAGATCATCCACTTTTGATTCATAAAATGATCCACACATTTCCAGTTTTGTTTCTAATCAGTGTGGGGTAAGTAGTTGCTGGAGAATTGTATCTGCACTGATGAAACTTTCACGGAATTCAGTTACGTTTTTAGTTTACAGGAGAGCTACAATCTGTTTACGGACTATCAGCAGGTTTGTGGCAAAAACATAAATCATCTTCAGTATCATAAATTACCATTGGGCCCTTTGATTCCAGACAATCAACATATGTGCAGAGTCTTGATATTTTTCCATAAATCTGTAAATTCATCTAAGCTGTGTTGCTGAAAGATTATATAAACATTGTCACACTGAGAGCTTGCTTTATGCTTTATTTGCAAGCTGGAAACAATCCAAATGTTTTCTGTTTTTTCTAACTTCCACATTTTTTTCCCAAAACAAAAAGGGGGCACATTTGAAGTAGAAGAAAGAAATGTTAGCCATCATGATTTATTAATAATGAGGGCCAATTTTAGCATTTATTTATAATACAGCTATTTTTCCCGCAACCATTAATAATCTCCACAAAGGAATCACAATGCACTTTACATAAAGAATTAATCACAGAACAGGGACGAGTAAACTGCGCTGACCATAGCTTACCTCTGTTTATATCAGAACCAGGTGCAACATCCTTTCTATCTTCTTTTCAGATGTTTGACAAGTGTGTGGGAAGATGTATACCAGAGTGCGTTGCTTTGCCTGGTTCTGATGAAAATTAACACAGACATGATGTGGGATAGCTGAGCAGAGCTGGGAACAAGGATTTGAAGTGGGGATGATGACATGCAGCTTGTAGAAAAACTGGCTTGTTGCTTGATTTCTTCCAGACTCTTTTAACGAAATTTGCATTGTGCCAACCCCCCCATGGCAGCGGCGGATGGCCGCCCACCCTTGAGTCTGGTTTTGCCCGAGGTGCTTGCTCATGGTGGGATTTTTTGGGTCTCTGTAAATAATATTCCAAAGAGTACGGTCTAGACCTGCTCTATAGGAAATGTGCAATAAGATAACTTCTGTTATGAATTGGCGCTATATAAATAAAGTTGAATTGAATTGAATTTCAGATGTAAATATTGTACTTTTTCCTCCATTACATTGATTTGACAACTATAGATACTTGTTACTTTGCAGAGTTTAGATATAAAACATATGATGACCTTTAAAAATATGATGCAGTGTCATAGATTAAACCACCAACCAACAATGTATAATGCATCAGCAATAATATTCCAATGATATAAAATAATATAACACTATGATGATGGCCATTCAGCATTATACGTACTTTTTCTTTAGACATTTTTCCGCTAATAATTCTGTACTAGATATAATTTTGAATTCAAGATTTTAACTTGTACTTGAGTACCTTGACATTGTGGTAATGCTACATTTACTTAAATAAAAGACCCTCCTCCACCACTAGTTACCAATATTCCTTTTAAAAGTGGAAGAAGCGGTGTCATTGTTATTCTATTCTTCAGATGCTTTTTCAGAATTTTTCAGATAAAATCCTAATATGTTCTTTGACAGTTTGTACTTTGAACCAAACAAACAAGTAATACTCCACTGTAAAGCCATGATTTGAATATCTGTCACCTCCTTTTGGCTTGAACAGTGGCTCTTTGTAGCACTCCTTCGTGGAGGAAGGCAGCTGTAGTCAGCTTGGACACACAAGAATAGATTTCAACAACGATCCATTTTCAAGGCTATAAATGTATAAAAAATGTCCAGAAAAATTTTAAATATTCCAAATACTTTGTTTTTAGCCATCCTAGTGGCATGGCTCGATGGATGGCAATGTCACTCTGTTGGCCGGTCCACTGCTTTGGTCCAGACTAAAATATCTCAAATATCGAATGGATTGTCATGATATTTGGTATAGATACAGTATTGTGAAAAAGTAAGTACCCCCCATGAAATGTTTTGCTTTTTTGACATACCCACTAATATTTGATCTTCACTGAAACTTCTCTCTATCTCTATCATTTATTCAACAAAAACTTAACATAGATATTATTTTCATCTTCAAAAAAGAAAGGAAAAAACACCCTTGGCTTCAGTAACTAGTATAGCCCCCTTTGGCAGAAACAACTTCTTTTTTTTCCCCCTGTAATTGTCAACCAGCCTCTGACAGCGACTGGGAGAAATATTTGCCCACTCTTCCAATGCCGAACTCTTTCAACTGTGCTTTGTTTGAGGGGTTTCTTGCATGGACAGCCCTTTTCAAATATCCCCACAACATGTCAATAGGATTCAGATCTGGGCTTTGACTAGGCCATTCCATAACCCTCCATTTCTTCTTTTTCAGCCATTCTTTTGTGGATTTACTGGTGTGCTTTCATTCATCATTATCCTGTTGGAAGGTCCACTTCCTCAGTTTTAACTTAACAGATGGCCTGACATTCTCCTCAAGCACTCTCTGGTATGACAGAGAATTCATTCAATTCACCAGGCCCTGGGGCAGCAAAGCAGCCCCAAATGACATTGCCACCACCATTTACTACAGTAGGTATGAGGTTCTTCTGGTCAAATGCGGTCTTTGGTTTTGGCCAAACATGTCTCATGGTGTTGTGGCCAAACAACTCTATCTTCTGTCCAGAGAACATTGTTCCAGAAATCATGGTCTTTGCCTAGATAATCATTGGCATACTTCAGTCTTGCCTTGACGTTCTTTACAGACAGCAAAGGTTTTCTCTTGGCGCACATACAGGTCAAATGTGTGCAGTCTTTTTCTAATAGTAGACTCGTGCACTTTAACATCAACAGCGCAGATCCCACGTTGATACTTTGGGGTTCATAGAGACTTCCTGTAGCATCTTATGGTTGGCTCTTGGGGTAAATTTGATGGGGCAGCCTGGCCTGGACAAGTTGGCAGTAATTTGAAATCTTCTCCATTTGTAAATGATCGTCTGAAAAGTGGAATGATTTCTTTAGAATAATTTTGATATTTTCTTAAAGCCCTTGCCAGATTTATACATATCTACAACCTTTTTAGGTCCTTAAAGAGCTCCTTGGACATTGGCATTTGTGGTTTTGAATTAAATGTTGCAAAAACTATTGGATGGATTGTTTTAAGTTGTATTTTGTCAACTTAAAACACTTTGGTTTATGACACAGCTTCACATTTCAAATGAAAGCATTGTATTTAGCCACATTTTTGCATATTATGGTGAAAATACAGTACGAGTCAGTGAGTCACCATTGGGATCCATTCTAACTGTTGTGAATCCAAGATTCTACAAACTTTTCAGAGCCACCTTTTAAGTGGTTTGATACTTAAATCATAGGTTTTCAGTCGAGTATTCCTCACAGTATAGACCTTAGCTGGCAGCCTAATAAACTGGGATAAGACTCCCCCGTCCCCTCCCCTCACACATGTAGTCAGGCTTGGAGACCCTTGAACAAGACCAGTGGGGAGAGGGAAAAGGAGCTTTGTTGGTGGAGGGCAGGAGAAGGAGGGTCAAACAGGCTTTGGATGTATGAATGATGCCTCAAGCATCACATTTGGGTCCAATCAAATCAGTGATGTTTTTTTTGCCACAATATATAAAACAGATGGCCCAAAAATGGGAGGAGTACGATTGTTTTGTATAAAAGCTGTTCAGAGTGAAGAAGTAGCATTCTTTTTCTTTTTAAGGTGATTAATCTTTGCTTTGCAGCTTGTCTAGTTGTCTAGTTGTCCATGTTTCATACTCTAACATTTCTTTAAAGTGTTGTTTTGTAGATTTCATTGTCAGCATACAATTAGTTTGTCTCCAGTACTCATTTTTTTCATGTTTTGTCTGTAGCTTGTGTGGCCTGCTGTTAACATTAATAATATCTCAACCTTTGACCTGCTTGTAATATGAGGCCTAATAGTTTTAACCACAGACCTGAGTGTGAATGTCACCTTAAACGAGTGTCTCTGGACGTGCAAAGTTGCCTCACAGCCTCAAATGACCTCTAACCCCTCAGGAAAGCAGCAGGGAATGAAGTGCGCTCGGGGGGGTGGGGGTTGTTTTAGCCACAAGGGTGAAAACATGAGGACAGGTGCTCCCTACTGGGGCCTCCTCTCCCAGTATAAGGGGCCTGGTTCTCCTGTGATGGATGGGTCTGGCTGAGATGCCAGGCCCCTTTGGGGCAGAGTCCACAGCAGGGGAGGCACCATCTGGGAACAGAATGTCAAGGCTGGCTCGAGAGTGGAGATTTATGCCCCAACCTCAGGTTCAAACGGCTGCGTCTGACACAGCGTAGATGAGGTGGCAAAGACAGCTTTCCTCCATTCTAGAAAAGGAGTCCATCCATTTTTGTCTGTGGGGACATCAGGAGGACGAAGGAGTTCAAACAACTTTAGGGCCAGGTTTTTCCAACCTAAACATCTTCCTTTTCATTGTGGTCAGTCATATAGATGAACTTGAAACAGTACAGGTAGCAAATGATGCAGACACAAGTGTCAATCTTTCCAGTGCTGCCAGCATTGAGTCTTTGTGTTTGCCTGCTCAACAAAGGAAAACTGACGTTATGTGAGTGCGAAAAAAAAAAAGTGCACAAAGGGATTATTTTTCTTGTCGAACTTCAACAGCATCTATAAATTAAGGGCAGACAGACTCAAACAAACAGACCAAAAACTTTTTTTCTCCTAGTTTTCCTCAGTCCCCTGAAGAAGCCACAACCAAAGTTTTTTCCAAACCATTCTACCATCCTCTACACACATTCATATGCACAATCCAGCCACAACAACCATGTGGAATAAACACAGGTGGTGAGTAGCATGAGTTCATCCACTGACCAGTGAAATCTCCATCAGTTGGCTCAGGGTAACAAGAATCAGAGGCCCCGGCAGTTTTTTGATGGGCCTATTAGGGCCTCGGCTACACAGGGAGGTTGGAAGGGGAGAGGTATTAAACACTTAGGGCCATAGACACAGATGTGGGAGACAGAAGGAAAAGCTCAGTGTGTGTGTTTGTGTGTGTGTGTGTGTGTGTGTGTGTGTGTGTGTGTGTGTGTGTGTGTGTGTGTGTGTGTGTGTGTGTGCGTGTGTGTGTGCGTGTGTGTTGGAGGTTCCCAGGCCTATGAAAGTGGTCATGCAGGACTATGCACAGTGTCCCATGTGGAGCTAATTTTATCCCTTCACTTTGAGGGTAATCTGCAGAGTGTAGAAGCATAAAGCATGTGTGCATTTAAAGTATTTAGTTTACTGGCATATACAAGGATTGTGTTTCTGTCTGTGTTTCTTAATGTACTTATATACAGAGCAAAAACATAAAAAGACAGATATACTGTAGATGAACAGAGAGTACAGAATATTATCAGTTTAGTTTTCTGAGTCATAGACAGTAGACAGTATTTATGAAAAAGCAAAATGTATTGTATTAGCTTATTACCCTAAACCTTAAAGTCAGGCTGCAGCAGAACAATGAATCCCATCGTTGCTATCTGAGAGCCAGAAGTTTCATATGTTTTACTACTTATACATTATGTTTACTTCAGTGTGTGTCTGGAGTGGGACAGATTAAAATTTAAAAGAATAGTTAAACATTTTGGATAATAATTCACTTTCTTGTGGAGAGTTAGATGAGAAGTTCGATATTGCTCTCATGTCTGTGCATTAAATACAGAGCTAAGCCAGAAGGCAATTAGCCTAGCTTAGCTTATACTGTAGACTGGAAGCAGGAGGAAACAGCTACCTTGGCTCTCTCTAAAATTCAAAAATACGCTTACCAACACCTCTAAAGCTCACTAATTAATACATTGTATTTTATTTGTTTAATTTGTACACAAACAGTAACGTAAAAATTATATTTGTGGTTTTACAGGGAGTTACGTTCCGTGACTATTTATTGCCAAGCACAGTGACTTCCTGTCTTGTCAATGAGGTTGCCAGGTATAAAGACATTGCACAGAATTGCTGGGGGGACAGACAAACTGTTATTTATCAAGAAATAGTTACCAGCTTTACAGGTCCAGAGGCGTATTTTTTAACCATGTTTGAACAGAGCCAATCTAGCTGTTTCCCCTTGCTTCCAGTCTATGCTAAGCCACCTTCTGACTCTTAACTACTGTACGTGATACTTAATGCACAGGTATGAGAATGGTATCAATCTTCTCATCTAAATCTTGGAAAGAAAGCAAATGAGCATATTTATCAAAGCGTTGAACTATTCCTTTCGGGGGGGGGGGGATCAAACTGTGTTCTAAACATCAAAGAGCTGGACTCACTGATGTTACTGCTCCTGAGTTTGTTATTATGAAGCATTCATAGACTGTGCAGCCTTGTAAACATGACGGTACACTACGTAGTTCATGAAGGTCACATTTGAGGTTTCTAAAACACTGAAACACATTTTAGCTTACATGTAATATTTGGCCTAATTATGTCAGTTGTGTTGCAACATCTGAATTTTGAAACTAATTATTTGCTCGCCAAGGCTTAACCTTAAAGGGAATCTTTATAAAGAACAATGACTTTATTACTCATTATGCATTATACATGCACTTCACCAACCCTTAAATTATTTTGAATATTAGGTCACCTGGAGTAACATGGAATGCCGGCTTGATTTTTCAAAATACAATGAAGTTTATGGTTTCAGTATTTCTTATAAGCAGTGGGATACTTTATTATTGTGCTCCTTTGGCAGAGCAACAGTAACAAAAGTTTTTCTTCAAAACATAAAGCAAACAAAGCAGTCTCATCATCTTGACACTGAGCAAGTTTGTCACTTTATGCTTACCATTTCAGTTGTAACAGCCGCCTTAAAACCCAGACATCATGCATGGAATGGATTAGAATAAATGTTATATTTAAGCTTGTATACACTGAATGTGTCATCTGATAGGGCATACGTAACCTCTAGCAGTATGAGGCAGAGCCAGGGCGATGTTTTGATTGGAACGCTATAACACGATATTGTGCCATCACCATAATTCAACCAGGACTGTCAAGCAAAGATTTGCAGAATATTTAATTAAGCACCACGGTGAAAGATAAGCATGGCCGTGTTTACTTTCTGGTCATGTGCCTTGTGGTGCAGTGATGATGCTCTAAAACACTTTCGCAGGGCTTCTGTTTCATCCCTCTGCAAAAAAATACAACCAGAATGTCAAAAGATTAGAGCAGAAGCACTTTGGAGGAGGTCGTTTTGTTGGATGTTTGAGGTTGGAAAAGCCCTCGGCGTTAAAGGAGAGCCATCATTTAGTTAATGTGAGGCCAGTTTTTAAGTGTGTGTGCAGTGATGTGTCTCCCCAAAGAGTTTAGGATAACTCAGGGTCTTTTCCTCCTCCTCTCAGCAGGACTCTGCAGGTTTAATGTGCAATGCCTCGGGCTTGTTCCATCTGCCTCCGTACACCATTAGACAGAAACACACACACACAAGGTAGTGACGCTACTGTAAGTTAGTGCTAACACGCTCTCCTCTGGGAGTGGACTGAGGAATAATAAAGGGCTTGGTGATTCCCTATGACTGCATTTAGGGTGCTTTCCTGTTACCACAGTAGAAGAATTCAGCTTGTGTGGTTTTAATGTTGCCTTCTTCATATGAAAACAACAGGGAAGCAATGATGACATGTTGATGGGTCCATTAGACTACTTAATGTTCATAGTTGGCACTGTGACAAAAGCATTTACTTCTCTGGAGACGTCCACATTTAGAAATTAGCTATAAAATAAACTTTGCAGAGTAGTATAATAAGAATGCCAGACATTATATAATGGAAAACTTTGACCAGTATGAAAAGATGAAGTACAGAGCACATTTTTAAAAATGAATAAATAGATTTAAATAATAAGTAAGCTTGTTTGAGGCTGATGAAGTTAATCTAGTCCAGTTTTTTCAGGCTCTATCGGTCTTATTAACAAATGACTTTGCTGAGAGTAAAAGTCTTGTTCAATGTTTGGCTTTTTAGTTTTGGCTCAGAAAGTCAGCATCTTTACCAAAATACGGCTAAATACACGCCTTCTATTTGTCACCTACATAGTAAGCTGTTTGCCTTTGTTGCACACATTGACATTTGTTAGTCATCGTGAATAACAAACATAAACAGATGACTATGCAAGTGAAAAATGGAAGCAGCTTATTTAGCCATATTTAGGCTAAAGTGGTTTTAAAGTGTTTTAAACATATTAAGCAAACAGACAGACAGCAGAGAAGTGGATTATGCTGGAGAAATGATTTGAGAAGTTACAGTATGTGGACATTTTTCATCATGAAACTGGGCTGCCATTGGAATCCATTGCCATGAATTCAAGCAGCTGATGTCCTCTGTGAAGGAGAAAGCTACAAACCTTTCAGAGCCATTTGGGAGAATGTGATATGCAAAACATCAAATTATAGTATTTAAAATTATCTGTACCATCCAGACTCTCTTGGCACCACCTGGACAGGGTCAATTTGCACACTGGCCCAGACCAAACTATTGCAAATGTCAGATCTGATAGTAACCATCCTTTTGGCCTTTGTTAACAATACCCATACATATTTGACTTTAAACATCTGAGATCAGATAAATGTTATCTGTTAATGTTAATGTGAGGGGCATCATTACATGTAATACTATCGTAGAAAAGGTTTCAGTCGTAGTCATCTGGACACTGTTTTCAGAATCAAGACGTTTCGGCTCCCATCCGGAAGTCATTCTCAATTGGATGAGAGCCGAAACGTCTTGATTCTGAAAACAGTGTCCAGATGACTACGACTGAAACCTTTTCTACTACAATCTACCTTTTCTACTAAATGTTATCTATCTGCTAAAATGTCTTGTCACGTTTATCTAAATGTTATATTTGCATGCACATGTATCAAAAGATGGGGACATACAAAGAGTACTCTGTTGGATACATACATTGCGGTTCTTGCAGACTATGGTTTTAACGTCGATTTTGATATGAGAATCATCCTATAAATAAGGTTTTTATGTGTTTGAGTGTTGTAGGTACTGAACTTAATTATGTTTTTCCTAATGTCCATGCAGTAACTCCTTCACTTCTATACCTTGCTTTTCTGACATGTATTTATGTTGTTGATATCTGGATTTTGTATTATTTATTGTCCTGATTTTAAAAGTGCAGAACATTCTTCTCTTTACATTTGCTTTTCAAGATCAACCAGTAAAACACAGTTCAAATATTGACAAAACAGATTAACATTTAAAACATAACAAATATAATTTCATGTGCTGTTTTCCTTCTGCTCTTATCTTGATGAGTTGCATTCCAGACCACGTTCAAATTTCCTAGAAAACGATAATATATATATTCTGTTTACTCATGCATGTCTGTAGCTTTTGGCATGTCAGGGGTATCTGGATCAAATTACCCTTAATTACATTTACTTACGTTGAATGGAGTTATCAGTCTTACTTGTAGTACACTAGGAGAAACTAAAACATTTTACAGTGTCAAGAAAAAATAATCATATCACATACATCTGGAAAATGAAAAAATTATTATCTTGGAGATCTGTTTTCTGTACTATGCAGGTTTTTGTAGGAGATTGTTATATTTTGATGGCTTTGTCCCATTCTTGAAACTGTGGAAAGCAACTACAAGTCAAATCTTGTTTCATGGTTCAGAAATTGTTCAGAGTTTGGGCTGAACTTGGTGTAAAGTCTGTTTCTGTTCAGCTATACCTCCAAACAAAATGTGTCCTTGTTGTGATGTCACAACTGTGAATGAATACCAAACCTTTATTTACACTTGAGCCTGTTTCTGGTATCCCAGGGGTCACTGTGGGTCACTTGCTAACCCGGTGCCACCATCGCTAAAATTAAGAGGGGTGGTTTTTCTTTTTTCTAACCCCCAAATTCCTGAGATGAAGGTATGTGAGATTATATTTCACAACACAAACTGTCAAAAGGCAAATGATCCATGACTTCTGGTTGAGTGGTAATTTGTTCATGTCATTGAGAACTTGTCTTTGTAGGAAGTAAATTAATTTGAAGACTTGACTTGAAAAAAAACACATTTCAAATCATTTGTCTTTTTCATGTGCCATATTTTTAAAATGAATCTGCAAAAACACTATGCAAAATGTAATCTTAATTTTAAAATGTTAATTTTATTTGTGCAGAATCCTTACTGTCTCCAGTAGCAATTAAAGAGTTAAATCAACAACAATCTAATATATTTATAAAATATAAATATAGATGAAGTTATAGGAAATTGGCTGAAATGGAAACGAAATGAAAACCAAACTGGAGAACTTAGTATCACATTGCAAAGTGCAGATAATAGAGTGACTGCAAACATAATCAATGCCAGCAGTCATGTCGTTTTCACCCCTGATAAATCCAAATAAAAGAAGGATTAAAAAGTGGTGTAACATCCAATCAAATGTTCAAATGAAAGGTAAATAATTCTGAACTATACACATTACCTCAGCTAACATGTATTATTCATTATAACCATCATCACTCCAAAACATGTCTCAGAACCTCATTTAGGATCTACTCTTGTGTGAACTTTAATAGGTTTTGCAAGTAGGGGTAAAAGTGAAGACTTTTTACTTTTATTAGAACTTGACTTAAAACCTCCTGAAAAGCGCAGTAAACTCCCCTCAAGATTAATGTATTTTTTATATAGTTTAAACCTTCTTCTTCATTCATAAAAGATTCAGTAAAAGCTCATCTACTCAATAAGTAGAGAACAGCAACATCCCTTCTGTGAGGAATGTGTGAAGGTGGCGAGGGGTAGGACTATGGAGTGCCCTTCTCCATATGGGGTGGAGATCAGGTACGGGTCATTCAGAAAACACATCTCTGACAGCAGAGCTGCTTTTACTTTGGTCTTAGTTGTAAAATATCCCCATAGCGCCCTTCACAGTGTGAGTCTTCCAGCTTCAGTATCGGTCAGGGGTCAAAGAGCAAGGCCCTACAGAAAGATCAGCTTGTCTCACTGATCCATGGACATCCTGCAAGCATAAACCTGCCTGTCTTAGAGCTGTGTTTTATGGTACAATGACACTGTTTTTGGATCCTGTAACGCAAATCTGGCCGGACTTTTGACCAGCCTTCAAATACTGAGATTGTTCCCATACTAATTACATGGCTGCATGGTGTCATCGCAAGCCATTGGAGATATAGTTTGACATTTTGGGAAATGCATTTATTTGCTTTCTTGCCAAGAGTTAGATGAGAAGGTCAGTACCACTCTACAAGCTACAGCCAGCAGCCGGTTAGCTTAGCACAAAGAATGCAAACAGGGGGAAACAGCTAGCTTAGCTCTGTCCAAAATTAGCACAATCTGCCTACTAGCACCTCTAAAGCTCAGTAATGAACACATTATATCTCGTTTGTTTAATCCGCACAAAAAATGCAGTGTAAAAACGACAAGTAACTTCAGGACGTTATTGCTCCCAGCCAAGAAATAGTCTGCCACATAACCGCCAATAAACCGTAACTTGTGGTTTTTACACTTGGTTTTTATGGATCAAACAAGATATAACGTGTTAATTATTTAATTAGTGAGCTTTAGCGGTGCTGGCAGGCAGACTTTGTTACCTTTGGGCAGAGTCAAGCTAGCTGTTTTCCCGTTTCCAGTCTTTATGCTAAGCTAAGCTAATAGCTGCTGGCTGTTACCTTATATTTATTGTACACACATGAGAGTAGGATCGATCTTCTCATCTAACTTTCTGCAAGTAAGTACATTTCCCAAAATGTCAAATTATTGCTTGGAATGACTTATAAATGGCTGATTAATTAACATGAAATATTTTTAACATTTATTAATTACATTTCAATACTACAATGCCAGAAAATACAAATAATCTTGTACTCTCTCTACATATTTGTCCACTGCTATGTACAGTCAACCCTAATATGCATCTGGTTATCCCAAAGTCTGCAGAGTCGTCTACGTGTCCCACAGCTGCTCTGAAACCCCATACTGAGTCAATTAGACCTGTACAATAGGAACATCAATTATGCCAAGCAGGCACAATCTATATGACTCTTGAGCTCTAATGAGATTAATTCCTCTTGGATGGGATAAATTCTTTCCAAAATGTCAATGCAGAAGGAGTGATTGAAGTTAACAAGCTCATTAGTGCACTTCAGGACAATGTTCAGAGCTGCATAGTTGATTCTCAGTTGGCAGTCAAGGGGCCGTGGAAGACAAGTATAAAGACTAGTGGTCCTAACAGTGAAGTTAGGACAGTGTACTAAATAATTCTTATTTTATCAGTTAAGTTAACACCATTTAGGAAAGGTGTGACAAATTGCAAAGCATCTTTACAAAGTCCAAACAAAGTATTTTGATACCAAGTATCTGCCGTACACTCAAAACTGGCAGTGATTCAGCACAATCACATACAAGAGATTTCAGATCAATAAATTTATACTGTAAAGTAGATTCTTCCTTTAAAGGATAAGGCTAGCAATATTATACATTTTTCGTATTGTTAACGAATCCCATTAGAAGACCAAACCAACATTATATTAGTCTGTCTCTCAATACTCTCTGACTTTCCCAGCCTGTCTATGGCACTCAACCCCAAGCACATTTGTTCCTACTGAAGACATAAATCTTAAAACACCAGTCACAAAAATGCAGTTTCATTTTTAAAAGAGGCTCAGTAATTTCCTAAAACAGCAATGTAGTTTTAGCCAATGTTACTCAAACACGAGTAAATAGTGCATTTGTTGGAGACTATTTTCATCTGCAGATTAATACACATTTGGTGCACTAGTGAGTATTTACGTCAGCGGGACGGTGTATGTGGGATTGATTTAAAATAAACTACTGTGCCCATATTCATGGCAATGAAGGAACATTTCACCCAGTGCGACATTGTGGCTCATTAATGTGTTTTTAATAGTTTTTGGTCAACAATGGAGGTCTACAGCATGACAGAGAGGAATAAGCCATATCAGGCTTTGACGAGATAGATAATACTTGTGAGAAGGAACACTTCACTGTTGTTTTGGTCTTTTCATAGGATTTGTTGACAATAAGAAAAATATAGAATATCACCAGACTTATCCTTTAATCTATTCTTATCATATGTAATTTTGCCCAAATCCCAAGATCCTGTGTGGTGCTGGGTAGTTTGTCTGCATAAAAATGGGACTATGGGAAACAGGACTTTTCAAAAAAAAGGGTTGGTTTATATTATAGCAGTCCTGATGGCTTTGATGCTTCTCACATTGAGAGATGTATCTTAATGTTAAGTCTTAATGTTTGAGGAATCAATAAATTGATTCCTCAAACATTTCCACTAGGATTTGGCTTTCTTTAGAACCTGCACCATACACTCTGTGATTGTTTTTGACAGTGGTCTAGCCCTTCTTTATGAAAAAAGGAAGAACAAGGGTAAAGGGTGGAGGGTAGTGGAGGGGAAAGAGAAAGAACGAATGGTTAGTGGGCTACAGATGGACCACTAGGTCCGACAAGCTGTGTCTCATTTTCACACAGAGTTGTAATGAGAACCCGCTGGGGTGACTTTAAGCACAGGCCTAGGATCATCTTACCTCTATCCCGAGCCTCTGACCTTAACTGTCTATGAAAGCGTATTGTTAATAGAGACTGCATGTTATCTGTGTTTGCAGAACTAAAGCCTTATGCCTGGTAAGGTTTGATCTATTTCTAATTGCAGTCCATTTATCCCCTTTTGGATCCTTTCCATCATTTATAGCCTTTGTTTCTTGTCATTTTAAAAGACAAGCTGAAGCATCTAGGATGTATCACTTTGACTACTTTACCACATGTTTTTGTATATATCTGATGCCTCAATGTATGTCCCATATATAGCTTAAAAGTGCATCATGAGTCTGTTTGCAGCTGATCACATTTAGTCGCCCAAAAAAGGTTAGCATGTGACCTGCCACACCACAGGTACAGTTTAGCCAGCTGACCTAGTGCTCAGCTAAAGGGAGTCCAGTTGCAGGTTAATAGGGGGCTCTAGCCCTTAAATGGCCGTATAAGTGTTTCTGCAAAGACCTGAATAGAATTAACACACTTTGAAGGAAAGGGGATAAGAGGGGGAGAGTTGCCCTATAAAAGCAAGTTAAACCTTTGACACAGACTGAACCAGTGAGGTCCCTGCTCTAGTGTTCTTAGGCCGCATTCAGACCAACTTTGGCTATAGGTGAAAAAACGCAACACTCATTCTTTTGAACGAGGCCAGTCCGGTGCTGCGACGGCAAAAAAACGCAGCTCAACCATCCAATCGAATACATGCAAGCACACATTCCTGGTAGATTTCTTTGTAACATTAACGCCGTATTTCTACTGTTTACCTCGCAATCATTGCAACAGATGATAATTGCCACCGTGAGTTGTATAAATCTGTCTCAGAGTATTATAAACCGCTGTGCAGTGTTTTGGCATCCGATAATCCTTCAAACTGATGGATCTGTTACTCAAGCGACTTCATGGATCGTATTTCATGTCTCACTGATACCTGAAGCAACACACCCACGCCAACGCAGCCCCATGCATTATTTTAAAGCAGCCTGTTTTCGCTCTGAATGCCAGCTTAATCCTGATAGGCTTGGAAGACATTTTTGCTCTTTAAAGCAGCTATAACCAGTATTTATATAAAAACACAGGCTCAAATGACTGTGTGTAATGTGAAAGGTGTCACACGTCGTGATGAGCCCACAGAGAATAATCAGACAACTCTTCAGTTCCAAACAGCTCTACAGAGCTTTTTAGCATATTTCAGCTCATTGTTTTGGCTTTCCAGCCTGCAACTTCACTGTTTTGGTTCACTCTCACCGCTCTCATAGCCTTGTTTTCAGTGAAAAAGCTCTAGACATCTATCTCATGACCTCTGCAAATAAATCCAAAACTGTCTGCATGGCTAGATACAACCACATGTAAGTAAGAAAACATGTTTTTTTGTAATTTGGGTGAACTGCATCAAACTGTCTTTAAATATAAAGACAAATTATTCAAAGTCATTCTGGAAATAAGTATCGCTGTAGTCCATCAGTCAGCAGTTACAACATGGACCCTTACTACTATAGCTTTGCTCTCCTGTATAGTAATCAGTTTCTAGAAGTAAGCAATATACTGCATATGTACTATGAATGTCACTAGTCAATAATGTGGATTCATGTGTCAATATGAGGCATTTACTTTAATTCAGACTCCTTTGTTCCAGAGTTGGGAAACACTTACTGTATCTTCAGTAGCAAAACAATCTAACACCTAATTTAAGGGTGCAGCACTTTATTCATAAAACATTATTTATACATGCCAGGTTTACCAAATTGTTTATAGGTTCTGTCTTGTTTTCGTACGGAAAGAAAAATGTGAAGTGGGACCTCTTGCCAAAATATCCTCTTTGTTCAGTTCTGCTAAAAAAATTTGGCACACGTAGAGCAATAAACTTTAATGGCAGGTTTAATTCATGGCAAATAAACTACAACTGCATTTTCAATTCAAATTCTTTTTCCTACTACTTAAAACAAGTGACTCATAACCTTTTTGAATGACTGAAGGAGCTGCTGAGTGGGGAAGGTAGGAGGTTCTGCGAGACTGAATTGTGACAGTACAGGAATCAACATGTGGTACTTTGCACACTAAAGTTTTAGAATAGATTAATGCTCATCAATTCATTGCTTCTGAAAAAAAATGTTTCAGTTTTCAGCACCACAAATGAAATTCAATTCACCTCCAATGTATTGGGGTGGCAGCAGTAAACCAAAAACCAAAAATATCTGAATATCTAGAAACCGCAAGGGGGAAGGGGGAAAATATGTTTCTGTAATTTGGGTGAACTGACCCTTTTAGCTAGAAATTCCACAAACATCACATTCAAGATTTAATTGTTCATTTCAGCTTCTTCCGAGGGAGCAAGAGGAAGGTCAAGCCTGAGAAGAACCACACTGCTGTCTGCAGACCAGACTGTAGCTCAAGGGGGTCTGAGAGTGGATAGGAGCCAGAGCTGCAGAGCAGGAGGAGGCAGATTTGGTTTCACCCTTGGGTGTGCTGTGTGGAGGTCTGCTTCTCACACCAGGGCAAACAATATTTCACCATGTGGTATGAACCTGCAGACCTGCCCAGAGGATTTCACCACTAAACTCCTAATGATGGAAAATTAACGCTCCACTGAACTGAGCTAAATGCCCCTACTGACAACATTTCCAAACTATTTACAGCATGGGTCTAAAAGCAGCAAGTTAAGGGATCACGCAGGATGTATTTCTGTTGGTTTGGGCATAATGAGGAAAACCTGTCAGACACGTTTTGTTATTATTTCCATGAAGGGCAGGAGATGAAATAGAGAGGGAAATTGTTAAGAAAACGACTGGAGATAAAATACCATGAGCTATAATTAGAAATTAAAAATGCCTGTCAGACCCAGAGGAGCAACAAGTGAGAATTTGGGCTTTTCTTTGACCAAGGAGAAATCTGTCCACAAGGTTCACCTGATATGAGGAAACCAAGTGGTGAATGGAGAAGGGGTCTTTACACACAATACATAGACTCCTCCCAGACATGCCAGGAAGAAAACCTCTCGTTACAGTAGGAGCTGGCCACTGACAGAGGCTCCATCCACGCTGACTGATGCTCAACAACCCCTGATTAAACGTTTATTTTGCAGGTTTTACGCGTATACAAAATGAGAGCCGTTGTTTCGACACTGACAGTGTTGTGGGTGATAACAATACCCTGCACGGAAGCCATCCACGGATTATACAATTTTGGCCAGCATGACTTATTCTACAAAAAGAATAACTGCAAGCCAATTCCCGCAAATCTCCTCCTGTGCCACGATATAGAGTACACAGACATGCGCCTCCCGAACCTGCTCGGACACGAAACCATGAATGAAGTTCTGCAGCAAGCTTCGTCTTGGATCCCTCTGGTTCAGAAGCAATGTCACCCCGACACAAGAAAGTTCCTCTGCTCCCTTTTCGCTCCCGTCTGTTTGGACGATTTGGACGAGCCCATACAGCCGTGCAGGTCTCTGTGCGAAAGCGTCAAGAACGGCTGCGCGCCAGTGATGTCCGCGTTTGGCTTTCCTTGGCCAAAGATGCTGGACTGCGACCGTTTCCCACTCGACAATGACCTGTGCATTCCACCTGCAGGCATCGAGAACTCTGCGCCAATCACCAAAGAAGGTAAGGTTTCGTTAAACTGTATTTTACAAGCACATTTACCATCCCCAAGTAATTCACTTAGTGGCACATCAAAAATAATAGATCATGACTTTTGGTGTGAAGTGTACATGTGTGAATAGCGTCATCTTCTTTTCAATTCATTTTGCACAGTACATAACATTTTGTGTTGAATTATGGCAGATTATGTAACTTTTACCATGTAATTTCTGTTTTAGTGCCCAGAGTGTGCGATGCTTGCAAGGAAACGGATCAAAATGACAACGAGATTGTTGACAACCTGTGTAAGAATGACTTTGGTAAGTCCATCCATCTGTTTTTTTTTTTAGAGAAGTAGTTCCCTAGGTGAAGTTCAGGGGCCCCAAGAGGTCATGAAGGGAGGTTCCAGGAGATTTCAGGAAACATGAGGAGATATTTTACTGTTAAATATGCATCATTCTCTAGAAAGTCCAAATCAAGAATGTGTATTATGACCAGGATTTCCCTCTTTTATTTCCCTTATTGCACACATTTTAGCACTAAACCATATGTAAATGCAAAGGCCTTAAGTTTCTCAGATGGCTTTCATTAGGACAACATGTCAAAAAGGACGATCTCTATACAGTTTTTGTGAAAACAGTGCCAGTCGCCATTCCTTATTTTCTCTCCTGCTTTCATCAAGCTCTGAAGATCAAAGTTAAGGAGATCTCCTACATCAATGGTGACACCAAGATAGTGCCGGAGACCAAGAGCAAGACCATTTACAAGCTGAACGGCGTGTCGGAGCGTGACCTGAGAAAGACGGTGCTGTGGCTGAAGGATGGCCTGCAGTGCATCTGTGAGGAGATGAACGACATCAACGCCGCCTACCTGGTCATGGGCCAGAAGATGGACGGCCATCTGGTCATCACCTCGCTGAAGCGCTGGCAGAAGGGACAGCGCGAGTTTAAGAGGATTTCCCGCAGCATCCGCAAGCTGCAGTGCTAGGAAGGGAACAAAACTGCATGTGTCATTGTTGAAGAAAAAGTTTAGCTGAGCGCTTTCCAATTACCCCTTTCCAGTTGTCACACAAGTTGCAATTATGGTTCATAGATTCCTCTCTAGATTCCAGCAAAGATGTTTCTTTGGCCTTAGAAAACCACTTCCTGTGTTTTCTATTGGTTTATAATTAAAAATGCCCAATATCTTAAAAAAAAAAAATAGGCATGTACTTGCATGTAATTTACTCCACAATCATAATTCTTATGGATGTCTGAAAAGTGCTATGTCCCAATACACTCATGCTACATTCATCAATAAGGCCACAATATTTTTAAAAGGGGATGTGTAAGTTGCTGAACTACACAGACTGGTCATGTCTTCTGAGCAGAGAACATATTTATATCTGTACAGACACAGAAGTAAGCAAATATGGGGGGGGGGGGAGGGGTCCCTTAAATTGTAGTAATGTGAGATTTTGTCAAATTCAATCATTGACTCCCATTAATTTTGCACTGAGCGCCCCCTAATGGTCAGTTTTAAAGTGGTGTGTCTTTTCCAGTGGAGCTGTCTTTGCTGTTGCCTCATCAACTGCATTTAATTGCACTCAGCTGGTGTCCCAGGTGTAAAAGAGTCACTAAGTACATGGTTAGAGTGAAAACTAGCAGAGTTTTGAATCCAGGATTAAAAATGATTGCCTAAAAAAAAAAAATAAATCATTTGCAGATGTGCCTACTGTTAAATCCTGCAATGGGGGTGAGTTTTCCTTTCTTTTCTGGTATTCCCTGAGATCTGTTTCTGCTGAGATCTGCAGCATAACCTAAAAATGACACTTATTTTTCATGGGACATTCCTCAAACAAGTTTAAATCATCAGCAGTTGTTTGTTTAGGACAAATCAAAACTCCTATATGGAACAAATTACATTATAAGAGTCAAATGTCTTGACTGCTTTAGATGGGACTCCATGATTAAAGTACTCAAATTAAATAAAAAGAGCTTTGGTAAAATATTTGGGGGGTGTTAAGTCTTCCAAAATAAGGTATTTGCATCCAATTAAAAACTCTTCTGTTATAGTTATGCAGAAACAACTACAAAAATGTATTCATATTGTGTGGTGCATATTGAGTGAAGCTGTGATCCCTGTGTGTGTAGTGTGATGTTCAAAGACAAAATAATGTCTGTGTCTTTGTATTCCCACAGTTTTCTCAAGCAAAAATGAGAGATAGCTGGCTATATTCTCTTCCTGTACAACATTTTAATATTCCCGATATCTTTTTGTACTTCAGCTGCTCCATACTTTTCTACCACAGTATGATTTTAAAAACTATGTTTGAGTGGGTTTTTTTTTTTTTTTTTTGGTATTAGTGATGAATATCTTGAGTTTTGGTTGGTAGTGTTAAATTCATGAGCAGTGACTTGTTAAGCGCAGATAATCGTGTGTGTGTGTGTTTGTAAAAAGTATTTTTTGGAAGTATTACTGTGTAAATATCAAATACTATCTTTTATTCGTGTCAAGTTTTCAGCGATTAAAAGCTGCCAACGACATGTTTTTAAATGATTCATTGTGTGTGTGTGTGTGGTAGGAAACCAATATACTCACAAATAAAAGAGGGATTTTAAAAAGTCCTAATGATCAGTTATAAGATGGAAAATAAACATAACATACATTATGTATTAACTAAACACCGCCATCTAGTGGAATTCTATGGTAAAATCTGAAATTCAATAGTAAAATCTTGTCATGGGTGTCTAATAATACTTTAAAAAGTATATATAAGTTATAAGTTATATATAAATACTTGCTGTAATTATTAAAATCATCAGTCATTAATGTCTTTTACAACACTTCAGATCTGTATTTAGTTGGGGGTTTTTTTTTTCCTCCCCTCCTATAAAATATTTGCACCATTGTTAGCCTTAATTGAGGCTTATAATGCTAAATAAATCTTGGCCTGTGAGCCTAGTGTACTGTGGGGAAATGCTTGCTGCTCACAAACTGTGGGTATTAAAGAGGCTTTAAATAGTCCAACAGGTAATTTTAGTCAGGAAAAAGCTACCAACAGGAACACTTACTGTCTTTGCCCATAAACGTTGGAAAAGTTTCTTTCTTTTTGATCATCCAATTCAGTCAACCTCAAAAACAAAAGCTGAGGACTCAATTTGAACTGACGTTTGCTATTGTCTTCTGTTGTTGTTATTATTACTGGTTTAATTTAATGCGACTATAAAATAAATCCTTATTTGCCTTTTTACTTAATACCAAAAAGCACACAATAGCTCCACACAATGACAGATTTGAAAACATCAAACTAAGGTTGCAACTAATTATTTTCATGATTGCTTATTCTGTTTTTTTGGAAAATGTGTTGGAGGGGGGTTGTATCTAAAATAGTGAAAAATGTCCACCAGTTTCCCTGAGTTAAAGGTGTTGTCTTAAAATTGCTTGTTTTGTTTGACCGACAGTCTGAATATTCAAATTATACTGACTTGTAAATGAGAGATGCAGCAAATTCTCACATTTGAGAAGCTGGAACCAGCAAATGTTGAGCATTTCTGTTTAACAGATGACTTAAAGGATTGACTTAATTATCAAAAGTCGGTCATTAATTTTGATCCATCAGTTAATCAACTAATGTGTCGCTACTTACAGGTCTACCATCAACTTACAATGTTGTGAGGTAATGCAGTATTATTTTACTACCTGGCACTGTATTACCTGAATGACTGATGTTATACCGACAGGTAAAAGTAATGATCCTTTCGAGTATTGAAGTAGAGATGTTTTGCCACTCCTCCACTTTTTTTTTTTTTTTTTTTTAAAGCCTTTTGGCGGAGAGTTCCAGGCATTTCCACCTCTCTGGGTCAACCACACTGTCACATAAGCTGGGAAGTTTACTGGAATCACATGATCAAGGTGTGAATACATGTGAAACTAAATGAGTGTTAGGCTGTATCCTACAATGCCATCCTAAAACATTGAGGCTACCAGAAATATCCCCTGTGGAAGGGCCATCACATTCAGGAACCTCACTGGTGTCTTCTGAATTGCACCGTAAGTGGTAGCCTAAAAGATGAACTAGTTCAATACAATGCCATCCTGACTGCACCTCTTCCCACATGGTTTTTACATTCTCACCTTAGCTGCAGCTGAATAGTCTCCCTTGCTGTTTTAATAAATGTATAAAAAGGTTAAAAGCAGTCATGGGGTGCACGGTGGCAGAGCGGCTAAAGCTCCTGCCTCCCAATAAGGAGATCGTGGGTTCGTGGGATCGATTCCCGGACCAGACCAACATCACACATCTCTCTGGGTGGAGTCTGCATGTCCTCCCCGTGTTACCGTGGGTTCTCTCCGGGTTCTCCGGCTTCCTCCCACCGTCCAAAGACATGCATGTGTAGGTTAATTGATAACTCTAAATTGCCCGTATTGAATGAATGTGAGAGTGAATGGTTGTCTGTCCTTGTCTGTGTCTGTGTTAGCCCTGTGACGAGTTGGCCACTGTCCAGGGTGTACCCTGCCTAAGGCCCAAAGTCACTGGGATAGGCTCCAGTCACCCGCGACCCCTAACGGGACCAAGCGGTAGAAAATGGATGGATGGATGGCAGTCATGCCAGGAAACTCTATACTTATGTCTGAATAATTTATTCTGGCCCCTTCCTCAATTCCTTTTTTATTTTTATTTAATCATTATTTTAATGGCTCACCTTTCTCTACTTGTATATTCCTTTTTGATATATTTTACTTAAACATTTCAATCCTGTGTTTTTGTTTTCAGCTATCTATTTAGTTGTTACTTCCTATGAGTAATTAATGGTTAAATGTATTCTATGTATGAATTGAAAACATCCTTTCTTAGGTGTGATTCTGTTTTAGACAGGAAACCTTTACTTGAACTTTAAAGCATTGAGTTTGTCACTTTTACTTTATCTTCCACGTCATAAATTGGTTTAATAAAACAACAAAAAAAAACTAGTGTAAGTGCAGTCGGATTCTCTTAGCACTTTGGTTGTCTTTTGCTAAGTCCTTATGAATTCTCGTTCACATCGTTCCTTGACCTCCATGACATTTTCCATCGAGGTCAAGGAAAAGTGTTTTAAGAAATGACATAGGACATACTTTTTAATATAATGTAATTATTCAACATGTTACTCAGATAACTGTCCCATGACTGCTATGTGACTTCAGTGACTCGCCTCCACAGCCCTCATTTGACATTATGGTGTGATTGACCCAGAAATACCTGGGACTCCCCACCAGCCAGAACTGATGAGGCCTCTTGGATAAGTTTTTGACGTTTTTAACGCTACACCTACAGTCTAGACGCTAAGTTTCATTTTGAACTGATAATGCTCAGTAGTGTTGTAGTCCAGGGTCCAACTCTGAAGGGAATGGAGTTTTGCTCCTGAAGCTTATGTGTGAATTATTGTGCCTCCTGTATAATACTCTGCTGAATGCTGTACATGTGTAAATATGTCCTTTTTAATTTGAAGCCTAACCAGGGGCTGGGCCTGCAAATCAGCTCCAGCTAGATGTCTTACATACACAGTTGTGGAATGAAACAAAGTATTTTTTACTCAGCTACTGTACTTATGTACAATTTCGAGCATTAATGATTAAACTACGAAACATTAAGTGGATAAAATTAGCTTCCTCGACCAGCTATAACATTAAAATGCTACTTATAACAAATAAATAGCTTTTTCTTTACTTATTACTTAAGTAATATTGTGAATGCCAGACTCTTACTTGTAACAGAGTATATCTTTACACTATTGTATGGATACTTTTACTTAAGTACAGCACCAGAATACTGCTTCATCACTGTACTACATATACATTACATCTCTTGCATTTTTCCTTTTGTAATAATTTTACCTGTTTGTATCAAACAAACGTAGCCTACTAATTGCAACATCAAGATGAATTCTGTTGGGGTCTTTAGAACAAGTTATGTTACTTATCCTCCACTGTGAAATTGTCTTTCAAGAATATTTTGAATTAATTCATTAGATTGTGGATTAGCCTGTCAATTTAATATCTTCCAGCAGGGGAAGTGATGCTTAGATTATTGCCTTCCTTACTCCCTTGTGAAATACCACCATAATCCTCAAGAGTAAAGTCACTACACAGTATTATCCAGTATAAGAGAGAGATCTTAAAAATCTTAAACATTACAAATTTACGGTAAAACTCAAGTATCATGGTAGCACTATGGCTAAATCCTAATATTAATCATGTACATTTTGTAATTTACGGTAACAGTTTTATTTCCAAAATTTCCGAATACAGAAATGCCCCACAGGACAATTAAGCCATTCAATGGTCGGTCATGCTGGATGAATAAACGATGCAATCACACACTCACTGGTGTGGCCGTAATTGCGTAATCCAGGCTGCTTACAGTATAATTAAATGACATCATAATGAAGAGATGCGCCCGCATGTATGATGCCTTCAGAACTATAGGAAAAATGAAAATCTCTTGGGCGAAGATGAACAAACCAACAGTACAAATAATACGTGGGAAATTTGCTGACAGTCCAACTGCACTGATGTGACGTTTAGGGGGTGGGGTGCGTGGAAACCCTGTAAACTACCGTTGGGAAAATCAGTGCTTTTTGAATAAGTATTTATTATTCCATGCAAGATATTAGTTAATACTACAGGGGACTTTAGGTTTATTTGAAGCTACTTTCTGTTGTGGCGTACAATGACAACTCTTCGGAGGGATGAAACAATTTTATCTATGAGCTACATGATAGGAACATTTTGTTTGTTTGTTTTTTTTCTCTCCCCCTCTTCACACCAGGCTATGTGGCCCAATGTGCAAAAATATCACAAACGACTTTTTTTATAGGAACAATCGCACCTCTCGCTTCCAGAGTTTACGATAGTCGTGAAGGCAGCACTGCAACTTAGTTGGTGGTACCTAGCTTAAACTTCTTTAGCCTGTATTTAAGATGAGTGTTTTCTTTACCATTTGTGCCAACATGCTATAAAACCTTTTTTTACCTCCCAATACCGGCCGACGGTGAACCTTTTGAGAGCAGGCAGGGTTTGACGAAGCTCAAAAAAGTCCGCGGGGAAGTTCCCTAGGAAATCCCCTAAGACTGTTCGGGGATATTATTCTCAACACTGATCCGCCAAAGCTCCGACACAACTGACGACCTCGGTGCATTTCTAAAGACACAGGGCTAGAAGCAGAGGCGTCAAATGCTGGATTATTAAAAGACTCATCCTTCTGTCAAATCTACGAAGCCTGCAATGGATAACGCCAGTCTAAACACGGATAACGACCTGCTGAAAGACAAAATGCGGACTTACAGCACGCTGAATTCTCTGTACCATGAGACGCGACAGGAAATCGAGCTTCTGAACAAACAGATTTACGTAAAGGACAATGTTATTGCAGATTTAAAAGCAAGGCTAGGGAGATATGAGAAGATCTACATGACGGTGGGAGATAACGAGTCTGTGGTCATCGGGCCGTCCAAGTCTCTGCTGGAGAGCTTGTGTAAAGAAATATGCAAACTGAAACAGAAAAGGAACGAAATCGAGTTCAAGGCATCTCGACAAGCAGAGGTAAAATATGTTGACAAATGTCTTATAATATGGTGGTCGATGCAGATAAGTGTTTTTGTAGACAATGGAGCCTAAAATTGGCTGATGGAGAACAGTTGGTACAGTGGCACAGGTCTGTCCCATGTGGGTACAATTCCCCCAAGTCTCTTGGCAAGGACTAATGGATTTTAAAAACCCTCTCATCCATATTACAATATTTAACTTGTTTTTATTAGTCAGGGGTTAATGATTTGAACTGTAGTGTGTGTATTTATTTATTTTATTTATTTATATCTGAGGATGTCCTGGAACGTATTTTCAGTAAAGAATTTCAAATTGACGTGATTGGAGTAAAATCAAACACAAAACACTTATTAGCAGCAATAACTAGAATACATTTTATTTGTGTATGTATCTTTTTAATACATAAAATGCACCAAAAGATTTCCATATTATAAACTGATGTGGTCATGCATTTCATCTCCATGTCTTCCTCCCAGGAGATCCAGAGGCTGACTGTGCAGCTCAGAGAGAAGGAGCTGGCGCTGGAGAGTGTCACGTGTCAGCCGGACCACGAGAAGGACCTGGAGATCCAGAGGCTGCGGTCCGCCCTGGAGGAGAGGGAGCGGTCTGAGGCCACCAGAGCCGTACTCTGCACATCCCTGGAGGAGGAGGCCGATCAGCTGCGCAGCCAGCTTGGCGCAACGGTGAAGGTGTGCCAGGAGCTGCTGGCCAGGCTGGAGAAAGAGAAGAAGGGTGGAGAAGAAGTGGAGGTTGTGGTTCAGCAGCAAAAGGAGGTGTGTGTGTGTGATGCTTGGGCTGGATTTGTTTTTGTATACTTTGGGCTTTGTGGGGGTGATTGGTGCCTTTTTTTTTTTTTTTTGTGCATTGGAACTTTTTAAATGCTTTTTTTTTTTTTGGGAGGGCCCTGTTGTAACTTCTCTGCCACCATTTTCTACAGATGACAGAGTCCTCTGACTTGAGTGGTGTAAACGCCCAAATCTGTCAACTTCAGGAGGAGAATCAACAGCTAAAGCAGCGAGTGGCATATGTAAGTCACCTAATACAAGTTATGCTCAGTGACAATACTATTTTTCCCTGAAATCAAATTGGGCACTAGAAAAGGTTAAACCTTTTTTTTGTAACTGCTCCTTTTTAGGTACAAGGTCTGAATTCTCAGTGGCAGAAGTATGACTCCAGCAGAGAGGACTATATCAGAGGTTTATGCCAGAGGCTGAAGGAGACCACTGGGCAGGGCCTGATGCCTAGGCTGGGCTCTGTAAGCACCGGGTTGCTTCATCATGAGATTTCCAGGCTCAATGACTTACTGGAAGAGAAGATGAGCGAGTGTGAGCGGCTGGGTAGTGAAATGGATGAGATAAGGAGGCAAGACCAAGAGTGCATCCAGACTCTGGAGCAGCAGGTCAGTGCTACATCGTGGTCTCAGTACATCTCTGTATTCCGCTATGTTGAATCTGAGATTACGTTTGTATAATTTGACTGTATACAGCTCTTGTGGCATTTGATGTTTGAAAACCTACTTTTTGAAGAATCAAGAAGACTAAAGGTTCTTTCTGTTCCTTCCTCAGGTCCTCATCTACACAGAGGACTTTAAGTCGGAGCGTGCAGACAGAGAGCGAGCACAGGGCCAGATCCAAGACCTGAAGGAGCAGGTTTATCAGTTAAAACGGCAGCTACACAAACAGGTGAGAAGACGGCCCTTAAACGAGGTGGATGAATGATCTTTAGACACATTCACTTACTCTTTGGGTTAGCATGGTCCTATATCTGTTGGCTTGTGCAATCCTAACAGTGTATGTAAATGTCTGTCTTCAGCAGGGAGCAAACAGAGAGAACAGAGAAGTGGTTCCCATGTGCCATGTGCACATAGGACACAGGATCTCCTCGAGGCGACAAAAGGACTCTTCAGAGCCTCTATTGAGGACTACTGCTGAGATGCAGCAACAGCCTGCAGCTGTAGCAGCAACACCGAACCCTGCCTGGAGCAACTGCCCAGGCCTGTCAGAGCTACAGTGCCCGCGGTGCCACGCCAAGTTCAACGACAGGGACGCTACAGCGTACCTAAACCATTGTGAAGAGTGTGCCAAACTATAAACGGAACAACACTCATTTGGAAAAGACAGTTATCTCTTGCTTACAGTAACTCAACACTGAAGAGCAGCACTACACGGCAGAAAATAACCTGAGTGGAGTTTCCGATTCGGAGAGGCTTGACAACAAGTGAAACGACTGACTAAAGTCGTTTGTACATAGTGAAGCAAAACTATACAACCCAAAGTTCCCCTGTTGCAAGAGGAATGAGTTCATCAGGCTTTTCTAGGTCTGTATAGTTTTAAATCCAGTGTCAGGTTCTTAGTGTTCTCCTGTGGCAATGCAGGCTGTTGTGGTGGGGAAGTGGATGTCAATGCAATATATCCAATATCATATACCTCAATGTGTCAAATTACAAACCTGTTGCACTTTCTTGACATTTAGCCAAAAACTAATCGTAGGATTGTACGATGGGGAGATTCATGATGCATAAGCTTCTTATTTTGGATCTAGACGCATCCTAGATGACAATGTGGTGCTATTAGTAGTTTTTGAACTTATGAACTTTACATATTTCTGTAATGTAAATTATATATTCTTAATAGATTTAAAATATAAACAATAATTAATATTTATTCTCTTTGCATAAATAATTGGAAAAGGCAAATCATTTTTGTGCAGTGTTGCCTTTTTTCCATTAAAGCCATGAAATATATATATAATTTTTTTTTTTTCCTGGTAAACTTTTAGGATCAAATGTTAAATACGTTACAACTGGAAACATGTTTGAGATCCACTTTTTGAAACGGTATGTATAAAATTGCATCCTAACTGACAATGCGTTTTTATTTTATTTTTTTTTAAGATCTGGTGCTGTTTTTCTTGAGCTGGCACATTATTTTTGTATTAAAAGACTGTTTACCCACACTTTATCTTATGGTGATTTATATAGCCTTTAAATAAGTTTCATTATTGTGTGGCGCATTTTACTTCTGCAGCCTTGAGCTGTAACCACAGATCATAGCTTAACCACAAAAATGTTGACGCTACTTAATCTAAGTCTGTGTGCATGTCTTTTTAGTGTGTGTGTGTGTGTCCATCCTGTGTCACGTGTGTGTGCTTGTGCGTGGTGGAAACCCCCTTCCCAGCGTTGCCTGAATGGGCACGCTGTACTGTGACAGCCATATTCCCAGCTGTTGTGTGGCTGAAGCAAACACTACAGCGGTACTGAGAAGATCAGCGAAGACTGTAGCTCAAGTTACATCCAACGACCCTCCTGAGGCTCAGTTGGTGACCAAAACATTCTGCAGTCACTGAAGTATCGTTTTGACGCAAACAGGCCAATAGTGCTGTTTGGTGAATCAGTTGTCATGGGTTTTGTGTAGTAAGCACAGGAAGCTGGACATCCCCTGTTTTTAAAAAGGAAGTAGGCAGTTGCAGTGTATAACGCACATAGCCAAACAACTGCATCCTTTGTGTTTTTGTAAGTGAACACACTACCCTGTTGCTGCATTGTTTTGTTTTTTTATCAGATATTGGCTAATTTAAAGCAAGACTATGAAACTTTTGAAAGAAGACACAACACATTCTTCTTACAAATGAGAATTTGAATCCATAAACAATAAAACATGCTCAATTCACTACTCGCAGGGGTTTTGTCACTACAGCCTTATTTAGTCTGGTATGATCAGTAAATTGTTAACTAATGTTGGCAAACGGGCTAGATATTGCTGTGTGACTAACTTGTTTCTGACACTACAGTGAGCAGTCTGTTATCTTAGCTTAGCACAAAGACTGGAAATGGGGTTCCAACAGTTACAAAATCCTCATACAAAGTGTGAAAAACGAGAATTCGTGAGAAATAGTCCAGCACATAAACCCCGTAAAACGTCAAATTGTCGTTTTTGTACGGCTTAAACGTGCAAGATGTAATTTATTAATAAGTGAGCCTTAGAGGTGCTGATAGGATTTTCTAACTACTGGACAGGTAGTTGCTGCTGTTTAGCTAGCTTACCGGCTGCTAGTGGTAGCTTCATATTGACTATACAAACATGAGTGCTATCAATCTTCTCATCTAACTTTCTGCCAGAAATGCCCAAAATGTAGAACAATTCTTTTAATGAAAATGTATAGATTTTTTTTTGTTTAGGAAAAATCTGTCTTGGTGGTATATACAAAATCTTTCTACCAAAACCAGAATTAAGGATATTAAGCATTATTTAAGAAGAGAAAAAGAAAGCTTAAAATAAGAATTGTTTAAGACTACTTCTGAAAACAAAATGAAGAGGTTTGAAAGCTGGTACATCACAAGTCCCTAAGCGTTAAAATGAAACCCGCCAGCATCACATGCTAACTTACTCATCAGCTAACTGGGGAAGATATTTATGGCTGAATTAGGTTCCAACACATTTCATTTGCATAAGACACCAGCCTGGCTTCAATTCATGTGCCCACAGAATGATTGGTTCCAATTTTGGCATTAAAGGGCAACATCAGTATCTCGTCTATAAGCCAGCCAACCGCATGCAGACTGGTAGAAATGCATATAGGCTGTTAAAAGGCCACAAGCTGTCTGCTGGGGATTCTCCCCCCGCCAGCACACACTCACGCATTTACAACAGGGTCTATAAGTGACTGAACTTCCACACACACAAACTCTCTACCCACCGATCTGAGAATGGAAAAAAATAGGTCATAAATCCCCACCTGAGTGTCTGGGAACTTTTCTAAGAAACAAAAGAATTAATGAGAAAAGTCAGGTGACAGTTGTAGATCAGTTCCTGTTTCAAAGTATCAGGGTGTACTGATGTAGCTGTCATATACTTTTAACAAAGAGAGAAGACTTCAGCCTGACGATTATCCAGACAAATACAGAATGGATAGATACAGCCTTTAATCTTGTGTGTATCCTAAAAGAATGGGAATTTCCCGCCATAACGAGGGAATTCCCAAACAAGCAGACAAGTTTGTTTGAAAATGGAGTGCTGTGGACTTGAGTAGATTGCAGATTATTTTAATTGAACATATGTTGGTTGAGGTAGTTGGTAATAATTCAGCCTTTTTTTTTAAGGCTTTTTGGTAAGGAAGTTCAAGGTTTTGGCCATCAAAAACAGCATTGGGGCAGATTGTAGCCAGGAAACAAAGGGGGGATTCCCTTTTTAAGAAGTGTATGTGATTCTGAAGCACTCCAGGCAGTTGACAATGAAAAGATCAGCATTCTGATTACAAGCTACAAGGCAGCTTTGATCCCTTTTAATAATCCTATTGGCTCTCGGCCCTGTCATTGTCAGACTGCTCTGAGTGCACCATTGTTTTCCTTCAACTAAAACTATTTTTACAGCAAACTGTCAAATCAGGGCAACTGTTGAAAGGACACACGATGGAAATTTCTTTTATGTGACTTTTATAGACATATAAATCTATTATTAACTGAGGGAAAGAGTTGACTTAAGGGACTCTTATCTCTGCCTATATATCAAACACATCAGTTTTTTTTTCATGTTTTATTTAGATCACGGCCCACGCTTGTCAGACATTTTGCTCTGTGTTTTTGACCTGCCTACGTTAGCGTAGTTTTGTGGGGCATTTGCCTAAATGTAGTAGATCATCTTAACATCACTGGTGACTGAGAGCGAGCACGCTCTACAAACAGCCAGGCAGTCATACATACCTGAAATAAATTGAGTCATATCTGCTTGGGTGGTTCTCACAAACCAAAACCCTTTTGTCTTCTCTTGTATGAAGTACATTTACCACAATTCTCTCATTCATCAAATTTGTGGTAATTTTCCATAGTGAAATCCCACAGTTTTAACAAATAGTCACTCTTGGAAAAGTTAACAGGAAATAGTCACTGTGAAGAACATCACTGTAACTCACTTCCTCTTCACATTATCCATTTGGCACTGAACATAAGACATAAACATATTGTACTTTTACAGCACAATATTTTAACATTAAAAAATTAAGAGCTGCTTAAAACTCCATTCTAGTTTTATTGTTATGTAAGAATGGAAATATGTGAATATTCTGCATCCTGAAATGTTGGGCATCTCTTTACCTCATTTCTTTGTGCAAATAGATGTCAAATTAGATTTTAGCAACTGATCAGCTGAAACTCAAAACTTTAACCACTAGAGTTACACAATAAGTTGAACATATTTTAGCACTATATAGCAGAAAGGGAAGCTCAGTCATTGATAGCTTACAAAATGTCATTATGCCCCTCTTTAATTCAAACAAACTGGAAAAAGCAAAAGCTTTTTTACTGCTGCTGATGTACACTGTTCTGTCAGCACTGTTCATTGAAAGGTATGTATTAACTCATCTACATCTAGATAAGCCAAAGCATGACCTCATTTCATGCTCACTTTACCCTGAGGGAATGTACTTGATTTCATAACTGCCTGAAATCAATTTTCCCTAGAGTTTCATGTACATATATGAAAACGGGGCTACATGTAAAAACCTGACGTAGCCCAATGGCAGCTACGTTTTTTGTTCAACAAACTTTACAAGTGAAACTGAACGTCAGGATCTACATGACTCAGTTACAGTGGCCTTGTAGATTGATTATGACTGTCAATTAGTGGATTTCCCAAAAGGAACACGTATTGGAGGGTGACTCATCCGGCAACCTTTTGTAGCCGCAGACGTGCAGAGCAGTGACAATGGGTAAAACTCCTGCTTTGGCTCAAGCAGTACATGTTATACACCAGTCTAAATAGGCATGATCACATTGTAAAGAATTGACCTCGAAGGGAATCTGATTTTTTCACTTTTGCTTTAGATAACTTGAATATAAATCCAACATAAGTTTGACATGTTGACATTTTTCAGCAGCCGGTTAGCTTTGCTAGCACAAAGACTGGAAACAGGGAGAAACTGTTAGCCTAGCTCAGTCAAACGGTAAAAATAAAAAAAAAATCTGTTTACCAGCACCTCTACAGCTCACTCATCAACACGCTATATCTTGTTTGTTTAATCTGTACAAAAGACGGATGTGTAAAAACTAGTCTTTGTGCTAACTGGCTACTAGCTGTAGGCTTATATTTAAAGGATGGATTTGAGAGTGGTATCTAACTCTCCGAGCAAATAAGCTTTTTCCCCCAATACTATTTCCATACGTGTGAATAGTTTTAAGTGTCCATGCCCTTTTTATTGGCAATTTCTACTGCATGTAGGAAATAAAATTTGACACAAGACACATAATCCTGCCATACTACTGTATTCCATCTTTCAAAAAAGAAAGACAAGATTTAATATTACTTAACAATATGTTAAAAGTAGCCAGTTTGGCTTCAGTGTTAATACAATATACACTCTATAACAGATTGATAGTGTGAGTATTGTTCTTTTTCAATTTCATTCTGAAAGTATTCTGATACAAGCTGGCTACAGGTCAAAAAAAAAAAGAAAACAAAAACTGTAACTGGTACACTTTTACTCAACAGTTTGTTAAACAGTACTTAAAAACCAAAAAAGAACATTGTCAAGTATTACGCTTTCCTCCTTTCTGTGAAATGGGGGTGGGGGGTGGGAGGGCGGGGGTGGAGACCAGCTGACCAAGCCCATTCCCTTGTCAATCATGTGGATGAGATGCCGTGCTAGGAACGGGAAACAATGGGATAGTAAGCCACAATATCTCAAATACAGCTTTTAATTCAATACATTTCTCATTTTTTTGTAGTTTTCCTTTGTCTCTTTTTTTGGAAGGAAACCATCCAGACATAGTAAGCATCTTTTGACTACAGATAAGCCAATATAAGAAATTATATATATTTTTAATTTCAGACCATGGCTTTTTCAGTCAAGAGAAATGCCCAACTCAGACTAAAAGCACACAAGCACGCAAGGAAAATTAATCAGATGTAAAGTAGCATTTTGTGATTCTTTTTGTGTCATTTCATTTCATTTTAGCTCTGCAAGTGGATCAGTCCAGATGGGTCTGTGTTGGAACCACACAGTGACAAGAACAAAGCAAGGCAGCGTGGGTGTGATTTGGGCACAGCAGGAGAGAAGTTCTGGGAGGACAACAGCTGAGTGGAGGGTAAAGGGATGGGTGGGGGGTAAAACGTGTGGGTTGGTATAGCTGTTAAGGTACTGATTGTGTCCTGACAGTCACTCACTAACACCCTCAATGTGCAGCAAACGTGGCTTTCTTCAAACTAAAGTTTGACCAGTTGATGGAAAGTCGTTGGCGGGTCTGCCGGGCAGAATCCAAGCAAAACCTGCAGAAAAAGAAACAAAAAAGTGAACCTTCTGGAGAGCAATACTATCTCCATTTCATTTTAAATGTTAAGCTAACCTATGGAGTTTTTATGTAAACAAACAGTTCTGTTTACATTCAAGGTTTCTTGCCAGAACACATTTTGTGTATAAATGAGGCCTGATAAACGTGTTGAATGCATTTCCTTCCCTATAAAAGATTATTATTATTTTTTTTTTAAATTTGGAAGTAAAGACAATTTTGATGATTTTAAAAACTAAATTGTTTACATCCATGTGTTTGCTAGCAGTCGTCTTCTTATTGCCTTTGCTGGCCCACTGACGCGTGTTTACGTGTCTAGCGTAGAACTGTGGAAACTGTTTGTGCACATGCATTTTCATGTACATGCATGCAAACAAAACGGGGGCCCACTTGTGAAAACATTACTCCATAGCGCCACTAGTGGTCAAAACCTCCACAGGGTACCGGTAAGATTGATACTAAGAAAAGATTTCAGAAATATCTCATCAGTATTTGACATAGTTAGTTACTTTAATAGACATACCTTTTGAAATATTCCACCTCCCTCTCCGTTTCATCCATTTCAGTACTATCCAGGTCGATGTCTTTGGGCAAGAATACATCATCTAAAACAAAATAACATACATGCATGATATTTGCGCCATTTCAAATATGTATTTTGTACGTGTACTATGAAATTCATCTGAGAGGAACTTAAATACGCATGTCGGTCTCGCATCTTTAATACTACCACTGAGTGGCAATTGGAAAGTTGGAAATTCTACACAAAGTGGCTTTGAACAAAAAACGCCTGCAGACTGTCTTACTGCTGGTATAGCAGTTTTTCCACTTTTATTCAAGTTGTGCTGCTCCCAACGCACCCATCATACATTCAGATGTGCAGAGATTTTTTTCAGCTGTTTGAAAACATAGTGGGTTTAAAATTTTTGAAGTTTACCTAAATACATTTAGAAAGGTTATTGAAAGGATATTCAGATTCTATACCACATTGTTGAAAATGTTATCTATAACCTAGCCTACCCATTTCTTGGTTCTAGTTCAGCAGGTTTAAGGGCCAGAGTGAGGTCATGCATGTTTCAGGGTTGGCCAGTTTCACCACTGGCACTCTGTCAGTGGAAAAGGCTTTTGTACAGCCACACTGTCAGAACACAGGGCCATAAGAGCACAAGTACAACACCAATATTTGTGACATAAAGTAAAGCTACAATAAGCAACTCCCCATACTACCTGCTCATGGCAGTGAGACGTAAATGACAGCAGCAATCTGCACAGTGAACGCATTCACTAATCACGCTTTGATGCCGTGGTTATAGCACAGAAAACCTAAGAGACAAGTGAGGAAATAGATCAGGCTGTCCCTGGTCAGAGTGCTCTGTTGAGAACACAGTTCGTATTTCCCTCACCTAGCATAATTTCTGTGGAGCCACACCACTTATTTCAGCAGTAAAGCTGGTCAGGAGTGAAATTAAGACAGAATTACTGGACATATACTGTTTTATGGTTAACACTCACCTGAACCTTCAAAATGTAATTATGAATCATAATACCAACCTATTGAGCTGTTCATCTTGTCCCCCTTCTTCTTCTTGTTCTTCTTGGTCTTGCCTTTGGGCTGTGGGGATTCTGCACTGGGATGTTTGCCATTCTGCTGGGTCTGCTCAGACTGGGAGGCTGGAGGGGGAGACGGGGAAGGGTTTGACACAGGTGGACTTCTCCTCTCTTCCTTTATTTGGGTCAATGATTGCTGTTGTTGCTGCCTTTTTCCACTGGTGCTTCTGTTATTACTCCTATCCTCCCTCCTTGGTTCAGTGGTTGGGAGAGGAGCCAGGGCCTCAGCAGACCTGATTCGTGTTGCTTTGGTGTCTGTTGTAGTGGTGGGTGTGGTGCCATTAGCTAGCTTTGCTGTCACATCTGAGCTCTTGGGTAACTCTGGGGCTTTCTTTACAGCAGCTTCACAAATGGCCAATTTAGCAGACTGCTTGGCCTTAGGTTTATTGTTGACCTCAAGCTGAGATGTAGAAGTGCCATTGTGGAGGGTGGCTGGACAGCTGTGAATGTTGGTCTCAGTAGAAAACCCCTTTTCACTGGTGTGTCTTGGGCTATGCAGTGTGTTGGGCCGGGGTACGGGGTCAAATCTGGGTTCCTTCTGGTCAGGGAGGCGGATGAGAGTTTGAAGCAGCTGTGACTTTCCATTCTGTAGGTTATCTAGGACGTTCTGAGCTGTCTGTTTGAGGGGCTGTGGGTTGTTTTGAGGGGGAGCAGTGTTTTCCTTTGCTTTCTCTTTCTTTTTCTTCTTGGCAGCACGATGTTGCTGCAGCTCCTGCAGCCGGAGCAGTTCCTTTTGAAGCGCTGCCTCTTCCTCTTCCTGCCGCTGTCGCCGTTGCTGCTCTTCCAACACCTGTTGCTCCTCCCTTTCACGGGCCTCTGCCTCCAGACGGGCCTTCTCCTCCATCTGAAGCACACAGAGACATACACTTTCAGTATTATGACAGCTTTAACTGAAAAAAAAACCTAGTTAATGACAAAAGGACGTGAGCAGTAGTACTAGCAGAGTTACTGTAGTTATATGTGGTTTAGACTGGATGGATATACACTGGAGGTTATTGTGACAATTTTAGGGTTTTCTGAGCTGACTGGGAGGGACAGTTACCTTCTTTTGTTTATGCCTGGCCCGTTTGGCTGCCTTAGAACTGGAGGCAGGTTTACTGTCGGCACTGTTAATGAACTGCAACAGGTCCTCCACCCGCCTGTGGTCCTCCACCCCTCCATCTCGTTCTATTATTGGTTGCTGCTCCTCACGTTTAGGCTGCTCCTCCTTACGTTTTGTCAGACGCAAGCGCAGCTTCTCCCGCATCTCTGCATAGTTTCGACTGGTAGGAGCAGCTGGAGGCTGAGAATAAAACAGAAAATTATCCAATCAATAAGGTTACTATGAATAAATTCAGTCACTTACATTAAGCTAATAAACTATGATTCCCTAGACTGTAAATGCCATAGTTCCGTTTTGTTTTATATTATGTACAGGGGATCAAAACCAAATGTCTATTTAAAATCAATTTGTTACATCTAAATTTGAACCCAAAATAAACTGAATGTTAAATAAGTTCTTGTAATTTGCATCCGACAAAAAACATGTGAAGTTGAGGTGAGTAATAAATGTGTGTCTTACCCCGCCATGCCCAAAGAACTCGCAGTAGCAGCAGTCACAGTACTTTCCTTCTTTCTGGTTGGTGGAAGTGGAGGTGGAGGAGCTATGCTCGGAGCAGCTGTCCTCGTCCTGACTCTCCTCTCCATCGTACGGCTGGTGCTCATATGCCCCATTCCCTTCACACCGATGGCCTTCACAGTCGGGATCACTGAAAAGAATGACACTTAAAATTGGTCCCTACAGATACTTCCCCCCATCATCACACACAACTAAATCGCCTTTCCAAACAATCAGTCTCAGTCATTGATATTACATTTCATTAATGGGTGTCCATCTTCATGAGCCTATAGGATATGGTAGTGGTCTTACCTGCAGACACTCGGTGGGGCACTGATAGGACCGTCTGCTGAGGAGGCTGGAGGCTCTGCAGGCGGGAGGCACAAACCCTGGTGGGCCTCCATGAAGTCTGGGGCTGGAGCGGCCATCTTTGGAAAGGGCTGCGATCCCATTGTGGGAAGGTGTGTGGTGGGTGCTGGGGGTAGGGTGGGGCCCGAGAGCGGAGGGAGGGAGGTCAGTCCTGTAGGGCCATTTCTAGTGGTGGCTGGAGCGGGTTGCCTATGGTCCTCTTTACCTAGACTGTGAAATACATCGTCTAGAGAAGACAGATATATATTGGATGAGAGCATTGTTTAGTTCTTCTTTGTCCCAAAACCAACTCTTTAAAACATGCAGTTATTCACAGCGCTTTCATACAATGGACCAAGTTACCCCAAAGACATCTAATTTCTTTAAGAAAAAGATTTACTTAAAGTTGAACTGAAATTAAAATTGATTGTACTTTAATCTAATATAAAATCTATCTTATTTAATATAAATATATCCTTGATGTTTGTTTTGACTTGTGTATTTATTTGGTCAATTCCCAAAAAGAAGAAATGTATGTTTTATTTATTTTTCTGCAGTGATAGCACCCCTACATTAGTGTTACAGCACAATAGTGATCCATTAACATTAGCAAGCTGGGTATTTAGTCTAGCTTTCCAGCTTGCCAGGCTAACTAGAAAATGTTTAATGATGTAAAAGGGGGAAAAAGTCTTGTATCAACATAGGCTACAAGGGTTTATGACATGCTCCAGTCAGTAACACACCACAGAAGTTGACATCTCTTCTTACAATGCTGGCCTTCAAATATCAGTCAACCAATACCATGAGAAACACCCACCCAGAGGCCTGAATTTTAGGCTCCCAGGTGGTTAATACTTAATTACTTAAAAACTATTATAACAGAGAAATCAAATGCTTGTCTTGCTGAAGAGAAGTGATTAATGAATAGCAAGCATCATGTCCTTCTCCCAGTGAGTGAGAATCCAATTTTACAACTCACTTGGAAAGTTAAAAAGCAAAACATTTTCCTTGATGGGTTTAACAATGGATGTCACACACCTGTAATAACTCTCTAGGTGTGATGATTTTCTAAGTGGCCCATAATTTAATCATAAAAAAGCCCCATCATTAATACAAACCTAACCACTGCTTCTACCTCCTATATTACCTAAAGAGTTGGGTCTTTTAGATGCTAGGTGGATGGGTGGGTTATTACTTGACTGGACAGTGGTGGCAGTGCAGGACACAGAGGACGTGGAGGCGGAGGTGGCCATCACCACTCGGTTGGTCTCCATGAAGGCATCCTGGAAATTGTAGAGACACTTCTTCTTGGCGCCGCTCTTCTTCTGCTCTTTGGCTTCTGAAGAGGAGCATGATGACGACGATGACGATGATGAAGATGATGACAATGATGAGGAAGTGGAGGAGGAAGGGGGTAGAGGGGTGGGCAGTGAGGGGTGTTCCCCTTGGGGGCTGATAGATGATGTTGGAGGGAGGGGCACATCAGCGAGGGGTGGTCCAAGCATGTCACCTGTTGATAAATAAATAAATGCGAGACAAGTCATGATTTTAACTGTCTCTGACTTGCTGAGATTTTTTTAATTGATGGTCAATTCTACTGTGCCCGAGTGGCTCACCTGGCAGGGACTCAGGCAACAGCACAGACGGATTCCAGCTCTTCATCACAGCAGCATCCCACAGGTTCTCAAACTTAAGCGAGAGGCACTGCAGTGAGCTGTTCCAGTCACCTGCTCCACCTGCACCGCCAAAGCAGTTCTGGTAAACATGCTCTGGTAACGACGGGCTGAAGGCCGGCTGCTTGGCCGCTGAGTGGTTTGATGTAGGGTTTGGGGGCACAGGCTTATGGAAAAAATGAAAGAAGTTAGAAAACAAATCATGTCATTAGTTTGAGATTATGAGATGAACTGATTTGAGCTGGAGTACAATTCAGTTTTGGATTGCTTTTGAATTCTCCCCGATTGGGTGTAGTCTGACCCCTTGTGGCAGACATTTCAAATTTCTGTGAAACTAGAATACAACTAAGCTCAGTATTGTTCCTGGAACCTTAAAAATCCCCAGTGATAAGGAAATGAATCAATTTTCCCTTAAAGAGACTCTCATAGCTATAATTTTACACACTGTAAAAAGAAATAATCAGGAAGAAAATAATTTGTGACTAGTCTTATGGATGAGTGGGCTCACAAATTATCCTCACCTTGTTGTGTGTGAGAGGAGGACTGGGGGGGTAGAGTGTAGGGTGCAGTAGGGGACGGGAGAAGTTGTGTAGGGGCAGGTGGCCGTGGATGTGGGGGTAGAGGTGGAGGGCAGGGTGAGCAGGAGGAGTCTTGCTGTCTGTGAAGAACTGGTGTCCAACAGGGGGAGGAGGTGCAGCGTGGAGCCGACTAGGGGGCAGGCATGTGGGGGGGCCCAGAGTGGAGGCGCTGGGGTCCTGGCTGCACACGTGGCACTCGCAGGCATGCTGGACCTGTTCTACCTGAGAGTGGTAACAAATTCAAAATAAATAAAATACTTTTATTCTCGAGCACGTGTTCCTCTGTTCTGCCCTTATATGTTATTAAAATTATTATTGACTTATAGGTTAAGTAGAGCTGAAACAATTAGTTGATTGACAGAAATTAATCAGCAATAATTTTGATAATTAATCATTTCAGTCTTTTTTCAAGCAAAAATGCCAAAAATAATCTTGTTCCAGCTTCTTAAAATGTGGAGATTTGCTGCTTTTCTCCGTTTTATATAATTGTAAATGGAATAGTTTGGGGGTTTCGACTGTGGACAAAACACAACAACTGAAGACATCACCTTGGACTCTGGAAAATTAGAAATCACTACTCTTATAACAACAAAATATGAATCAGTAATGAAAATGATCATTAGTTGTCTCCCTATGGTCAAGGATATGAAATGGGGACTAGGGCAAGCCATTGTGTGAAATTTTTCAATACTACTACCAGTATGATGACCGAGTTTCAGTAGGACTGAATATAGACATGTTTTTCTGCCAAACAAAAGAAGCCAAACTTCTCAGCAGTTAAGTAGTTAAACACAAGCAGCATCAGAACTTTGCCTAAATAAAGAACAGTCTAAAATTTGTAAAAGAGTAAGTAAAGAAGAGTACGATTCTGAGCAAGCATTTGATACAAGCACTCTTTCTGGTACTGACCAAAATGTATCCATAGTACCAAGTCCAGTACAAAGTATTGAGGTTTGATACTCAGTCCAAATAGGGGCTACTTTCGAAATTATCCCTACACCAAAATGTCCTTTGTCTCCACTGCTATGAAATAGAATCACGTGAAATGCTGTGATTGTTGTCATGCTTTTTAGGAATTACAGGAACATACTTAAAAGTAATAATTGTGTATGTGCAATAGGTTCATTCACTACATCTCCAAGCAATTATGACAAAGAAAGCTTATTAACACCTGTTGGTGGTTGTAAGAAGGTGGAGGACTGTTGGTCTTTCCTGAGGAAAGCTGCTCCTGTTGCCCTCGGGGCTCTCCACCAACCTCACCATCAGCTTCCTCCTCGTCACCCTCTGATGAACTGCTGCTGCTGTTAATGTGAGGAGACTGAAACAGAAATGTGTTGAACAAAGAAGACTCAATTAGGAAATAGGCGAGGAACAGTACACAAAACATTTCCCGAACTACCGTTAATCCACTCATAATGAACATTAGATTCATCATCCAGAAACTCTGCAGGGAAATTCACAACTAATCTTGGGCATTTTTTGAAGTAACATACCAAGGTACAGAACTCACCCCTGCCTTTAGTGCCACATTTTCACCTTCCCCATTGATGTCATTATGGAGGCCGTTCACAGCAGCGGTCACAACACTGTTATCCTCATAACCACTCATAGGGTAGATGTCCCCGAACTTACTGGACAACGGAGGCACTTCGTCATCATCACTAATACTAGAAGAAGAGAGAAATTAGTAATCAGGTTAGGGGAAGTGAAAAAGGGGGAAATTACTGAATGTTTATAGGAATAAGTGTGCAATTATGATCATCCAATATATACAATACTAAACCGTGCCTGAAAGTTTTGTTAGAAAGCATTAACAACCCTTTGATGGGATTGTGACTGGCAGACTTACAACGTGTTGGTATCCCCTTCAGGCAGAATGAGCCTTGGATGCTGCTGAACGGTGATGGGAGAACTGGAGTTGGAGCCAGATGCTGAACTGCCGGAAGAGAGGCTGGGAGGGTGCACCTCTGCCAGGTAGTTGCGGGTAGGTTCCCCTTGCAGGGGCAGCTTGATGTGGAGGTCCTCAGCGATGGGAGAGTCCATGATGCCACATGTCAGGATGTGGGAGAGACTACAGTCATCACATGTGCACCTGTTGGTAGGGGTGGGCGATACGGACTAAATTCATATCAGAGCATTATCTCAACATTGATTTGTTATGAAGTAAAAAGTAAGAAGTTAAACTCATGTTCATCCCCTAGAGTCAAATGATTTTTTTAGATTTTGTTCAACAAATACATATTGTCATGTATTTAAGATCTCATGTTTAATGACAGATATTGAGAGCCATATCTCAAAATGAGATTTTTGTAATAATACAATTATATGGAGAGAACATAATAATGAATTACTGCCAAACCCCACCTATTGGGGATAAAGGGGACAGAGTTAAAAGTTGAGCTCATAGTGGCCTTACCTTGGATAAAAAATTTAATAAGAATTACAGATGCAACCATACATCAACAGCAAATTCAAAATGTTAATGTGACACTTAAGCTCACTGATTACGTGAGCATAATATTTAGGGAGGGATCAATTCCCTGACAACTCAAAGTTGGGGTATTAAATCTTTCATAAACCGCAAAACATTTGACATGAGAAGATCATAACAAACCTGTTAATAGATTAAAATGTAAATAAGAGAACATTTTCTTTTATTTGTAAGTAAAGGCAGTTTCAAGTATGTTTTAAATGTACTACATTGAAAGCAATATCATCCCAGGCCAGAAAATGACATACCAGTGAATCCTGGAAACTCACCTTCTACGATAATTGCAGTTTGGGCAGTCTGGAATACTCAGACGAGATGAGAGCATTCTCATAGTGTCTGTGAAGTTGTTTTCTCCGTCGGAGGACTTCTTACTGTTAGGCAACTATAAAAGACAACGAAATAAAAAAAAAACTGCTCTGAAGCACAGAAAAGCACATTTTAATCTGCCATAATGGCTTCATATTCTCGTTGTGTACCTGTTCTTCTATAAATCTTCTCTGCTTAAAGAACTCCCAGTCCTCCTTCAGCATTCGCTGCTTAGTCTTCAAAGTCTGGAAATGGGCAGATAACGAGAAGAACATGAACTTCCATAAATTAAAGAAATTACAGTTTGAAGATAAGATAAAAATGTGACTGTGTTTCAAGTCTCTTACATTTTTGCTAATCAAGGACTTATGTGGCTCTGTTCTTTGGTTGGTGAGACTCTGACCATCCACCTTAAAAAGCAGCTGCAAAAGAGACATACTTACAGCTTTAATTACTGCATCTTCACCAAGTACCACCTTTCTATAAAAGTACTGTTATCTTCAAATGTGTTTATGTTTTGTCTTAGATGTGTATACCTGTTCATCTACATAGTCATCAATCCTCTTCTCACACTCCTGCCATTCAGCAGCCACCGAAGCCATCTCCCGCTGCAGCTGCTGGTAGCTTTCTAACAAGGACCTGTACATATCTTCATTGTATGAATCATGGGAGGCTGTGCCATGTCTAAAAAAGGATGCAGAATGTCATTAAAGACACTTGCTGTATGTGAGGAAGAGATTTGTAGATTTCGTGTTCATTATGGGCAACAGTCCATTTGAAACTTATAATTTCTGAACTTTTAAAACATTGAGGTGGAACATTGGTCTAATTAGGGTCTAAAGTAACTGATTAAGTGATAAAGGGGGATGAGTAACTCAGCATATCTTTCTTTAAACTAGTAAAACTAAATCTTACTTCAGCTGCGCAACCAGTGCAGGTAAACTGCTGTGCAAGATCGGTTCAGAGAACACTAGATTCTCAAAAAGGTGCTTGTTGTGCAGCTCCCACGTCACCTGGAATTTCTGGAGGTGCTCATTCTCCTGAGAAAAAACGGTTAGAATCATAGTTGAAGCAAATACAGTAAGATAGGCTATAAATTACCTTTGATGGCACCTGCAGGACAGCTAACACAATATATATGTGGCTCTGGCTACACAAAAGGTAAACTGACCAGGGTGAGCAGGAAGCTGCTGATGGTGCGTGCAGCTTGACAAAGGGCGCTGTACTCCTCCAGCAGCAGGGAAATAAACTGGTAGGCCTGAGGAGGACCATGGGCTGCAGCCACGGTCCCCGCTGGTCCTGTAGTCTTGGGACCTGTAGATAGGTGCTTCAGTAGCCGCACCTTCATTTCCAAGACGTATTCACGAGCCTGCTGCTCCAATCGTTGATATAGCTGGTAGGGGTCCTTCTCACAGAGTCTACAGGAGGGAAATAAAGCATTTAACCTTAAAAATGCTAAGAAATTGAGACTGGACAAGTTGGCATAAATGAAAACTCCAACCAAAAAAAACTTTAGGAAATGCCTCCTGTTGACGTCCCTACTAGATAAAGCAAGCTTTCTCTCCTTGATCTCTCCTTGGTCTACAGTTTAAATTGTTCCATCAGTGAGTCACGGCACAGCTAACAGGAAATACATCATATCAAGGAAATAAAGATGCCATTTTATGGGGCTTTTAACCTGACCGATTACAGTAGAGAAGGCAGTAGTTTTAGCTTGTTGACATCATTGCTTTCAAAGGCTCTCAGGCGTCTGATTGAATTTACTGAGGCTTTTTTCCTGTATCCACAGAGGCTTTTGCAGTTCACTAGAGACCCCTAGTGGACAAATATCCTATAAAAGAAAAATAAGACAAAGTAGTTATACCTATCGACCAGCTCCTTCATGCCCTCCTTGTCTCTCTCCAGGGGCTGGTCATGGTCATCTGCTAGTGGTGTTCCTGTCTGACGGTAGATGCAGCGCACCAGGTAGCGAACCTCCGACCAGTGGTTCTGCAGCTGCTGTGACTCCCTCTCTGACTCAGCAGAGCTCTCACTGTAATTCAGAACATGAATTCATAAAGACTACATCAACTTTAAAACAAATACATTTGAAATTAAATTTACTTCGATGGTAATCACTCTGAACTGACCGTCTCTCATTGCAGGCTTCACAGCTGCACACTGTATCAGCAGGCATTGGTGCGGTGAGATCCGGGGCAGGGAGCATGGGTAGCGTAGGCACAGCAGTGGTCAGTCTGTCCCCTGTGGCTGCCTCCTGGCCCAGGTTTCCATTACCCACAGGCATGTGCAAAAGGAAGTCCTGGCTCTGTGAGAAATATGAAAAACAGCAGACGAAGATATAGAATTATTTTTCAAGATGCAAGTGAGCAAAGATATAAAGAAACTTATCAATTACAAATTTTGATGTTGATGATGTTTATCATGTTTTGCTGCAACGGCACATCATATGACACATTGCACACATTGGGAATGTCAACAGGAATGCACAGTAAGTAAAAAATAAAGTGAATGTGGATCAACTATCTGTATTTAGGAGTATTTTACTTTATTTCAACTAGGGATGCCCAGACCGTTCAGACGCCGATCATTATTAGCAGATATATAGTAAAAATATATGATGGCGACCGCGTAGACACATAGCGACCTTTCCATTATGGGCGACCGTGCAGACGCATAGCAGCGACATACAGCAAGCTCCATTCCAGTCAAGATGGCGGTGAAGCTAATGAATTCATATTGTGTCTAACTGTAGTGGATCATAACATATCGGATATGGAATTAATCTGCAGATGCTCCGGTTCAAGTTGAGACCAAACATTTTTATGGATGTCAGGCCAAAATGTGGTCTACAACAGACTAGGTAAGCCTTGTTTTTAGCCTAGCAGTTGTTGATCTCTTGCGGCCAGTACCAGCTGGTTAAGAGGAGTCAGCAGCCGGTATAAAACAGAGCAGTCAAAAGCCAATCGCTAAATTTCCAGCCATGCTGGATAAAATTTACACTTCCCCGGCATATTTAGTTTTCGGTAACAGGCTCATTAAGGAGAGGGAGAGCCAGTGACACATTAGAATTTAAAAAATAAAATGCTGAGCAATTTCTGATTCTGAGCAATTCAATTATGACTTTGACTTTGGTCAAAATATAAGACAGTGTTATGTGGTTCATTTCAAAGGGGCTATTTTCAAAGTATTCCAGTACTTGATTTTTTAATACTGCTATACCAGTTGCTATAAAAAGGGCAGTGTATCGACCAATATGGCTGATAGACGATTGGCAATCGGTATTGGCGACAAACGTGATTGGGGCATCCCTAATTTCAACTTCCACGTCTTAAGAGCCAAGACAGAATAATATCTTTATAAAGCCAGAACTGTGGCTTGCAGAGGTCTGGACATTGTTATGCCTCAGCCTCCTTTATCACTGTGGCAGTTACAAGGCCAAGAAAGAAGACGTGCTATGAGCTGACAACAAAAGAAGTCCAGGTACAGTAGCTGGGATCAGCCAAACCATCTGTTTAAGAACTTGTTGGTGCCAAACATGTATCCATACATGCACAACAGGAATGCCATGGGATAAATGTTTCTTACTTAAATCAGATGTTGCTCATGCAGTCAGAACAAACCTCTGTGACGAAGATAGGAGCCTCACTGGTTTCTGATCTAATCATTGCTAAGCTAATGGAGCTATAATTAAGTGTAATATATCTGTTCAGGCAAACTTTCTGCAGCCGCTTCACAGTAAAAGCTTTCTAGTGGTTTGGCTCTGTTTACTACAGGGCCATGATATCGTGAGTCAGCATACATACGCCACTGCTGTGAGGATGCAATGGAACAATACATTGGAGGAAACCAAACCCTAGCCAAACAGCCATGGCCAAGGCATCCGCACCCACAACTGAGGAAACTCAAAACCCCGACATACCTGACAAGCCTTGTTTAAAGCCTGATAAATAACACATGAATCAGCTTGACGATGTAACTGTTATAACTACTTGAGGTACTGTAGAAGGTTTTGAGTTTTACTACATTGACTAGTGTTAAGTATTCATTTGCACTTGTAAAGATATACAGCAGGGTGCATTTTTGAACTAATGCGCATACAATTTTATTCTTTGCAGTACAACTTTGAATCATGGGATCAGTAAGGCAGTGTGTCTTTGAGGCCATTTGTAGTAAAGAAATCTTGCACCCAACAAGCTGTACATATGTGTACCAGTACAAATATATGTGTTATGTGATTGTACTTCAATTTACAAATTCTGCTCTAATGCAGATTTAATCCGTGTGTGGTTCATTCTTTGATTTTTCCGTTTCAAAACCGAATCGGAAAAACGGATAAACAAAAAAACAGTTTTTCTATTTTAAAACCAAGAGTCAGATGTGTCATAGGCGTGGCTTTTGAGGACCCCTTGTTGACTAACCAGGAAATAAACATTCCAATTACTTCGCTTCTCTGGCACATTCATTTGCCGGTGTCTTTTGAGACATTACAATAAAAACAGCTTGCTGGAACATTAATTTTGGTGTAGACAAAAATACATGCAAACATTAGACCTCTTCACCACGAAAACATCATTCGCTGTCTGGTCACATAGAAACAACAAAACAACCCATGCTGGAGTCTAACCACTGATGGCTACAACTGTATGATTTCTGCTGATGCCTTCCCAAGTAATCCCATGGATGTATAAAGAGAATGTGAATGAGTATGCCACGGAGACATCGAGGAACAACAGGAGACATATTTCTAAACGCTTCACAATAATAAAACCTGAATGCATCTAAAATGTGATTGAATTGTGGTATTATATATTGTAGCCATACAATATAAGCTTTACAATATATTCTAGAAATACTGTTGCATTTTCTACCTTGCCTCATTTAGACCCACAAAAATCAAATCCTTAACATAGACAACATGCCAGCTCTGGTGTAAAAAACATTAATGATTAACTGGAATTTTAATTAACTCGTGATATTCCTCTGCATGAGGATGTGGTTGCGATGGCGATCTCAAGTCTCGTCTTTTTAAATGCGGAAATAAAAAATCCCTCATAAAAACATTTCCAGAAGTTACTAATGTATATTATTTTGAATCTAGCTTCTACATAATTTTCCTACACAGAAATTCAGGGGTCTCCAACCTGCAAATTAGTTTAAAGCGAGGACTATAGGGAATGACAGTGTAGGTGACTGTGTCAATGCCTGTTCAAAACACTGCAAATGTCAATAAATTGTCCAAATGTTCATGTTGTCGGTCTTATATTTGTGTCATGATCGTTTTTAATGTATTTGTACTTACATATAGCATTTAAGTGAAACATACAGTCTGAGGTATATGTTTACGCCCAGCTCGAATGCAGTGTGGAGACCGCTGTTAGCTGTGGCAAACTGCGTTAGGTAAATATCACACAAACAAAACTTGATTTTTCAGTTCTGTTTTTAAAAACAGAAGAACAAAAAACCAATGTAGTTTTATCGTTTTTCCAATTTGGTTTTGAAACGGAAAAATCAAAGAACGAACCATACACAGATTAGATTTAGTCCTGTTTGGTGTTTTAATTTTCTGTTTTAATTTCCTAATCCAATGGTTGAGTAATGATTCAGGAATTTCCCATAATTCATAAACATGTCACCAATGTGCAAACAAGAAATGAGCCAAAAACGATAATTGTAGTTACAAGAGATGACTACACATAATTTCTGATTGACGAGAGTTTACTTGAGGCTAAGATCACACACCCAAAATGAAGCTAAAACAGCACAGAAAAGTGGCAGCAGGAATACAGAAACTGTAATAACAAGCAGCTTTAGGCTCTGCTTAAAAATGAATGGTGGAATATGAAACTATTGCTTACAGTCTATTACAAATAACTGATTTTCCAGCTCATCGTGTTTCACTCTTAATCAAACCAGACATGGAAACAAACAATTTGCAATAAAAGAAAACAAAAGTGAGTCCCCTCCTTTTTAAATTCAGCATATAGTAAAGAGTTGTTTATAGTTAACAGCCTTATAAATTACAACCAATAATCACACCCTTTTAAACACAATCCAGAGGAAGAAAAGTGACTTTGTATTCCAGTGAAAAAAATGTGTTGAATCACAAGATTTTTCCACTTTTAAGTTGGTGTTGTCATTACAAAGACACAAGCTGAGCACATAGCCAGGCTGTCTAACATAAAGAAGCTCTTTATATGAAGAGGCTTTAGTCTTAGACATCATGGCATTTATACAACTTAGGCCTGAGAGGATATTTACAGTCAGGCTCTGATGTGTTAAAAAAAACCCTGAGACATACTGAAAAGAACAAATCTAATTTTCATGTATGACTTTATAGAATATAGTCTAGTATTTCATTCACTGCATTGTCCTTTGCTTAAAGTAAAAACTTGACAGAATTTGCATATTTTTGACCTAGATAATGTTATCTAGCAAAATATTAAATGATAGTGTGTCCTTTATAACATTTTTTTACAGCAACAGCTGTTGCTTCTGGTTGCTCCATCTGTTCTAGCTTTTCTGGCAAAGAAACACAAGCGCTACACCATCCACTGAAAGACTTCCCACAGCTGTGTGAGTTAAACTGCAGATATATGGCATCGGTGCTGAGACAGATATGGTTTGGAAACAGTGGAATCTTGCAAAGAACCGGAGGACTTACAGTCCTTTGACTACAGCCACAAATTTTTGCATTTCATTTTTTTAATTCAACATCCTTCAACACAATTTTAAAGCTCTTTATACGCAGGTGACTTACCCCCAACGACTGCTCCAGAGCAGTGTGTCGGTCCTCCTTCTCCACTGTGCGCCTGCAGTCAGAGCACACCCACAGAGGCAGCTGGATGGCGCTGGGTGTTTTGTTGGGCTGTGACGTACCGTTCTGGCCCGAGATCCCTGCCTCTGAAGGCACGGCACCATCTTTACGCTCACATCGGCACAAGAGGCAACGATCACCGGCTGTGTAGGGAGCCCGCTGGTTCAAGCCGAACGTGAATGGTGTCTGTGGTGAGTATGTTAGCAGGAGGAGGAAGAGAGAGGAAATATACCGTAAGGTACACAGCCAATTTAGCATTTGTTACTGTGTGATTACTGTTCGTGTTTAATCAGTGAGCAAAATGGCTTTTGGGATTTTAAAAAGAACGTTGCTTTGCATCTGCTTCAGCAACATTTTATAGGTGTACCAGTAAATATACTATTCCCAGGAGACTCTGAATCTGTCGGTGCTCCGGGTTACTCAACTTCACCCACTCCTCCAGCAGTGGCATTTGCTGACTACACTAAAGAGCTGAGCAGTAATACCCAAAAAAAAAAAAATGTTTTCCCCAATTGTTTGCCTGTATATTTTGGTAAACTACCAAAATGGTTTGATCAAAACAATATGATTGTACAGAATCAAATACATTTTTGATACAACAAAAAATACAGTACCCAACAATGTTCCACACATTTCTACTTACAATGTATTACAACAAATCAATATTGTTTGGTTGACCTATTTAGAGTAATTTCTTATCAGCATAACACAAGCAGTGTTTTTAACGCAACAAAAACAACCAGGTGTGGTGACATAAACATAAGGTAGCACAGGTCAACAGCCACATGATATTTTGAACAAGCATGGGGTGGATTATTTGATTCACTGTGTGTGCTGAATAAAATGTCTTGTTCTGAACAATACACACAAAAAACACTGTTACGGCCCTATTGATTACTTACTATGGCACATGTCAACAGGACAATATATTTGAACATGTTCAGTAATGTTAATACTTTTGTAAGAACTGTCAATCAGACTTCTATTTGAATGTATGCAGGAAGGCATACATTCAAATAAAACTCATTTGGATATAATTTTCTATGCCTGTAGATATTCATTTCACTGCCCAAGATCATTGTAATATATTTTAATATAAAGTTTGGTTTAGGCCAAATTTTCCCTTCAAGAAAATCTTTTGATGACAGTCACTTAAAATATGGCTAAATGCTGACAGAAAGCTGCATTTGAGATATCAGCACTATAACACTGCTGTGAAAAAAGAAAAAAAAGTGCTGCCAAGACTGAAATTACTGTTGTAATTGATCACTAAGGGCGGGCAGTTACAATACGATGAGACTGGCTCCAATCATGTTCCAGATGTGTAGCCTGAACACAAATGTTGGAGCATCTTGATGTCACGCTGTTGCAGAGCGCACAACTGTGTTTGGAGCAAGTCACATCAGAATTTAATGTGCTTGATATTTGTGACAGTTGTGATACTCCAGAAATGTTTGAAATTTTGTGAGTAAACGAAATAAAATAATGACCAAATTAAGTCGTCTTGCAGTGTGCTTTCCCCTTCTAGTGTGCCTAAACTTTTGACATCGAGGTGTAAACTATGCTTGGCAAATGGGACATGGCTTCGAAAGAAAAATCTTACAGTGGCCTTCGATGAACTTCTGAAGCACTTGATGTAAATTTACCTGAAGGACTCCGGAGAAGTCAGCATTAACTGGTCCTTCCGTAAACTGTGGTGTAACACTGTTGTTCACTTTGACCTGAGGGACACAAACAACTCAATGTTTTTATAGAACTGACCACTTACCACTTATGTGCTTGATTAATTACAGTTAGTAAAACTTATATTAAGACAGTCTATAAGAGTGAATTGCCTGTTGTCGAGATTGATAATTTTGTTAACGACCTATGGCTGGTTGCCTTGGTGAGAAAGGTGAATTATAACATCACATTTCAAATCCTTACGAGGTGAAGTAGAGATCTGTATTTTCTGAGCTACGTGCACATTCAAGGCAGAATATTGTTAGTCAATACAGTCAGGGCTGCCCAGGCAGGACAGGTAGACTAATATATCCACATAATATGTCCATAACTGATGTTTGGACATTTAAGAGTCAGTTCACCCAAATAACAATAAAACATTTTCCCCACTTTCCCCTAGACGTATCTAGTTTAGGTTTTGCCTGCTCTTTTAACATATTTGTGTTAAAATGACTAACATTCATAACAGATCATTTGGGCCCAAGAATTACATGCAACTTAATAGTGGATGGACAGCTGTGTTAAAGCTACAGCAAATTAATGCCTTGTCGCCTTATTAGACAAACTACTGTATAATCAATAAGTATACAAACACTGTGACCACAACTTATCCTATTTTTAAACATTTTATCATGCAGCACTTCTGTGACACTTTTATCATGCGGCACTTCAATTTTCTTATGATGAAATTATGTGCAAGATTTGTCTGGATATAGAGGTCACAACATGCAAGGAAGGAGGTTATTTATTTGTTAGGAGGCTGGCTGTTTGTGCATGTATCATAAACATTCACACATTTGCTGAGTTAAAGACTTTGAGTCCCTTATAGTTCCAACAACACATTAAATATACACAGAAAAACAGAGAAGACACATTTCACTGCCATGCAGAACGACTATACAATTGTAGAATACATTTGTGATTTTTGTGATCCCAAAAGCTAACAAACTATCTTTTGAACCGAAACTAGCAAACATCTTATGGTGTCAATGTAAGTTATTGTTTAAGTGCTAACTTCAGGCGTATAACAAAGCTATCGTAGATAACTTAAGTTACTTTGATGGTTTAGCTTGTTTGGCAAATATAACCAAGTTAAACCCAAACAAACCCTTTTAAGCAAGAAAAGTGGAAGGTCAGCTTGTAAAAACACATCGAGGCCCGACGGGGTTGAAGTTGTTAGTACTCTTCACTGTTAGCATTAACTTAGCTAGCAATAATGTTTATCTGTGTAATAGCAGCCTTTGAGCCAACTGTGTTGAACCTAATAATACTCCCGAATAAGCTTGGCTTGGCCAATGTAATCCCCACCTACCTGGAGTGTATTAGCTCAAAATAATGCTTCGTGGTGTCTAAATTGTTGTCGATTCAGCTACGATCTCTTAACTTAAGCTAACGATGATAGTCATAGCGTTTGGCCAGGGCATAAGTAGCCTAATGTTTACGGCAGTTTCTTACAACATAACAAGGCCAGTTTAACTACATAGCTATACGGCATGCTAGCTGCCAAGTTATTCCACACAGCATAACAACCAGCATTAGTGGCAATTAAGCCAGTTAATTTCTAGCTACGTTGCACAGGTTAGTTAGCTAGCTGCCTTCCTCGCAGCAGTGTCGGGCCCAAATCAGATTTGTGTCGTTGATAATGCTGCTAGCTAGTCGCCCCCGTTTTGACATCCACCGGTTCACATTGTGTGACACTCTTACCTCTCCGTTTATGCCCATGATGGACCCTATATTCCCGTTGCCTGTGCTGCCAGGTGTCAAAAAGCTTACGACAGAGGCAGGTGTTGCTGTTCCCGCACAGCCTAGGGCCGAGGCAACCCCGGCCTTGCCACCGCTGGTATTGCAGACAGCACTGCAGCTACTGCCACCGCCCCGCTTGTTCTTCCTGCGTTTAGCCCCTCGTTTAGCATCGGTTGGACTCATTTTTTCCACAAAAGAAGCGAGACAACTTGCCGTCCAGACTTGGCAGGGTCTCAAGTGGAATGCCGGGCGCAATCACTCGTGTATAAATCCGGGATAGCGATTTAGAGACTCCCAAAACGACAGACACTCCGTTCCATCAAAGTGCAAGCCGACTTCATAGATTCCAATATGGCCTCTAGCTGGACTGTCTCAACCAGGCTTCAGCCTGCGTTGCAACGCAACTGTGCGTACCCCATCCAGGGGCTTCTGGGAAATTGAGTTTGTTGTGTAATATCACATTGTAGCTAGTTACAAGGAGAAAGTTGTAGTTGTAGCTGAGATAAACATTAACGACGAATGCCTGACCAGTATATTAGTCTGCTCATTGCCGTGTTTCACCTAAAAAGTGTCTAAATATATTGACCCAGTCGTTAAAGTTATTAAATTAACTTATTTTAGACGTTGGACACAAACTGCAAACTGCATATTTTAACAGCAGGGGGAGAGCGCAGGCAGCAAATGACGTAGTCTGCTTCTGATGACAGCCGAGGGCCCGCACAGTGAATCAGTCTTTCCGGGGTTCAAACAGCAAGACTAGTGTGCTTGAGGAGAGTCAAGGACCACCGATGATAAATTGGTAGTATATCTATGCAAAGTTTGCATTAACAGCAGGCGCACTGCTTTTCAAAGAAACGTCCAGTGCGACACGGCACCAAGGATTTCAGTGAATTAACGCTAACTACTATAACGGCTAACAGTTCACAGCTAAATAGTTAGCCACGGCCGCAGACAGGTAATGTTAACTAAAGTTTTCATCATCGCCATTCTCTTGTGGTGCTGAGTTGCATGTCTGGAGAAATAGTAAAATAACGCGAACAATTTAACCTAAAGCTTTTATTGAAGTTTTTCAGAAGTTCGTTATATGCTATTTAGCTACGTTAACGTTAGCTAACAACACGTCAACGGCTCTGATACATTCACGTTAACTCAAATCTCAAATTAGTGGACAGCTTTAAGCTAACTGACTGGGCGGTAAAAGTACAGAAAGGTTTGTTGAATGCTTGCTTTCCAAATATATTATGTCCGCTTAGCTGTAACCATGCAACATAACAATTAGCTACATTACATTATATGATGTGTCCCTACTAGTATTTTATCACTTTTGGACACCCTCGCTAGTCACGTGACTGTGCTGCAACAGGTAATTTACCTAACCTTGCGAAACGTAAAAGCCAGTTCCGGTGTGTGATGTTCAAGAGAGAAGAAGAGCAAACATTGTTGCCACAGCTGTCATGTTTGACTATCAAGTCGAGAAGTAATCGCATCCACGTCGTTTCCCATGTAACATTAGCTTAATGTCACAAAAGTACCAAAGCTAACTCAGTGATCACGATGTAAATGGGTCATATTTTCCTGCAGGGAGCTGAAAACCTGGAAATGCACGCCTTAACATTGCCTTGCCAGCAGTTAGCTCAAATCTGTTCATCTGTATCCAAGACAAGGACTGCTTTAGTGTTTCAAGTGACTGCTGAAATTTACATGTTTTTATATATTTTATTGATGATAAGCTTTGGATCATCAGATGTGGCTAACAGAACAGTTCGAGAATATTTGTAAAGCGCAAACGTATACAAAAGCAAGTCAAAAGGCTTTACAAAGCAATAAAACCCGTCGAAGGTGGTAGCTGGAAATGACCTGTCTCTTTGCTTGATTTGTAGGACATTTATAACGTTATTTTCATCGATTTATACTCATTCACGATAATGCTTTTATATTTTTCTTGTGTTGTACAAAATGAGCAAGGAGATATGTCTTTTCCAGCTACCATCTTCGAAAATAGAGCTGCAACTGGTGGGAAAAGTAAAAAAAATATCAAGCTGTGGCGGAATATTTTTTTCATCATAGAAAAGTATTTGAGGAGTTTGGAAATACCATCTAAACAGCAGTAAGTGTTATTAAACAACCTTTTGTGTTTTTCAAATATTGTCAGGGATTTTTCTTTCAGAAAAAATGCTTACCTAATGCCAACATGACTTGAATGTAATGATAATACATTCACATACAGGCGCAAACTGGGGGTAGGGCAGCGGTGCACTCCTATATTGTACTGTATTAGTGCACTATAAACAGTCAGCTAGCTTGGTAGGACCTATTCACACCCTCCTATCTGTCTGTTTTCAGGTATGTCTGAAGTTAGTCTTGAGGCTGAATCGGGGAAGACCTCAGCCAAGGACCCTCAGATGGATTGTGAGGAGGCTGACAAAGCAGAGGAGAGTTTGAGTGAGGATGTAAAACAGGAGAGTGTAGACAACAGTAGGGGAAGAGATGACAGAGATGAAGTGCTGTACGACATTGATATTGACAGTGCTGAAGAAAATGCAGAAAACAGTGACAAGGATGTTCAGGAGGATGAGAGCATTCAGAGTGAGGGTGTGGTGGCATGCAGTGACATTGCACACATGTCTGACAGTGTAGACAATGGGGGACACAAGACAAATCATCATGTTGAAACACCAGAGGAAAGTGGATATTCTCACACTGAAACAAAGGTGATATTTACCTTCACTTTGGACAATCGACGTCCTCTAGCACTTCCTTACTGTGCTCTTGTTCATGTTGCTGTTTCGATCTTTATTTGCTGTGATGGTGGTGGTCTCTTTTCTATATAATCAGTTTATTATTAGATTGAATTTTGTTGTGAAGCTTTATCAAATATAATCAACAACATGAACCTGAGTTCTAGCTGTAAAGTGATATTGTTTGTTTCTCCCTTTTATGTCGGTAGATGCGTTTCAGATTTCATTCTGCTTTGCTGGAGGTTTTGGAAATGTATAGCTGGTGTAGCTGTTGCTCTGTGTTGATGGTGCAGTTAGTGGCTTTCTTTCTTCTACTTGTGTGTTGCTCTGAGAGGTGCCTTATGTGTTTAGGCTTCATACATTTTCTCTGCTTTGTATATATGCTGGCTTATCTCAAAGTGATTGTTGAGAAGGATTTATCTTTGCTGTTCATTACTATGCAATATATACAGTATGTATATTATTATAAAGTGTAAGTCAGTAAGTATACACTTCTCTACGTTTTTGCCTTTTGTTAGTGTGTAAGTGAACATGTGCATGATGTGTAAATGATGTTTCCCTGTAAGTTGGGTGTACATAGAGCTCTTGAATTCTACATGCTGTCAGTCACATGACTGGGTAAGTGAAACAGATTTGGGCTCCTGACTGCACATTCTCAGGCAGTCCCACATTTCTTGTGTTGCTGGAATGTGTGCATCCTCAGGCAGTTGATTCACATTCTGTTGCAGGCTCAGTGCCAGTATTGTACATTTCAATCAAAAATCTAATTTTTTGGTAAATCCTCTTCATGTAGTAACTCTAAATGCAGCCCAGTTGTAATCCAGTATTTTCAGGTCTTACTTCGAGACAAATTTTCCAACCTTTTTGCAGCTTAAACCCGACATTGTGCAACATGGTTGTGTCACGTTCTTCCATAGTTTGAGAGGCAAGACATGATTCTTTCCCATTCAGCTGACGCAGCTAATTGGACAATTAGCTCATTGTTGTTATGCCTCCTCCCCTCCCACGTCATGTTAGCTTGTGTCCAGGATACTGAACTCTAGGGAACAGCACACGATGACATGCTATACCTTGCCTCTTCATATGCCTGATTAATTTGCAGCCAATTTCCTACTCTCAGTGCTCCACTAGGCTGAGACTATTAGCAAGCTTCTTTGCAGAATGTTTACAGATGGTGGGTTGGATCATTTTGGCTCTGACTGACATCCATGGATCCACGGCTGAAATTTTGTAATATAAGAAGACTCTTAATTAAATCAAGATACATGGATAGTTCTGCTACAACTGCACTTAAATAGAAAGTGCTGGTCAACAAATTTTTTTATAATTAGTATTTATTTTGGCTTTATTTACACCTTTTTTCTTTTCTTTTTCTTTTTTTTTTTTTTAAATGCATGTAGTCAGAGACGTGCCTCTGCCTGTTTAAACTTGATGTCAGAGAGGACTATTAGACAGAAGTCTGTCTTATCTGCAGTAGGTGGTTAGTCAAGCCGAGCAGTGCATGTCTGTGCTGCCTGCCTGCAAGCGGGCATCATGTGGCCTTTAAGTATTTATGTGTCTGTCACATGACACTTCCCTCAAAGTCTTTGTCACACATGCCAACATGAAATCATTTTTAAAGTCCTTCCCTTTGGTCATTTTAATTTGTTCATTTCTGGTTGAGCATATCAAAAATCTTTTGGTTACGGCTTAAAAAAAAAGATGTTTTGACCTCCAGAGAGCCAAACATCCTAAAACACCAACTTCTTTACATCAAGTGTTCCTCTCCAAGGCCAGTTTTAATCTTTTATAAATGCATGTACAGTATCAGATGACACTGTGATCAAAGTAAAACACTATATTTTGATGTATTTGCAATAGATGACCCACCCCTTTTAGTATGTTAATGATACTTGACTAGACTTAAGTTAAACTAGTTTTGAAGAAGCTATCAGGTTATTTAGGTTATTTATTTTTTTTAATATTCTATCAATGGGACTGTTTCTGAGGTCACTAAATCCCCTTACAGGCTTTACACTGCCTGTCATTTTATGGTCACATAGTACTTTATTTTAGAAGGAGCAAACCTCACATTTAAATCTTCTTTTTTTGCTTGTGTGTCTGCCTATGTTTGTCCAGTTTAAGTGTACTAGCATTCTTTGATTAATAGTCATAGTCTGAACTACTGTACTGGCGGGAATTGTACCTGGTGGTCAGTAAAGACATAATTTACTAAATTAATTTAAACCGAACATGCTAGCATTGATATGAAATGTATTTTTGATATAAACCAATGATTTAAACTCACTCTTTTTGCTCACACAGTGAAATCGGTCAGACTAGACCCAGATCTTGTTACCTGGTGATCTGGTAGCTATTTGCATTATTTAGACATTGGTCAAGGTCTACCTATAGTTGGAGGATCTTGTTCAAAGTTGCACATTTTTTGGATTTATTGATTAGAATAAATTTTTTCAGTGGTACCTACCCCCTTTGCCAGACATGTCACTAATCATTAACCAGCTTTACACTGTTAGACCTCACAAAGCTTGCATGCAAAGCTTTATAGGGGTTTAGTGTCCTAGTTCCCAAATCCACAGTGATCAGGCCACAAACCTTGTAATTAAGATAGCACAGCTGTATTTTTAGCCTGCTTCTACGGGCAGCCAGTTCATTATAGTCTAAACAAAACTGATGTTGCCACAAACTGTTGTCTCCACCCTGTGGCTTGCTACAAGCCAACATGTAAACGTGCAGCTAAGCAAGCCAATGTGTCACTGTCATTTTAATTTACAGGCACGATTAAGAGGGACAGTAATTTATATGTTTTTATAAAGACGATAACAGGCCTTTCTACATGATTGTTAATTATATTCAAGACCAATAGAATTTTGTTCCAGTGCGTGTTCTGTATTGCAAGATTTTCCAAGTTAGACCACAAAATGACCAGTTACAAACCATGACCAATGTGGTCTGAAATAATTGATCACTGTAAAACCATATTTGCTAGGAAACACTGACCTGAACATGGCAATGAGAAACCAGATATTGTCTGTCCACAGCATTTCTGTGGAAAACAGCATAGCTTCATTGATGGAGATATTATGCACTAAACTTTCATGACACACATAATGTAAGATACTGTGTTTACAATACACTGCCAACCCAAGAATTTATGTATGTAAAGGGTGAAGATGGTAATGTTCTTGGTAACCTATTCCGTCCTGCTGTGTTTAGTAATTAAACAGAAACATTGTTGTAAAATAGGGGAGTGTTGAAAATTGATGTCAGTTGTTGCACAAGAACTTCCTGGGGTCCTGTCAAATGCTGTAATGCTGCAACATAACTGACTCACTAAGCTCTCCATCCTGTCCTGGAAATGAATGTAAGAAATCGTTAAAAAAGGGTGGATTGACAGGAATACAGGCATATGTATTGCAAAACTTTGCTGGGCTGGGACAATTTGGGTGAAATCAGTGTTGTCTTTATATATTTTTTATCTCTACAGTATATGTTACAATATGTTTTAGGTATTCTAATGTCAAATCAAAATGGTGTTCATTGGATCATGTCAAACTTTAAAATTGTTATCACCAATGTATACGTCAGTGTTGTTCATCCTGATATCATACTATCATGTCATCACTATATGATTCCACAGAGCAACTGTTATTATCCGCATTGAAT